>NC_074690.1:8373230-8973230 GCF_029448725.1 Salvelinus fontinalis
AGACAGTATATGTGATGGTGTATATAGACAGTATATATGATGGTGTATATATGATGTTGTGTATAGACAGTATATATGATGGTGTATATAGACAGTATATATGATGGTGTATATAGACAGTATATGTGATGGTGTGTATAGACAGTATATATGATGGTGTGCATATGATGGTGTGTATAGACAGTATATATGATGGTGTATATAAACAGTATATATGATGGTGTGTATAGACAGTATATATGATGGTGTGTATATGATGGTGTGTATAGACAGTATATGTGATGGTGTGTATATGATGGTGTGTATAGACAGTATATATGATGGTGTATATATGATGGTGTGTATAGACAGTATATATGATGGTGTATATGAACAGTATATATGATGGTGTATATAGACAGTATATATGATGGTGTGTATAGACAGTATATATGATGGTGTATATATGATGGTGTGTATAGACAGTATATATGATGGTGTATATAGACAGTATATATGATGGTGTATATATGATGGTGTGTATAGACAGTGTATGTGATGGTGTATATGAACAGTATATATGATGGTGTATATAGACAGTATATATGATGGTGTATATATGATGGTGTGTATATGATGGTGTGTATATGATGGTGTGTATAGACAGTATATATGATGGTGTGTATAGACAGTATATATGATGGTGTATATATGATGGTGTGTATAGACAGTATATGTGATGGTGTGTATAGACAGTGTATGTGATGGTGTGTATAGACAGTATATATGATGGTGTATATAGACAGTATATGTGATGGTGTGTATATGATGGTGTGTATAGACAGTATATATGATGGTGTGTATAGACAGTATATATGATGGTGTATATATGATGGTGTGTATAGACAGTATATATGATGGTGTATATATGATGGTGTATATAGACAGTATATATGATGGTGTGTATAGACAGTATATATGATGGTGTGTATAGACAGTATATATGATGGTGTATATAGACAGTATATATGATGGTGTATATATGATGTTATGTATAGACAGTATATATGATGGTGTATATGATGGTGTATATAGACAGTATATATGATGGTGTATATAGACAGTATATATGATGGTGTATATATGATGGTGTGTATAGACAGTATATATGATGGTGTGTATAGACAGTATATATGATGTTGTGTATAGACAGTATATATGATGGTGTGTATAGACAGTATATATTATGGTGTGTATAGACAGTATATGTGATGGTGTATATGAACAGTATATGTGATGGTGTATATGAACAGTATATGTGATGGTGTGTATAGACAGTATATGTGATGGTGTGTATAGACAGTATATATGATGGTGTATATATGATGTTGTGTATAGACAGTATATATGATGGTGTGTATAGACAGTATATATGATGGTGTGTATAGACAGTATATGTGATGGTGTATATGAACAGTATATGTGATGGTGTATATGAACAGTATATATGATGGTGTGTATAGACAGTATATGTGATGGTGTGTATAGACAGTATATATGATGGTGTGCATATGATGGTGTGTATAGACAGTATATATGATGGTGTATATAAACAGTATATATGATGGTGTGTATAGACAGTATATATGATGGTGTATATAGGATGGTGTGTATATGATGGTGTATATAGACAGTATATATGATGGTGTATATATGATGGTGTGTATAGACAGTATATATGATGGTGTGTATAGACAGTATATGTGATGGTGTATATATGATGGTGTATATAGGATGGTGTATATAGGATGGTGTATATAGACAGTATATGTGATGGTGTGTATAGACAGTATATATGATGGTGTGTATATGATGGTGTATATAGACAGTATATATGATGGTGTGTATATGATGGTGTATATAGACAGTATATGTGATGGTGTGTATAGACAGTATATATGATGGTGTATATGGACAGTATATATGATGGTGTATATAGACAGTATATATGATGGTGTGTATAGACAGTATATATGATGGTGTATATATGATGGTGTATATATGATGGTGTATATAGGATGGTGTATATAGGATGGTGTATATAGACAGTATATGTGATGGTGTGTATAGACAGTATATATGATGGTGTGTATATGATGGTGTATATAGACAGTATATATGATGGTGTGTATATGATGGTGTATATAGACAGTATTTGTGATGGTGTGTATAGACAGTATATATGATGGTGTATATGGACAGTATATATGATGGTGTATATAGACAGTATATATGATGGTGTGTATAGACAGTATATATGATGGTGTATATATGATGGTGTATATATGATGGTGTATATAGACAGTATATATGATGGTGTATATATGATGGTGTATATATGATGGTGTATATAGACAGTATATATGATGGTGTATATAGAGAGTATATATGATGGTGTATATATGATGGTGTATATATGATGGTGTATATAGACAGTATATATGATGGTGTATATATGATGGTGTATATAGACAGTATATATGATGGTGTATATATGATGGTGTGTATAGACAGTATATATGATGGTGTATATATGATGGTGTGTATAGACAGTATATATGATGGTGTATATAGACAGTATATATGATGGTGTATATATGATGGTGTATATAGACAGTATATATGATGGTGTGTATAGACAGTATATATGATGGTGTGTATAGACAGTATATATGATGATGTATATAGACAGTATATATGATGGTGTGTATAGACAGTATATATGATGGTGTGTATAGACAGTATATATGATGGTGTATATAGACAGTATATATGATGGTGTATATATGATGGTGTGTATAGACAGTATATATGATGGTGTATATATGATGGTGTATATAGACAGTATATATGATGGTGTATATATGATGGTGTGTATAGACAGTATATATGATGGTGTATATGTGATGGTGTATATAGACAGTATATGTGATGGTGTGTATAGACAGTATATATGATGGTGTGGATAGACAGTATATATGATGGTGTAAATAGACAGTATATATGATGGTGTATATATGATGGGGTGTATAGACAGTATATATGATGGTGTGTATAGACAGTATATATGATGGTGTATATATGATGGTGTGTATAGACAGTATATATGATGGTGTGTATAGACAGTATATATGATGGTGTATATATGATGGTGTGTATAGACAGTATATATGATGGTGTATATAGACAGTATATATGATGGTGTGTATAGACAGTATATATGATGGTGTATATATGATGGTGTATATAGACAGTATATATGATGGTGTATATATGATGGTGTATATAGACAGTATATATGATGGTGTATATATGATGGTGTATATAGACAGTATATATGATGGTGTGTATAGACAGTATATATGATGGTGTATATATGATGGTGTAAATAGACAGTATATATGATGGTGTGTATAGACAGTATATATGATGGTGTATATGGACAGTATATATGATGGTGTATATATGATGGTGTATATAGACAGTATATATGATGGTGTGTATAGACAGTATATATGATGGTGTATATATGATGGTGTGTATAGACAGTATATATGATGGTGTATATAGACAGTATATATGATGGTGTATATAGACAGTATATATGATGGTGTATATATGATGGTGTATATAGACAGTATATATGATGGTGTATATAGACAGTATATGTGATGGTGTATATAGACAGTATATGTGATGGTGTGTATAGACAGTATATATGATGGTGTGTATAGACAGTATATATGATGGTGTATATATGATGGTTTATATAGACAGTATATATGATGGTGTATATATGATGGTGTAAATAGACAGTATATATGATGGTGTGTATAGACAGTATATATGATGGTGTATATATGATGGTGTAAATAGACAGTATATATGATGGTGTATATATGATGGTGTATATAGACAGTATATATGATGGTGTATATATGATGGTGTATATAGACAGTATATATGATGGTGTGTATAGACAGTATATATGATGGTGTATATATGATGGTGTAAATAGACAGTATATATGATTGTGTGTATAGACAGTATATATGATGGTGTATATATGATGGTGTAAATAGACAGTATATATGATGGTGTATATATGATGGTGTATATAGACAGTATATATGATGGTGTATATAGACAGTATATGTGATGGTGTATATAGACAGTATATGTGATGGTGTGTATAGACAGTATATATGATGGTGTGTATAGACAGTATATGTGATGGTGTAAATAGACAGTATATATGATGGTGTATATATGATGGTGTATATAGACAGTATATGTGATGGTGTATATATGATGGTGTATATAGACAGTATATGTGATGGTGTATATAGACAGTATATGTGATGGTGTAAATAGACAGTATATATGATGGTGTATATAGACAGTATATATGATGGTGTATATATGATGGTGTATGTAGACAGTATATGTGATGGTGTATATATGATGGTGTATATAGACAGTATATGTGATGGTGTATATAGACAGTATATATGATGGTGTATATAGACAGTATATGTGATGGTGTATAAAGACAGTATATGTGATGGTGTATATAGACAGTATATGTGATGGTGTGTATATGATGGTGTATATATGATGGTGTATATATGATGGTGTGTATAGACAGTATATATGATGGTTTATATAGACAGTATATATGATGGTGTATATAGACAGTATATATGATGGTGTATATAGACAGTATATGTGATGGTGTATATAGACAGTATATGTGATGGTGTATATATGATGGTGTATATAGACAGTATATATGATGGTGTGTATAGACAGTATATGTGATGGTGTAAATAGACAGTATATATGATGGTGTATATAGACAGTATATATGATGGTGTATATAGACAGTATATGTGATGGTGTATATAGACAGTATATATGATGGTGTGTATAGACAGTATATATGATGGTGTATATAGACAGTATATATGATGGTGTATATAGACAGTATATATGATGGTGTATATAGACAGTATATGTGATGGTGTATATAGACAGTATATGTGATGGTGTATATGATGATGGTGTAAATAGACAGTATATATGATGGTGTGTATAGACAGTATATGTGATGGTGTAAAAAGACAGTATATATGATGGTGTATATAGACAGTATATATGATGGTGTATATAGACAGTATATGTGATGGTGTATATAGACAGTATATATGATGGTGTGTATAGACAGTATATGTTATGGTGTGTATAGACAGTATATGTGATGGTGTATATATGATGGTGTATATAGACAGTATATATGATGGTGTGTATAGACAGTATATATGATGGTGTGTATAGACAGTATATATGATGGTGTATATAGACAGTATATATGATGGTGTGAGGTATATAGATGGTGTATATATGATAGTGTATATATGATGGTGTATATGTGATGGTGTATATAGGATGGTGTATATATGATGGTGTATATATGATGGTGTATATGTGATGGTGTATATAGGATGGTGTATATAGACAGTATATATGATGGTGTATATGGATGGTGATATATGATGGTGTATATGTGATGGTGTATATATGATGGTGTATATATGATGGTGTATAGTGATGGTGTATATAGGATGGTGTATATAGACAGTATATATGATGGTGTATATGTGATGGTATATATGATGGTGTGTATAGACAGTATATATGATGGTGTGTATATGATGGTGTGTATAGACAGTATATATGATGGTGTATATATGATGGTGTGTATAGACAGTATATATGATGGTGTGTATAGACAGTATATATGATGGTGTATATAGACAGTATATATGATGGTGTATATAGACAGTATATATGATGGTGTATATGTGATGGTGTATATAGGATGGTGTATATATGATGGTGTATATATGATGGTGTATATAGACAGTATATATGATGGTGTGTATAGACAGTATATATGATGGTGTGTATGTGATGGTGTATATAGGATGGTGTATATAGACAGTATATATGATGGTGTATATAGACAGTATATATGATGGTGTGTATATGATGGTGTATATAGACAGTATATATGATGGTGTGTATATGATGGTGTATATAGACAGTATATATGATGGTGTATATAGGATGATGTATATAGACAGTATATATGATGGTGTATATATGATGGTGTGTATAGACAGTATATATGATGGTGTATATGTGATGGTGTGTATAGACAGTATATATGATGGTGTATATATGATGGTGTATATAGACAGTATATATGATGGTGTGCATAGACAGTATATGTGATGGTGTTTATAGACAGTATATATGATGGTGTGTATAGACAGTATATATGATGGTGTGTATAGACAGTATATATGATGGTGTATATATGATGGTGTATATAGACAGTATATATGATGGTGTATATAGGATGGTGTATATAGACAGTATATGTGATGGTGTATAGATGATGGTGTATATATGATGGTGTGTATAGACAGTATATATGATGGTGTATATAGACAGTATATGTGATGGTGTATATATGATGGTGTATATAGACAGTATATATGATGGTGTATATAGACAGTATATATGATGGTGTATATATGATGGTGTATATAGGATGGTGTATATATGATGGTGTATATAGACAGTATATATGATGGTGTGTATATGATGGTGTATATGTGATGGTGTGTATAGACAGTATATATGATGGTGTATATATGATGGTGTATATAGACAGTATATATGATGGTGTATATAGACAGTATATATGATGGTGTATATAGACAGTATATGTGATGGTGTGTATATGATGGTGTATATGTGATGGTGTGTATAGACAGTATATATGATGGTGTATATAGACAGTATATGTGATGGTGTGTATATGATGGTGTGTATAGACAGTATATATGATGGTGTGTATAGACAGTATATATGATGGTGTATATATGATGGTGTGTATAGACAGTATATATGATGGTGTATATATGATGGTGTATATAGACAGTATATATGATGGTGTGTATAGACAGTATATATGATGGTGTGTATAGACAGTATATATGATGGTGTATATAGACAGTATATATGATGGTGTATATATGATGTTATGTATAGACAGTATATATGATGGTGTATATGATGGTGTATATAGACAGTATATATGATGGTGTATATATGATGTTGTGTATAGACAGTATATATGATGGTGTGTATAGACAGTATATATTATGGTGTGTATAGACAGTATATGTGATGGTGTATATGAACAGTATATGTGATGGTGTATATGAACAGTATATGTGATGGTGTGTATAGACAGTATATGTGATGGTGTGTATAGACAGTATATATGATGGTGTATATATGATGTTGTGTATAGACAGTATATATGATGGTGTGTATAGACAGTATATATGATGGTGTGTATAGACAGTATATGTGATGGTGTATATGAACAGTATATGTGATGGTGTATATGAACAGTATATATGATGGTGTGTATAGACAGTATATGTGATGGTGTGTATAGACAGTATATATGATGGTGTGCATATGATGGTGTGTATAGACAGTATATATGATGGTGTATATAAACAGTATATATGATGGTGTGTATAGACAGTATATATGATGGTGTATATAGACAGTATATGTGATGGTGTGTATAGACAGTATATGTGATGGTGTGTATATGATGGTGTGTATAGACAGTATATATGATGGTGTGTATAGACAGTATATGTGATGGTGTAAAAAGACAGTATATATGATGGTGTATATAGACAGTATATATGATGGTGTATATAGACAGTATATGTGATGGTGTATATAGACAGTATATATGATGGTGTGTATAGACAGTATATGTTATGGTGTGTATAGACAGTATATGTGATGGTGTATATATGATGGTGTATATAGACAGTATATATGATGGTGTGTATAGACAGTATATATGATGGTGTGTATAGACAGTATATATGATGGTGTATATAGACAGTATATATGATGGTGTATATATGATGGTGTTATATGATGGTGTTATATGATGTGTATATATGATGGTGTATATGTGATGGTGTATATAGGATGGTGTATATGTGATGGTGTATATATGATGGTGTATATGTGATGGTGTATATAGGATGGTGTATATAGACAGTATATATGATGGTGTATATGTGAAGGTGTATATATGATGGTGTATATGTGATGGTGTATATATTATGGTGTATATATGATGGTGTATATGAGTATATAGATGGTGTATATAGACAGTATATATGATGGTGTTATGAGTATATATGATGGTGTGTATAGACAGTATATATGATGGTGTGTATATGATGGTGTGTATAGACAGTATATATGATGGTGTATATATGATGGTGTGTATAGACAGTATATATGATGGTGTGTATAGACAGTATATATGATGGTGTATATAGACAGTATATATGATGGTGTATATAGACAGTATATGTGATGGTGTGTATAGACAGTATATATTATGGTGTATATATGATGGTGTATATAGACAGTATATATGATGGTGTGTATAGACAGTATATATGATGGTGTGTATGTGATGGTGTATATAGGATGGTGTATATAGACAGTATATATGATGGTGTATATAGACAGTATATATGATGGTGTGTATATGATGGTGTATATAGACAGTATATATGATGGTGTGTATATGATGGTGTATATAGACAGTATATATGATGGTGTATATAGGATGATGTATATAGACAGTATATATGATGGTGTATATATGATGGTGTGTATAGACAGTATATATGATGGTGTATATGTGATGGTGTGTATAGACAGTATATATGATGGTGTATATATGATGGTGTATATAGACAGTATATATGATGGTGTGCATAGACAGTATATGTGATGGTGTTTATAGACAGTATATATGATGGTGTGTATAGACAGTATATATGATGGTGTGTATAGACAGTATATATGATGGTGTATATATGATGGTGTATATAGACAGTATATATGATGGTGTATATAGGATGGTGTATATAGACAGTATATGTGATGGTGTATAGATGATGGTGTATATATGATGGTGTGTATAGACAGTATATATGATGGTGTATATAGACAGTATATATGATGGTGTATATATGATGGTGTATATAGACAGTATATATGATGGTGTATATAGACAGTATATATGATGGTGTATATATGATGGTGTATATAGGATGGTGTATATATGATGGTGTATATAGACAGTATATATGATGGTGTGTATATGATGGTGTATATGTGATGGTGTGTATAGACAGTATATATGATGGTGTATATATGATGGTGTATATAGACAGTATATATGATGGTGTATATAGACAGTATATATGATGGTGTATATAGACAGTATATGTGATGGTGTGTATATGATGGTGTATATGTGATGGTGTGTATAGACAGTATATATGATGGTGTATATAGACAGTATATATGATGGTGTATATATGATGGTGTGTATAGACAGTATATATGATGGTGTATATATGATGGTGTATATAGACAGTATATATGATGGTGTGTATAGACAGTATATATGATGGTGTGTATAGACAGTATATATGATGGTGTATATAGACAGTATATATGATGGTGTATATATGATGTTATGTATAGACAGTATATATGATGGTGTATATGATGGTGTATATAGACAGTATATATGATGGTGTATATATGATGTTGTGTATAGACAGTATATATGATGGTGTGTATAGACAGTATATATTATGGTGTGTATAGACAGTATATGTGATGGTGTATATGAACAGTATATGTGATGGTGTATATGAACAGTATATGTGATGGTGTGTATAGACAGTATATGTGATGGTGTGTATAGACAGTATATATGATGGTGTATATATGATGTTGTGTATAGACAGTATATATGATGGTGTGTATAGACAGTATATATGATGGTGTGTATAGACAGTATATGTGATGGTGTATATGAACAGTATATGTGATGGTGTATATGAACAGTATATATGATGGTGTGTATAGACAGTATATGTGATGGTGTGTATAGACAGTATATATGATGGTGTGCATATGATGGTGTGTATAGACAGTATATATGATGGTGTATATAAACAGTATATATGATGGTGTGTATAGACAGTATATATGATGGTGTGTATATGATGGTGTGTATAGACAGTATATGTGATGGTGTGTATATGATGGTGTGTATAGACAGTATATATGATGGTGTATATATGATGGTGTGTATAGACAGTATATATGATGGTGTATATGAACAGTATATATGATGGTGTATATAGACAGTATATATGATGGTGTGTATAGACAGTATATATGATGGTGTGTATATGATGGTGTGTATAGACAGTATATATGATGGTGTATATAGACAGTATATATGATGGTGTATATATGATGGTGTGTATAGACAGTGTATGTGATGGTGTATATGAACAGTATATATGATGGTGTATATAGACAGTATATATGATGGTGTATATATGATGGTGTGTATATGATGGTGTGTATATGATGGTGTGTATAGACAGTATATATGATGGTGTGTATAGACAGTATATATGATGGTGTATATATGATGGTGTGTATAGACAGTATATGTGATGGTGTGTATAGACAGTGTATGTGATGGTGTGTATAGACAGTATATGTGATGGTGTGTATAGACAGTATATATGATGGTGTATATATGATGGTGTGTATAGACAGTGTATGTGATGGTGTGTATAGACAGTATATATGATGGTGTGTATAGACAGTATATATGATGGTGTGTATAGACAGTATATATGATGGTGTGTATAGACAGTATATATGATGGTGTATATATGATGGTGTGTATAGACAGTATATATGATGGTGTATATAGACAGTATATGTGATGGTGTGTATAGACAGTATATATGATGGTGTGTATAGACAGTATATATGATGGTGTATATAGACAGTATATATGATGGTGTATATAGACAGTATATGTGATGGTGTGTATAGACAGTATATATGATGGTGTATATATGATGGTGTATATAGACAGTATATATGATGGTGTATATAGACAGTATATATGATGGTGTATATAGACAGTATATATGATGGTGTATATAGACAGTATATGTGATGGTGTATATAGACAGTATATATGATGGTGTATATATGATGTTGTGTATAGACAGTATATATGATGGTGTATATAGACAGTATATATGATGGTGTATATAGACAGTATATGTGATGGTGTGTATAGACAGTATATATGATGGTGTGCATATGATGGTGTGTATAGACAGTATATATGATGGTGTATATAAACAGTATATATGATGGTGTGTATAGACAGTATATATGATGGTGTGTATATGATGGTGTGTATAGACAGTATATGTGATGGTGTGTATATGATGGTGTGTATAGACAGTATATATGATGGTGTATATATGATGGTGTGTATAGACAGTATATATGATGGTGTATATGAACAGTATATATGATGGTGTATATAGACAGTATATATGATGGTGTGTATAGACAGTATATATGATGGTGTGTATATGATGGTGTGTATAGACAGTATATATGATGGTGTATATAGACAGTATATATGATGGTGTATATATGATGGTGTGTATAGACAGTGTATGTGATGGTGTATATGAACAGTATATATGATGGTGTATATAGACAGTATATATGATGGTGTATATATGATGGTGTGTATATGATGGTGTGTATATGATGGTGTGTATAGACAGTATATATGATGGTGTGTATAGACAGTATATATGATGGTGTATATATGATGGTGTGTATAGACAGTATATGTGATGGTGTGTATAGACAGTGTATGTGATGGTGTGTATAGACAGTATATATGATGGTGTATATAGACAGTATATGTGATGGTGTGTATATGATGGTGTGTATAGACAGTATATATGATGGTGTGTATAGACAGTATATATGATGGTGTATATATGATGGTGTGTATAGACAGTATATATGATGGTGTATATATGATGGTGTATATAGACAGTATATATGATGGTGTGTATAGACAGTATATATGATGGTGTGTATAGACAGTATATATGATGGTGTATATAGACAGTATATATGATGGTGTATATATGATGTTATGTATAGACAGTATATATGATGGTGTATATGATGGTGTATATAGACAGTATATATGATGGTGTATATAGACAGTATATATGATGGTGTATATATGATGGTGTGTATAGACAGTATATATGATGGTGTGTATAGACAGTATATATGATGGTGTGTATAGACAGTATATGTGATGGTGTATATGAACAGTATATGTGATGGTGTATATGAACAGTATATGTGATGGTGTGTATAGACAGTATATGTGATGGTGTGTATAGACATTATATATGATGGTGTATATATGATGTTGTGTATAGACAGTATATATGATGGTGTGTATAGACAGTATATATGATGGTGTGTATAGACAGTATATGTGATGGTGTATATGAACAGTATATGTGATGGTGTATATGAACAGTATATATGATGGTGTGTATAGACAGTATATGTGATGGTGTGTATAGACAGTATATATGATGGTGTGCATATGATGGTGTGTATAGACAGTATATATGATGGTGTATATAAACAGTATATATGATGGTGTGTATAGACAGTATATATGATGGTGTGTATATGATGGTGTGTATAGACAGTATATGTGATGGTGTGTATATGATGGTGTGTATAGACAGTATATATGATGGTGTATATATGATGGTGTGTATAGACAGTATATATGATGGTGTATATGAACAGTATATATGATGGTGTATATAGACAGTATATATGATGGTGTGTATAGACAGTATATATGATGGTGTGTATATGATGGTGTATATAGACAGTATATATGATGGTGTATATATGATGGTGTGTATAGACAGTGTATGTGATGGTGTATATGAACAGTATATATGATGGTGTATATAGACAGTATATATGATGGTGTATATATGATGGTGTGTATATGATGGTGTGTATATGATGGTGTGTATAGACAGTATATATGATGGTGTATATATGATGGTGTGTATAGACAGTATATGTGATGGTGTGTATAGACAGTGTATGTGATGGTGTGTATAGACAGTATATATGATGGTGTATATAGACAGTATATGTGATGGTGTGTATATGATGGTGTGTATAGACAGTATATATGATGGTGTGTATAGACAGTATATATGATGGTGTATATATGATGGTGTGTATAGACAGTATATATGATGGTGTATATATGATGGTGTATATAGACAGTATATATGATGGTGTGTATAGACAGTATATATGATGGTGTGTATAGACAGTATATATGATGGTGTATATAGACAGTATATATGATGGTGTATATATGATGTTAGGTATAGACAGTATATATGATGGTGTATATGATGGTGTATATAGACAGTATATATGATGGTGTATATAGACAGTATATATGATGGTGTATATATGATGGTGTGTATAGACAGTATATATGATGGTGTGTATAGACAGTATATATGATGTTGTGTATAGACAGTATATATGATGGTGTGTATAGACAGTATATATTATGGTGTGTATAGACAGTATATGTGATGGTGTATATGAACAGTATATGTGATGGTGTATATGAACAGTATATGTGATGGTGTGTATAGACAGTATATGTGATGGTGTGTATAGACATTATATATGATGGTGTATATATGATGTTGTGTATAGACAGTATATATGATGGTGTGTATAGACAGTATATATGATGGTGTGTATAGACAGTATATGTGATGGTGTATATGAACAGTATATGTGATGGTGTATATGAACAGTATATATGATGGTGTGTATAGACAGTATATGTGATGGTGTGTATAGACAGTATATATGATGGTGTGCATATGATGGTGTGTATAGACAGTATATATGATGGTGTATATAAACAGTATATATGATGGTGTGTATAGACAGTATATATGATGGTGTGTATATGATGGTGTGTATAGACAGTATATGTGATGGTGTGTATATGATGGTGTGTATAGACAGTATATATGATGGTGTATATATGATGGTGTGTATAGACAGTATATATGATGGTGTATATGAACAGTATATATGATGGTGTATATAGACAGTATATATGATGGTGTGTATAGACAGTATATATGATGGTGTGTATATGATGGTGTGTATAGACAGTATATATGATGGTGTATATAGACAGTATATATGATGGTGTATATATGATGGTGTGTATAGACAGTGTATGTGATGGTGTATATGAACAGTATATATGATGGTGTATATAGACAGTATATATGATGGTGTATATATGATGGTGTGTATATGATG
This sequence comes from Salvelinus fontinalis, assembly GCF_029448725.1. Classification (NCBI taxonomy): domain Eukaryota; kingdom Metazoa; phylum Chordata; class Actinopteri; order Salmoniformes; family Salmonidae; genus Salvelinus; species Salvelinus fontinalis. Next base: position 8,387,736 of record NC_074690.1, read on the forward strand.
GTGTGTATATGATGGTGTGTATAGACAGTATATATGATGGTGTGTATAGACAGTATATATGATGGTGTATATATGATGGTGTGTATAGACAGTATATGTGATGGTGTGTATAGACAGTGTATGTGATGGTGTGTATAGACAGTATATGTGATGGTGTGTATAGACAGTATATATGATGGTGTATATATGATGGTGTGTATAGACAGTGTATGTGATGGTGTGTATAGACAGTATATATGATGGTGTGTATAGACAGTATATATGATGGTGTGTATAGACAGTATATATGATGGTGTGTATAGACAGTATATATGATGGTGTATATATGATGGTGTGTATAGACAGTATATATGATGGTGTATATAGACAGTATATGTGATGGTGTGTATAGACAGTATATATGATGGTGTGTATAGACAGTATATATGATGGTGTATATAGACAGTATATATGATGGTGTATATAGACAGTATATGTGATGGTGTGTATAGACAGTATATATGATGGTGTATATATGATGGTGTATATAGACAGTATATATGATGGTGTATATAGACAGTATATATGATGGTTTATATAGACAGTATATATGATGGTGTATATAGACAGTATATGTGATGGTGTATATAGACAGTATATATGATGGTGTATATATGATGTTGTGTATAGACAGTATATATGATGGTGTATATAGACAGTATATATGATGGTGTATATAGACAGTATATGTGATGGTGTGTATAGACAGTATATATGATGGTGTGCATATGATGGTGTGTATAGACAGTATATATGATGGTGTATATAAACAGTATATATGATGGTGTGTATAGACAGTATATATGATGGTGTGTATATGATGGTGTGTATAGACAGTATATGTGATGGTGTGTATATGATGGTGTGTATAGACAGTATATATGATGGTGTATATATGATGGTGTGTATAGACAGTATATATGATGGTGTATATGAACAGTATATATGATGGTGTATATAGACAGTATATATGATGGTGTGTATAGACAGTATATATGATGGTGTGTATATGATGGTGTGTATAGACAGTATATATGATGGTGTATATAGACAGTATATATGATGGTGTATATATGATGGTGTGTATAGACAGTGTATGTGATGGTGTATATGAACAGTATATATGATGGTGTATATAGACAGTATATATGATGGTGTATATATGATGGTGTGTATATGATGGTGTGTATATGATGGTGTGTATAGACAGTATATATGATGGTGTGTATAGACAGTATATATGATGGTGTATATATGATGGTGTGTATAGACAGTATATGTGATGGTGTGTATAGACAGTGTATGTGATGGTGTGTATAGACAGTATATGTGATGGTGTGTATAGACAGTATATATGATGGTGTATATATGATGGTGTGTATAGACAGTGTATGTGATGGTGTGTATAGACAGTATATATGATGGTGTGTATAGACAGTATATATGATGGTGTGTATAGACAGTATATATGATGGTGTGTATAGACAGTATATATGATGGTGTATATAGACAGTATATATGATGGTGTATATAGACAGTATATGTGATGGTGTGTATAGACAGTATATATGATGGTGTATATATGATGGTGTATATAGACAGTATATATGATGGTGTATATAGACAGTATATATGATGGTGTATATAGACAGTATATATGATGGTGTATATAGACAGTATATGTGATGGTGTATATAGACAGTATATATGATGGTGTATATATGATGTTGTGTATAGACAGTATATATGATGGTGTATATAGACAGTATATATGATGGTGTATATAGACAGTATATGTGATGGTGTGTATAGACAGTATATATGATGGTGTATATATGATGGTGTATATAGACAGTATATATGATGGTGTATATAGACAGTATATATGATGGTGTATATAGACAGTATATATGATGGTGTATATAGACAGTATATGTGATGGTGTATATAGACAGTATATATGATGGTGTATATATGATGTTGTGTATAGACAGTATATATGATGGTGTGTATAGACAGTATATATGATGGTGTATATATGATGTTGTGTATAGACAGTATATATGATGGTGTATATAGACAGTATATATGATGGTGTATATAGACAGTATTTGTGATGGTGTGTATAGACAGTATATATGATGGTGTGTATAGACAGTATATATGATGGTGTGTATATGATGGTGTATATAGACAGTATATATGATGGTGTGTATAGACAGTATATATGATGGTGTATATAGGATGTTGTGTATAGACAGTATATATGATGGTGTATATAGACAGTATATATGATGGTGTGTATAGACAGTATATGTGATGGTGTGTATAGACAGTATATGTGATGGTGTGTATAGACAGTATATATAATGGTGTATATAGACAGTATATATGATGGTGTGTATAGGATGGTGTATATAGACAGTATATATGATGGTGTTTATAGACAGTATATATGATGGTGTGTATAGGATGGTGTATATAGGCAGTATATATGATGGTGTGTATAGACAGTATATGTGATGGTGTGTATAGACAGTATATGTGATGGTGTGTATAGACAGTATATATGATGGTGTATATAGACAGTATATATGATGGTGTGTATATGATGGTGTATATAGACAGTATATATGATGGTGTATATGAACAGTATATGTGATGGTGTGTATAGACAGTATATATGATGGTGTGTATATAATGGTGTGTATAGACAGTATATATGATGGTGTATATAGACAGTATATATGATGGTGTGTATATGATGGTGTATATAGACAGTATATATGATGGTGTATATAGACAGTATATATGATGGTGTGTATATGATGGTGTGTATAGACAGTATATATGATGGTGTGTATAGACAGTATATATGATGGTGTATATAGACAGTATATATGATGGTGTGTATAGACAGTATATGTGATGGTGTGTATAGACAGTATATATGATGGTGTATACATGATGGTGTGTATAGGATGGTGTATATAGACAGTATATATGATGGTGTATATATGATGGTGTGTATAGACAGTATTTATGATGGTGTATATAGGATGGTGTATATAGACAGTATATATGATGGTGTGTATAGACAGTATATATGATGGTGTATATAGACAGTATATATGATGGTGTGTATAGACAGTATATATGATGGTGTATATATGATGGTGTGTATAGACAGTATATATGATGGTGTATATATGATGGTGTATATAGACAGTATATATGATGGTGGAAATAGACAGTATATATGATGGTGTATATATGATGGTGTGTATAGACAGTATATATGATGGTGTATATAGACAGTAAATATGATGGTGTGTATAGACAGTATATATGATGGTGTATATATGATGGTGTGTATAGGATGGTGTATATAGACAGTATATATGATGGTGTATATATGATGGTGTGCATAGACAGTATATATGATGGTGTATATAGACAGTATATATGATGGTGTGTATAGACAATATATGTGATGGTGTGTATAGACAGTATATATGATGGTGTGTATAGACAGTATATGTGATGGTGTATATGAACAGTATATGTGATGGTGTATATATGATGGTGTATATAGACAGTATATGTGATGGTGTGTATAGACAGTATATATATATGATGGTGTATATAGACAGTATATATGATGGTGTATATATGATGGTGTGCATAGACAGTATATATGATGGTGTATATAGACAGTATATATGATGGTGTGTATATGATGGTGTGCATTGACAGTATATATGATGGTGTATATATGATGGTGTATATAGACAGTATATGTGATGGTGTGTATAGACAGTATATATGATGGTGTATATAGACAGTATATATGATGGTGTATATATGATGGTGTATATAGACAGTATATATGATGGTGTGTATAGACAGTATATATGATGGTGTGTATAGACAGTATATGTGATGGTGTATATATGATGGTGTATATAGACAGTATATATGATGGTGTGTATAGACAGTATATGTGATGGTGTGTATAGACAGTATATATGATGGTGTGTATAGACAGTATATGTGATGGTGTATATGAACAGTATATGTGATGGTGTATATGAACAGTATATGTGATGGTGTGTATAGACAGTATATGTGATGGTGTGTATATGATGGTGTGTATAGACAGTATATATGATGGTGTATATATGATGGTGTGTATAGACAGTATATGTGATGGTGTGTATAGACAGTATATATGATGGTGTATATATGATGGTGTGTATAGACAGTATATGTGATGGTGTGTATATGATGGTGTGTATAGACAGTATATATGATGGTGTATATAGACAGTATATATGATGGTGTATATATGATGGTGTGTATAGACAGTATATATGATGGTGTGTATATGATGGTGTGTATAGACAGTATATATGATGGTGTATATAGACAGTATATATGAAGGTGTATATATGATGGTGTGTATAGACAGTATATATGAAGGTGTATATATGATGGTGTGTATAGACAGTATATATGATGGTGTATATAGACAGTATATATGAAGGTGTATATATGATGGTGTGTGTAGACAGTATATATGATGGTGTATATATGATGGTGTGTATAGACAGTATATATGATGGTGTGTATAGACAGTATATATGATGGTGTGTATAGACAGTATATATGATGGTGTGTATAGACAGTATATATGATGGTGTGTATAGACAGTATATATGATGGTGTGTATATGATGGTGTGTATAGACAGTATATATGATGGTGTGTATATGATGGTGTGTATAGACAGTATATGTGATGGTGTGTATAGACAGTATATATGATGGTGTGTATAGACAGTATATTAAATGGTGTGTATAGACAGTATATATGATGGTGTGTATATGATGGTGTGTATAGACAGTATATGTGATGGTGTGTATAGACAGTATATATGATGGTGTATAGACAGTATATTTAATGGTGTGTATAGACAGTATATATGATGGTGTGCATAGACAGTATATGTGATGGTGTGTATAGACAGTATATGTGATGGTGTGTATAGACAGTATATATGATGGTGTATATAGACAGTGGATATGATGGTGTGTATAGACAGTATATGTGATGGTGTGTATAGACAGTATACATGATGGTGTATATATGATGGTGTGTATAGACAGTTTATATGATGGTGTATAAACAGTATATAGGATGGTGTGTAAAGACAGTATATATGCTGGTGTGTAAAGACAGTATATACACTACCGGTCAAAAGATTTAGAACACCTACTCATTCAAGGGTTTTTCTTTATTTGAGAGTCGGACCGCAAAGTTAAGGAAAAGCAGCTAACAAGTGCTCAGCATATGTGGGAACTTCTTCAAGATATTGGAAAAGCATTCCAGGTGAAGCTGGTTGAGAGAATGCCAAGAATGTCCAAAGCTGTCATCAAGACAAAGTGTAGCTACTTTGAGCAATCTAAAATCTAAAATATATTTAGATTTGATGTCTTCACTATTATTCTACAATGTAGAAATAGTACAAAACCCTTGAATGAGTAGGTGTGTCCAAACTTTTGACTGGTACTGTATGTCATGGGATGTATAGACATTATAGACATTATGGACAGTATGCAAATGGAATATTTAGTTTATAGAATACAGATATAGAATGTAGAATTTAGATATAGTATATTGTTATGGGGATTTTATGAATAATGTCTAAATTATGTATACATTTAACATAGAATTATAACTAACAGAATTATATCCTGTCTGATGAAGAATGTTTGTCCATAAGAAAGAGGGACTGTTAGTAGGCAAGGAACTGTGGCAGACAACTTGTGACCACTGTGGAACTGATAACAGGGATGGAAGTCTCCCCACCCAGGGAGGAGAGACCTTGGGCTTGTAGTAGATTGTATAACAGGTGGTGGACAATGTATGTGAAGAAGACTTGTGAACTATGTTGCAATTGTATCTGAGAGGAGGAGGGACGTTTATGACGAAATGTGAGGTATATAGACCAATATACCGGAAATGATAAGCAGAGAGCTCTAAATAAACATTCCTGACAATTGTAGCTGGGCCTCCACTCCGATTCATTCCAACCAGTTTCCTACAAATTCTGAGTTTCAGGCTGAGTAATTAATTCAATTGGGTTTATGAACAACTGAGAACAAAATTCTCGTAACATATATATAGAATTCAGATATAGTATATATAGAATACAGATATAGAATACAGATATAGTATAAGAGCGTCTGCTAAATGACTTAAATGTAAATGTAATGTATATATAGAATTCAGATATAGTATATATAGAATACAGATATAGAATACAGATATAGTATATACAGAATACAGATATAGTATATATAGAATTCAGATATAGTATATATAGAATACAGATATAGTATATATAGAATTCAGATATAGTATATACAGAATACAGATATAGTATATATAGAATACAGATATAGTATATATAGAATACAGATATAGTATATATAGAATACAGATATAGTATATATAGAATACAGATATAGTATATATAGAATACAGATATAGTATATATAGAATTCAGATATAGTATATATAGAATTCAGATATAGTATATATAGAATACAGATATAGTATATATAGAATACCGATATTTTAAGAACCGACGCTGAAGATGAGAAGCAGGTACGGAGAGTGAACATTTAATTTACACAGACATGGAACAGGACAGGGACAGCGTCAGAACCGGTAAATACTATGACATATGACAATTAATGCTGAAGCAGGGAACAATTCATGCTGAAGCAGGGAACAGACAGATATAGGGAGGTAATAACATAGGTGATTGAGTCCAGGTGAGTGCGATGAATCGCTGATGCACGTGACGAGGGAAGCAGGAGTGCGTAATGCAGGGCAGCAGGAGTGCGTAATGCAGGGCAGCAGGAGTGCGTAATGCAGGGCAGCAGGAGTGCGTAATGCAGGGAAGCCTGGCGCACTCGAGCGCCACGGGGAAAGAGCGAGAGCAGGCGTGACAGATATAGTATATATAGAATACAGATATAGTATATATTGAATACAGATATAGTATATATAGAATACAGATATAGTATATATAGAATACAGATATAGTATATATTGAATACAGATATAGTATATATTGAATACAGACATAGTATATATTGACTACAGATATAGTATATATAGAATACAGATATAGTATATATTGAATACAGATATAGTATATATAGAATATAGATATAGTATATATTGAATACAGATATAGTATATATAGAATACAGATATAGTATATATAGAATACAGATATAGTATATATAGAATACAGATATAGTATATATTGAATACAGATATACTATATATAGAATACAGATATAGTATATATAGAATACAGATATAGTATATATAGAATACAGATATAGTATATATTGAATACAGATATAGTATATATTGAATACAGATATAGTATATATTGAATATAGATATAGTATATATTGAATACAGATATAGTATATATTGAATACAGATATAGAATATATTGAATACAGATATAGTATATATAGAATATATACAGCATTAGTTAAACAGGATGCACTTGACTAGGATACAGTATATACATATGAAATGAGTAAAACAGTGTGCAAACATTACTTAAAGGTTTTTTTAAATGTCTGAAACACAGGCTTCCAGGGAGGGCAACTCCTAACCATCTCTCCTCTCTCCTCCTAACCCTCTCTCCTCTCTCCTCCTAACCCTGTCTCCTCTCTCCTCCTAACCCTCTCTCCTCTCTCCAGGCTTCCAGGGAGGGCAACTTCGGGGCTTCACCATGCTTCATTGAAATGTACATCTGTGTGTCGTCTGCATAGCAGTGAAGGCTGACCTTGTGTTGCCAGCGTTTCAGGAAACACCTCCCGGCACAACGGCAAAACTGCTCCAGCTCCTTCAAGTTGGATGGGTTCCGCTGGAGTACAGCAATCCTTAAGTCATACCACAGATGCTCAATTGGATTGAGGTCTGGGCTTTGACTAGGCCATTCCAAAACATTTAAATGTTTTCCCTTAAACCACTCGAGTGTTGCTTTAGCAGTATGCTTAGGGTCATTGTCCTGCTGGAAGGTGAACCTCCGTCCCAGTCTCAAATCTCTGGAAGACTGAAGCAGGTTTCCCTTAGGAATTTCCCTGTATTTAGTGCCATCCATCATTCCTTCATTTCTGACCAGTTTCCTAGTCTATGAAAAACATCCCCACAGCATGATGCTGCCACCACCATGCTTTACTGTGGGGTATGGGGTTCTCGGGGTGATGAGAGGTGTTGGGTTTGTGACAGACATAGCATTTTCCTTGAAGATGGTAAGCATTTCGAAGGTCCAACTTAGAGAAGATGTTTGCTCCCTGAAGAGGTTCGAAAGTTGAAGAGATGAGTGGTAGAGGGTAACGTTTTTTAACCGTGATGTCATTAAGGCCCCGGTAGTCGATACACGGGCGCAGAGTTTTGTCCGGCGGGAGAGGCAGATGGATGAATACTCCCTGCAGCGAGAGGGTCCTCAATGTGCTCCTCCATAGCCTTGGTCTCCGGACCCAACAGGGAGTAAAGCTGCCCGAGGTGGTGTAGTGCCTGGGAGAAGGTCAACAGCACAGTTGGGTTGATGCGGAGGAAGAGACAGCGCAGGCCTTGTTGAACACCTCCAGGAGATCCAGGTACTCCACGGGAATGGCTACGGACAAACGATATGACTTCTGCTTGATTGGCATTTCCTGGAATATTTTGTGGTTCAGGAGCCCGGTGCGTCCCAGCTTTGAAGTACATACAGAGTTATTCTGCAGCTGTTCCAACAGCCTTAACCCTTCTGGCTGTTCCAGCTCAGCTCTTCTCACAGCCTGTAAAAGGAGATCATCAGAAGGATTAAGGGTTAGTGGTACCGGAGCAATGGCAGAGGAGACTGCCACATTTGGACACCAATCAGGTAACTTTGTAGCTTCTGATTGGAAGAAATGCTTCTTGCTCAGATTGTATGGAAACCAGTAGCAATTGTGTGCGATATCAATCTGGACACCACTGAAGTACATGAAATCAATTCCCAACACGACAGGAAAAGCAAGGTTCTTGGTTTGTAGGATAACAGAAGGAATCATATAGGAGCGGTTACACAGGTGGAACTCCACCTCACTCCATCCGAGTGGTCGTTTAGCCTCACCATCAGCCAGCTCCACCTCACTCCATCCAAGTGGTCGTTTAGCCTCACCGTCAGCCAGCTCCACCTCACTCCATCCAAGTGGTCGTTTAGCCTCACCGTCAGCCAGCTCCACCTCACTCCATCCAAGTGGTCGTTTAGCCTCACCATCAGCCAGCTCCACCTCACTCCATCCAAGTGGTCGTTTAGCCTCACCGTCAGCCAGCTCCACCTCACTCCATCCGAGTGGTCGTTTAGCCTCACCGTCAGCCAGCTCCACCTCACTCCATCCGAGTGGTCGTTTAGCCTCACCGTCAGCCAGCTCCACCTCACTCCATCCGAGTGGTCGTTTAGCCTCACCATCAGCCAGCTCCACCTCACTCCGTCCAAGTGGTCGTTTAGCCTCACCGTCAGCCAGCTCCACCTCACTCCATCCAAGTGGTCGTTTAGCCTCACCGTCAGCCAGCTCCACCTCACTCCATCCAAGTGGTCGTTTAGCCTCACCGTCAGCCAGCTCCACCTCACTCCATCCAAGTGGTCGTTTAGCCTCACCATCAGCCAGCTCCACCTCACTCCATCCAAGTGGTCGTTTAGCCTCACCATCAGCCAGCTCCACCTCACTCCATCCAAGTGGTCGTTTAGCCTCACCGTCAGCCAGCTCCACCTCACTCCATCCAAGTGGTCGTTTAGCCTCACCGTCAGCCAGCTCCACCTCACTCCATCCAAGTGGTCGTTTAGCCTCACCGTCAGCCAGCTCCACCTCACTCCATCCAAGTGGTCGTTTAGCCTCACCATCAGCCAGCTCCACCTCACTCCATCCAAGTGGTCGTTTAGCCTCACCATCAGCCAGCTGCACCTCACTCCATCCAAGTGGTCGTTTAGCCTCACCGTCAGCCAGCTCCACCTCACTCCATCCAAGTGGTCGTTTAGCCTCACCATCAGCCAGCTCCACCTCACTCCATCCAAGTGGTCGTTTAGCCTCACCGTCAGCCAGCTCCACCTCACTCCATCCAAGTGGTCGTTTAGCCTCACCGTCAGCCAGCTCCACCTCACTCCATCCAAGTGGTCGTTTAGCCTCACCATCAGCCAGCTCCACCTCACTCCATCCAAGTGGTCGTTTAGCCTCACCATCAGCCAGCTCCACCTCACTCCATCCAAGTGGTCATTTAGCCTCACCGTCAGCCAGATAGAGTGGACCTTCTGTCCACGGCTTCAAGTTGTATTGTGGACTTTTAACCTCCTCCCACAGTTTCTCATTGAGCAGTGGGTAGGATGACCCTACATAGTTTCTCATTGAGCAGTGTGTAGGATGACCCTACATAGTTTCTCATTGAGCAGTGGGTAGGATGACCCTACATAGTTTCTCATTGAGCAGTGTGTAGGATGACCCTACATAGTTTCTCATTGAGCAGTGTGTAGGATGACCCTACATAGTTTCTCATTGAGCAGTGGGTAGGATGACCCTACATAGTTTCTCATTGAGCAGTGGGTAGGATGACCCGGTGTCATGGCTCTTCCTGTCCATGGGCCTATGGGGTAACGCCAGCTGGTGCGGAATTAACTGAAAGGAAGGGGATGTTGGCGGGGGGGGGGGGGGCATAGGCAGTGACTCTTTGGGTTTCAGCTCTGGTCAAAGCACCCAGGGTAGGATGGTCGTTCCTGCGAAGGGAGTTGGGTGTGTTGGCCTCTCTCCTCTCTCCTCCTAACCCTCTCTCCTCTCTCCTCCTAACCCTCTCTATGCTCTCCTCTCTCCCCCTGACCCTCTCTCCTCTTTCCTCCTAACCCTCTCTCCTCTCTCCTCCTAACCCTCTCTCCCGTCTCCTCCAAACTCTCTCCATCTAACCCTCTCTATGCTCTCCTCTCTCCTCCTAACCCTCTCTATGCTCTCCTCTCTCCTCCTAACCCTCTCTATGCTCTCCTCTCTCCTCCTACCCCTTTCTATGCTCTCCTCTCTCCTCCTAACCCTCTCTATGCTCTCCTCTCTCCTCCTAACCCTCTCTATGCTCTCCTTTCCCCCCTAACCCTCTCTATGCTCTCCTCTCTCCTCCTAACTCTCTCTATGCTCTCCTCTCTCCTCCTAACCCTCTCTATGCTCTCCTCTCTCCCCCTAACCCTCTCTCCTCTTTCCTCCTAACCCTCTCTCCTCTCTCCTCCTAACCCTCTCTATGCTCTCCTCTCTCCCCCTAACCCTCTCTATGCTCTCCTCTCTCCTCCTAACTCTCTCTATGCTCTCCTCTCTCCCCCTAACCCTCCCTCTCCTCAGTTTAGAGGTCTGTTGGGTTGGAGAATATGAGTTGTATTCAGTAATATGAGTGCCACAGAGGTAGTCATTTATTTAGTAACAGAATCAAACTCAGTGTAGAATAGTGTAGAGGCAGACAGACAGACGGAAGGAAGGACATTGCTGCAGGCTGATTTGTATTGTTTTTGGCGTGAATCTGATGATTGATTCTCTAAAAGCTCTTCATAGTTAGTTAAATAACTCCCAGTAGCTCCATTTACCCAGGCTGACCTCCCTGTAGGGATGCTGGAGAGATCATTGTTGCTTCCATACAGACTGAGCTCCCTGTGGGGATGCTGGAGAGGTCACTGTTGCTTCCATACAGACTGACCTCCCTGTGGGGATGCTGGAGAGGTCATTGATGCTTCCATACAGACTGACCTCCCTGTGGGGATGCTGGAGAGGTCACTGTTGCTTCCATACAGACTGACCTCCCTGTGGGGATGCTGGAGAGGTCACTGTTGCTTCCATACAGACTGACTGACTACCTCTGGTCGGAGACTATGATATGTTTTGGTCACAATGTGTTCTCAACCTCAATCTTTAAATGTAGTTGATTATTAGTTGAGTATAGTTTTCAAACTCGATAGTACCGGAATTAAATAACTGTCTTTATGTGGGTGAATATAGGTTCAAATCTCAGTAATCAGTAATCTCATCTTAACCAAATATTACCCGCATTTTCAAGTTGAAATGATGTGGCGTGCCCAGTGGGAACTAAATAACTGACCAACCGACTACCTGTCATTACAGTCCCAGGTCTCAGACGCTCCTCCTCCTGTCATTACAGTCCCAGGTCTCAGACGCTCCTCGTCCTGTCATTACAGTCCCAGGTCTCAGAACCAACACCTAATAACCCAGCAGAAACAATGACTGCTCTCTACTATCCTTACCAACACCTAATAACCCAGCAGAAACAATGACTGCTCTCTTCTTACCAACACCTAATAACCCAGCAGAAACAATGAATGCTCTCTACTATCCTTACCAACACCTAATAACCCAGCAGAAACAATGACTGCTCTCTTCTATCCTTACCAACACCTAATAACCCAGCAGAAACAATGACTGCTCTCTACTATCCTTACCAACACCTAATAACCCAGCAGAAACAATGACTGCTCTCTACTATCCTTACCAACACCTAATAACCCAGCAGAAACAATGACTGCTCTCTACTATCATTACCAACACCTAATAACCCAGCAGAAACAATGACTGCTCTCTTCTATCCTTACCAACACCTAATAACCCAGCAGAAACAATGACTGCTCTCTTCTTACCAACACCTAGTAACCCAGCAGAAACAATGACTGCTCTCTACTATCCTTACCAACACCTAATAACCCAGCAGAAACAATGACTGCTCTCTTCTATCCTTACCAACACCTAATAACCCAGCAGAAACAATGACTGCTCTCTTCTTACCAACACCTAATAACCCAGCAGAAACAATGACTGCTCTCTACTATCCTTACCAACACCTAATAACCCAGCAGAAACAATGACTGCTCTCTTCTTACCAACACCTAATAACCCAGCAGAAACAATGACTGCTCTCTTCTTACCAACACCTAATAACCCAGCAGAAACAATGACTGCTCTCTTCTATCCTTACCAACACCTAATAACCCAGCAGAAACAATGACTGCTCTCTACTATCCTTACCAACACCTAATAACCCAGCAGAAACAATGACTGCTCTCTACTATCCTTACCAACACCTAATAACCCAGCAGAAACAATGACTGCTCTCTTCTATCCTTACCAACACCTAATAACCCAGCAGAAACAATGACTGCTCTCTTCTTACCAACACCTAATAACCCAGCAGAAACAATGACTGCTCTCTTCTTACCAACACCTAATAACCCAGCAGAAACAATGACTGCTCTCTTCTTACCAACACCTAATAACCCAGCAGAAACAATGACTGCTCTCTTCTTACCAACACCTAATAACCCAGCAGAAACAATGACTGCTCTCTACTATCCTTACCAACACCTAATAACCCAGCAGAAACAATGACTGCTCTCTTCTTACCAACACCTAATAACCCAGCAGAAACAATGACTGCTCTCTTCTTACCAACACCTAATAACCCAGCAGAAACAATGACTGCTCTCTTCTATCCTTACCAACACCTAATAACCCAGCAGAAACAATGACTGCTCTCTACTATCCTTACCAACACCTAATAACCCAGCAGAAACAATGACTGCTCTCTACTATCCTTACCAACACCTAATAACCCAGCAGAAACAATGACTGCTCTCTACTATCCTTACCAACACCTAATAACCCAGCAGAAACAATGACTGCTCTCTACTATCCTTACCAACACCTAATAACCCAGCAGAAACAATGACTGCTCTCTACTATCCTTACCAACACCTAATAACCCAGCAGAAACAATGACTGCTCTCTACTATCATTACCAACACCTAATAACCCAGCAGAAACAATGACTGCTCTCTTCTATCCTTACCAACACCTAATAACCCAGCAGAAACAATGACTGCTCTCTACTATCCTTACCAACACCTAATAACCCAGCAGAAACAATGACTGCTCTCTACTATCATTACCAACACCTAATAACCCAGCAGAAACAATGACTGCTCTCTTCTATCCTTACCAACACCTAATAACCCAGCAGAAACAATGACTGCTCTCTACTATCCTTACCAACACCTAGTAACCCAGCAGAAACAATGACTGCTCTCTACTATCCTTACCAACACCTAGTAACCCAGCAGAAACAATGACTGCTCTCTACTATCATTACCAACACCTAATAACCCAGCAGAAACAATGACTGCTCTCTACTATCCTTACCAACACCTAATAACCCAGCAGAAACAATGACTGCTCTCTACTATCCTTACCAACACCTAATAACCCAGCAGAAACAATGACTGCTCTCTACTATCCTTACCAACACCTAATAACCCAGCAGAAACAATGACTGCTCTCTTCTATCCTTACCAACACCTAATAACCCAGCAGAAACAATGACTGCTCTCTACTATCCTTACCAACACCTAATAACCCAGCAGAAACAATGACTGCTCTCTTCTTACCAACACCTAGTAACCCAGCAGAAACAATGACTGCTCTCTTCTTACCAACACCTAATAACCCAGCAGAAACAATGACTGCTCTCTTCTATCATTACCAACACCTAATAACCCAGTAGAAACAATGACTGCTCTCTTCTATCATTACCAACACCTAATAACCCAGCAGAAACAATGACTGCTCTCTACTATCATTACCAACACCTAGTAACCCAGCAGAAACAATGACTGCTCTCTACTATCCTTACCAACACCTAATAACCCAGCAGAAACAATGACTGCTCTCTACTATCCTTACCAACACCTAGTAACCCAGCAGAAACAATGACTGCTCTCTTCTTACCAACACCTAATAACCCAGCAGAAACAATGACTGCTCTCTTCTATCATTACCAACACCTAATAACCCAGCAGAAACAATGACTGCTCTCTTCTATCCTTACCAACACCTAATAACCCAGCAGAAACAATGACTGCTCTCTTCTTACCAACACCTAATAACCCAGCAGAAACAATGACTGCTCTCTTCTATCCTTACCAACACCTAATAACCCAGCAGAAACAATGACTGCTCTCTACTATCCTTACCAACACCTAGTAACCCAGCAGAAACAATGACTGCTCTCTTCTATCCTTACCAACACCTAGTAACCCAGCAGAAACAATGACTGCTCTCTACTATCATTACCAACACCTAATAACCCAGCAGAAACAATGACTGCTCTCTTCTTACCAACACCTAATAACCCAGCAGAAACAATGACTGCTCTCTTCTATCCTTACCAACACCTAATAACCCAGCAGAAACAATGACTGCTCTCTTCTTACCAACACCTAATAACCCAGCAGAAACAATGACTGCTCTCTACTATCCTTACCAACACCTAATAACCCAGCAGAAACAATGACTGCTCTCTACTATCCTTACCAACACCTAATAACCCAGCAGAAACAATGACTGCTCTCTTCTATCCTTACCAACACCTAATAACCCAGCAGAAACAATGACTGCTCTCTTCTTACCAACACCTAATAACCCAGCAGAAACAATGACTGCTCTCTACTATCATTACCAACACCTAATAACCCAGCAGAAACAATGACTGCTCTCTACTATCCTTACCAACACCTAATAACCCAGCAGAAACAATGACTGCTCTCTACTATCCTTACCAACACCTAATAACCCAGCAGAAACAATGACTGCTCTCTTCTATCCTTACCAACACCTAATAACCCAGCAGAAACAATGACTGCTCTCTTCTATCCTTACCAACACCTAATAACCCAGCAGAAACAATGACTGCTCTCTACTATCATTACCAACACCTAATAACCCAGCAGAAACAATGACTGCTCTCTACTATCCTTACCAACACCTAATAACCCAGCAGAAACAATGACTGCTCTCTACTATCCTTACCAACACCTAATAACCCAGCAGAAACAATGACTGCTCTCTACTATCCTTACCAACACCTAATAACCCAGCAGAAACAATGACTGCTCTCTACTATCATTACCAACACCTAGTAACCCAGCAGAAACAATGACTGCTCTCTACTATCCTTACCAACACCTAATAACCCAGCAGAAACAATGACTGCTCTCTACTATCCTTACCAACACCTAATAACCCAGCAGAAACAATGACTGCTCTCTACTATCCTTACCAACACCTAATAACCCAGCAGAAACAATGACTGCTCTCTACTATCATTACCAACACCTAGTAACCCAGCAGAAACAATGACTGCTCTCTACTATCCTTACCAACACCTAATAACCCAGCAGAAACAATGACTGCTCTCTACTATCCTTACCAACACCTAATAACCCAGCAGAAACAATGACTGCTCTCTACTATCATTACCAACACCTAATAACCCAGCAGAAACAATGACTGCTCTCTACTATCCTTACCAACACCTAATAACCCAGCAGAAACAATGACTGCTCTCTACTATCCTTACCAACACCTAATAACCCAGCAGAAACAATGACTGCTCTCTTCTATCCTTACCAACACCTAGTAACCCAGCAGAAACAATGACTGCTCTCTTCTTACCAACACCTAATAACCCAGCAGAAACAATGACTGCTCTCTTCTATCCTTACCAACACCTAATAACCCAGCAGAAACAATGACTGCTCTCTTCTATCCTTACCAACACCTAATAACCCAGCAGAAACAATGACTGCTCTCTACTATCCTTACCAACACCTAATAACCCAGCAGAAACAATGACTGCTCTCTACTATCCTTACCAACACCTAATAACCCAGCAGAAACAATGACTGCTCTCTTCTTACCAACACCTAATAACCCAGCAGAAACAATGACTGCTCTCTACTATCCTTACCAACACCTAATAACCCAGCAGAAACAATGACTGCTCTCTTCTATCCTTACCAACACCTAATAACCCAGCAGAAACAATGACTGCTCTCTTCTATCCTTACCAACACCTAATAACCCAGCAGAAACAATGACTGCTCTCTTCTTACCAACACCTAGTAACCCAGCAGAAACAATGACTGCTCTCTACTATCCTTACCAACACCTAATAACCCAGCAGAAACAATGACTGCTCTCTACTATCATTACCAACACCTAATAACCCAGCAGAAACAATGACTGCTCTCTACTATCCTTACCAACACCTAATAACCCAGCAGAAACAATGACTGCTCTCTACTATCCTTACCAACACCTAATAACCCAGCAGAAACAATGACTGCTCTCTTCTTACCAACACCTAATAACCCAGCAGAAACAATGACTGCTCTCTTCTATCCTTACCAACACCTAATAACCCAGCAGAAACAATGACTGCTCTCTACTATCATTACCAACACCTAATAACCCAGCAGAAACAATGACTGCTCTCTTCTATCCTTACCAACACCTAATAACCCAGCAGAAACAATGACTGCTCTCTTCTTACCAACACCTAGTAACCCAGCAGAAACAATGACTGCTCTCTACTATCCTTACCAACACCTAATAACCCAGCAGAAACAATGACTGCTCTCTACTATCCTTACCAACACCTAATAACCCAGCAGAAACAATGACTGCTCTCTTCTATCCTTACCAACACCTAATAACCCAGCAGAAACAATGACTGCTCTCTACTATCATTTCCAACACCTAATAACCCAGCAGAAACAATGACTGCTCTCTACTATCCTTACCAACACCTAATAACCCAGCAGAAACAATGACTGCTCTCTACTATCCTTACCAACACCTAATAACCCAGCAGAAACAATGACTGCTCTCTACTATCCTTACCAACACCTAATAACCCAGCAGAAACAATGGCTGCTCTCTTCTTACCAACACCTAATAACCCAGCAGAAACAATGACTGCTCTCTTCTATCATTACCAACACCTAATAACCCAGCAGAAACAATGACTGCTCTCTAGTATCCTTACCAACACCTAATAACCCAGCAGAAACAATGACTGCTCTCTACTATCCTTACCAACACCTAATAACCCAGCAGAAACAATGACTGCTCTCTACTATCCTTACCAACACCTAATAACCCAGCAGAAACAATGACTGCTCTCTTCTTACCAACACCTAATAACCCAGCAGAAACAATGACTGCTCTCTACTATCCTTACCAACACCTAATAACCCAGCAGAAACAATGACTGCTCTCTTCTTACCAACACCTAATAACCCAGCAGAAACAATGACTGCTCTCTTCTTACCAACACCTAATAACCCAGCAGAAACAATGGCTGCTCTCTTCTTACCAACACCTAATAACCCAGCAGAAACAATGACTGCTCTCTACTATCCTTACCAACACCTAATAACCCAGCAGAAACAATGACTGCTCTCTACTATCCTTACCAACACCTAATAACCCAGCAGAAACAATGACTGCTCTCTTCTTACCAACACCTAATAACCCAGCAGAAACAATGACTGCTCTCTACTATCCTTACCAACACCTAATAACCCAGCAGAAACAATGGCTGCTCTCTTCTTACCAACACCTAATAACCCAGCAGAAACAATGACTGCTCTCTTCTTACCAACACCTAATATCCCAGCAGAAACAATGACTGCTCTCTACTATCCTTACCAACACCTAGTAACCCAGCAGAAACAATGACTGCTCTCTACTATCCTTACCAACACCTAATAACCCAGCAGAAACAATGACTGCTCTCTTCTTACCAACACCTAATAACCCAGCAGAAACAATGACTGCTCTCTACTATCCTTACCAACACCTAATAACCCAGCAGAAACAATGACTGCTCTCTTCTTACCAACACCTAATAACCCAGCAGAAACAATGGCTGCTCTCTTCTTACCAACACCTAATAACCCAGCAGAAACAATGACTGCTCTCTTCTTACCAACACCTAATAACCCAGCAGAAACAATGACTGCTCTCTACTATCCTTACCAACACCTAGTAACCCAGCAGCAACAATGACTGCTCTCTACTATCATTACCAACACCTAATAACCCAGCAGAAACAATGACTGCTCTCTTCTATCCTTACCAACACCTAATAACCCAGCAGAAACAATGACTGCTCTCTACTATCCTTACCAACACCTAATAACCCAGCAGAAACAATGACTGCTCTCTACTATCCTTACCAACACCTAATAACCCAGCAGAAACAATGACTGCTCTCTACTATCCTTACCAACACCTAATAACCCAGCAGAAACAATGACTGCTCTCTACTATCCTTACCAACACCTAATAACCCAGCAGAAACAATGACTGCTCTCTTCTATCCTTACCAACACCTAATAACCCAGCAGAAACAATGACTGCTCTCTACTATCCTTACCAACACCTAATAACCCAGCAGAAACAATGACTGCTCTCTACTATCCTTACCAACACCTAATAACCCAGCAGAAACAATGACTGCTCTCTACTATCATTACCAACACCTAATAACCCAGCAGAAACAATGACTGCTCTCTACTATCCTTACCAACACCTAATAACCCAGCAGAAACAATGACTGCTCTCTTCTATCCTTACCAACACCTAATAACCCAGCAGAAACAATGACTGCTCTCTACTATCCTTACCAACACCTAATAACCCAGCAGAAACAATGACTGCTCTCTACTATCCTTACCAACACCTAATAACCCAGCAGAAACAATGACTGCTCTCTACTATCCTTACCAACACCTAATAACCCAGCAGAAACAATGACTGCTCTCTACTATCCTTACCAACACCTAATAACCCAGCAGAAACAATGACTGCTCTCTACTATCCTTACCAACACCTAATAACCCAGCAGAAACAATGACTGCTCTCTACTATCCTTACCAACACCTAATAACCCAGCAGAAACAATGACTGCTCTCTTCTTACCAACACCTAATAACCCAGCAGAAACAATGACTGCTCTCTACTATCATTACCAACACCTAATAACCCAGCAGAAACAATGACTGCTCTCTTCTTACCAACACCTAATAACCCAGCAGAAACAATGACTGCTTTCTACTATCCTTACCAACACCTAATAACCCAGCAGAAACAATGACTGCTCTCTACTATCCTTACCAACACCTAAGAACTCAGCAGAAACAATGGCTGCTCTCTACTATCCTTACCAACACCTAGTAACCCAGCAGAAACAATGACTGCTCTCTACTATCCTTACCAACACCTAATAACCCAGCAGAAACAATGACTGCTCTCTACTATCCTTACCAACACCTAATAACCCAGCAGAAACAATGGCTGCTCTCTTCTTACCAACACCTAGTAACCCAGCAGAAACAATGACTGCTCTCTACTATCCTTTCCAACACCTAATAACCCAGCAGAAACAATGACTGCTCTCTACTATCCTTACCAACACCTAATAACCCAGCAGAAACAATGACTGCTCTCTTCTATCCTTACCAACACCTAATAACCCAGCAGAAACAATGACTGCTCTCTACTATCCTTACCAACACCTAATAACCCAGCAGAAACAATGACTGCTCTCTTCTATCCTTACCAACACCTAATAACCCAGCAGAAACAATGACTGCTCTCTTCTTACCAACACCTAATAACCCAGCAGAAACAATGACTGCTCTCTACTATCATTACCAACACCTAATAACCCAGCAGAAACAATGACTGCTCTCTTCTATCATTACCAACACCTAATAACCCAGCAGAAACAATGACTGCTCTCTACTATCCTTACCAACACCTAATAACCCAGCAGAAACAATGACTGCTCTCTACTATCCTTACCAACACCTAATAACCCAGCAGAAACAATGACTGCTCTCTACTATCCTTACCAACACCTAATAACCCAGCAGAAACAATGACTGCTCTCTTCTTACCAACACCTAATAACCCAGCAGAAACAATGACTGCTCTCTTCTATCCTTACCAACACCTAATAACCCAGCAGAAACAATGACTGCTCTCTACTTACCAACACCTAATAAACCAGCAGAAACAATGACTGCTCTCTACTATCCTTACCAACACCTAATAACCCAGCAGAAACAATGGCTGCTCTCTACTATCATTACCAACACCTAATAACCCAGCAGAAACAATGACTGCTCTATACTATCCTTACCAACACCTAATAACCCAGCAGAAACAATGACTGCTCTCTACTATGCTTACCAACACCTAATAACCCAGCAGAAACAATGACTGCTCTCTACTATCCTTACCAACACCTAATAACCCAGCAGAAACAATGACTGCTCTCTTCTTACCAACACCTAATAACCCAGCAGAAACAATGACTGCTCTCTACTATCATTACCAACACCTAATAACCCAGCAGAAACAATGACTGCTCTCTTCTATCATTGCCAACACCTAATAACCCAGCAGAAACAATGACTGCTCTCTTCTATCCTTACCAACACCTAATAACCCAGCAGAAACAATGACTGCTCTCTACTATCCTTACCAACACCTAATAACCCAGCAGAAACAATGACTGCTCTCTACTATCCTTACCAACACCTAATAACCCAGCAGAAACAATGACTGCTCTCTTCTTACCAACACCTAATAACCCAGCAGAAACAATGACTGCTCTCTTCTATCCTTACCAACACCTAATAACCCAGCAGAAACAATGACTGCTCTCTTCTTACCAACACCTAATAACCCAGCAGAAACAATGACTGCTCTCTACTATCCTTACCAACACCTAATAACCCAGCAGAAACAATGACTGCTCTCTACTATCCTTACCAACACCTAATAACCCAGCAGAAACAATGACTGCTCTCTTCTATCCTTACCAACACCTAATAACCCAGCAGAAACAATGACTGCTCTCTTCTTACCAACACCTAATAACCCAGCAGAAACAATGACTGCTCTCTACTATCATTACCAACACCTAATAACCCAGCAGAAACAATGACTGCTCTCTACTATCCTTACCAACACCTAATAACCCAGCAGAAACAATGACTGCTCTCTACTATCCTTACCAACACCTAATAACCCAGCAGAAACAATGACTGCTCTCTTCTATCCTTACCAACACCTAATAACCCAGCAGAAACAATGACTGCTCTCTTCTATCCTTACCAACACCTAATAACCCAGCAGAAACAATGACTGCTCTCTACTATCCTTACCAACACCTAATAACCCAGCAGAAACAATGACTGCTCTCTTCTATCCTTACCAACACCTAATAACCCAGCAGAAACAATGACTGCTCTCTTCTTACCAACACCTAATAACCCAGCAGAAACAATGACTGCTCTCTTCTTACCAACACCTAATAACCCAGCAGAAACAATGACTGCTCTCTTCTTACCAACACCTAATAACCCAGCAGAAACAATGACTGCTCTCTTCTATCCTTACCAACACCTAATAACCCAGCAGAAACAATGAATGCTCTCTTCTATCCTTACCAACACCTAATAACCCAGCAGAAACAATGACTGCTCTCTACTATCATTACCAACACCTAATAACCCAGCAGAAACAATGACTGCTCTCTACTATCCTTACCAACACCTAATAACCCAGCAGAAACAATGACTGCTCTCTACTATCCTTACCAACACCTAGTAACCCAGCAGAAACAATGACTGCTCTCTACTATCCTTACCAACACCTAATAACCCAGCAGAAACAATGGCTGCTCTCTTCTTACCAACACCTAATAACCCAGCAGAAACAATGACTGCTCTCTTCTATCATTACCAACACCTAATAACCCAGCAGAAACAATGACTGCTCTCTAGTATCCTTACCAACACCTAATAACCCAGCAGAAACAATGACTGCTCTCTACTATCCTTACCAACACCTAATAACCCAGCAGAAACAATGACTGCTCTCTACTATCCTTACCAACACCTAATAACCCAGCAGAAACAATGACTGCTCTCTTCTTACCAACACCTAATAACCCAGCAGAAACAATGACTGCTCTCTACTATCCTTACCAACACCTAATAACCCAGCAGAAACAATGACTGCTCTCTTCTTACCAACACCTAATAACCCAGCAGAAACAATGGCTGCTCTCTTCTTACCAACACCTAATAACCCAGCAGAAACAATGACTGCTCTCTTCTTACCAACACCTAATAACCCAGCAGAAACAACGACTGCTCTCTACTATCCTTACCAACACCTAGTAACCCAGCAGAAACAATGACTGCTCTCTACTATCCTTACCAACACCTAATAACCCAGCAGAAACAATGACTGCTCTCTTCTTACCAACACCTAATAACCCAGCAGAAACAATGACTGCTCTCTACTATCCTTACCAACACCTAATAACCCAGCAGAAAAAATGACTGCTCTCTTCTTACCAACACCTAATAACCCAGCAGAAACAATGGCTGCTCTCTTCTTACCAACACCTAATAACCCAGCAGAAACAATGACTGCTCTCTTCTTACCAACACCTAATAACCCAGCAGAAACAATGACTGCTCTCTACTATCCTTACCAACACCTAGTAACCCAGCAGAAACAATGACTGCTCTCTACTATCCTTACCAACACCTAATAACCCAGCAGAAACAATGACTGCTCTCTACTATCCTTACCAACACCTAATAACCCAGCAGAAACAATGACTGCTCTCTACTATCCTTACCAACACCTAATAACCCAGCAGAAACAATGACTGCTCTCTACTATCCTTACCAACACCTAATAACCCAGCAGAAACAATGACTGCTCTCTTCTTACCAACACCTAATAACCCAGCAGAAACAATGACTGCTCTCTTCTATCATTACCAACACCTAATAACCCAGCAGAAACAATGACTGCTCTCTACTATCCTTACCAACACCTAATAACCCAGCAGAAACAATGACTGCTCTCTTCTATCCTTACCAACACCTAATAACCCAGCAGAAACAATGACTGCTCTCTTCTATCATTACCAACACCTAATAACCCAGCAGAAACAATGACTGCTCTCTACTATCCTTACCAACACCTAATAACCCAGCAGAAACAATGACTGCTCTCTTCTATCCTTACCAACACCTAGTAACCCAGCAGAAACAATGACTGCTCTCTACTATCCTTACCAACACCTAATAACCCAGCAGAAACAATGACTGCTCTCTACTATCCTTACCAACACCTAATAACCCAGCAGAAACAATGACTGCTCTCTACTATCCTTACCAACACCTAATAACCCAGCAGAAACAATGACTGCTCTCTACTATCCTTACCAACACCTAATAACCCAGCAGAAACAATGACTGCTCTCTTCTATCCTTACCAACACCTAATAACCCAGCAGAAACAATGACTGCTCTCTACTATCCTTACCAACACCTAATAACCCAGCAGAAACAATGACTGCTCTCTACTATCCTTACCAACACCTAATAACCCAGCAGAAACAATGACTGCTCTCTACTATCATTACCAACACCTAATAACCCAGCAGAAACAATGAATGCTCTCTACTATCCTTACCAACACCTAATAACCCAGTAGAAACAATGACTGCTCTCTACTATCCTTACCAACACCTAATAACCCAGCAGAAACAATGACTGCTCTCTTCTATCATTACCAACACCTAATAACCCAGCAGAAACAATGACTGCTCTCTTCTTACCAACACCTAATAACCCAGCAGAAACAATGACTGCTCTCTTCTATCCTTACCAACACCTAATAACCCAGCAGAAACAATGACTGCTCTCTACTATCCTTACCAACACCTAATAACCCAGCAGAAACAATGACTGCTCTCTACTATCCTTACCAACACCTAATAACCCAGCAGAAACAATGACTGCTCTCTTCTTACCAACACCTAATAACCCAGCAGAAACAATGACTGCTCTCTTCTTACCAACACCTAATAACCCAGCAGAAACAATGACTGCTCTCTACTATCCTTACCAACACCTAATAACCCAGCAGAAACAATGACTGCTCTCTTCTTACCAACACCTAATAACCCAGCAGAAACAATGACTGCTCTCTTCTTACCAACACCTAATAACCCAGCAGAAACAATGACTGCTCTCTACTATCATTACCAACACCTAATAACCCAGCAGAAACAATGACTGCTCTCTACTATCCTTACCAACACCTAATAACCCAGCAGAAACAATGACTGCTCTCTTCTTACCAACACCTAATAACCCAGCAGAAACAATGACTGCTCTCTTCTTACCAACACCTAATAACCCAGCAGAAACAATGACTGCTCTCTACTATCATTACCAACACCTAATAACCCAGCAGAAACAATGACTGCTCTCTTCTATCCTTACCAACACCTAATAACCCAGCAGAAACAATGACTGCTCTCTACTATCATTACCAACACCTAATAACCCAGCAGAAACAATGACTGCTCTCTACTATCCTTACCAACACCTAATAACCCAGCAGAAACAATGACTGCTCTCTACTATCATTACCAACACCTAATAACCCAGCAGAAACAATGACTGCTCTCTACTATCCTTACCAACACCTAATAACCCAGCAGAAACAATGACTGCTCTCTACTATCCTTACCAACACCTAATAACCCAGCAGAAACAATGACTGCTCTCTACTATCCTTACCAACACCTAATAACCCAGCAGAAACAATGACTGCTCTCTACTATCATTACCAACACCTAATAACCCAGCAGAAACAATGACTGCTCTCTACTATCCTTACCAACACCTAATAACCCAGCAGAAACAATGACTGCTCTCTTCTATCCTTACCAACACCTAAAAACCCAGCAGAAACAATGACTGCTCTCTTCTTACCAACACCTAATAACCCAGCAGAAACAATGACTGCTCTCTTCTATCCTTACCAACACCTAATAACCCAGCAGAAACAATGACTGCTCTCTACTATCATTACCAACACCTAATAACCCAGCAGAAACAATGACTGCTCTCTACTATCCTTACCAACACCTAGTAACCCAGCAGAAACAATGACTGCTCTCTACTATCCTTACCAACACCTAGTAACCCAGCAGAAACAATGACTGCTCTCTACTATCATTACCAACACCTAATAACCCAGCAGAAACAATGACTGCTCTCTACTATCCTTACCAACACCTAATAACCCAGCAGAAACAATGACTGCTCTCTACTATCCTTACCAACACCTAATAACCCAGCAGAAACAATGACTGCTCTCTACTATCCTTACCAACACCTAATAACCCAGCAGAAACAATGACTGCTCTCTACTATCCTTACCAACACCTAGTAACCCAGCAGAAACAATGACTGCTCTCTACTATCCTTACCAACACCTAATAACCCAGCAGAAACAATGACTGCT
The DNA here is from genome assembly GCF_029448725.1 of Salvelinus fontinalis. Lineage (NCBI taxonomy): Eukaryota > Metazoa > Chordata > Actinopteri > Salmoniformes > Salmonidae > Salvelinus > Salvelinus fontinalis. The sequence continues at coordinate 8,414,125 of NC_074690.1, forward strand.
CTCTTCTTACCAACACCTAATAACCCAGCAGAAACAATGACTGCTCTCTACTATCCTTACAAACACCTAATAACCCAGCAGAAACAATGACTGCTCTCTACTATCCTTACCGAACACCTAATAACCCAGCAGAAACAATGACTGCTCTCTTCTATCCTTACCAACACCTAATAACCCAGCAGAAACAATGACTGCTCTCTTCTTACCAACACCTAATAACCCAGCAGAAACAATGACTGCTCTCTTCTATCCTTACCAACACCTAATAACCCAGCAGAAACAATGACTGCTCTCTTCTTACCAACACCTAGTAACCCAGCAGAAACAATGACTGCTCTCTACTATCCTTACCAACACCTAATAACCCAGCAGAAACAATGACTGCTCTCTACTATCCTTACCAACACCTAATAACCCAGCAGAAACAATGACTGCTCTCTTCTTACCAACACCTAATAACCCAGCAGAAACAATGACTGCTCTCTACTATCCTTACCAACACCTAATAACCCAGCAGAAACAATGACTGCTCTCTACTATCATTACCAACACCTAATAACCCAGCAGAAACAATGACTGCTCTCTACTATCCTTACCAACACCTAATAACCCAGCAGAAACAATGACTGCTCTCTTCTATCCTTACCAACACCTAATAACCCAGCAGAAACAATGACTGCTCTCTACTATCCTTACCAACACCTAATAACCCAGCAGAAACAATGACTGCTCTCTACTATCCTTACCAACACCTAATAACCCAGCAGAAACAATGACTGCTCTCTTCTATCCTTACCAACACCTAATAACCCAGCAGAAACAATGACTGCTCTCTTCTTACCAACACCTAATAACCCAGCAGAAACAATGACTGCTCTCTTCTATCCTTACCAACACCTAATAACCCAGCAGAAACAATGACTGCTCTCTTCTTACCAACACCTAGTAACCCAGCAGAAACAATGACTGCTCTCTACTATCCTTACCAACACCTAATAACCCAGCAGAAACAATGACTGCTCTCTACTATCCTTACCAACACCTAATAACCCAGCAGAAACAATGACTGCTCTCTACTATCCTTACCAACACCTAGTAATCCAGCAGAAACAATGACTGCTCTCTACTATCCTTACCAACACCTAATAACCCAGCAGAAACAATGACTGCTCTCTACTATCCTTACCAACACCTAATAACCCAGCAGAAACAATGACTGCTCTCTTCTTACCAACACCTAATAACCCAGCAGAAACAATGACTGCTCTCTACTATCCTTACCAACACCTAATAACCCAGCAGAAACAATGACTGCTCTCTTCTTACCAACACCTAATAACCCAGCAGAAACAATGACTGCTCTCTTCTTACCAACACCTAATAACCCAGCAGAAACAATAACTGCTCTCTACTATCCTTACCAACACCTAATAACCCAGCAGAAACAATGACTGCTCTCTACTTACCAACACCTAATAACCCAGCAGAAACAATGACTGCTCTCTTCTTACCAACACCTAATAACCCAGCAGAAACAATGACTGCTCTCTTCTTACCAACACCAAATAACCCAGCAGAAACAATGACTGCTCTCTACTATCCTTACCAACACCTAATAACCCAGCAGAAACAATGACTGCTCTCTACTATCCTTACCAACACCTAATAACCCAGCAGAAACAATGACTGCTCTCTACTATCCTTACCAACACCTAATAACCCAGCAGAAACAATGACTGCTCTCTACTATCCTTACCAACACCTAGTAACCCAGCAGAAACAATGACTGCTCTCTACTATCCTTACCAACACCTAATAACCCAGCAGAAACAATGACTGCTCTCTACTATCCTTACCAACACCTAGTAACCCAGCAGAAACAATGACTGCTCTCTACTATCCTTACCAACACCTAATAACCCAGCAGAAACAATGACTGCTCTCTTCTTACCAACACCTAATAACCCAGCAGAAACAATAACTGCTCTCTACTATCCTTACCAACACCTAATAACCCAGCAGAAACAATGACTGCTCTCTACTTACCAACACCTAATAACCCAGCAGAAACAATGACTGCTCTCTTCTTACCAACACCTAATAACCCAGCAGAAACAATGACTGCTCTCTTCTTACCAACACCTAATAACCCAGCAGAAACAATGACTGCTCTCTACTATCCTTACCAACACCTAATAACCCAGCAGAAACAATGACTGCTCTCTACTATCCTTACCAACACCTAATAACCCAGCAGAAACAATGACTGCTCTCTACTATCCTTACCAACACCTAATAACCCAGCAGAAACAATGACTGCTCTCTACTATCCTTACCAACACCTAGTAACCCAGCAGAAACAATGACTGCTCTCTACTATCCTTACCAACACCTAATAACCCAGCAGAAACAATGACTGCTCTCTACTATCCTTACCAACACCTAGTAACCCAGCAGAAACAATGACTGCTCTCTACTATCCTTACCAACACCTAATAACCCAGCAGAAACAATGACTGCTCTCTTCTTACCAACACCTAATAACCCAGCAGAAACAATGACTGCTCTCTTCTTACCAACACCTAATAACCCAGCAGAAACTATGACTGCTCTCTTCTATCATTACCAACACCTAATAACCCAGCAGAAACAATGACTGCTCTCTACTATCCTTACCAACACCTAATAACCCAGCAGAAACAATGACTGCTCTCTACTATCCTTACCAACACCTAATAACCCAGCAGAAACAATGACTGCTCTCTTCTTACCAACACCTAATAACCCAGCAGAAACAATGACTGCTCTCTACTATCCTTACCAACACCTAATAACCCAGCAGAAACAATGACTGCTCTCTTCTATCCTTACCAACACCTAATAACCCAGCAGAAACAATGACTGCTCTCTACTATCCTTACCAACACCTAATAACCCAGCAGAAACAATGACTGCTCTCTACTATCCTTACCAACACCTAATAACCCAGCAGAAACAATGACTGCTCTCTACTATCCTTACCGTTATATTGACTTTCTATTGGCTATCTACTGGCATTATATTCACTTTCTATTGGCTTTCTGGCCTGTCTCTCTGGTCCCTGTTATGACCTGTCTTCCTGGTCCTGTCTCTCTGGCCTGTCTCCCTGGTCCAGTCTCTCTGGCCTGTCTCCCTTGCTCCTGGATGGACCTGTCACCCTGGTCCTGTCTCTCTGGCCTGTCTCCCTGGTCCTGTCTCTCTGGCCTGTCTCCCTGGCTCCTGGATGAACCTGTCTCCCTGGTCCTGTCTCTCTGGCCTGTCTCCCTGGTCCTGTCTCCCTGGCCCCTGGATGGACCTGTCTCCCTGGTCCTGTCTCTCTGGCCTGTCTCCCTGGTCCTGTCTCCCTGGTCCTGTCTCCCTGGTCCTGTCTCCCTGGCTCCTGGATGGACCTGTCTCCTTCAGTGCTATACACCCTGCAGATCTGATGGGCCCCCAGACACACGGAAATAAACATCTTCAATACCGGGTATAATTTATGGAATTACAAAGGTTTCATGACAATTGGAAAGCAATTTGAATTTGCGTATTATTTAAAAGCTCAGTTGTCCTGAGTCTGCACAGAACTGCCAGGACCTGGGATCAATGGAGACACTCATTTTTTAATTCTGTATCTCTCGACACATTCATCAGATGGGGCGTATACCCCCCCCCCCGGAATTATTTGAAGATGGTTATACTATGGATCATTTAGCGATTAGATTTTTAATTTTAGGACCCCTTTAGCTATAAAAAAATTACAAATAAATGATTTGATAAAATATTCAATTTGTCCTTTACTACTAAAGTCCAGAGAAACACATTGAATAACACATTTATACAAAAGTGACAGTCAAAAAAAACACACATAAGAAACAAGATTTTGAAGTGTATGTCCTAAATCTAGAAGATATAAGAAAGCTGAGGAAATAAATAAATATATATTTTACTTACTTACTTACAGGACTTTAGTCCTGTGACACTATTCATTTTTCTCTTATGTAACTCTGGGTGGTTTTTAAGGCCGTGTACTCTTATAAACTCGAGGTCGCACAGCCAGAAGAGGACTGGTCACCCCTCAGAGCCTAGTTCCTCTCTAGGGAGCTTGTTCCTAGCCACTGTGCTTGATTCTTTAAAAGCACTTTGTAACATCTGCTGATGTAAATACATTTAATTAGATTTGAATTGTTGTATTGAAGCAACAATGACCTCTCCAGCATCTCTACAGGGAGGTCAGTCTGTATGGAAGCAACAATGACCTCTCCAGCATCCCTACAGGGAGGTCAGTCTGTATGGAAGCAACAGTGACCTCTCCAGCATCCCTACAGGGAGCTCAGTCTGTATGGAAGCATCAATGACCTCTCCAGCATCCCCACAGGGAGGTCAGTCTGTATGGAAGCATCAATGACCTCTCCAGCATCCCCACAGGGAGGTCAGTCTGTATGGAAGCAACAGTGACCTCTCCAGCATCTCTACAGGGAGCTCAGTCTGTATGGAAGCAACAATGATCTCTCCAGCATCCCCACAGGGAGGTCAGCCTGGGTAAATGGAGCTACTGGGAGTTATTTAACTAACTATGAAGAGCTTTTAGAGAATCAATCATCAGATTCACGCCAAAAACAATACAAATCAGCCTGCAGCAATGTCCTTCCTTCTGTCTGTCTGTCTGCCTCTACACTATTCTACACTGACTTTGATTCTGTTACTAAATAAATGACTACCTCTGTGACACTCATATTACTGAATACAACTCATATTCTCCAACCCAACAGACCTCTAAACTGAGGAGAGGGAGGGTTAGATGGAAAGAGGAGAGAGGAGAGAGGGTTAGGAGGAGAGAGGGTTAGGAGGAGACGGGAGAGAGGGTTAGCAGGAGAGAGGAGAGCATAGAGAGGGTTAGGAGGAGAGAGGAGCGCATAGAGAGGGTTAGGAGGAGAGAGTTTGGAGGAGACGGGAGAGAGGGTTAGGAGGAGAGAGGAGAGCATAGAGAGGGTTAGGAGGAGAAAGGAGAGAGGGTTAGGAGGAGAGAGGAGAGCATAGAGAGAGTTAGGAGGAGAGAGGTATAGGAGGAGAAAGGAGAGAGGGTTAGGAGGAGAAAGGAGAGCATAGAGAGAGTTAGGAGGAGAGAGGTATAGGAGGAGAAAGGAGAGAGGGTTAGGAGGAGAAAGGAGAGCATAGAGAGAGTTAGGAGGAGAGAGGTATAGGAGGAGAAAGGAGAGAGGGTTAGGGGGAGAGAGGAGAGCATAGAGAGGGTTAGGAGGAGAGAGGTATAGGAGGAGAAAGGAGAGAGGGTTAGCAGGAGAGAGGAGAGCATAGAGAGGGTTAGGAGGAGAAAGGTTTAGGAGGAGAAAGGAGAGAGGGTTAGCAGGAGAGAGGAGAGAGGGTCAGGAGGAGAGAGGAGAGAGGAGAGGGAGGAGAGAGGAGAGGGAGTCAGGAGAAGAGAGGGTTAGGAGGAGAGAGGAGAGAGGGTCAGGAGGAGAGAGGAGAGAGGAGAGGGAGGAGAGAGGAGAGGGAGTCAGGAGGAGAGAGGAGAGGGAGTCAGGAGGAGAGGAGAGAGGGTTAGGAGGAGAGAGGAGAGGGAGTCAGGAGGAGAGGAGAGAGGGTTAGGAGGAGAAAGGAGAGGGAGTCAGGAGGAGAGGAGAGAGGGTTAGGAGCAGAGAGGAGAGGGAGTCAGGAGGAGAGAGAAGAGGGAGTCAGGAGGAGAGAGAAGAGGGAGTCAGGAGGAGAGAGAAGAGGGAGTCAGGAGGAGAGAGAAGAGGGAGTCAGGAGGAGAGAGAAGAGGGAGTCAGGAGGAGAGAGAAGAGGGAGTCAGGAGGAGAGTGGAGAGGGAGTCAGGAGGAGAGAGAAGAGGGAGTCAGGAGGAGAGAGGAGAGGGAGTTAGGAGGAGAGGAGAGAGGGAGTTAGGAGTAGAGGAGAGGGAGTCAGGAGGAGAGAGGAGAGGGTTAGGAGGAGAGAGGAGAGGGAGTCAGGAGGAGAGAGGAGAGGAAGTCAGGAGGAGAGAGGAGAGGGTTAGGAGGAGAGAGGAGAGGGAGTCAGGAGGAGAGGAGAGAGGAGAGGGAGTCAGGAGGAGAGAGGAGAGGAAGTCAGGAGGAGAGAGGAGAGGGTTAGGAGGAGAGAGGAGAGGGAGTCAGGAGGAGAGAGGAGAGGGTTAGGAGGAGAGAGGAAAGGGAGTCAGGAGTAGAGGAGAGGGAGTCAGGAGGAGAGAGGTAGTCAGGAGTAGAGGAGAGGGAGTCAGGAGTAGAGGAGAGGGAGTCAGGAGGAGAGGAGAGAGGGAGTCAGGAGGAGAGGAGAGAGGGAGTCAGGAGGAGAGGAGAGGGAGTCAGGAGGAGAGGAGAGAGGGAGTCAGGAGGAGAGAGGAGAGGGAGTCAGGAGGAGAGGAGAGGGAGTCAGGAGGAGAGGAGAGGGAGTCAGGAGGAGAGGAGAGAGGGAGTCAGGAGGAGAGGAGAGGGAGTCAGGAGGAGAGGAGAGAGGGAGTCAGGAGGAGAGGAGAGGGAGTCAAGAGGAGAGGAGAGGGAGTCAGGAGGAGAGGAGAGAGGGAGTCAGGAGGAGAGGAGAGAGGGAGTCAGGAGGAGAGGAGAGAGGGAGTCAGGAGGAGAGGAGAGAGGGAGTCAGGAGGAGAGGAGAGGGAGTCAGGAGGAGAGGAGAGAGGGAGTCAGGAGGAGAGGAGAGGGAGTCAGGAGGAGAGGAGAGGGAGTCAGGAGGAGAGGAGAGAGGGAGTCAGGAGGAGAGGAGAGAGGGAGTCAGGAGGAGAGGAGAGGGAGTCAGGAGGAGAGGAGAGGGAGTCAGGAGGAGAGGAGAGGGAGTCAGGAGGAGAGAGGCAGGCAGTCTGTAGCTTTGAATCAAAGAACTATGACTTTACTGTTATTAGGGCTTGGGTCCTGTGATGCAATGACTCACACACACACACACACACACACACACACACACACACACACACACACACACACACACACACACACACACACACACACACACACACACACACACACACACACACACACACACACACACACACACACACACACACACACACACACACACATACAAACAGACAGACGCATGCACACACACAGTCATACATACAGTACATGCACAGACACACACATTCGTTGTATGCAGACTGGCTAAGGGACAGTCCTCCTTTGTAACAAGTATAAATCCTCTTCAGGCTAGAGAGAGTGGACTGGATGCCTGAACACATTCCTCCTGTTGGAGATTCTTTGATAAAACAATTCAACATGTGTTTTCAGGGGTTCAGAATAATTAGACAGCTGCCATTTCATGTCCACACGTGGTAGGACGGTATATCAACTGCCTTCTGTATTTTATATTTATTATGGATCCCCATTAGTTCCTGCCAAGGCAGCAGCTACTCTTCCTGGGGTTTATTATGGATCCCCATTAGTTCCTGTCAAGGCAGCAGCTACTCTTCCTGGGGTTTATTATGGATCTCCATTAGTTCCTGCCAAGGCAGCAGCTACTCTTCCTGGGGTTTATTATGGATCCCCATTAGTTCCTGTCAAGGCAGCAGCTACTCTTCCTGGGGTTTATTATGGATCCCCATTAGTTCCTGACAAGGCAGCAGCTACTCTTCCTGGGGTTTATTATGGATCCCCATTAGTTCCTGCCAAGGCAGCAGCTACTCTTCCTGGGGTTTATTATGGATCCCCATTAGTTCCTGCCAAGGCAGCGGCTACTCTTCCTGGGGTTTATTATGGATCTCCATTAGTTCCTGCCAAGGCAGCGGCTACTCTTCCTGGGGTTTATTATGGATCCCCATTAGTTCCTGCCAAGGCAGCGGCTACTCTTCCTGGGGTTTATTATGGATCCCCATTAGTTCCTGCCAAGGCAGCAGCTACTCTTCCTGGGGTTTATTATGGATCCCCATTAGTTCCTGTCAAGGCAGCAGCTACTCTTCCTGGGGTTTATTATGGATCCCCATTAGTTCCTGTCAAGGCAGCAGCTACTCTTCCTGGGGTTTATTATGGATCCCCATTAGTTCCTGCCAAGGCAGCAGCTACTCTTCCTGGGGTTTATTATGGATCCCCATTAGTTCCTGCCAAGGCAGCAGCTACTCTTCCTGGGGTTTATTATGGATCCCCATTAGTTCCTGCCAAGGCAGCAGCTACTCTTCCTGGGGTTTATTATGGATCCCCATTAGTTCCTGCCAAGGCAGCAGCTACTCTTCCTGGGGTTTATTATGGATCCCCATTAGTTCCTGCCAAGGCAGCGGCTACTCTTCCTGGGGTTTATTATGGATCCCCGTTAGTTCCTGCCAAGGCAGCGGCTACTCTTCCTGGGGTTTATTATGGATCCCCGTTAGTTCCTGCCAAGGCAGCAGCTACTCTTCCTGGGGTTTATTATGGATCCCCGTTAGTTCCTGCCAAGGCAGCAGCTACTCTTCCTGGGGTTTATTATGGATCCCCATTAGTTCCTGCCAAGGCAGCAGCTACTCTTCCTGGGGTTTATTACGGATCTCCATTAGTTCCTGCCAAGGCAGCAGCTACTCTTCCTGGGGTTTATTATGGATCCCCATTAGTTCCTGCCAAGGCAGCAGCTACTCTTCCTGGGGTTTATTATGGATCCCCATTAGTTCCTGCCAAGGCAGCAGCTACTCTTCCTGGGGTTTATTATGGATCCCCATTAGTTCCTGACAAGGCAGCAGCTACTCTTCCTGAGGTTTATTATGGATCCCCATTAGTTCCTGTCAAGGCAGCAGCTACTCTTCCTGGAGTTTATTATGGATCCCCATTAGTTCCTGCCAAGGCAGCAGCTACTCTTCCTGGGGTTTATTATGGATCCCCATTAGTTCCTGCCAAGGCAGCAGCTACTCTTCCTGGGGTTTATTATGGATCCCCATTAGTTCCTGCCAAGGCAGCAGCTATTCTTCCTGGGGTTTATTATGGATCCCCATTAGTTCCTGCCAAGGCAGCAGCTACTCTTCCTGGGGTTTATTATGGATCCCCATTAGTTCCTGCCAAGGCAGCAGCTACTCTTCCTGGGGTTTATTATGGATCCCCATTAGTTCCTGCCAAGGCAGCAGCTACTCTTCCTGGGGTTTATTATGGATCCCCATTAGTTCCTGCCAAGGCAGCAGCTACTCTTCCTGGGGTTTATTATGGATCCCCATTAGTTCCTGCCAAGGCAGCAGCTATTCTTCCTGGGGTTTATTATGGATCCCCATTAGTTCCTGCCAAGGCAGCAGCTACTCTTCCTGGGGTTTATTATGGATCCCCATTAGTTCCTGCCAAGGCAGCAGCTACTCTTCCTGGGGTTTATTATGGATCCCCATTAGTTCCTGCCAAGGCAGCAGCTACTCTTCCTGGGGTTTATTATGGATCCCCATTAGTTCCTGCCAAGGCAGCAGCTACTCTTCCTGGGGTTTATTATGGATCCCCATTAGTTCCTGCCAAGGCAGCGGCTACTCTTCCTGGGGTTTATTATGGATCCCCATTAGTTCCTGCCAAGGCAGCAGCTACTCTTCCTGGGGTTTATTATGGATCCCCATTAGTTCCTACCAAGGCAGCAGCTACTCTTCCTGGGGTTTATTATGGATCCCCATTAGTTCCTGCCAAGGCAGCAGCTACTCTTCCTGGGGTTTATTATGAATCCCTATTAGTTCCTGCCAAGGCAGCAGCTACTCTTCCTGGGGTTTATTATGGATCCCCATTAGTTCCTACCAAGGCAGCAGCTACTCTTCCTGGGGTTTATTATGGATCCCCATTAGTTCCTGCCAAGGCAGCAGCTACTCTTCCTGGGGTTTATTATGGATCCCCATTAGTTCCTGCCAAGGCAGCAGCTACTCTTCCTGGGGTTTATTATGGATCCCCATTAGTTCCTGCCAAGGCAGCAGCTACTCTTCCTGGGGTTTATTATGGATCCCCATTAGTTCCTGCCAAGGCAGCAGCTACTCTTCCTGGGGTTTATTATGGATCCCCATTAGTTCCTGCCAAGGCTGCAGCTACTCTTCCTGGGGTTTATTATGGATCCCCATTAGTTCCTGCCAAGGCAGCAGCTACTCTTCCTGGGGTTTATTATGGATCCCCATTAGTTCCTGCCAAGGCAGCAGCTACTCTTCCTGGGGTTTATTATGGATCCCCATTAGTTCCTGCCAAGGCTGCAGCTACTCTTCCTGGGGTTTATTATGGATCCCCATTAGTTCCTGCCAAGGCAGCAGCTACTCTTCCTGGGGTTTATTATGGATCCCCATTAGTTCCTGCCAAGGCAGCGGCTACTCTTCCTGGGGATTATTATGGATCTCCATTAGTTCCTGCCAAGGCAGCAGCTACTCTTCCTGGGGTTTATTATGGATCCCCATTAGTTCCTGCCAAGGTAGCAGCTACTCTTCCTGGGGTTTATTATGGATCCCCATTAGTTCCTGCCAAGGCAGCAGCTACTCTTCCTGGGGTTTATTATGGATCCCCATTAGTTCCTGCCAAGGCAGCAGCTACTCTTCCTGGGGTTTATTATGGATCCCCATTAGTTCCTGCCAAGGCAGCAGCTACTCTTCCTGGGGTTTATTATGGATCCCCGTTAGTTCCTGCCAAGGCAGCAGCTACTCTTCCTGGGGTTTATTATGGATCCCCATTAGTTCCTGCCAAGGCAGCAGCTACTCTTCCTGGGGTTTATTATGGATCCCCATTAGTTCCTGCCAAGGCTGCAGCTACTCTTCCTGGGGTTTATTATGGATCCCCATTAGTTCCTGCCAAGGCAGCAGCTACTCTTCCTGGGGTTTATTATGGATCCCCATTAGTTCCTGCCAAGGCAGCAGCTACTCTTCCTGGGGTTTATTATGGATCCCCATTAGTTCCTGCCAAGGAAGCAGCTACTCTTCCTGGGGTTTATTATGGATCCCCATTAGTTCCTGCCAAGGCAGCAGCTACTCTTCCTGGGGTTTATTATGGATCCCCATTAGTTCCTGCCAAGGCAGCAGCTACTCTTCCTGGGGTTTATTATGGATCCCCATTAGTTCCTGCCAAGGCAGCAGCTACTCTTCCTGGGGTTTATTATGGATCCCCATTAGTTCCTGCCAAGGCAGCAGCTACTCTTCCTGGGGTTTATTATGGATCCCCATTAGTTCCTGCCAAGGCAGCAGCTACTCTTCCTGGGGTTTATTATGGATCCCCATTAGTTCCTGCCAAGGCAGCAGCTACTCTTCCTGGGATTTATTATGGATCCCCATTAGTTCCTGCCAAGGCAGCAGCTATTCTTCCTGGGGTTTATTATGGATCCCCATTAGTTCCTGCCAAGGCAGCAGCTACTCTTCCTGGGGTTTATTATGGATCCCCATTAGTTCCTGCCAAGGCAGCAGCTACTCTTCCTGGGGTTTATTATGGATCCCCATTAGTTCCTGCCAAGGCAGCAGCTACTCTTCCTGGGGTTTATTATGGATCCCCATTAGTTCCTGCCAAGGCAGCAGCTACTCTTCCTGGGGTTTATTATGGATCCCCATTAGTTCCTGCCAAGGCAGCGGCTACTCTTCCTGGGGTTTATTATGGATCCCCATTAGTTCCTGCCAAGGCAGCAGCTACTCTTCCTGGGGTTTATTATGGATCCCCATTAGTTCCTACCAAGGCAGCAGCTACTCTTCCTGGGGTTTATTATGGATCCCCATTAGTTCCTGCCAAGGCAGCAGCTACTCTTCCTGGGGTTTATTATGGATCCCCATTAGTTCCTGCCAAGGAAGCAGCTACTCTTCCTGGGGTTTATTATGGATCCCCATTAGTTCCTGCCAAGGCAGTAGCTACTCTTCCTGGGATTTATTATGGATCCCCATTAGTTCCTGCGGAGTTAGCAGCTACTCTTCCTGGGGTTTATTATGGATCCCCATTAGTTCCTGCCAAGGCAGCAGCTACTCTTCCTGGGGTTTATTATGGATCCCCATTAGTTCCTGCCAAGGAAGCAGCTACTCTTCCTGGGGTTTATTATGGATCCCCATTAGTTCCTGCCAAGGCAGCAGCTACTCTTCCTGGGGTTTATTATGGATCCCCATTAGTTCCTGCCAAGGCAGCAGCTACTCTTCCTGGGGTTTATTATGGATCCCCATTAGTTCCTGCCAAGGCAGCAGCTCCTCTTCCTGGGGTTTATTATGGATCCCCATTAGTTCCTGCCAAATCAGCAGCTACTCTTCCTGGGGTTTATTATGGATCCCCATTAGTTCCTGCCAAGGCAGCAGCTACTCTTCCTGGGGTTTATTATGGATCCCCATTAGTTCCTGCCAAGGCAGCAGCTACTCTTCCTGGGGTTTATTATGGATCCCCATTAGTTCCTGCCAAGGCAGCAGCTACTCTTCCTGGGGTTTATTATGGATCCCCATTAGTTCCTGCCAAGGCAGCAGCTACTCTTCCTGGGGTTTATTATGGATCCCCATTAGTTCCTGCCAAGGCAGCAGCTACTCTTCCTGGGGTTTATTATGGATCCCCATTAGTTCCTGCCAAGGCAGCAGCTACTCTTCCTGGGGTTTATTATGGATCCCCATTAGTTCCTGCCAAGGCAGCAGCTACTCTTCCTGGGGTTTATTATGGATCCCCATTAGTTCCTGTCAAGGCAGCAGCTACTCTTCCTGGGGTTTATTATGGATCCCCATTAGTTCCTGCCAAGGCAGCAGCTACTCTTCCTGGGGTCAAAATTAAGGCAGTTTATACAATTTAAAAAACATTACATTCCCAGATTTCACAACACATTGTGCTCTCAGGCCCCTACTCCACCACTACCACATATCTACAGTACTAAATCCATGTGTGTGTGTGTGTGTGGATAGTGAGTATGTTATCATGTGTGTGTGTGTGTGGATAGTGAGTATGTTATCATGTGTGTGTGTGTGTGTGTGGATAGTGAGTATGTTATCATGTGTGTGTGTGTGGATAGTGAGTATGTTATCATGTGTGTGTGTGTGTGTGGATAGTGAGTATGTTATCATGTGTGTGTGTGTGTGGATAGTGAGTATGTTATCATGTGTGTGTGTGTGTGGATAGTGAGTATGTTATCATGTGTGTGTGTGTGGATAGTGAGTATGTTATCATGTGTGTGTGTGTATGGATAGTGAGTATGTTATCATGTGTGTGTGTGTGTGGATAGTGAGTATGTTATCATGTGTGTGTGTGTATGGATAGTGAGTATGTTATCATGTGTGTGTGTGTGGATAGTGAGTATGTTATCATGTGTGTGTGTGTGGATAGTGAGTATGTTATCATGTGTGTGTGTGTGGATAGTGAGTATGTTATCATGTGTGTGTGTGTGGATAGTGAGTATGTTATCATGTGTGTGTGTGTGGATAGTGAGTATGTTATCATGTGTGTGTGTGTGTGGATAGTGAGTATGTTATCATGTGTGTGTGTGTGGATAGTGAGTATGTTATCATGTGTGTGTGGATAGTGTACAGTATGTGTCTGTTCCATAAGATGTATTTTTATCTGTTTTTAAATCTGATTCTTCTGCTGCATCAGTTACCTGATGTGGAATAGAGTTCCATGTAGTCATGGCTCTATGTAGTACTGTGGAATAGAGTTCCATGTAGTCATGGCTCTATGTAGTACTGTGGAATAGAGTTCCATGTAGTCATGGCTCTATGTAGTACTGTGGAATAGAGTTCCATGTAGTCGTGGCTCTATGTAGTACTGTGGAATAGAGTTCCATGTAGTCGTGGCTCTATGTAGTACTGTGGAATAGAGTTCCATGTAGTCATGGCTCTATGTAGTACTGTGGAATAGAGTTCCATGTAGTCTTGGCTCTATGTAGTACTGTGGAATAGAGTTCCATGTAGTCGTGGCTCTATGTAGTACTGTGGAATAGAGTTCCATGTAGTCGTGGCTCTATGTAGTACTGTGGAATAGAGTTCCATGTAGTCGTGGCTCTATGTAGTACTGTGGAATAGAGTTCCATGTAGTCATGGCTCTATGTAGTACTGTGGAATAGAGTTCCATGTAGTCATGGCTCTATGTAGTACTGTGGAATAGAGTTCCATGTAGTCATGGCTCTATGTAGTACTGTGGAATAGAGTTCCATGTAGTCATGGCTCTATGTAGTACTGTGGAATAGAGTTCCATGTAGTCATGGCTCTATGTAGTACTGTGGAATAGAGTTCCATGTAGTCGTGGCTCTATGTAGTACTGTGGAATAGAGTTCCATGTAGTCGTGGCTCTATGTAGTACTGTGGAATAGAGTTCCATGTAGTCGTGGCTCTATGTAGTACTGTGGAATAGAGTTCCATGTAGTCGTGGCTCTATGTAGTACTGTGGAATAGAGTTCCATGTAGTCGTGGCTCTATGTAGTACTGTGGAATAGAGTTCCATGTAGTCGTGGCTCTATGTAGTACTGTGGAATAGAGTTCCATGTAGTCATGGCTCTATGTAGTACTGTGGAATAGAGTTCCATGTAGTCATGGCTCTATGTAGTACTGTGGAATAGAGTTCCATGTAGTCATGGCTCTATGTAGTACTGTGGAATAGAGTTCCATGTAGTCATGGCTCTATGTAGTACTGTGGAATAGAGTTCCATGTAGTCATGGCTCTATGTAGTACTGTGGAATAGAGTTCCATGTAGTCATGGCTCTATGTAGTACTGTGGAATAGAGTTCCATGTAGTCATGGCTCTATGTAGTACTGTGGAATAGAGTTCCATGTAGTCATGGCTCTATGTAGTACTGTGGAATAGAGTTCCATGTAGTCGTGGCTCTATGTAGTACTGTGGAATAGAGTTCCATGTAGTCGTGGCTCTATGTAGTACTGTGGAATAGAGTTCCATGTAGTCGTGGCTCTATGTAGTACTGTGGAATAGAGTTCCATGTAGTCGTGGCTCTATGTAGTACTGTGGAATAGAGTTCCATGTAGTCGTGGCTCTATGTAGTACTGTGGAATAGAGTTCCATGTAGTCATGGCTCTATGTAGTACTGTGGAATAGAGTTCCATGTAGTCATGGCTCTATGTAGTACTGTGGAATAGAGTTCCATGTAGTCATGGCTCTATGTAGTACTGTGGAATAGAGTTCCATGTAGTCATGGCTCTATGTAGTACTGTGGAATAGAGTTCCATGTAGTCATGGCTCTATGTAGTACTGTGGAATAGAGTTCCATGTAGTCATGGCTCTATGTAGTACTGTGGAATAGAGTTCCATGTAGTCATGGCTCTATGTAGTACTGTGGAATAGAGTTCCATGTAGTCATGGCTCTATGTAGTACTGTGGAATAGAGTTCCATGTAGTCATGGCTCTATGTAGTACTGTGGAATAGAGTTCCATGTAGTCATGGCTCTATGTAGTACTGTGGAATAGAGTTCCATGTAGTCATGGCTCTATGTAGTACTGTGGAATAGAGTTCCATGTAGTCATGGCTCTATGTAGTACTGTGGAATAGAGTTCCATGTAGTCATGGCTCTATGTAGTACTGTGGAATAGAGTTCCATGTAGTCATGGCTCTATGTAGTACTGTGGAATAGAGTTCCATGTAGTCATGGCTCTATGTAGTACTGTGGAATAGAGTTCCATGTAGTCATGGCTCTATGTAGTACTGTGGAATAGAGTTCCATGTAGTCATGGCTCTATGTAGTACTGTGGAATAGAGTTCCATGTAGTCATGGCTCTATGTAGTACTGTGGAATAGAGTTCCATGTAGTCATGGCTCTATGTAGTACTGTGGAATAGAGTTCCATGTAGTCATGGCTCTATGTAGTACTGTGGAATAGAGTTCCATGTAGTCATGGCTCTATGTAGTACTGTGGAATAGAGTTCCATGTAGTCATGGCTCTATGTAGTACTGTGGAATAGAGTTCCATGTAGTCGTGGCTCTATGTAGTACTGTGGAATAGAGTTCCATGTAGTCGTGGCTCTATGTAGTACTGTGGAATAGAGTTCCATGTAGTCGTGGCTCTATGTAGTACTGTGGAATAGAGTTCCATGTAGTCATGGCTCTATGTAGTACTGTGGAATAGAGTTCCATGTAGTCATGGCTCTATGTAGTACTGTGGAATAGAGTTCCATGTAGTCATGGCTCTATGTAGTACTGTGGAATAGAGTTCCATGTAGTCATGGCTCTATGTAGTACTGTGGAATAGAGTTCCATGTAGTCATGGCTCTATGTAGTACTGTGTGTCTCCCATAGTCTGTTCTGGACTTGGGGACTGTGAAGAGATCTCTTGTGGCATGTCTTGTGGGGTATGCATGGGGTGTCTGAGCTCTGTGCCAGTAGTTCAAACAGACACCTTGGTGCATTCAGCATGTCAATACCTCTCATAAAGACAAGTAGTGATGCAGTCAATCTCTCCTCCACTTTGAGCCATGAGAGATTGACATGCATATCATTAATATTAGCTCTCTGTACATCCTAGGGCCAGCCGTACACATTGACTCTGTACCGGTACCCCCTGTATATAGTCTCCACATTGACTCAGTACCGGTACCCCCTGTATATAGCCTCCATATTGACTCTATACCGGTACCCCCTGTATATAGTCTCCACATTGACTCTGTACCGTAACACCCTGTATATAGCCTCCACATTGACTCTGTACCGTAACACCCTGTATATAGCCTCCACATTGACTCTGTACCGTAACACCCTGTATATAGCCTCCACATTGACTCTGTACCGGTACCCCCTGTATATAGCCTCCACATTGACTCAGTACCGGTACCCCCTGTATATAGCCTCCATATTGACTCTATACCGGTACCCCCTGTATATAGCCTCCACATTGACTCTGTACCAGTACCCCCTGTATATAGCCTCCACATTGACTCTGTACCGGTACCCCCTGTATATAGCCTCCATATTGACTCTATACCGGTACCCCCTGTATATAGCCTCCACATTGACTCTGTACCGTAACACCCTGTATATAGCCTCCACATTGACTCTGTACCGGTACCCCCTGTATATAGCCTCCACATTGACTCTATACCGGTACCCCCTGTATACAGCCTCCACATTGACTCTGTACCGTAACACCCTGTATATAGCCTCCACATTGACTCTGTACCGGTACCCCCTGTATATAGCCTCCACATTGACTCTGTACCGGTACCCCCTGTACATAGCCTCCACATTGACTCTGTACCGGTACCCCCTGTATATAGCCTCCACATTGACTCTATACCGGTACACCCTGTATATAGCCTCCACATTGACTCTGTACCGTAACACCCTGTATATAGCCTCCACATTGACTCTGTACCGGTACCCCCTGTATATAGCCTCCACATTGACTCTGTACCGGTACCCCCTGTATATAGCCTCCACATTGACTCTGTACCGTAACACCCTGTATATAGCCTCCACATTGACTCTGTACCGGTACCCCCTGTATATAGCCTCCACATTGACTCTGTACCGGTACCCCCTGTATATAGCCTCCATATTGACTCTGTACCGGTACACCCTGTATATAGCCTCCACATTGACTCTGTACCGGTACCCCCTGTATATAGCCTCCATATTGACTCTGTACCGGTACACCCTGTATATAGCCTCCACATTGACTCTGTACCGGTACCCCCTGTATATAGTCTCCACATTGACTCTGTACCGGTACACCCTGTATATAGCCTCCACATTGACTCTGTACCGGTACCCCCTGTATATAGCCTCCATATTGACTCTGTACCGGTACACCCTGTATATAGCCTCCACATTGACTCTGTACCGGTACCCCCTGTATATAGCCTCCACATTGACTCTGTAACGGTACCCCCTGTATATAGCCTCCACATTGACTCTGTACTGGTACCCCCTGTATATAGCCTCCACATTGACTCTGTACCGGTACCCCCTGTATATAGCCTCCATATTGACTCTGTACCGTAATACCCTGTATATAGCCTCCACATTGACTCTGTACCGGTACCCCCTGTATATAGCCTCCATATTGACTCTGTACCGGTATACCCTGTATATAGCCTCCACATTGACTCTGTACCGGTACCCCCTGTATATAGCCTCCACATTGACTCTGTACCGTAACATCCTGTATGTAGCCTCCATATTGACTCTGTACCGTAACACCCTGTATATAGCCTCCATATTGACTCTGTACCAGTACCCCCTGTATATAGCCTCCACATTGACTCTGTACCGGTACCCCCTGTATATAGCCTCCACATTGACTCTGTACCGGTACCCCCTGTATATAGCCTCCACATTGACTCTGTACCGTAACACCCTGTATATAGCCTCCACATTGACTCTGTACCGTAATACCCTGTATATAGCCTCCACATTGACTCTGTACCGGTACCCCTGTATATAGCCTCCACATTGACTCTGTACCGGTACTCCCTGTATATAGCCTCCACATTGACTCTGTACCGGTACACCCTGTATATAGCCTCCACATTGACTCTGTACCGTAACATCCTGTATGTAGCCTCCATATTGACTCTGTACCGTAACACCCTGTATATAGCCTCCATATTGACTCTGTACCAGTACCCCCTGTATATAGCCTCCACATTGACTCTGTAATGGTACCCCCTGTATATAGCCTCCACATTGACTCTGTACCGGTACCCCCTGTATATAGCCTCCACATTGACTCTGTACCGTAACACCCTGTATATAGCCTCCACATTGACTCTGTACCGGTACCCCCTGTATATAGCCTCCACATTGACTCTGTACCGGTACCCCCCTGTATATAGCCTCCACATTGACTCTGTACTGGTACCCCCTGTATATAGCCTCCACATTGACTCTGTACCGGTACCCCCTGTATATAGCCTCCACATTGACTCTGTACTGGTACACCCTGTATATAGCCTCCACATTGACTCTGTACCGGTACCCCCTGTATATAGCCTCCACATTGACTCTGTACCGTAACACCCTGTATATAGCCTCCACATTGACACTGTACCTTAACACCCTGTATATAGCCTCCACATTGACTCTGTACCGGTACCCCCTGTATATAGCCTCCACATTGACTCTGTACCGGTACCCCCTGTATATAGCCTCCACATTGACTCTGTACCGTAACACCCTGTATATAGCCTCCACATTGACTCTGTACCGTAACACCCTGTATATAGCCTCCACATTGACTCTGTACCGTAACCCCCTGTATATAGCCTCCACATTGACTCTGTACCGGTACCCCCTGTATATAGCCTCCACATTGACTCTGTACCGGTACCCCCTGTATATAGCCTCCACATTGACTCTGTACCGGTACCCCCTGTATATAGCCTCCACATTGACTCTGTACCGGTACCCCCTGTATATAGCCTCCACATTGACTCTGTACCGGTACACCCTGTATATAGCCTCCACATTGACTCTGTACCGGTACCCCCTGTATATAGCCTCCACATTGACTCTGTACCGGTACCCCCTGTATATAGCCTCCACATTGACTCTGTACCGGTACCCCCTGTTATATAACCTCGTTATTGTTATGTTATTGTGTTACTTTTTATTATTTAAGGGTTTGTAAAGTAAAGCATTTCACGGTAAAGTCTACACTTGTTGTATTCGGAGCATGTGGCAAATAAAGTTTTTATTTTATTTTTTATTTGTAATATTTACAGAGCACTCTGCCTAGGCAACCCCACAGCGCCATGGCAACCACGGATGTATTCATAACACTGTATGGTCAGTGAGCTCTGAGGTAAAAGAGAAGTGGTGGTAGCAGTAGGGCTACTGTCTTCACCTGCCACTGTTCCCCCTGTATTCAACTACACTCATCTGGCTGGCTGTGTATCTGTGAGGACAACAGGCAGTTATCTTCTTTAAGAGACCTAACCCTACTCTGGGGTGTCACTACTGTTATCTTCTTTAAGAGACCTAACCCTACTCTGGGGTGTCACTACTGTTATCTTCTTTAAGAGACCTAACCCTACTCTGGGGTGTCACTACTGTTATCTTCTTTAACAGACCTAACCCTACTCTGGGGTGTCACTACTGTTATCTTCTTTAAGAGACCTAACCCTACTCTGGGGTGTCACTACTGTTATCTTCTTTAAGAGACCTAACCCTACTCTGGGGTGTCACTACTGTTATCTTCTTTAACAGACCTAACCCTACTCTGGGGTGTCACTACTGTTATCTTCTTTAAGAGACCTAACCCTACTCTGGGGTGTCACTACTGTTATCTTCTTTAACAGACCTAACCCTACTCTGGGGTGTCACTACTGTTATCTTCTTTAACAGACCTAACCCTACTCTGGGGTGTCACTACTGTTATCTTCTTTAAGAGACCTAACCCTACTCTGGGGTGTCACTACTGTTATCTTCTTTAAGAGACCTAACCCTACTCTGGGGTGTCACTACTGTTATCTTCTTTAAGAGACCTAACCCTACTCTGGGGTGTCACTACTGTTATCTTCTTAACAGACCTAACCCTACTCTGGGGTGTCACTACTGTTATCTTCTTTAAGAGACCTAACCCTACTCTGGGGTGTCACTACTGTTATCTTCTTTAACAGACCTAACCCTACTCTGGGGTGTCACTACTGTTATCTTCTTTAACAGACCTAACCCTACTCTGGGGTGTCACTACTGTTATCTTCTTTAACAGACCTAACCCTACTCTGGGGTGTCACTACTGTTATCTTCTTTAACAGACCTAACCCTACTCTGGGGTGTCACTACTGTTATCTTCTTTAACAGACCTAACCCTACTCTGGGGTGTCACTACTGTTATCTTCTTTAACAGACCTAACCCTACTCTGGGGTGTCACTACTGTTATCTTCTTTAACAGACCTAACCCTACTCTGGGGTGTCACTACTGTTATCTTCTTTAACAGACCTAACCCTACTCTGGGGTGTCACTACTGTTATCTTCTTTAACAGACCTAACCCTACTCTGGGGTGTCACTACTGTTATCTTCTTTAACAGACCTAACCCTACTCTGGGGTGTCACTACTGTTATCTTCTTTAACAGACCTAACCCTACTCTGGGGTGTCACTACTGTTATCTTCTTTAACAGACCTAACCCTACTCTGGGGTGTCACTACTGTTATCTTCTGTTAGAGACCTAACCCTACTCTGGGGTGTCACTACTGTTATCTTCTTTAACAGACCTAACCCTACTCTGGGGTGTCACTACTGTTATCTTCTTTAACAGACCTAACCCTACTCTGGGGTGTCACTACTGTTATCTTCTTTAACAGACCTAACCCTACTCTGGGGTGTCACTACTGTTATCTTCTTTAAGAGACCTAACCCTACTCTGGGGTGTCACTACTGTTATCTTCTTTAAGAGACCTAACCCTACTCTGGGGTGTCACTACTGTTATCTTCTTTAACAGACCTAACCCTACTCTGGGGTGTCACTACTATTATCTTCTTTAACAGACCTAACCCTACTCTGGGGTGTCACTACTGTTATCTTCTTTAAGAGACCTAACCCTACTCTGGGGTGTCACTACAGAGACAGACGACAGAGGCGGCCTGTGTCCCATTTGGTAGCCCCTTGCATATTGTGCATATAGTACCTATGGCCCCTGGGCAAAAGTAGTGCACTAAATAGAGAATAGGCTGCCATTGGGGACACGTGTCGTACGACTAGACAGACACCAGAGAAACACAAAATAAGATCACAGGACATGTATAGGATTCCTCCCCTGGCTGACTAACATAACTCTCATGCATTAGAAAGGCCTTGCTACGATAACTGTTCTCAGTCATCCAGCCATGTGATTAGTGTTAGCAACTGGATAGCATCTCTCTTTGTGTATGTTAGACTCCCTGAGCACCAGGAACAATCCACGGGGAGAAGAAGAGACTCCCTGAGCACCAGGAACAATCCACGGGGAGAAGAAAAGACTCCCTGAGCACCAGGAACAATCCACGGGGAGAAGAAGAGACTCCCTGAGCACCAGGAACAATCCACGGGGAGAAGAAGAGACTCCCTGAGCACCAGGAACAATCCACGGGGAGAAGAAGAGACTCCCTGAACACCAGGAACAATCCACGGGGAGAAGAAGAGACTCCTTGAGCACCAGCAACAATCCACGGGGAGAAGAAGAGACTCCCTGAGCACCAGGAACAATCCACGGGGAGAGGAAGAGACTCCCTGAGCACCAGCAACAATCCACGGGGAGAAGAAGAGACTCCCTGAGCACCAGGAACAATCCACGGGGAGAAGAAGAGACTCCCTGAGCACCCGGAACAATCCACGGGGAGAAGAAGAGACTCCCTGAGCACCAGGAACAATCCACGGGGAGAAGAAGAGACTCCCTGAGCACCAGGAACAATCCACGGGGAGAAGAAGATTACTAGAATGTTCTAGTAGCACGTCCTCCTCCTGCAGCAGAAGAGGAGAGACACTACAAATTCAATATTCAAGAACAAGTCACATAATATTTTCTACAGACTTTCAATTGACACATAATGTGACATTAGTTATATTTCTTTGAGAAATTATACAAAGAAAGATAATTATAATAATGATAATAATAATAATAATAATGAGAATAATAATAAGGAGAATAATAATAAGGAGAATAATAATAAGGAGAATAATAATAATAATGAGAATAATAATAAGGAGAATAATAATAAGGAGAATAATAATAAGGAGAATAATAATAATAATGAGAATAATAATAAGGAGAATAATAATAAGGAGAATAATAATAATAATGATAACAATAATAATAACGATAATAACAATGACAATAATGATAATAATGATAATAATTAGGGTGTTTATACATGTCCTATTTCACACAGCCAGAGTCTAATATTATCAACAGCAACCCTGGAGCAATCAGGGTTATGTTGCCTTGCTCAAGGGTACACTGGCAGATGTTTCTCAGCTCGGTTACTGGCCCAACTCTCGAATCGCTAGGTTACCTGCCATTGCCCCTTGACGTTTCCGTAATGGATCAAATGATTAAGATATAATAGGAATGAAGCTTGTCCTATGGGAAAAGTCCAGTCTAGTTATCCATGTCTCTGGGCACCAACTGTCTTATCAGCCTTTTGATAGGATGTCCGAACTGTCACTCAAACTCCCTGTTGTCACTCAAACTCATTAGCATAAAGACCGGGGTATAAATACGGTCCCAGTGACACCCCTCCCGTGTCCGCTGAATGGGAACTGTGACGAGAGAGACAGAACAGCACAGAACAGGACCGAGACCCAACCCAGAGGAACTAAAACTTAGTAGCCTAACTAGCTCCACAGAAGAGACCGGACATCTCAGGATGACAGCAGCCCGTGGTCCTCAGTCCTCCTATAAGAAGTATTTTGGAGGGGAAAGGAACATGAGCCACTCCGCCTACCCCTCCAGCCGCCAGCTGTACTCCAACCCGGTGGCGGTGCGCTCCTCTCGGGTCTCTTTCGGCCTGTCCTCCGCCGCCCCGGGGGTCTACGCAACCAGGACCCAGCGGCTCCGCAGCAGCGCCCCGATGCCCCGGCTGTCCTCCGAGACCCTGAACTTCTCTCTGTCCGACGCCGTGAACTCCGAGTTCAAGACTAACCGGACCAACGAGAAGGCGCAGATGCAGTCGCTCAACGACCGCTTCGCGAGCTATATCGAGAAGGTCCGGTTCCTGGAGCAGCAGAATAAGATCCTGCAGGCAGAGCTCGAGCAGCTACGAGGGAAGGGCACGTCCCGATCCCGCATCGGGGACCTGTACGAGGACGAGATGCGCGAGCTGCGGCGACAGGTGGACCAGCTGACGAACGAGAAGGCGCGAGTGGAGGTGCACCGGGACAACATGTCTGATGATATAGACCGACTCAGAGAGAAGTAAGACAATCAGTTACATGTTTACCGAATAGTTATGGAGTAATTCATGACCATGATATATCCTACACAATGAAACGTTTTCTTCATTGATTGCACTACAAGACACGTATTACAATATAGTCCATGTTTACCTGGGTAGTTGTTGAGTAATTGACCACGTAGAGTCAACATTATTTAATAGAGGTCTAGGTGTGGTTCATTGCGCTAGTAATGACTTTATTTTCAATAATACATTGCGTGCTCCTCATTCGATTCTCAGACAGGCACATCGTGAGTTAGTGAGACTTCTCTGAATGAGCAGTGGCTGTTGAAATTCCAGTTTGTTGTCGTTGCATTGGGGTCTGATATTACACACTTTTTAATGCACTTTTTAAAGTGTTCTTGAATGTCTTGAAAGGACTCTCTGCCTGTCGAAACTTTGGTAAATTAAATATTTTTGCATCTGAGCTCCTAGAGAGTGAGGCTCTCTTTTATTTTCAAGTTTTCTACTCCGCTAGCCAGCACCTCGCCTAAATAGGTGCGCGTTTCTTTTTCTTCTAGATTGGAAGGGCTCTAACACAAGATATTATCCTCAGTACAGTATGTTGTGGTGTTTCCCAGACTGCAGGAGGAGATGATGCAGCGTGAGGAATCTGAGAGTACCATGCAGAGCTTCAGAGGGGTAGGACACAGCTTCATACTACCACACATCTTCGTTAAAGGGGAAGTTCACCCATTTTGACATGTGGCCTTATTTTCACTCTTTCTGTGCTTGTCGTTTTAAATATGCTGTTTCATTACAGAGAGTCATCACTTGTCAGTGACTACAATGTTTATAAAGTATGTTATAAAACGCTCCAAACCAACTCATATTACATCAGAAACTCATTCTGGATACTGTCTCTGCACTCAATGTTAGGTTTTAGTTTCCACTGTTCCATAAATCCATGTTTGGGTAATGCTGTTCACAACTACAAAGATGCAAATATAGATGAATGGGTGTCGAGACAGAATGAGATTCTGATGTAATATGAGTTGGGTTGGAGCTTTTTATGAATCAAATCAAAATTAAATCACATTTTATTGGTCACAGACATGTATTTAGCAGTTGTTGGGGTTGTGGCGAAATGCTTGTTCCTAGAGCTCCAACAGCTCCAACAGCTCCTAGCTCCAACAGCTCCTAGCTCCAACAGCTCCTAGCTCCAACAGCTCCTAGCTCCAACAGCTCCAGCAGCTCCAACGGTGCAGTAGTAGCATGCTTAAATAATGATTTTTTTTTCATGGGCAGAGAGAAAAATGTTCCGTTTCCTAGCTAATCTCATGCTGTTTTAGAGATCAGGAATCTTTGAACGACGGGATATTATTTGTCTTAATAA
Organism: Salvelinus fontinalis; assembly: GCF_029448725.1. Lineage (NCBI taxonomy): Eukaryota > Metazoa > Chordata > Actinopteri > Salmoniformes > Salmonidae > Salvelinus > Salvelinus fontinalis. The sequence continues at coordinate 8,439,186 of NC_074690.1, forward strand.
TACAACATGTTAAATAATATATACTTTGGTCCATCAACATATCAGCAATCACACCATGTATATGCAGTCATATGACCAATTGGCCCTCTAGTGGCATCATGGGTGGAATGGAACTGTGACCACTAAATGCTGAGACTCTCATGAACACGATGAGGTTCTCCGTTTTGCCCGAGGATGCCTCACAAGACTCTTAAGATGGGGGCCGGTGCCAGTTTAACAATGAATAGACGTATAAATGGAGATAGTTTAGTGACTAAAATAAGGGGATAAATACATGTAAATAGTTCCCTGGTCTTATTTATTTCTCAGATATAGGAGAGAGACTTCCTTTAGATTTACTGTTTGGCCTATCTGATGTTCCATGTGTTTCTATTGGCTAACAGCAGTAAGGACTGTTATTCAATGTGTTTCTATTGGCTAATAGCAGTAAGGACTGTTATTCAATGTGTTTCTATTGGCTAATAGCAGTAAGGACTGTTATTCAATGTGTTTCTATTGGCTAATAGCAGTAAGGACTGTTATTCAATGTGTTTCTATTGGCTAATAGCGGTAAGGACTATCTGTTATGCATTGTGTTTCTATTGGCTAATAGCAGTAAGGACTATCTGTTATTCAATGTGTTTCTATTGGCTAATAGCAGTAAGGACTATCTGTTATTCAATGTGTTTCTATTGGCTAATAGCGGTAAGGACTATCTGTTATTCAATGTGTTTCTATTGGCTAATAGCAGTAAGGACTATCTGTTATTCAATGTGTTTCTATTGGCTAATAGCGGTAAGGACTATCTGTTATTCAATGTGTTTCTATTGGCTAATAGCAGTAAGGACTGTTATTCAATGTGTTTCTATTGGCTAATAGCAGTAAGGACTATCTGTTATTCAATGTGTTTCTATTGGCTAATAGCAGTAAGGACTATCTGTTATTCAATGTGTTTCTATTGGCTAATAGCAGTAAGGACTATCTGTTATTCAATGTGTTTCTATTGGCTAATAACAGTAAGGACTATCTGTTATTCAATGTGTTTCTATTGGCTAATAACAGTAAGGACTATCTGTTATTCAATGTGTTTCTATTGGCTAATAGTAGTAAGGACTATCTGTTATTCAATGTGTTTCTATTGGCTAACAGCAGTAAGGACTGTTATTCAATGTGTTTCTATTGGCTAATAGCAGTAAGGACTATCTGTTATTCAATGTGTTTCTATTGGCTAATAGCAGTAAGGACTGTTATTCAATGTGTTTCTATTGGCTAATAGCAGTAAGGACTATCTGTTATTCAATGTGTTTCTATTGGCTAATAGCAGTAAGGACTGTTATTCAATCTGTTTCTATTGGCTAATAGCAGTAAGGACTGTCTGTTATTCAATGTGTTTCTATTGGCTAATAGCAGTAAGGACTATCTGTTATTCAATGTGTTTCTATTGGCTAATAGCAGTAAGGACTATCTGTTATTCAATGTGTTTCTATTGGCTAATAGCAGTAAGGACTATCTGTTATTCAGTGTGTTTCTATTGGCTAATAACAGTAAGGACTGTCTGTTATTCAATGTGTTTCTATTGGCTAATAGCAGTAAGGACTGTTATTCAATGTGTTTCTATTGGCTAATGGCAGTAAGGACTATCTGTTATTCAATGTGTTTCTATTGGCTAATAGCAGTAAGGACTATCTGTTATTCAATGTGTTTCTATTGGCTAATAGCAGTAAGGACTATCTGTTATTCAATGTGTTTCTATTGGCTAATAACAGTAAGGACTGTCTGTTATTCAATGTGTTTCTATTGGCTAATAGCAGTAAGGACTGTTATTCAATGTGTTTCTATTGGCTAATGGCAGTAAGGACTATCTGTTATTCAATGTGTTTCTATTGGCTAATAGCAGTAAGGACTGTTATTCAATGTGTTTCTATTGGCTAATAGCAGTAAGGACTATCTGTTATTCAATGTGTTTCTATTGGCTAATAGCAGTAAGGACTGTTATTCAATGTGTTTCTATTGGCTAATAGCAGTAAGGACTATCTGTTAGTCAATGTGTTTCTATTGGCTAATAGCAGTAAGGACTGTTATTCAATGTGTTTCTATTGGCTAATAGCAGTAAGGACTGTCTGTTATTCAATGTGTTTCTATTGGCTAATAGCAGTAAGGACTATCTGTTATTCAATGTGTTTCTATTGGCTAATAGCAGTAAGGACTATCTGTTATTCAATGTGTTTCTATTGGCTAATAGCAGTAAGGACTATCTGTTATTCAATGTGTTTCTATTGGCTAATAGCAGTAAGGACTGTTATTCAATGTGTTTCTATTGGCTAATAGCAGTAAGGACTGTTATTTAATGTGTTTCTATTGGCTAATAGCAGTAAGGACTATCTGTTATTCAATGTGTTTCTATTGGCTAATAGCAGTAAGGACTGTTATTCAATGTGTTTCTATTGGCTAATAGCAGTAAGGACTGTTATTCAATGTGTTTCTATTGGCTAATAGCAGTAAGGACTATCTGTTATTCAATGTGTTTCTATTGGCTAATAGCAGTAAGGACTGTCTGTTATTCAATGTGTTTCTATTGGCTAATAGCAGTAAGGACTATCTGTTATTCAATGTGTTTCTATTGGCTAACAGCAGTAAGGACTGTCTGATGTTCCATGTGTTTCTATTGGCTAACAGCAGTAAGGACTGTTATTCAATGTGTTTCTATTGGCTAATAGCAGTAAGGACTGTTATTCAATGTGTTTCTATTGGCTAATAGCAGTAAGGACTATCTGTTATTCAATGTGTTTCTATTGGCTAACAGCAGTAAGGACTGTTATTCAATGTGTTTCTATTGGCTAATAGCAGTAAGGACTGTTATTCAATGTGTTTCTATTGGCTAATAGCAGTAAGGACTATCTGTTATTCAATGTGTTTCTATTGGCTAATAGCAGTAAGGACTATCTGTTATTCAGTGTGTTTCTATTGGCTAATAACAGTAAGGACTGTCTGTTATTCAATGTGTTTCTATTGGCTAATAGCAGTAAGGACTGTTATTCAATGTGTTTCTATTGGCTAATGGCAGTAAGGACTATCTGTTATTCAATGTGTTTCTATTGGCTAATAGCAGTAAGGACTGTTATTCAATGTGTTTCTATTGGCTAATGGCAGTAAGGACTATCTGTTATTTAATGTGTTTCTATTGGCTAATAGCAGTAAGGACTATCTGTTATTCAATGTGTTTCTATTGGCTAATAGCAGTAAGGACTGTTATTCAATGTGTTTCTATTGGCTAACAGCAGTAAGGACTGTTATTCAATGTGTTTCTATTGGCTAATAGCAGTAAGGACTGTCTGTTATTCAATGTGTTTCTATTGGCTAATAGCAGTAAGGACTATCTGTTATTCAATGTGTTTCTATTGGCTAATAGCAGTAAGGACTATCTGTTATTCAATGTGTTTCTATTGGCTAATAGCAGTAAGGACTATCTGTTATTCAATGTGTTTCTATTGGCTAATAGCAGTAAGGACTGTTATTCAATGTGTTTCTATTGGCTAATAGCAGTAAGGACTGTTATTTAATGTGTTTCTATTGGCTAATAGCAGTAAGGACTATCTGTTATTCAATGTGTTTCTATTGGCTAATAGCAGTAAGGACTGTTATTCAATGTGTTTCTATTGGCTAATAGCAGTAAGGACTGTTATTCAATGTGTTTCTATTGGCTAATAGCAGTAAGGACTATCTGTTATTCAATGTGTTTCTATTGGCTAATAGCAGTAAGGACTGTCTGTTATTCAATGTGTTTCTATTGGCTAATAGCAGTAAGTACTATCTGTTATTCAATGTGTTTCTATTGGCTAATAGCAGTAAGGACTGTTATTCAATGTGTTTCTATTGGCTAATAGCAGTAAGGACTATCTGTTATTCAATGTGTTTCTATTGGCTAATAGCAGTAAGGACTGTTATTCAATGTGTTTCTATTGGCTAATAGCAGTAAGGACTATCTGTTATTCAATGTGTTTCTATTGGCTAATAGCAGTAAGGACTATCTGTTATTCAATGTGTTTCTATTGGCTAATAGCAGTAAGGACTATCTGTTATTCAATGTGTTTCTATTGGCTAATAGCAGTAAGGACTGTTATTCAATGTGTTTCTATTGGCTAATAGCAGTAAGGACTGTTATTCAATGTGTTTCTATTGGCTAATAGCAGTAAGGACTGTTATTCAATGTGTTTCTATTGGCTAATAGCAGTAAGGACTGTTATTCAATGTGTTTCTATTGGCTAATAGCAGTAAGGACTGTCTGTTATTCAATGTGTTTCTATTGGCTAATAGAAGTAAGGACTGTCTGTTATTCAATGTGTTTCTATTGGCTAATAGAAGTAAGGACTGTCTGTTATTCAATGTGTTTCTATTGGCTACTAGCAGTAAGGACCATCTGTTATTCAATGTGTTTCTATTGGCTAATAGCAGTAAGGACTGTTATTCAATGTGTTTCTATTGGCTAATAGCAGTAAGGACTGTTATTCAATGTGTTTCTATTGGCTAATAGCAGTAAGGACTATCTGTTATTCAATGTGTTTCTATTGGCTAATAGCAGTAAGGACTGTTATTCAATGTGTTTCTATTGGCTAATAGCAGTAAGGACTATCTGTTATTCAATGTGTTTCTATTGGCTAATAGCAGTAAGGACTGTCTGTTATTCAATGTGTTTCTATTGGCTAATAGCAGTAAGGACTGCTATTCAATGTGTTTCTATTGGCTAATAGCAGTAAGGACTATCTGTTATTCAATGTGTTTCTATTGGCTAATAGCAGAAAGGACCATCTGTTATTCAATGTGTTTCTATTGGCTAATAGCAGTAAGGACTATCTGTTATTCAATGTGTTTCTATTGGCTAATAGCAGTAAGGACTGTTATTCAATGTGTTTCTATTGGCTAATAGCAGTAATGCCAAATTCAATGTTTCATCCAATAGCTCATTTTGGAGCCTTAGACTCGAGGATTTTAATATTTTTCATAATTCATAATCAAAATTATTATTTTTTATGCAGAAAATCTGGTGTTTCTATGTCAAGCGGTTTTGTTATATTTCAGTCTTCTGTGATGTATATAAAGTGTAATTAATATTGGGATACAAAATCAACATTTCATACATTTCAACTCCATATCTGACGTGGTTACAGGTGTCTTCTTTCTTTAGGCCCATAACCACGTGTGTGAGGTGGATACTTTTGTTTCAAAGTAGATTTGTTTAAGACTACCCAGAATCCCTCTGTGTGACCCTGATTTAGCCCACTGCAGTAAAATGTTATTAAAGGCCCTGATTGTTTAAATTCTAACATTAGATTATTTAAATATGTCAAACAAATCTGCTAACTTCTTTTTGTTTTCAAATCAAATCAAATTGTATTATTCACGTGCGCTGAATAGAACAGGTGTAGTAGACCTCACAGTGAAATGCTGAATACAACAGGTGTAGTAGACCTTACAGTGAAATGCTGAATACAACAGGTGTAGTAGACCTCACAGTGAAATGCTGAATACAACAGGTGTAGTAGACCTCACAGTGAAATGCTGAATACAACAGGTGTAGTAGACCTTACAGTGAAATGCTGAATACAACAGGTGTAGTAGACCTCACAGTGAAATGCTGAATACAACAGGTGTAGTAGACCTCACAGTGAAATGCTGAATACAACAGGTGTAGTAGACCTCACAGTGAAATGCTGAATACAACAGGTGTAGTAGACCTTACAGTGAAATGCTGAATACAACAGGTGTAGTAGACCTCACAGTGAAATGCTGAATACAACAGGTGTAGTAGACCTCACAGTGAAATGCTGAATACAACAGGTGTAGTAGACCTCACAGTGAAATGCTGAATACAACAGGTGTAGTAGACCTTACAGTGAAATGCTGAATACAACAGGTGTAGTAGACCTTACAGTGAAATGCTGAATACAACAGGTGTAGTAGACCTCACAGTGAAATGCTGAATACAACAGGTGTAGTAGACCTCACAGTGAAATGCTGAATACAACAGGTGTAGACCTTACAGTTAAATGCTGAATACAACAGGTGTAGTAGACCTCACAGTGAAATGCTGAATACAACAGGTGTAGTAGACCTCACAGTGAAATGCTGAATACAACAGGTGTAGTAGACCTCACAGTGAAATGCTGAATACAACAGGTGTAGTAGACCTCACAGTGAAATGCTGAATACAACAGGTGTAGTAGACCTTACAGTGAAATGCTGAATACAACAGGTGTAGTAGACCTCACAGTGAAATGCTGAATACAACAGGTGTAGTAGACCTCACAGTGAAATGCTGAATACAACAGGTGTAGTAGACCTTACAGTGAAATGCTGAATACAACAGGTGTAGTAGACCTCACAGTGAAATGCTGAATACAACAGGTGTAGTAGACCTCACAGTGAAATGCTGAATACAACAGGTGTAGTAGACCTCACAGTGAAATGCTGAATACAACAGGTGTAGTAGACCTCACAGTGAAATGCTGAATACAACAGGTGTAGTAGACCTTACAGTGAAATGCTGAATACAACAGGTGTAGTAGACCTCACAGTGAAATGCTGAATACAACAGGTGTAGTAGACCTCACAGTGAAATGCTGAATACAACAGGTGTAGTAGACCTCACAGTGAAATGCTGAATACAACAGGTGTAGTAGACCTTACAGTGAAATGCTGAATACAACAGGTGTAGTAGTCCTCACAGTGAAATGCTGAATACAACAGGTGTAGTAGACCTTACAGTGTAGTAGACCTTACAGTGAAATGCTGAATACAACAGGTGTAGTAGACCTTACAGTGAAATGCTGAATACAACAGGTGTAGTAGACCTCACAGTGAAATGCTGAATACAACAGGTGTAGTAGACCTCACAGTGAAATGCTGAATACAACAGGTGTAGTAGACCTCACAGTGAAATGCTGAATACAACAGGTGTAGTAGACCTCACAGTGAAATGCTGAATACAACAGGTGTAGTAGACCTCACAGTGAAATGCTGAATACAACAGGTGTAGTAGACCTTACAGTGAAATGCTGAATACAACAGGTGTAGTAGACCTTACAGTGAAATGCTGAATACAACAGGTGTAGACCTCACAGTGAAATGCTGAATACAACAGGTGTAGTAGACCTTACAGTGAAATGCTGAATACAACAGGTGTAGTAGACCTCACAGTGAAATGCTGAATACAACAGGTGTAGTAGACCTCACAGTGAAATGCTGAATACAACAGGTGTAGTAGACCTCACAGTGAAATGCTGAATACAACAGGTGTAGTAGACCTCACAGTGAAATGCTGAATACAACAGGTGTAGTAGACCTTACAGTGAAATGCTGAATACAACAGGTGTAGTAGACCTCACAGTGAACTGCTGAATACAACAGGTGTAGTAGACCTCACAGTGAAATGCTGAATACAACAGGTGTAGTAGCCCTTACAGTGAAATGCTGAATACAACAGGTGTAATAGACCTCACAGTGAAATGCTGAATACAACAGGTGTAGTAGACCTCACAGTGAAATGCTGAATACAACAGGTGTAGTAGACCTTACAGTGAAATGCTGAATACAACAGGTGTAGTAGACCTTACTGTGAAATGCTGAATACAACAGGTGTAGTAGACCTCACAGTGAAATGCTGAATACAACAGGTGTAGTAGACCTCACAGTGAAATGCTGAATACAACAGGTGTAGTAGACCTTACAGTGAAATGCTGAATACAACAGGTGTAGTAGACCTTACTGTGAAATGCTTACTAACGAGCCCCTAACCGACAGTGCAGTTTAAAAAAAATACGGATAAGAATACGAGATAAAAGTAACAAGTAAATAAAGAGGAGCAGTAAAAAATAACAATAAATACAGGGGGTGCCGGCACAGAGTCAATGTGCGGGGGCACCTGTTAGTTGAGGTAGTATGTACAGTGGGGCAAAAAAGTATTTAGTCAGCCACCAATTGTGCAAGTTCTCCCACTTAAAAAGATGAGAGAGGCCTGTAATTTTCATCATAGGTACACTTCAACTATGACAGACAAAATGAGAAAAAAAATCCAGAAAATCACATTGTAGGATTTTTAATGAATTTATTTGCAAATTATGGTGGAAAATAAGTATTTGGTCAATAACAAAAGTTTATCTCAATACTTTGTTATATACCCTTTGTTGGCAATGACAGAGGTCAAACGTTTTCTGTAAATCTTCACAAGGTTTTCACACACTGTTGCTGGTATTTTGGCCCATTCCTCCATGCAGATCTCCTCTAGAGCAGTGATGTTTTGGGGCTGTTGCTGGGCAACGCGGACTTTCAACTCCCTCCAAAGATTTTCTATGGGGTTGAGATCTGGAGACTGGCTAGGCCACTCCAGGACCTTGAAATGCTTCTTACGAAGCCACTCCTTCATCGCCCGGGCGGTGTGTTTGGGATCATTGTCATGCTGAAAGACCCAGCCACGTTTCATCTTCAATGCCCTTGCTGATGGTAGGCTTTGTTACTTTGGTCCCAGCTCTCTGCAGGTCATTCACTAGGTCCCCCCGTGTGGTTCTGGAATTTTTGCTCACCGTTCTTGTGATCATTTTGACCCCACGGGGTGAGATCTTGCTTGGAGCCCCAGATCGAGGGAGATTATCAGTGCTATTGTATGTCTTCCATTTCCTAATAATTGCTCCCACAGTTGATTTCTACAAACCAAGTTGCTTACCTATTGCAGATTCAGTCTTCCCAGCCTGGTGCAGGTCTACAATTTTGTTTCTGGTGTCCTTTGACAGCTCTTTGCTCTTGGCCATAGTGGAGTTTGGAGTGTGACTGTTTGAGGTTGTGGAAAGGTGTCTTTTATACTGATAACAAGTTCAAACAGGTGCCATTAATACAGGTAACGAGTGGAGGACAAAGGAGCCTCTTAAAGAAGAAGTTACAGGTATGTGAGAGCCAGAAATCTTGCTTGTTTGTAGGTGACCAAATACTTATTTTCCACCATAATTTGCTAAAAAATTAATTAAAAATCCTACAATGTGATTTTCTGGATTTTTTTTTTCTCATTTTGTCTGTCATAGTTGAAGTGTACCTGTGAAAATTACAGGCCTCTCTCATCTTTTTAAGTGGGAGAACTTGCACAATTGGTGGCTGACTAAATACTTTTTTGCCCCACTGTACATGTAGGTAGAGTTAATTAAAGTGACTATGCATAAATGACAACAGAGAGTGGCAGTGATGTGGAGAAGGGGGGGAGCAATGTGAATAGTCTGGGTAGCCATTTGACTAGTTCAGGAGTCTTATGGCTTGGGGGTAGAAGCTGTTTAGAAGCCTCTTGGACCTAGACTTGGCGCTCCAGTACCGCTTGCCGTGTGGTAGCAGAGAGAACAGTCTGTGACTAGGGTGGCTGGAGTCTTGACAATTTTTAGGTCCTTTCTCTGACACCGCCTGGTATAGAGGTTCTGGATGGCAGGAAGCTTGGTGATGTACTGGTCCGTTCGCACTACCCTCTGTAGTGCCTTGCAGTCGGAGGCCCGAGCAGTTGCCATACCAGGCAGTGAGGCAACCAGTCAGGATGCTCTCTATGATGCAGCTGTAGAACTTTTTGACGATCTGAGGACCCATGCCAAATCTTTTCAGTCTCCTGAAGGGGAATAGGTTTTATCGTGCAATGATAGTTTGTTGATGATGTCGACACCAAGGAACTTGAAGCTCTCAACCTGCTCCACTACAGACCCGTCAATGAGAATGGGGGCGTACTCTGTCCTCTTTTTCCTGTAGTCCACAATCATCTCCTTTGTCTTGATCACGTTAAGGGAGAGGTTGTTGTCCTGGCACCTCACGGCCAGGTCTCTGACCTCCCAATAGGCTGTCTCGTTGTTGTCGGTGATCAGGCCTACCACTGTTGTGTCGTCTGCACATTTAATGATGGTGTTGGAGTCATGCCTGGCCGTGTAGTCATGAGTGAACAGGGAGTACAGGAGGGGGTTGATTCATAGCACTATTGGATGCTCCAGGGCTAATTTCATCAACGTTTGCATTTTGACATGTTTTGTTAGATTTAGAACATTAAACAACATTTATAAAGCAAACACATTTTCCCTCCAGCACAGAAAATACTTCAATTGTTTAAGCAGAACCGTGATTATAATATGTTTTTCGGAATACTGACCAGAAAAACGATCTTAAGAGGGTTAACCATCACTGATGGAGTTGACAGATACTCAAAACAAACATTTTGGCTCTAAAAAAACATTAGTAAAATATGGAATTTTTTAAATCTAAACATCGACAATAAAAACAGCCATTCTATCACTCTGACAGAGTTGATGTTTTACGTTGACAAAAATTTCATTTTTCTTCCTCATTCAGCTGGTATAGACAGTAGCAATGTAGTTTCTCCTTGGGTGCTTTATGACTTGTCGTGGTCATTTCCTGTATTACTAAATGAGGAGAGTTTACAAACCACACACAACTCAGAGTTATATTTAAACTTCATCTTTAATCAAATGAGCTTCACCATAGCCCTTTGACTCTCAGATCAATTCAGTGTCTATAAATAAATTCTGAGAGTGCCTATAAGAGAATACAAAGATCTTTTATAGCCAAGATACACCCCTCTCAACTTTCAAGACGAACCACAGATCTCAGGAACTCCACAAAGGGCCTTTTACTTGAGAGAGGAGTATCCCATAGCCAGATAGCATTAGCTATACATTATCGTTCAGTTTGGTCTCTAAGACGAGGTTCTAATCTCGTTCTTGGTACTTCATAGTACCAAAACATTACCTCATCCAATGGCATATATCAATTGTCAACTTTAGATTCTCCCATCTCAAGAACACCCCCTCCTCTCCCCACTCCTGGACAAGCTCACTGAGGGGAGTGACTTCTAGGTCATATACTATCTCAAGATTAGTGCAACATCAGAGGGGACATACAATGGTTCCAGACACTGCCATACTCCTCCCCCAATGAGAAAAGGAGGGAGTGACTGGCTTGCAGACATTGTGGAGATAACTAACTGGTTCCCCATTAATCACGCCATCCCTTCACATGGTTTAGGAATAGTTACAGACACATTCACATATGAAGACAATGTTCCATTCTGTTCTCTTCCCTTTCTGATATTCTGCATAGCACCAGGGACATGTGGTAGATAAGCCTGACCTCTCCCCTCTCTGGGCCCCAAGTGACTGAGCCCCAGCTGAGAAGGGATAACTGCAACTGTCAACAGTATAGTCCAAAGGGAGACATTCTAATGACAAGTATCCCACATAAGCATATTATGTAAATAAAACATCTTATTTATCTATGTTACCCAACTAATTCTGATTCAGCTACGACAGACTCCAAATGAAATGTCCATGTTCTATTTTAATCTATCAGGCAGGTGCAGGTGACGGGTCATGGTTGTAACCATGGTGATTATTGTTTGTTTACATCTATCAACAGTAGAGAACATTCCAGACCATGAGTGGTCTTGTTGCACTAGATGTAATGAGGACATGAATAAGGAGTCCTGATGGTATAGCTGCCCCTGCTCATTCCTGATCCATTTAGGACATTTGCCTGTATTCACATTTTAAGTTCAAATAATGCATCAAAATCCATAAAAATAGATGTTCCTGCCGGACAAGGATTATACCGTCATTCCAGATTCCCTGAGCTAACTTCCTGCCAGTCTACACCTTTTACCATGAGGCTGAGAGAGAAATGTTCAAGCTGTTTTAAAGCTCATTTACTGTCATTCTAAACACATGCTATCTAGGGGTCCCGATCTCCGGGTGGACCCAACAGGCCAGGTCCTGCTCTGCCAGCCACCCATCCAGACCTGCTGTAGAGATGGCTGCTGCAGAGCTTCTGAGCCATACCACCCATGTATTTATCATGGGGTCTACCACTGCAGACCTGGCTCAGGCCCTCAGCCTGCTGTAGAGATGGCTGGCTCTAGGTGACTGGCTGTTGGCTTCTGTAGGAGACTGTTAGTTCGGCTGGCTGACCAGGCCTCTATTTTGGCAGCAGTGGGAGAGGTCTGTTGGCTTCTGTAGGAGACTCTGTCAGTACGGCTGGCTGACCAGGCCTCTATTTTGGCAGCAGTGGGAGAAGTCTTTTGGCTGCTGTAGGAGACAAATGGAGCAGAGGGGAGGATAGCAGGGCACTAGAGTTCTGTCTGGAGGAGGGAGGGAGGGATGGGGGACCGGCCAGGGTTATCAGAGTGAGACACAATGTGACCCGTCTGGCTCTGGTAGTCTCTCGGTCAGTTACAGAAAGAGAGGCGAGAGAGAAATAATTAGCTTCATGAGGACATTTCTGTCTTGACCTATGAAGAAAATGTGTGTGTGGTTATCACTGTTCATCGTGTTGTATTCAGGATGTGGACAACGCAGCTCTGTCTCGTCTGGACCTGGAGAGGAAGGTGGAATCGCTTCAGGAGGAGATCAACTTCCTGAAGAAACTACACGATGAGGTCAGAACACACACATACCCATGCACACACACACACACAACAACACTGACACACCCACACACTATCTCACACACCCTCCCTCTTCTTTGACCCCTGACCTCTAACCCCAGAGGGATATCCTACGAAACATGCTACATCTACTCTGGGTTATCTAAAGCTAATCAGCTTTAGATAGCTTCACATTCCAGCTCAGACTTTATCCGTACTACGGCGGTGGAAATTGCTCGTCTGCCTGCAGCTTACTCTAGCGGGCTTGTAAATGTATTGAGTGTGTCGCACCTGGCTAGTTGAATGCCGAACACGTCATTGAGTCATGAGAGTGGCAGTGGTGAAACATCAATCCATGGTTCGAGTCATTGTTAGGGCTGTTATGGTGAACGTATTACCACCACACCTGCGGTCACGAGTCATGATGGCAGTCAAATTCCACCTGACCGTTTAGTCGCGGTAATTAGGCTTCTCCAAGCTCTGATGCTGCTGCTGGTCAGATAGTAGTCTACCAAACTTGCTACCTGCCTGGGACTCAGCACTCTATTGTCCCTGTAATCACTCTGACATCAATGCAAATGTAATGGAACATCTAATCAAACACTAATTGAGAGCCCATGAGCTCATGTTGCGAAACATTTCTATAGGCTATGCAATTGCGGGAGAAAACCGAGTGATGGCCTCTACTAAAAAGAGGAGGATCCCATCAGCTTTCTATAGGCTAGGCCTACTATGTTTATTTCTCAACTTTCCTAATACGAAGCACATTGCTTCGTTTACCTGGCTGGCATGAAAATGAACCACGGGAATAGCATCTTCCACTCGCTATTTATGTGCATAGAAGACAGCCTTCCTTTTTTATGTATATTTAACTAGGCAAGTCAGTTAAGAATAAATTCTTATTTTCATCATATCATGTTTCTTTAGACCTGTCTACAATAAATAATGGATTTATTGTGATGGTGTAGGCTATATCACATGGATTTATTAGACTTTTTAAAATGTAGATGTTCCAAAGGCCTGCAGGAAGCCGGGAGATTCTAAACGTGTTTATGTTAATTAACGGTCAATTACCGTGAGCAGTTATTTGCTTGATACCGGCTGACAAAATTGAATGACCGCCACAGCCCTAGTCAGTGCCACATATATTTGTACCGAAATCAAAAAATATTATCTTGCAAATTCAGCAGGTTATGGTGTGAAATAGGCTTCAAGACGTACCATTTTTATTTTTGTTACTTATCGTTAATGCCGTCTTTGGTGTGCTTATCAATCGACCTTCCCCTCCTATCGATAAAATACATGTTATTCAGTCATACAAAAGTTTTACAATTCCAGAAGTTTCAAATTCTGTGATTACTAAATAATGTGGTAGGTATTTTAATATTACATTTTTTTACACACAACATTTGATTCATCAAATATTTCATTTGTCGTCTTCCTCAAATAAAGGGGATGATGACACAATATTTGCAAGAGGGAATCTGATTTCATTGGTCTTCAACTCGTGGCTCAGTCATTTCATTCAGGGTAAGTGAAGTTAGCTGTGAGTTAGCTTTCCCCGGAGCAGGTTCGTTCTGAAGGATTCGTTGCCATAGAAATTTACCTGGCTTAAAGCTGGGCCACATTCCAATGACTGTCTATCCCGAGATGAACTCAGAGTTAACCAAAGTTACCTCGCTAACTCTTCTAACCTAATTCATAGGATCTCTTTCTAACCCCTGTCTGTGGGAGCTGCAGTCTCAGGTGCAGCTGACCCCTCTCTGACCCCTGACTCCTGTCTGTAGGAGCTGTTGGAGCTGCAGTCTCAGGTGCTGACCCCTCTCTGACCCCTGTCTCCTGTCTGTAGGAGCTGTTGGAGCTGCAGTCTCAGGTGCTGACCCCTCTCTGACCTCTGACCCCTGTCTGTAGGAGCTGTTGGAGCTGCAGTCTCAGGTGCAGGTGTCGCAGCAGGTGCAGATGGACATTGATGTGGTGAAGCCAGACCTGACGGGCGCTCTCCGGGACGTCCGCTCTCAGTACGAGAACCTGGCCTCCAAGAACATGCAGGAGTCAGACGACTGGTACAAGTCCAAGGTAGGCTGCACCCTATACCCTACACCCCATACCCTACAGGAGTCTTTAGACTGGTACAAGTCCAAGGTAGGCTGCACCCTATACCCTACACCCCATACCCTACAGGAGTCTTTAGACTGGTACAAGTCCAAGGTAGGCTGCACCCTATACCCTACACCCCATACCCTACAGGAGTCTTTAGACTGGTACAAGTCCAAGGTAGGCTGCACCCTATACCCTACACCCCATACCCTACAGGAGTCTTTAGACTGGTACAAGTCCAAGGTAGGCTGCACCCTATACCCTATATCCTACAGCAGTAGTCCCCTAACCCATATTAATCCATTTCATGTGTCGGAAGGTAGGTGCACTTGTTTCAGCAGCCCTAGTGCCGGGAAGACAACGTGTTCCCATTTTGAACCATTTCATGTGTCTGGATGTAGAACTCCGACCTACCCGGCAGGCCCAGAGAGCAAATCAAGTGCACCTATAGGACTAGCGCAGGCCAGTCAGATCAGATCACGTGTCTGCAGTTTCCACGCTCCATAGACGGAAAAAGAAGCCTTGAACACACAGCAAAGTTGATACTGAGAGATTTCAAAACATTTAGAACCATGACTAGAGAGAGACTCAAGGAATACAGCACAGACCTGCTGCTTATATGAGTGACTTCATGTTTACGTTGTTACTCAGCTCTGTCAACACTTTGTATTCAACACTTCTAGAAGCCAGACATGCCTTCTCCCTACTAATGGAGGCTGGTCTTTCTTTACTTCGAGGAATATTCCACTTTATCTGGACATCGGAGTAACAACATGAATTGGTGCATGGGGCAGAAATAATGCAGTGTGACTTGAGTTTTGCCATCAGCTGGAAGACTGTCCCCTTTTCTCAACAGAGGGAAGGGAGGGAGGGAGGGGGGAGGGAGGGAGTGGGGGCGAAGGCAGGGATGGCAGAGGGAGGGAGGGAGGGAGGGAGGGCAGACGGAGGGAGAGAGGGAGAGCAGAGGGAGGGAGGGAGGGAGGGCAGAGGGAGGGAGAGAGGGAGAGCAGAGGGAGGGAGGGAGGGAGGGAGGGAGGGAGGGAGGGAGGGAGGGCAGAGGGAGGGAGGGAGGGAGGGAGGGAGGGAGGGAGGGAGGGAGAGCAGAGGGAGGGAGGGAGGGAGGGAGGGAGGGAGGGAGGGAGGGAGAGCGGAGGGAGGGAGGGAGGGAGGGAGGGAGGGAGGGAGGGAGGGAGAGCAGAGGGAGTGAGGGAGGGAGGGAGGGAGAGCCTCACCGCACCGCTGCAGGAGTTATTGTCTGCCCCCTATACCCTACACCCTGCAGGAGTTACTGTCTGCCCCCTATACCCTACACCCTGCAGGAGTTACTGTCTGCCCCCTACACCCTGCACCCTGCAGGAGTTACTGTCTGCACCCTACACCCTGCAGGAGTTACTGTCTACACCCTATACCCTACACCCTGCAGGAGTTACTGTCTGCCCCCTATACCCTGCAGGTGTTACTGTCTGCACCCTACACCCTGCAGGAGTTACTGTCTGCACCCTACACCCTGCAGGAGTTACTGTCTGCACCCTACACCCTGCAGGAGTTACTGTCTGCCCCCTATACCCTGCAGGAGTTACTGTCTGCCCCCTACACCCTGCAGGAGTTACTGTCTGCCCCCTATACCCTGCAGGAGTTACTGTCTGCCCCCTATACCCTGCAGGAGTTACTGTCTGCCCCCTATACCCTGCAGGAGTTACTGTCTGCCCCCTATACCCTGCAGGAGTTACTGTCTGCACCCTACACCCTTGTAACGGCGGTCCTCCTCCTCTTCGCCCGAAAAGGGAGGAGTATTGATCGAACCAAGGCGCAGTGGAGTTTGAACACATATTTATTTTACGAAAACACGAACTTAACTAAACTAACAAAAACAACAAACGGTGTAGACAGACCTAGACGACGAACTTACATGAAACAAGAAGAACGCACGAATAGGGAACAGACTACATAAACCGAACAAACCGTAAACAGTCCCGTATGGTGTAAACATATACACAGACACGGAAGACAATCACCCACAACGAACACTGTGACAACGCCTACCTAAATATGACTCTTAATTAGAGGAACGCCAAACACCTGCCTCTAATTAAGAGCCATACCAGGCAACCCAAAACCAACACAGAAACAGAAAACATAGAATGCCCACCCAACCTCACGTCCTGACCAACTAACACACAGAACAAACTAACAGAAATAGGTCAGGAACGTGACAACCCTGCAGGAGTTACTGTCTGCCCCCTACACCCTGCAGGAGTTACTGTCTACACCCTATACCCTACACCCTGCAGGAGTTACTGTCTACACCCTACACCCTGCAGGAGTTACTGTCTACACCCTATACCCTACAGGAGTTACTGTCTACACCCTATACCCTACACCCTGCAGGAGTTACTGTCTACACCCTACACCCTGCAGGAGTTACTGTCTACACCCTATACCCTACACCCTGCAGGAGTTACTGTCTACACCCTACACCCTGCAGGAGTTACTGTCTACACCCTATACCCTACACCCTGCAGGAGTTACTGTCTACACCCTACACCCTGCAGGAGTTACTGTCTACACCCTATACCCTACACCCTGCAGGAGTTACTGTCTACACCCTACACCCTGCAGGAGTTACTGTCTACACCCTATACCCTACACCCTGCAGGAGTTACTGTCTACACCCTATACCCTACACCCTGCAGGAGTTACTGTCTACACCCTACACCCTGCAGGAGTTATTGTCTACACCCTATACCCTACACCCTGCAGGAGTTACTGTCTACACCCTATACCCTACACCCTGCAGGAGTTACTGTCTGCCCCCTACACCCTACACCCTGCAGGAGTTACTGTCTACACCCTACACCCTACACCCTGCAGGAGTTACTGTCTGCCCCCTATACCCTACACCCTGCAGGAGTTACTGTCTGCCCCCTATACCCTACACCCTGCAGGAGTTACTGTCTGCACCCTATACCCTACACCCTGCAGGAGTTACTGTCTGCCCCCTACACCCTGCAGGAGTTACTGTCTGCCCCCTATACCCTGCAGGAGTTACTGTCTGCCCCCTACACCCTGCAGGAGTTACTGTCTGCCCCCTACACCCTGCAGGAGTTACTGTCTGCCCCCTATACCCTGCAGGAGTTACTGTCTGCCCCCTATACCCTACACCCTGCAGGAGTTACTGTCTGCCCCCTATACCCTACACCCTGCAGGAGTTACTGTCTGCCCCCTACACCCTGCAGGAGTTACTGTCTGCCCCCTACACCCTGCAGGAGTTACTGTCTGCCCCCTATACCCTGCAGGAGTTACTGTCTGCCCCCTACACCCTGCAGGAGTTACTGTCTGCCCCCTATACCCTACACCCTGCAGGAGTTACTGTCTACACCCTACACCCTACACCCTGCAAGAGTTACTGTCTGCCCCCTACACCCTGCAGGAGTTACTGTCTACACCCTATACCCTACACCCTGCAGGAGTTACTGTCTGCCCCCTATACCCTGCAGGTGTTACTGTCTGCCCCCTACACCCTGCAGGAGTTACTGTCTACACCCTACACCCTACACCCTGCAAGAGTTACTGTCTGCCCCCTACACCCTGCAGGAGTTACTGTCTACACCCTATACCCTGCACCCTGCAGGAGTTACTGTCTGCACCCTACACCCTGCAGGAGTTACTGTCTGCCCCCTACACCCTGCAGGAGTTACTGTCTGCCCCCTACACCCTGCAGGAGTTACTGTCTGCACCCTATACCCTACACCCTACAGGAGTTACTGTCTGCCCCCTACACCCTGCAGGAGTTACTGTCTGCCCCCTACACCCTGCAGGAGTTACTGTCTGCACCCTATACCCTACACCCTACAGGAGTTACTGTCTGCCCCCTACACCCTGCAGGAGTTACTGTCTGCCCCCTACACCCTGCAGGAGTTACTGTCTGCCCCCTATACCCTACACCCTGCAGGAGTTACTATCTGCCCCCTATACCCACACCTATTGACAGTCTCAGGTCTATCTCTCCTGTACAGTGTTAAGACATGCCTATTGACAGTCTCAGGTCTATCTCTCCTGTACAGTGTTAAGACATGCCTATTGACAGTCTCAGGTCTATCTCTCCTGTCTGCAGTTTGCTGACCTGACTGATTCTGCAGCCCGTAACAACGAGTCTCTACGTATTGCTAAGCAGGAGGGTAATGACTACAGACGCCAGGTGCAGGCACTCACCTGTGAGATCGATGCCCTGAAGGGAAGCGTGAGTACAGCACCTGTCACACTAAGAGGAATCTGTCTAGTGAGTCAGCATTTTCTGTTTGAGCATTTTCCACCTGCTCTTTATCTCCTCCCCCTCCCTCGCTCGCTCTCTCTCCCCCGCTGTCTTCCCTCTCTCTCTCCCTCTGTCTCTCCCTCTGTCTATCCCCTCTGCTCTCTCCCCCGCTGTCTATCCCCTCTCTCTCTCCCTCTGTCTATCCCTCTCTCTCTCCCCTCTGCTCTATCTTCGCTCTCCTCCTCTCTCTCCCTCTCTCTCTCCCTCCGTCTCTCCCCTCTGCTCTATCTTCGCTCTCCCCCTCTCTCTCCCCTCTGCTCTATCTTCGCTCTCCTCCTCTCTCTCCCCTCTGCTCTATCTTCGCTCTCCCCCTCTCTCTCCCCCTCTGCTCTATCTTCGCTCTCCTCCTCTCTCTCCCCTCTGCTCTATCTTCGCTCTCCCCCTCTCTCTCCCCCTCTGCTCTATCTTCTCTCTCTCCCCTCTGCTCTATCTTCGCTCTCCCCCTCTCTCTCCCCCTCTGCTCTATCTTCTCTCTCTCCCCTCTGCTCTATCTTCGCTCTCCCCCTCTCTCTCCCCCTCTGCTCTATCTTCTCTCTCTCCCCTCTGCTCTATCTTCGCTCTCCTCCTCTCTCTCCCCTCTGCTCTATCTTCGCTCTCCCCCCCTCTCTCTCCCTCTGTCTATCCCCTCTCCCCCTCTCTCTCCCCCTCTGTCTATCCCCTCTCCCCCTCTCTCTCCCCTCTGCTCTATCTTCTCTCTCTCCCCTCTGCTCTATCTTCGCTCTCCCCCTCTCTCTCCCCCTCTGCTCTATCTTCGCTCTCCTCCTCTCTCTCCCCTCTGCTCTATCTTCGCTCTCCCCCTCTCTCTCCCCCTCTGCTCTATCTTCTCTCTCTCCCCTCTGCTCTATCTTCGCTCTCCCCCTCTCTCTCCCCCTCTGCTCTATCTTCTCTCTCTCCCCTCTGCTCTATCTTCGCTCTCCCCCTCTCTCTCCCCCTCTGCTCTATCTTCTCTCTCTCCCCTCTGCTCTATCTTCGCTCTCCTCCTCTCTCTCCCCTCTGCTCTATCTTCGCTCTCCCCCCCTCTCTCTCCCTCTGTCTATCCCCTCTCCCCCTCTCTCTCCCCCTCTGTCTATCCCCTCTCCCCCTCTCTCTCCCCCTCTGCTCTATCTTCTCTCTCTCCCCTCTGCTCTATCTTCGCTCTCCCCCTCTCTCTCCCCTCTGTCTATCCCCTCTCCCCCTCTCTCTCCCCCTCTGTCTATCCCCTCTCCCCCTCTCTCTCCCCCTCTGCTCTATCTTCTCTCTCTCCCCTCTGCTCTATCTTCGCTCTCCCCCTCTCTCTCCCCCTCTGCTCTATCTTCGCTCTCCTCCTCTCTCTCCCCTCTGCTCTATCTTCGCTCTCCTCCTCTCTCTCCCCTCTGCTCTATCTTCGCTCTCCCCCTCTCTCTCCCCCTCTGCTCTATCTTCGCTCTCCTCCTCTCTCTCCCCTCTGCTCTATCTTCGCTCTCCCCCCCTCTCTCCCCCTCTGCTCTATCTTCGCTCTCCTCCTCTCTCTCCACTCTGTCTATCCCCTCTCCCCCCCCCTCTCTCCCTCTCTTCTCTCTCCTCTCAGAATGAGTCTATGGAGCGCCAGATGAGGGAGATGGAGGAGAACTTCAGTATGGAGTCATCTGGTTACCAGGACAACGTCAGTGGTCTGGAGGAGGACATTAGGAACATGAAGGATGAGATGGCCAGACACCTCAGAGAATACCAGGATCTCCTCAATGTCAAGATGGCCCTGGACATAGAGATAGCTACCTACAGGAAACTACTGGAGGGGGAGGAGAACAGGTAAATGGTCTAGGACGTAGAGATAGCTACCTACAGGAAACTACTGGAGGGAGAGGAGAGCAGGTAAATGGTCCTGGACATAGAGATAGCTACCTACAGGAAACTACTGGAGGGGGAGGAGAACAGGTAAATGGTCCTGGACGTAGAGATAGCTACTTACAGGAAACTACTGGAGGGGGAGGAGAACAGGTAAATGGTCTAGGACGTAGAGATAGCTACCTACAGGAAACTACTGGAGGGAGAGGAGAGCAGGTAAATGGTCCTGGACATAGAGATAGCTGCCTACAGGAAACTACTGGAGGGGGAGGAGAGCAGGTAAATGGTCCTGGACGTAGAGATAGCTACCTACAGGAAACTACTGGAGGGAGAGGAGAGCAGGTAAATGGTCCTGGACATAGAGATAGCTACCTACAGGAAACTACTGGAGGGAGAGGAGAGCAGGTAAATGGTCCTGGACATAGAGATAGCTACCTACAGGAAACTCCTGGAGGGGGAGGAGAGCAGGTAAATGGTCCTGGACGTAGAGATAGCTACCTACAGGAAACTACTGGAGGGGGAGGAGAGCAGGTAAATGGTCCTGGACGTAGAGATAGCTACCTACAGGAAACTACTGGAGGGAGAGGAGAGCAGGTAAATTGTCCTGGACATAGAGATAGCTACCTACAGGAAACTACTGGAGGGGAAGGAGAGCAGGTAGATGGCCCTGGACATAGAGATAGCTACCTACAGGAAACTACTGGAGGGAGAGGAGAGCAGGTAAATGGTCCTGGACATAGAGATAGCTACCTACAGGAAACTACTGGAGGGGGAGGAGAGCAGGTAAATGGTCTAGGACGTAGAGATAGCTACCTACAGGAAACTACTGGAGGGGGAGGAGAACAGGTAAATGGTCCTGGACGTAGAGATAGCTACCTACAGGAAACTACTGGAGGGGGAGGAGAACAGGTAAATGGTCCTGGACGTAGAGATAGCTACCTACAGGAAACTACTGGAGGGGGAGGAGAACAGGTAAATGGTCCTGGACGTAGAGATAGCTACCTACAGGAAACTACTGGAGGGAGAGGAGAGCAGGTAAATGGTCCTGGACGTAGAGATAGCTACCTACAGGAAACTACTGGAGGGGGAGGAGAACAGGTAAATGGTCCTGGACGTAGAGATAGCTACCTACAGGAAACTACTGGAGGGAGAGGAGAGCAGGTAAATGGTCCTGGACGTAGAGATAGCTACCTACAGGAAACTACTGGAGGGGGAGGAGAACAGGTAAATGGTCTAGGACGTAGAGATAGCTACCTACAGGAAACTACTGGAGGGAGAGGAGAGCAGGTAAATGGTCCTGGACATAGAGATAGCTACCTACAGGAAACTACTGGAGGGAGAGGAGAGCAGGTAAATGGTCCTGGACATAGAGATAGCTACCTACAGGAAACTACTGGAGGGGGAGGAGAGCAGGTAAATGGTCCTGGACGTAGAGATAGCTACCTACAGGAAACTACTGGAGGGAGAGGAGAGCAGGTAAATGGTCCTGGACGTAGAGATAGCTACCTACAGGAAACTACTGGAGGGGGAGGAGAACAGGTAAATGGTCTAGGACGTAGAGATAGCTACCTACAGGAAACTACTGGAGGGAGAGGAGAGCAGGTAAATGGTCCTGGACATAGAGATAGCTACCTACAGGAAACTACTGGAGGGGGAGGAGAACAGGTAAATGGTCTAGGACGTAGAGATAGCTACCTACAGGAAACTACTGGAGGGAGAGGAGAGCAGGTAAATGGTCCTGGACGTAGAGATAGCTACCTACAGGAAACTACTGGAGGGAGAGGAGAGCAGGTAAATGGTCCTGGACGTAGAGATAGCTACCTACAGGAAACTACTGGAGGGGGAGGAGAACAGGTAAATGGTCTAGGACGTAGAGATAGCTACCTACAGGAAACTACTGGACAGGGAGGAGAGCAGGTAAATGGTCCTGGACGTAGAGATAGCTACCTACAGGAAACTACTGGAGGGGGAGGAGAGCAGGTAAATGGTCCTGGACGTAGAGATAGCTACCTACAGGAAACTACTGGAGGGAGAGGAGAGCAGGTAAATGGTCCTGGACATAGAGATAGCTACCTACAGGAAACTACTGGAGGGGGAGGAGAGCAGGTAAATGGTCCTGGACGTAGAGATAGCTACCTACAGGAAACTACTGGAGGGAGAGGAGAGCAGGTAAATGGTCCTGGACGTAGAGATAGCTACCTACAGGAAACTACTGGAGGGGGAGGAGAACAGGTAAATGGTCTAGGTTTTAGAGATAGCTACCTACAGGAAACTACTGGAGGGAGAGGAGAGCAGGTAAATGGTCCTGGACGTAGAGATAGCTACCTACAGGAAACTACTGGAGGGGGAGGAGAACAGGTAAATGGTCTAGGACGTAGAGATAGCTACCTACAGGAAACTACTGGAGGGGGAGGAGAACAGGTAAATGGTCTAGGACGTAGAGATAGCTACCTACAGGAAACTACTGGAGGGAGAGGAGAGCAGGTAAATGGTCCTGGACGTAGAGATAGCTACCTACAGGAAACTACTGGAGGGGGAGGAGAACAGGTAAATGGTCTAGGACGTAGAGATAGCTACCTACAGGAAACTACTGGAGGGGGAGGAGAGCAGGTAAATGGTCCTGGACGTAGAGATAGCTACCTACAGGAAACTACTGGAGGGAGAGGAGAGCAGGTAAATGGTCCTGGACATAGAGATAGCTACCTACAGGAAACTACTGGAGGGGGAGGAGAGCAGGTAAATGGTCCTGGACATAGAGATAGCTACCTACAGGAAACTACTGCAGGGAGAGGAGAGCAGGTAAATGGTCCTGGACATAGAGATAGCTACCTACAGGAAACTACTGGAGGGGGAGGAGAGCAGGTAAATGGTCTAGGACGTAGAGATAGCTACCTACAGGAAACTACTGGAGGGGGAGGAGAGCAGGTAAATGGTCCTGGACGTAGAGATAGCTACCTACAGGAAACTACTGGAGGGGGAGGAGAGCAGGTAAATGGTCCTGGACGTAGAGATAGCTACCTACAGGAAACTACTGGAGGGAGAGGAGAGCAGGTAAATGGTCCTGGACGTAGAGATAGCTACCTACAGGAAACTACTGGAGGGGGAGGAGAACAGGTAAATGGTCTAGGACGTAGAGATAGCTACCTACAGGAAACTACTGGAGGGAGAGGAGAGCAGGTAAATGGTCCTGGACATAGAGATAGCTACCTACAGGAAACTACTGGAGGGGGGGGAGAGCAGGTAAATGGTCCTGGACGTAGAGATAGCTACCTACAGGAAACTACTGGAGGGAGAGGAGAGCAGGTAAATGGTCCTGGACGTAGAGATAGCTACCTACAGGAAACTACTGGAGGGGGAGGAGAACAGGTAAATGGTCTAGGACGTAGAGATAGCTACCTACAGGAAACTACTGGAGGGGGAGGAGAGCAGGTAAATGGTCCTGGACGTAGAGATAGCTACCTACAGGAAACTACTGGAGGGAGAGGAGAGCAGGTAAATGGTCCTGGACATAGAGATAGCTACCTACAGGAAACTACTGGAGGGGGAGGAGAGCAGGTAAATGGTCCTGGACATAGATATAGCTACCTACAGGAAACTACTGGAGGGAGAGGAGAGCAGGTAAATGGTCCTGGACATAGAGATAGCTACCTACAGGAAACTACTGGAGGGAGAGGAGAGCAGGTAAATGGTCCTGGACGTAGAGATAGCTACCTACAGGAAACTACTGGAGGGGGAGGAGAACAGGTAAATGGTCTAGGACGTAGAGATAGCTACCTACAGGAAACTACTGGAGGGAGAGGAGAGCAGGTAAATGGTCCTGGACGTAGAGATAGCTACCTACAGGAAACTACTGGAGGGGGAGGAGAACAGGTAAATGGTCTAGGACGTAGAGATAGCTACCTACAGGAAACTACTGGAGGGAGAGGAGAGCAGGTAAATGGTCCTGGACATAGAGATAGCTACCTACAGGAAACTACTGGAGGGAGAGGAGAGCAGGTAAATGGTCCTGGACATAGAGATAGCTACCTACAGGAAACTACTGGAGGGGGAGGAGAGCAGGTAAATGGTCCTGGACGTAGAGATAGCTACCTACAGGAAACTACTGGAGGGGGAGGAGAGCAGGTAAATGGTCTAGGACGTAGAGATAGCTACCTACAGGAAACTACTGGAGGGGGAGGAGAGCAGGTAAATGGTCCTGGACGTAGAGATAGCTACCTACAGGAAACTACTGGAGGGGGAGGAGAGCAGGTAAATGGTCCTGGACGTAGAGATAGCTACCTACAGGAAACTACTGGAGGGAGAGGAGAGCAGGTAAATGGTCCTGGACGTAGAGATAGCTACCTACAGGAAACTACTGGAGGGGGAGGAGAACAGGTAAATGGTCTAGGACGTAGAGATAGCTACCTACAGGAAACTACTGGAGGGAGAGGAGAGCAGGTAAATGGTCCTGGACATAGAGATAGCTACCTACAGGAAACTACTGGAGGGGGGGGAGAGCAGGTAAATGGTCCTGGACGTAGAGATAGCTACCTACAGGAAACTACTGGAGGGAGAGGAGAGCAGGTAAATGGTCCTGGACGTAGAGATAGCTACCTACAGGAAACTACTGGAGGGGGAGGAGAACAGGTAAATGGTCTAGGACGTAGAGATAGCTACCTACAGGAAACTACTGGAGGGGGAGGAGAACAGGTAAATGGTCTAGGACGTAGAGATAGCTACCTACAGGAAACTACTGGAGGGAGAGGAGAGCAGGTAAATGGTCCTGGACGTAGAGATAGCTACCTACAGGAAACTACTGGAGGGAGAGGAGAGCAGGTAAATGGTCCTGGACATAGAGATAGCTACCTACAGGAAACTACTGGAGGGGGAGGAGAGCAGGTAAATGGTCCTGGACATAGATATAGCTACCTACAGGAAACTACTGGAGGGAGAGGAGAGCAGGTAAATGGTCCTGGACATAGAGATAGCTACCTACAGGAAACTACTGGAGGGGGAGGAGAGCAGGTAAATGGTCCTGGACGTAGAGATAGCTACCTACAGGAAACTACTGGAGGGAGAGGAGAGCAGGTAAATGGTCCTGGACGTAGAGATAGCTACCTACAGGAAACTACTGGAGGGGGAGGAGAACAGGTAAATGGTCTAGGACGTAGAGATAGCTATCTACAGGAAACTACTGGAGGGAGAGGAGAGCAGGTAAATGGTCCTGGACATAGAGATAGCTACCTACAGGAAACTACTGGAGGGAGAGGAGAGCAGGTAAATGGTCCTGGACATAGAGATAGCTACCTACAGGAAACTACTGGAGGGAGAGGAGAGCAGGTAAATGGTCCTGGACGTAGAGATAGCTACCTACAGGAAACTACTGGAGGGGGAGGAGAGCAGGTAAATGGTCCTGGACGTAGAGATAGCTACCTACAGGAAACTACTGGAGGGGGAGGAGAGCAGGTAAATGGTCCTGGACGTAGAGATAGCTAACTACAGGAAACTACTGGAGGGGAGAGGAGAGCAGGTAAATGGTCCTGGACATAGAGATAGCTACCTACAGGAAACTACTGGAGGGAGAGGAGAGCAGATAAATGGTCCTGGACATAGAGATAGCTACCTACAGGAAACTACTGGAGGGGGAGGAGAGCAGGTAAATGGTCCTGGACATAGAGATAGCTACCTACAGGAAACTACTGGAGGGGGAGGAGAGCAGGTAAATGGTCCTGGACATAGAGATAGCTACCTACAGGAAACTACTGGAGGGGGAGGAGAACAGGTAAATGGTCCTGGACATAGAGATAGCTATCTACAGGAAACTACTGGAGGGGGAGGAGAGCAGGTAAATGGTCCTGGACATAGAGATAGCTACCTACAGGAAACTACTGGAGGGAGAGGAGAGCAGGTAAATGGTCCTGGACATAGAGATAGCTACCTACAGGAAACTACTGGAGGGAGAGGAGAGCAGGTAAATGGTCCTGGACGTAGAGATAGCTACCTACAGGAAACTACTGGAGGGAGAGGAGAGCAGGTAAATGGTCCTGGACATAGAGATAGCTACCTACAGGAAACTACTGGAGGGGGAGGAGAACAGGTAAATGGTCTAGGACGTAGAGATAGCTACCTACAGGAAACTACTGGAGGGGGAGGAGAGCAGGTAAATGGTCCTGGACATAGAGATAGCTACCTACAGGAAACTACTGGAGGGGGAGGAGAACAGGTAAATGGTCCTGGACGTAGAGATAGCTACCTACAGGAAACTACTGGAGGGAGAGGAGAGCAGGTAAATGGTCCTGGACGTAGAGATAGCTACCTACAGGAAACTACTGGAGGGAGAGGAGAGCAGGTAAATGGTCCTGGACGTAGAGATAGCTACCTACAGGAAACTACTGGAGGGGGAGGAGAACAGGTAAATGGTCCTGGACGTAGAGATAGCTACCTACAGGAAACTACTGGAGGGAGAGGAGAGCAGATGATGGTGATGATGATGATGGTGGTGATGATGATGATGATGGTGGTGGTGGTGGTGATGGTGGTGGTGATGGTGATGAATGTGATGGTGGTGGTGGTGGTGATGAATGTGGTGGTGGTGGTGATGGTGATAATGATGGTGGTGATGATGGTGATGGTGGTGATGATGATGATGGTGATGATGATGGTGATGATGATGGTGATAATGATGGTGGTGATGATGGTGATGGTGGTGATGATGGTGATGATGGTGGTGATGATGGTGGTGATGGTGGTGATGATGGTGGTGGTGATGAATGTGATGATGGTGGTGGTGGTGATGAATGTGATGGTGATGACAGTGGTGATGGTGGTGATGGTGGTGATGGTGGTGATGATAGTGATGATGGTGATGATGGTGGTGATGATGGTGGTGGTGGTGATGAATGTGGTGGTGGTGATGATGGTGATGATGATGGTGGTGATGATGGTGGTGATGATGGTGATGATGGTGATGGTGGTGATGGTGGTGATGAATGTGATGGTGGTGATGAATGTGATGGTGGTGATGAATGTGGTGGTGGTGGTGATGATGGTGGTGATGATGGTGATGGTGGTGGTGGTGATGAATGTGATGATGGTGATGGTGGTGGTGGTGATGAATGTGATGATGGTGGTGGTGGTGATGAATGTGATGGTGATGACAGTGGTGATGGTGGTGATGGTGGTGATGATGGTGGTGATGATAGTGATGATGGTGATGATGGTGGTGGTGGTGGTGATGATAGTGATGATGGTGATGATAGTGATGATGGTGGTGATGATGGTGGTGATGATGATGGTGATGATGATGGTGATGATAGTGATGATGGTGGTGATGATGGTGATGATGATGGTGGTGATGGTGGTGATGATGGTGATGATAGTGATGATGGTGGTGATGATAGTGATGATGGTGGTGATGATAGTGATGATGGTGATGATAGTGATGATGGTGGTGATGATAGTGATGATGGTGGTGATGATGGTGATGATGATGGTGATGATGGTGGTGATGATGGTGATGATGATGGTGATGATGGTGATGATAGTGATGGTGGTGATGATGATAGTGATGATGGTGGTGATGATGGTGGTGATGATGGTGATGATGGTGGTGATGGTGGTGATGATGGTGATGACGATGGTGATGATAGTGATGATGGTGGTGATGATAGTGATGATGATGGTGGTGATGATGGTGGTGATGGTGGTGATGGTGGTGATGATAGTGATGATGATGGTGATGATAGTGATGATGGTGATGATAGTGATGATGATGGTGATGATAGTGAT
Organism: Salvelinus fontinalis; assembly: GCF_029448725.1. Classification (NCBI taxonomy): domain Eukaryota; kingdom Metazoa; phylum Chordata; class Actinopteri; order Salmoniformes; family Salmonidae; genus Salvelinus; species Salvelinus fontinalis. The sequence goes on from NC_074690.1 coordinate 8,467,589, forward strand.
GATAGTGATGATGGTGGTGATGGTGGTGATGATGGTGGTGATGATGGTGGTGATGGTGGTGATGATAGTGATGATGGTGGTGATGATGGTGATGATGGTGGTGATGATAGTGATGATGATGGTGATGATAGTGATGATGATGGTGATGATAGTGATGATGATAATGATGGCGATGATAGTGATGATGATGGTGATGATGGTGATGATAGTGATGATGATGGTGATGATAGTGATGACGATGAAGGACATTGAAACATTGCTCAGAGATGAGGAAACAAAGAATACTGATTGACTCAAAGGTTCCATGTTCTTCCTCTCATTTCAGAATCACCTCTCCGTTGCCAAACTTCTCCTCCTTAAACCTGAGAGGTGGGTCCTGTTTTGTAGATACTCGCTCACCAATGATTACAAATCACTTCATAATATGCTGTATCAATAATCAATAATTTGCTGTATCAATAATCAATAATTTGCTGTATCAATAATCAATAATATGCTGTATCAATAATCAATAATATGCTGTATCAATAATCAATAATTTGCTGTAGAAAAACTCCTCTCTTCATTGTCATCTGTCGCTATAGAAACCATGATGGATTCCAGACCCATGGTTGAAACCACAATGTCCAAAAAGGTTCTGATCAAGACGATCGAGACCAGAGATGGACAGGTACGGCCAGCGTGTTGTTTACATAGAAAATCAGATGCTGTTATCCAGAGAGACTTACAGCGTCCATCTTCTGAAAGCTTTTGGTAATGGTGGCCCGTGACAATCGGACCCACAACCAACCTTGAGACACACAGATTCCCTGTTCACTGAGTTGATTGGTCTGTAACTATGAGCTTCTAATGTATACACATTATGAGTTCAGACACACAGACCCGGGGATGGTCACATCTCTATCATAACCCATTCAAATGTTCTTAGAGGTTCTACCTTTGTAGGTCCTGGACAAGACGAGGGTGACTGAATCAATGGAGGCCAGGAAATAGCATTGTGTCAGCTAGGCTGGATGCTGTGAGAGAATTAAGGCTACCTGATAGACATAAACAATATAGAGGTAAACTGGAAATAGATTTAGAGACATGACATGTAGTATTTTCATAATTTAGTATACGCTTATCATATTAATTCCTGTTCTTTTTCAAAGATTTATCCGGAAAACGATTGTTTCTCTGTGAGACGTCAACGGTGCAGTGAGCGGAACCTAATGTAATTCAGCTGGTGTCGTGTTCATGTACAGTAATCTAGCTTTTTAACGACACGCAGAAACAACTTTACAGATGAAAACCACCTGTAAAATCAGAAACAACTTTACAGATGAACACTACCTGTAAAATCAGAAACAACTTTACAGATGAAAACCACCTGTAAAATCATCAAAGTCGCTGCTGGAATGTGGCACACTGTCAACAGAGCTTTAAAAAAATACAAATACGAAAAATTACAATTAAATCAGACTTTTTGGATTTAATCATCAAAGCACGTTTCACGTAGAATGGTTGGACACCGAGAACAAGCCTATGTAGCCTAACAAGTATCCCATTTAGCATACGCTTTCATTCAAGCCACTTAGAGTCACGCATATGCATTCATAAAAAGGAATCGAACCCAAGACCCTTGGTGCAATGCTCTGACTGAGCCACACAGGGTCCAGTTATGACCAGGTGTTAACTATTGCCTCTCTGTCCCTCCCCAACAGGTGATCAATGAGTCTGACCAGGTGTTAACTGTTGTCTCTCTGTCCCTCCCCAACAGGTGATCAATGAGTCTGACCAGGTGTTAACTGTTGCCTCTCTGTCCCTCCCCAACAGGTGATCAATGAGTCTGACCAGGTGTTAACTGTTGCCTCTCTGTCCCTCCCCAACAGGTGATCAATGAGTCTGACCAGGTGTTAACTGTTGTCTCTCTGTCCCTCCCCAACAGGTGATCAATAAGTCTGACCAGGTGTTAACTATTGCCTCTCTGTCCCTCCCCAACAGGTGATCAATGAGTCCATGAACCATGACGACCCCATCGATGTCTTCAACTAGAGACCAGCCATCTACAACACAGAAAAACATAGATGATATTTTTATCTAGATTCTATTTCTATAACCCGCAGCCATAAACAATATATCTGTTTGTTATATATCTAGATTATGTTTCTGGACCATTCCACCAGACAGGACTACCTACCCACAGCAAACACAACCAGACAGGACTACCTACCCACAGCAAACACAACCAGACAGGACTACCTACCCACAGCAAACACAACCTGACAGGACTACCTACCCACAGCAAACACAACCAGACAGGACTACCTACCCACAGCAAACACAAGCAGACAGGACTACCTACCCACAGCAGACACAACCTGACAGGACTACCTACCCACAGCAAACACAACCTGACAGAGGGAATGAAGAGAGGGAATGAAGAGAGAGAATGAAGAGAGGGAATGAAGAGAGGGAATGCGGAGAGGGAATGCGGAGAGGGAATGCGGAGAGGGAATGCGGAGAGGGAATGCGGAGAGGGAATGCGGAGAGGGAATGCGGAGAGGGAATGCGGAGAGGGAATGCGGAGAGGGAATGCGGAGAGGGAATGCGGAGAGGGAATGCGGAGAGGGAATGCGGAGAGGGAATGCGGAGAGGGAATGCAGAGAGGGAATGCAGAGACTCTAGAAATGTTACATTCGTCGTCACATCAATATTTTGTCAACTCTGTAAAAACCTGTCAATGTTACCAGATACAATATTATTATTTGTCTGAATGAACCAGCTTGCCTGTCCTTCACAGCCTGTTATGCATCTGTCAGTCTAGCGTAAGAGAAACACATTAAACACTGTCTTCCTCTAAAAAACAATAAAACTGGTCGAAAGATATCCTCGGTCTCAGGGAAGTTATTTGATGTACTAAATCCTCTTCATTTCCTTTGTGCCACAAGGCCACCATTTGCAGTTCTCTGAAACGTACAGTCCCTAAACTGTTGAGCTGACCTAAATCATGCTGATTACTCCTAAACAACTTGTTGAAGTCCCTCTACTGTTGAGCTGACCTAATTCATGCTGATTACTCCTAAACAACTTGTTAAAGTCCCTCTACTGTTGAGCTGACCTAATTCATGCTGATTACTCCTAAACAACTTGTTAAAGTCCCTCTACTGTTGAGCTGACCTAAATCATGCTGATTACTCCTAAACAACTTGTTAAAGTACCTCTACTGTTGAGCTGACCTAATTCATGCTGATTACTCCTAAACAACTTGTTAAAGTCCCTCTACTGTTGAGCTGACCTAATTCATGCTGATTACTCCTAAACAACTTGTTCCCCCTAATGGGAATGTAAATTCTAGACTTCCAGGCAGTTTTCCTGATGAGAGAGAGTGGAGTGGTATTAAAGCAGAATTATAACAACACCGTTTTAACTATTATTGGTCTCAAACTACTGGGTCCTTTAAATGTATTTTCACATTTTAACATTGTGATTATAATAGAGGAACTAAAACAGGAAATAGAATTAAGAAGTGTGTTGTATGTGATAAAAACAGGAAATAGAGTTTAGAAGTGTGTTGTATGTGATAAAAACAGGAAATAGAGTTTAGAAGTGTGTTGTATGTGATAAAAACAGGAAATAGAGTTTAGAAGTGTTTTGTATGTGATAAAAACAGAGTTAAACTGGTCCTGGGTCAGTCATTAAGGGTTAAACTGGTCCTCGTTCAGTGGTCAGTGGTGAAGAGTTAAACTGGTCAGTGGTCAGTGGTAAAGCGTTAAACTGGTCCTGGGTCAGTGGTCAGTGGTGAAGAGTTAAACTGGTCAGTGGTCAGTGGTGAAGGGTTAAACTGGTCCTGGGTCAGTGGTGAAGCGTTAAACTGGTCCTGGGTCATTGGTGAAGCGTTAAACTGGTCCTGGGTCAGTGGTGAAGAGTTAAACTGGTCCTGGGTCAGTGGTGAAGCGTTAAACTGGTCCTGGGTCAGTGGTGAAGCGTTAAACTGGTCCTGGGTCAGTGGTGAAGAGTTAAACTGGTCCTGGGTCAGTGGTGAAGCGTTAAACTGGTCCTGGGTCAGTGGTCAGTGGTGAAGCGTTAAACTGGTCCTGGGTCAGTGGTGAAGCGTTAAACTGGTCCTGGGTCAGTGGTCAGTGGTGAAGGGTTAAACTGGTCCTGGGTCAGTGGTGAACCGTTAAACTGGTCCTGGGTCAGTGGTCAGTGGTGAAGGGTTAAACTGGTCCTGGGTCAGTGGTGAAGGGTTAAACTGGTCCTGGGTCAGTGGTGAAGCGTTAAACTGGTCCTGGGTCAGTGGTGAAGGGTTAAACTGGTCCTGGGTCAGTGGTCAGTGGTAAAGGGTTAAACTGGTCAGTGGTCAGTGGTGAAGGGTTAAACTGGTCAGTGGTCAGTGGTGAAGCGTTAAACTGGTCCTGGGTCAGTGGTGAAGGGTTAAACTGGTCCTGGGTCAGTGGTCAGTGGTGAAGGGTTAAACTGGTCAGTGGTCAGTGGTGAAGGGTTAAACTGGTCAGTGGTCAGTGGTGAAGGGTTAAACTGGTCCTGGGTCAGTGGTGAAGGGTTAAACTGGTCCTGGGTCAGTGGTGAAGGGTTAAACTGGTCCTGGGTCAGTGGTGAAGCGTTAAACTGGTCCTGGGTCAGTGGTGAAGCGTTAAACTGGTCCTGGGTCAGTGGTGAAGCGTTAAACTGGTCCTGGGTCAGTGGTGAAGCGTTAAACTGGTCCTGGGTCAGTGGTGAAGAGTTAAACTGGTCCTGGGTCAGTGGTGAAGCGTTAAACTGGTCCTGGGTCAGTGGTGAAGAGTTAAACTGGTCCTGGGTCAGTGGTGAAGCGTTAAACTGCTCCTGGGTCAGTGGTGAAGCGTTAAACTGGTCCTGGGTCAGTGGTGAAGCGTTAAACTGGTCCTGGGTCAGTGGTGAAGGGTTAAACTGGTCCTGGGTCAGTGGTGAAGGGTTACACCTTACTGCAATGGGAGGTGGGTCCAATCACATGTTGAACACAGCTCTCAGGTCTCCTCTCACTCACTTATAGTGTTCTCCAGCCAACATCACAGCTGTAGAAACCCTCCAAGAAGAATGAATACAATTTGATTTGATTTGATTTGACTATTTGATTTGACTATCCCATTTTAAACCAGAATAAACCTCAGTAGTGCTTTGCTGTATTTCTTATTGCCAACAGTGGTGACAGTCTGTCTGATAGCCGGCTGTAGCTGATTTCTGCAACCAGGTGGTGATCCTGTGAACAAGACACAGAGACACAGATGCCCCACTCAGCTGGAATATTTATACACCTCTTGTTCTAATGATGTTATATTGATGTATTTAAACCAGGCATAACGCATAAAGATCCTACTAAACTCCTAGAGGGGTTAAGTCATAAGCCCTAAATGTTCCAGAATGGGGTGAAAATGGCAGCCATCTTGGTCAGGGAGAAATCCAAAACAAATCCACTAATTGGAAGTAATGGCAATAGAGGCATAGGTGATGCATGTTCTTATTTTACTTAATAAAAGTAAGGTCTCATAAATGTTTTAATAGAATTGTAGTCAACCTAAAATATTGTCATATAATTTTATACAGGGTTTATACCAATTGTCTCTAGTAGAGATAGAAATAATGGGGTGCAAAGGAGCAAAATAAATAAATAAATAAATAAAGTAGGGAAAGAGGTAGTTGTTTGGGCTAAATTATAGATGGGCTATGTACAGGTGCAGTAATCTGTGAGCTGCTCTGACAGCTGGTGCTTAAAGCTAGTGAGGGAGATAAGTTTTTCCAGTTTCAGAGATTTTCGTAGTTCGTTCCAGTCATTGGCAGCAGAGAACTGGAAGGAGAGGCGGCCAAAGGAAGAATTGGTTTTGAGGGTGACCAGAGAGATTTACCTGCTGGAGCGCGTGCTACAGGTGGGTGCTGCTATGGTCACAAGCGAGCTGAGATAAGGGGGGACTTTACCTAGCAGGGTCTTGTAGATGACCTGGAGCCAGTGGGTTTGGCGACGAGTATGAAGCGAGGGCCAGCCAACGAGAGCGTACAGGTCGCAGTGGTGGGTAGTATATGGGGCTTTGGTGACAAAACGGATGGCACTGTGATAGACTGCATCCAATTGATTGAGTAGGGTATTGGAGGCTATTTTGTAAATGACATCACCGAAGTCGAGGATTGGTAGGATGGTCAGTCTTACAAGGGTATGTTTGGCAGCATGAGTGAAGGATGCTTTGTTGCGAAATAGGAAGCCAATTCTAGATTTAACTTTGGATTGGAAATGTTTGATGTGAGTCTGGAAGGAGAGTTTACAGTCTAACCAGACACCTAGGTATTTGTAGTTGTCCACATATTCTAAGTCAGAGCCGTCCAGAGTAGTGATGTTGGACAGGCGGGCAGGTGCAGGCAGCGATCGGTTGAAGAGCATGCATTTATTTTTACTTGTATTTAAGAGCAATTGGAGGCCACGGAAGGAGAGTTGTATGTTATTGAAGCTCACCTGGAGGGTTGTTAACACAGTGTCCAAAGAAGGGTCAGAAGTATACAGAATGGTGTCGTCTGTGTAGAGGTGGCTCAGAGACTCACCAGCAGCAAGAACGACATCATTGATGGATACAGAGAAGAGAGACGGTCCAAGAATTGAACCCTGTGGCACCCCCATAGAGACTGCCAGAGGCCCGGACAACAGATCCTCCGATTTGACACACTGAACTCTATTAGAGAAGTAGTTGGTGAACCAGGAGAGGCAATCATTTGAGAAACCAAGGCTGTTGAGTCTGCCGATGAGGATGTGGTGATTGACAGAGTCGAAAGCCTTGGCCAGGTCAATGAATACGGCTGCACAGTATTGTTTCTTATCGATGGCGGTTAAGATATCGTTTAGGACCTTGAGTGTGGCTGAGGTGCACCCATGACCAGCTCTGAATCCAGATTGCTAAGCGGAGAAGGTATGGTGGGATTCGAAATGGTCGGTAATCTGTTTGTTGACTTGGCTTTCGAAGACCTTAAAAAGGCAGGGTAGGATAGATATAGGTCTGTAGCAGTTTGGGTCAAAAGTGTCCCCCCCTTTGAAGAGGGGGATGACCGCAGCTGCTTTCCAATCTTTGGGAATCTCAGATGACACGAAAGAGAGGTTGAACAGGCTAGTAATAGGGGTGGCAACAATTTCTGCAGATAATTTTAGAAATCTAGCCCGGCTGATTTGTAGGGGTCCAGATTTTGCAGCTCTTTCAAAACATCAGCTGACTGGATTTGGGAGAAGGAGAAAAGTGGAAGGCTTGGGCGAGTAGCTGTGGGGGGTGCAGTGCTGTTGATCGGGGTAGGGGTAGCCAGGTGGAAAGCATGGCCAGCCGTTGAAAAATGCTTATTGAAATTCTCAATTATAGCGGATTTATCGGTGGTGACAGTGTTTCCTATCCTCAGTCCAGTGGGCAGCTGGGAGGAGGTGCTCTTATTCTCCATGGACTTTACAGTGTCCAGAACTTTTTGGAGTTTGTGTTGCAGGAAGCAAATTTCTGCTTGAAAAAGCTAGCCTTGGCTTTTCTAACTGCCTGTGTATATTGGTTTCTAGCTTCCCTGAAAAGTTGCATATCACGGGGGCTGTTTGATGCTAATGCAGAACGCCATAGGATGTTTTTGTGTTGGTTAAGGGCAGTCAGGTCTGGAGAGAACCAAGGCCTATATCTATTCCTGGTTCAATATTTATTGAATGGGGCATGCTTATTTAAGATGGTGAGGAAAGCACTTTTAAAGAACGACCAGGCATCCTCTACTGACGGGATGAGATCAATATCCTTCCAGGATACCCCGGCCAGGTCAATTAGAAAGGCCTGCTCACTGAAGTGTTTCAGGGAGCGTTTGACAGTGATGAGTGGAGGTCGTTTGATCGCTGACCCATTACGGACGCAAGCAATGAGGCAGTGATCGCTGAGATCTTGGTTGAAAACAGCAGAGGTGTATTTAGAGATCAAGTTGGTTAGGATGATACTTATGAGGGTGCCCGTGTTTACAGCTTTGGGGTGGTACCTGGTAGGTTCATTGATAATTTGTGTGAGATTGAGGGCATCAAGCTTAGATTGGAGGATGGCTGGGGTGTTAAGCATGTCCCAGTTTAGGTCACCTAGCAACACGAGCTCTGAAGATAGATGGGGGGCAATCAGTTCACATTTGGTGTCCAGAACACAGCTGGGGGCAGAGGGTGGTCTATAGCAGGCGGCAACAGTGAGAGACTTGTTTTTAGAGAGGTGGATTTTTAAAAGTAGATGTTCAAATTGTTTGGGTACAGACCTGGATAGTAAGACAGAACTTTGCAGGCTATCTCTGCAGTAGATTGCAACACCGCCCCCTTTGGCAGATCCATCTTGTCTGAAAATCTTGTAGTTAGGGATGAAAATGTCAGAATTTTTGGTGGTCTTCCTAAACCAGGATTCAGACACGGCTAAAACATCTGGGTTGGCAGAGTGTGCTAAAGCAGTGAATAAAACAAACTTAGGGAGGAGGCTTCTAATGTTAACATGCATGAAACCAAGGCTATAACGGTTACAGAAGTCATCAAAAGAGAGCGCCTGGGGAATAGGAGTGGAGCTAGGTACTGCAGGGCCTGGATTCACCTCTACATCACCAGAGGAACAGAGGAGGAGTAGGATAAGGATACGGCTAAAATCTATGAGAATTGGTCGTCTAGAACATCTAGAACAGAGAGTAAAAGGACGTTTCTGGGGGCGATAAAATAGCTTCAAGGTATAATGTACAGACAAAGGTATGGTAGGATGTGAATACAGTGGAGGTAAACCTAGGTAATGAGTGATGATGAGAGAGATATTGGTTAGAGCCTGTAAGTAAGCATTTCACTGTAAGGTCTACACCTGTTGCAATCGGCGCACGTGACAAATACACTTTGATTTGATTTGACTCAAACTCCGCCCCTCCCATGCTCCAATATAACAGCACTGGCAAACCATGGTTGGCCATCTCCCTGACCAACTCCCTGACCAACATGGCTGACCAACATGGCTGACCAACTCCCTGACCAACTCCCTGACCAACATGGCTGACCATCTCCCTGACCAACATGGCTGACAATCTCCCTGACCAACATGGCTGACCATCTCCCTGACCAACATGGCTGATCAACACCCTGGCCAACTCCCTGACCAACATGGCTGACCAACTCACAGACCATCTCCCTGATCAACATGGTTGACCATCTCCCTGACCAACATGGCTGACCATCTCCCTGACCAACATGGCTGACCATCTCCCTGACCAACATGGTTGACCATCTCCCTGACCAACATGGCTGACCATCTCCCTGACCAACATGGCTGACCATCTCCCTGACCAACATGGCTGACCATCTCCCTGACCAACTCCCTGACCAACTCCCTGACCAACATGGCTGACCATCTCCCTGACCAACATGGCTGACCATCTCCCTGCCCATCTCCCTGACCAACATGGTTGACCAACTCCCTGACCAACATGGCTGACCAACTCCCTGACCAACATGAATGACCAACTCCCTGACCATCTCCCTGACCAACATGGCTGACCAACTCCCTGACCAACATGGCTGACCAACTCCCTGACCAACATGGCTGACCATCTCCTTGACCAACATGGTTGACCATCTCCCTGACCAACATGGCTGACCATCTCCCTGACCATCTCCCTGACCATCTCCCTGACCATCTCCCTGACCAACATGGTTGACAATCTCCCTGACCAACATGGCTGACCATCTCCCTGACCAACATGGCTGACCAACTCCCTGACCAACATGGCTGACCATCTCCCTGACCAACATGGCTGACAAACTCCCTGACCAACATGGCTGACCATCTCACTGACCAACATGGCTGACCATCTCCCTGACCATCTCCCTGACCAACTCCCTGACCATCTCCCTGACCAACATGGCTGACCATCTCCCTGACCATCTCCCTGACCAACATGGTTGACCATCTCCCTGACCAACATGGCTGACCAACATGGTTGACCATCTCCCTGACCAACATGGCTGACCATCTCCCCGACCAACATGGTTGACCATCTCCCTGACCATCTCCCTGACCATCTCCCCGACCAACATGGCTGACCATCTCCCTGACCAACATGGCTGACCAACTCCTTGACCAACATGGCTGACCAACTCCCTGACCATCTCCCTGACCAACATGGCTGACCATCTCCCTGACCAACATGGCTGACCATCTCCCTGACCAACATGGCTGATCAACACCCTGACCAACTCCCTGACCATCTCCCTGACCAACTCCCTGACCAACTCCCTGACCATCTCCCTGACCAACATGGTTGACCATCTCCCTGACCAACATGGTTGACCAACTCCCTGACCAACATGGCTGACCAACTCCCTGACCAACTCCCTGACCAACTCCCTGACCAACTCCCTGACAAACTCCCTGACCAACTCCCTGACCAACTCCCTGACCAACATGGCTGACCATCTCCCTGACCAACTCCTTGACCAACTCCCTGACCATCTCCCTGACCAACTCCCTGACCAAAATGGTTGACCAACTCTCTGACCATCTCCCTGACCATCTCCCTGACCAACATGGCTGACCATCTCCCTGACCAACTCCCTGACCATCCCCCTGACCATCTCCCTGACCAACTCCCTGACCAACTCCCTGACCAACTCCCTGACCAACATGGCTGACCATCTCCCTGACCAACTCCCTGACCAACTCCCTGACCATCTCCCTGACCAACATGGCTGACCATCTCCCTGACCAACTCCCTGACCAACTCCCTGACCAACTCCCTGACCATCTCCCTGACCATCTCCCTGACCAACTCCCTGACCAACTCCCTGACCAACATGGCTGACCATCTCCCTGACCAACATGGTTGACCAACTCCCTGACCATCTCCCTGACCAACTCCCTGACCATCTCCCTGACCATCTCCCTGACCAACTCCCTGACCAACTCCCTGACCATCTCCCTGACCATCTCCCTGACCAACTCCCTGACCAACTCCCTGACCATCTCCCTAACCATCTCCCTGACCATCTCCCTGACCAACATGGCTGACCATATCCCTGACAAAATCCCTGACCAACTCCCTGACCAACTCCCTGACCATCTCCCTGACCAACTCCCTGACCAACTCCCTGACCAACATGGCTGACCATCTCCCTGACCAACATGGTTGACCAACTCCCTGACCATCTCCCTGACCAACTCCCTGACCAACTCCCTGACCAACATGGCTGACCAACTCCCTGACCATCTCCCTGACCAACTCCCTGACCAACTCCCTGACCAACTCCCTGACCAACATAGCTGACCATCTCCCTGACCAACTCCCTGACCATCTCCCTGACCAACTCCCTGACCATCTCCCTGACCATCTCCCTGACCATCTCCCTGACCAACTCCCTGACCATCTCCCTGACCATCTCCCTGACCAACTCCCTGACCAACTCCCTGACCAACTCCCTGACCAACATGGCTGACCATCTCCCTGACCATCTCCCTGACCAACTCCCTGACCATCTCCCTGACCAACTCCCTGACCAACTTCCTGACCATCTCCCTGACCAACTCCCTGACCAACATGGCTGACCAACTCCCTGACCATCTCCCTGACCAACTCCCTGACCATCTCCCTGACCAACTCCCTGACCAACATGGCTGACTATCTCCCTGACCATCTCCCTGACCATCTCCCTGACCAACATGGCTGACCAACTCCCTGACCAACTCCCTGACCATCTCCCTGACCATCTCCCTGACGTAGTCCCTGACCAACTCCCTGACCAACATGGCTGACCAACTCCCTGACCATCTCCCTGACCAACATGGCTGACCAACTCCCTGACCAACATGGCTGACCAACTCCCTGACCATCTCCCTGACCAACTCCCTGACCATCTCCCTGACCAACTCCCTGACCAACATGGCTGACCATCTCCCTGACCAACTCCCTGACCATCTCCCTGACAATCTCCCTGTCCATCTCTCTGACCAACTCCCTGACCATCTCCCTGACCAACTCCCTGACAATCTCCCTGACAATCTCCCTGACCAACTCCCTGACGTAGTCCCTGACCAACTCCCTGACCAACATGGCTGACCATCTCCCTGACCAACTCCCTGACCATCTCCCTGACCATCTCCCTGACCATCTCCCTGACCATCTCTCTGACCATCTCCCTGACCAACTCCCTGACCAACATGGCTGACCATCTCCCTGACCAACATGGCTGACCAACTCCCTGACCAACTCCCTGACCATCTCCCTGACCATCTCCCTGACCAACTCCCTGACCAACTCCCTGACCAACATGGCTGACCAACTCCCTGACCATCTCCCTGACCAACATGGCTGGCCAACTCCCTGACCAACATGGCTGACCAACTCCCTGACCATCTCCCTGACCATCTCCCTGACCATCTCCCTGACCAACTCCCTGACCATCTCCCTGACCAACTCCCTGACCATCTCCCTGACCAACTCCCTGACCAACATGGCTGACCATCTCCCTGACCAACTCCCTGACCATCTCCCTGACCATCTCCCTGACCATCTCCCTGACCAACATGGTTGACCAACTCCCTGACCATCTCCCTGACCATCTCCCTGACCAACATGGTTGACCAACTCCCTGACCATCTCCCTGACCATCTCCCTGACCAACATGGCTGACCATCTCCCTGACCAACTCCCTGACCATCTCCCTGACCATCTCCCTGACCATCTCCCTGACCAACTCCCTGACCATCTCCCTGACCATCTCCCTGACCAACTCCCTGACCATCTCCCTGACCAACTCCCTGACCATCTCCCTGACCATCTCCCTGACCAACTCCCTGACCATCTCCCTGACCATCTCCCTGACCAACTCCCTGACCATCTCCCTGACCATCTCCCTGACCAACTCCCTGACCATCTCCCTGACCATCTCCCTGACCAACATGGCTGACCATCTCCCTGACCAACTCCCTGACCAACTCCCTGACCAACATGGCTGACCATCTCCCTGACCAACTCCCTGACCAACTCCCTGACCATCTCCCTGACCAACTCCCTGACCAACTCCCTGACCATCTCCCTGACCAACATGGCTGACCATCTCCCTGACCATCTCCCTGACCAACATGGCTGACCATCTCCCTGACCAACATGGCTGACCATCTCCCTGACCAACATGGCTGACCATCTCCCTGACCATCTCCCTGACCATCTCCCTGACCAACATGGTTGACCAAGTCCCTGACCAACATGGCTTACCAACTCCCTGACCAACATGGCTGACCATCTCCCTGACCATCTCCCTGACCAACATGGCTGACCAACTCCCTGACCAACATGGCTGACCAACTCCCTGACCAACATGGCTAACCTTCTCCTTGACCAACATGGTTGACCATCTCCCTGAGCAACATGGCTGACCATCTCCCTGACCATCTCCCTGACCATCTCCCTGACCATCTCCCTGACCATCTCCCTGACCAACATGGTTGAAAATCTCCCTGACCAACATGGCTGACCATCTCCCTGACCAACATGGCTGACCAACTCCCTGACCAACATGGCTGACCATCTCCCTGACCAACATGGCTGACAAACTCCCTGACCAAAATGGCTGACCATCTCACTGACCAACATGGCTGACCATCTCCCTGACCATCTCCCTGACCATCTCCCTGACCAACATGGCTGACCATCTCCCTGACCAACATGGTTGACCATCTCCCTGACCATCTCCCCGACCAACATGGTTGACCATCTCCCTGACCATCTCCCTGACCATCTCCCCGACCAACATGGCTGACCATCTCCCTGACCAACATGGCTGACCAACTCCTTGACCAACATGGCTGACCAACTCCCTGACCAACTCCCTGACCAACATGGTTGACCATCTCCCTGACCAACTCCCTGACCATGTCCCCGACCAACATGGCTGACCATCTCCCTGACCAACATGGCTGACCATCTCCCTGACCAACTCCCTGACCAACATGGTTGACCAACTCTCTGACCATCTCCCTGACCATCTCCCTGACCAACATGGCTGACCATCTCCCTGACCAACTCCCTGACCATCTCCCTGACCATCTCCCTGACCAACTCCCTGACCAACTCCCTGACCAACTCCCTGACCAACATGGCTGACCATCTCCCTGACCAACTCCCTGACCAACTCCCTGACCATCTCCCTGACCAACATGGCTGACCATCTCCCTGACCAACTCCCTGACCAACTCCCTGACCAACTCCCTGACCATCTCCCTGACCATCTCCCTGACCAACTCCCTGACCAACTCCCTGACCAACATGGCTGACCATCTTCCTGACCAACATGGTTGACCAACTCCCTGACCATCTCCCTGACCAACTCCCTGACCATCTCCCTGACCATCTCCCTGACCAACTCCCTGACCAACTCCCTGACCATCTCCCTGACCATCTCCCTGACCAACTCCCTGACCAACTCCCTGACCATCTCCCTAACCATCTCCCTGACCATCTCCCTGACCAACATGGCTGACCATATCCCTGACAAAATCCCTGACCAACTCCCTGACCAACTCCCTGACCATCTCCCTGACCAACTCCCTGACCAACTCCCTGACCAACATGGCTGACCATCTCCCTGACCAACATGGTTGACCAACTCCCTGACCATCTCCCTGACCAACTCCCTGACCAACTCCCTGACCAACATGGCTGACCAACTCCCTGACCATCTCCCTGACCAACTCCCTGACCAACTCCCTGACCAACTCACTGACCAACATAGCTGACCATCTCCCTGACCAACCCCCTGACTATCTCCCTGACCAACTCCCTGACCATCTCCCTGACCATCTCCCTGACCATCTCCCTGACCAACTCCCTGACCATCTCCCTGACCATCTCCCTGACCAACTCCCTGACCAACTCCCTGACCAACTCCCTGACCAACATGGCTGACCATCTCCCTGACCATCTCCCTGACCAACTCCCTGACCATCTCCCTGACCAACTCCCTGACCAACTTCCTGACCATCTCCCTGACCAACTCCCTGACCAACATGGCTGACCAACTCCCTGACCATCTCCCTGACCAACTCCCTGACCATCTCCCTGACCAACTCCCTGACCAACATGGCTGACTATCTCCCTGACCATCTCCCTGACCATCTCCCTGACCAACATGGCTGACCAACTCCCTGACCAACTCCCTGACCATCTCCCTGACCATCTCCCTGACGTAGTCCCTGACCAACTCCCTGACCAACATGGCTAACCAACTCCCTGACCATCTCCCTGACCAACATGGCTGACCAACTCCCTGACCAACATGGCTGACCAACTCCCTGACCATCTCCCTGACCAACTCCCTGACCATCTCCCTGACCAACTCCCTGACCAACATGGCTGACCATCTCCCTGACCAACTCCCTGACCATCTCCCTGACAATCTCCCTGTCCATCTCTCTGACCAACTCCCTGACCATCTCCCTGACCAACTCCCTGACAATGTCCCTGACAATCTCCCTGACCAACTCCCTGACCATCTCCCTGACCAACTCCCTGACCAACATGGCTGACCATCTCCCTGACCAACTCCCTGACCATCTCCCTGACCATCTCCCTGACCATCTCCCTGACCATCTCTCTGACCATCTCCCTGACCAACTCCCTGACCAACATGGCTGACCATCTCCCTGACCAACATGGCTGACCAACTCCCTGACCAACTCCCTGACCATCTCCCTGACCATCTCCCTGACCAACTCCCTGACCAACTCCCTGACCAACATGGCTGACCAACTCCCTGACCATCTCCCTGACCAACATGGCTGGCCAACTCCCTGACCAACATGGCTGACCAACTCCCTGACCAACTCCCTGACCATCTCCCTGACCATCTCCCTGACCAACTCCCTGACCATCTCCCTGACCAACTCCCTGACCATCTCCCTGACCAACTCCCTGACCAACATGGCTGACCATCTCCCTGACCAACTCCCTGACCATCTCCCTGACCATCTCCCTGACCATCTCCCTGACCATCTCCCTGACCATCTCCCTGACCAACTCCCTGACCAACTCCCTGACCAACTCCCTGACCATCTCCCTGACCAACTCCCTGACCATCTCCCTGACCATCTCCCTGACCAACTCCCTGACCATCTCCCTGACCATCTCCCTGACCAACTCCCTGACCATCTCCCTGACCATCTCCCTGACCAACTCCCTGACCATCTCCCTGAACATCTCCCTGACCAACATGGCTGACCATCTCCCTGACCAACTCCCTGACCAACTCCCTGACCAACATGGCTGACCATCTCCCTGACCAACTCCCTGACCAACTCCCTGACCATCTCCCTGACCAACTCCCTGACCAACTCCCTGATCATCTCCCTGACCAACATGGCTGACCATCTCCCTGACCATCTCCCTGACCAACATGGCTGACCATCTCCCTGACCAACATGGCTGACCATCTCCCTGACCAACATGGCTGACCATCTCCCTGACCATCTCCCTGACCATCTCCCTGACCAACATGGTTGACCAAGTCCCTGACCAACATGGCTTACCAACTCCCTGACCAACATGGCTGACCATCTCCCTGACCATCTCCCTGACCAACATGGCTGACCAACTCCCTGACCAACATGGCTGACCAACTCCCTGACCAACATGGCTAACCATCTCCTTGACCAACATGGTTGACCATCTCCCTGAGCAACATGGCTGACCATCTCCCTGACCATCTCCCTGACAATCTCCCTGACCATCTCCCTGACCATCTCCCTGACCAACATGGTTGAAAATCTCCCTGACCAACATGGCTGACCATCTCCCTGACCAACATGGCTGACCAACTCCCTGACCAACATGGCTGACCATCTCCCTGACCAACATGGCTGACAAACTCCCTGACCAAAATGGCTGACCATCTCACTGACCAACATGGCTGACCATCTCCCTGACCATCTCCCTGACCATCTCCCTGACCAACATGGCTGACCATCTCCCTGACCAACATGGTTGACCATCTCCCTGACCATCTCCCCGACCAACATGGTTGACCATCTCCCTGACCATCTCCCTGACCATCTCCCCGACCAACATGGCTGACCATCTCCCTGACCAACATGGCTGACCAACTCCTTGACCAACATGGCTGACCAACTCCCTGACCAACTCCCTGACCAACATGGTTGACCATCTCCCTGACCAACTCCCTGACCATGTCCCCGACCAACATGGCTGACCATCTCCCTGACCAACATGGCTGACCATCTCCCTGACCAACATGGCTGATCAACACCCTGACCAACTCCCTGACCATCTCCCTGACCAACTCCCTGACCAACTCCCTGACCAACTCCCTGACCAACTCCCTGACCAACATGGTTGACCATCTCCCTGACCAACATGGTTGACCAACTCCCTGACCAACATGGCTGACCAACTCCCTGACCAACTCCCTGACCAACTCCCTGACCAACTCCCTGACCAACTCCCTGACCAACTCCCTGACCAACATGGCTGACCATCTCCCTGACCAACATGGCTGACCATCTCCCTGACCATCTCCCTGACCAACATGGTTGACCATCTCCCTGACCAACATGGCTGACCAACATGGTTGACCATCTCCCTGACCAACATGGCTGACCATCTCCCCGACCAACATGGTTGACCATCTCCCTGACCATCTCCCTGACCATCTCCCCGACCAACATGGCTGACCATCTCCCTGACCAACATGGCTGACCAACTCCTTGACCAACATGGCTGACCAACTCCCTGACCATCTCCCTGACCAACATGGCTGACCATCTCCCTGACCAACATGGCTGACCATCTCCCTGACCAACATGGCTGATCAACACCCTGACCAACTCCCTGACCATCTCCCTGACCAACTCCCTGACCAACTCCCTGACCATCTCCCTGACCAACATGGTTGACCATCTCCCTGACCAACATGGTTGACCAACTCCCTGACCAACATGGCTGACCAACTCCCTGACCAACTCCCTGACCAACTCCCTGACCAACATGGCTGACCATCTCCCTGACCAACTCCTTGACCTACTCCCTGACCATCTCCCTGACCAACTCCCTGACCAACATGGTTGACCAACTCTCTGACCATCTCCCTGACCATCTCCCTGACCAACATGGCTGACCATCTCCCTGACCAACTCCCTGACCATCTCCCTGACCATCTCCCTGACCAACTCCCTGACCAACTCCCTGACCAACATGGCTGACCATCTCCCTGACCAACTCCCTGACCAACTCCCTGACCATCTCCCTGACCAACATGGCTGACCATCTCCCTGACCAACTCCCTGACCAACTCCCTGACCAACTCCCTGACCATCTCCCTGACCATCTCCCTGACCAACTCCCTGACCAACTCCCTGACCAACATGGCTGACCATCTCCCTGACCAACATGGTTGACCAACTCCCTGACCATCTCCCTGACCAACTCCCTGACCATCTCCCTGACCAGCTCCCTGACCAACTCCCTGACCAACTCCCTGACCATCTCCCTGACCATCTCCCTGACCAACTCCCTGACCAACTCCCTGACCATCTCCCTAACCATCTCCCTGACCATCTCCCTGACCAACATGGCTGACCATATCCCTGACAAAATCCCTGACCAACTCCCTGACCAACTCCCTGACCATCTCCCTGACCAACTCCCTGACCAACTCCCTGACCAACATGGCTGACCATCTCCCTGAACAACATGGTTGACCAACTCCCTGACCATCTCCCTGACCAACTCCCTGACCAACTCCCTGACCAACATGGCTGACCAACTCCCTGACCATCTCCCTGACCAACTCCCTGACCAACTCCCTGACCAACTCCCTGACCAACATGGCTGACCATCTCCCTGACCAACTCCCTGACCATCTCCCTGACCAACTCCCTGACCATCTCCCTGACCATCTCCCTGACCAACTCCCTGACCAACTCCCTGACCAACTCCCTGACCAACATGGCTGACCATCTCCCTGACCAACTCCCTGACCATCTCCCTGACCAACTCCCTGACCAACTTCCTGACCATCTCCCTGACCAACTCCCTGACCAACATGGCTGACCAACTCCCTGACCATCTCCCTGACCAACTCCCTGACCATCTCCCTGACCAACTCCCTGACCAACATGGCTGACTATCTCCCTGACCATCTCCCTGACCATCTCCCTGACCAACATGGCTGACCAACTCCCTGACCATCTCCCTGACCATCTCCCTGACGTAGTCCCTGACCAACTCCCTGACCAACATGGCTGACCAACTCCCTGACCATCTCCCTGACCAACACGGCTGACCAACTCCCTGACCAACATGGCTGACCAACTCCCTGACCATCTCCCTGACCAACTCCCTGACCATCTCCCTGACCAACTCCCTGACCAACATGGCTGACCATCTCCCTGACCAACTCCCTGACCATCTCCCTGACAATCTCCCTGACCATCTCTCTGACCAACTCCCTGACCATCTCCCTGACCAACTCCCTGACAATCTCCCTGACAATCTCCCTGACCAACTCCCTGACCATCTCCCTGACCAACTCCCTGACCAACATGGCTGACCATCTCCCTGACCAACTCCCTGACCATCTCCCTGACCATCTCCCTGACCATCTCCCTGACCATCTCTCTGACCATCTCCCTGACCAACTCCCTGACCAACATGGCTGACCATCTCCCTGACCAACATGGCTGACCAACTCCCTGACCAACTCCCTGACCATCTCCCTGACCATCTCCCTGACCAACTCCCTGACCAACTCCCTGACCAACATGGCTGACCAACTCCCTGACCATCTCCCTGACCAACATGGCTGGCCAACTCCCTGACCAACATGGCTGACCAACTCCCTGACCATCTCCCTGACCATCTCCCTGACCATCTCCCTGACCAACTCCCTGACCATCTCCCTGACCAACTCCCTGACCATCTCCCTGACCAAGTCCCTGACCAACATGGCTGACCATCTCCCTGACCAACTCCCTGACCATCTCCCTGACCATCTCCCTGACCATCTCCCTGACCAACATGGTTGACCAACTCCCTGACCATCTCCCTGACCATCTCCCTGACCAACATGGTTGACCAACTCCCTGACCATCTCCCTGACCATCTCCCTGACCAACATGGCTGACCATCTCCCTGACCAACTCCCTGACCATCTCCCTGACCATCTCCCTGACCATCTCCCTGACCAACTCCCTGACCAACTCCCTGACCATCTCCCTGACCATCTCCCTTACCAACTCCCTGACCATCTCCCTGACCAACTCCCTGACCATCTCCCTGACCATCTCCCTGACCAACTCCCTGACCATCTCCCTGACCATCTCCCTGACCAACTCCCTGACCATCTCCCTGACCATCTCCCTGACCAACATGGCTGACCATCTCCCTGACCAACTCCCTGACCAACTCCCTGACCAACATGGCTGACCATCTCCCTGACCAACTCCCTGACAAACTCCCTGACCATCTCCCTGACCAACTCCCTGACCAACTCCCTGACCATCTCCCTGACCAACTCCCTGACCAACATGGCTGACCATCTCCCTGACCAACTCCCTGACCATCTCCCTGACCATCTCCCTGACCATCTCCCTGACCAACATGGTTGACCAACTCCCTGACCATCTCCCTGACCATCTCCCTGACCAACATGGTTGACCAACTCCCTGACCATCTCCCTGACCAACTCCCTGACCAACTCCCTGACCAACATGGCTGACCAACTCCCTGACCATCTCCCTGACCAACTCCCTGTCCAACTCCCTGACCAACTCCCTGACCAACATGGCTGACCATCTCCCTGACCAACTCCCTGACCATCTCCCTGACCAACTCCCTGACCATCTCCCTGACCATCTCCCTGACCAACTCCCTGACCAACTCCCTGACCAACTCCCTGACCAACATGGCTGACCATCTCCCTGACCAACTCCCTGACCATCTCCCTGACCAACTCCCTGACCAACTTCCTGACCATCTCCCTGACCAACTCCCTGACCAACATGGCTGACCAACTCCCTGACCATCTCCCTGACCAACTCCCTGACCATCTCCCTGACCAACTCCCTGACCAACATGGCTGACTATCTCCCTGACCATCTCCCTGACCATCTCCCTGACCAACATGGCTGACCAACTCCCTGACCAACTCCCTGACCATCTCCCTGACCATCTCCCTGACGTAGTCCCTGACCAACTCCCTGACCAACATGGCTGACCAACTCCCTGACCATCTCCCTGACCAACATGGCTGACCAACTCCCTGACCAACATGGCTGACCAACTCCCTGACCATCTCCCTGACCAACTCCCTGACCATCTCCCTGACCAACTCCCTGACCAACATGGCTGACCATCTCCCTGACCAACTCCCTGACCATCTCCCTGACAATCTCCCTGACCATCTCTCTGACCAACTCCCTGACCATCTCCCTGACCAACTCCCTGACAATCTCCCTGACAATCTCCCTGACCAACTCCCTGACCATCTCCCTGACCAACTCCCTGACCAACTCCCTGACCATCTCCCTGACCAACATGGTTGACCATCTCCCTGACCAACATGGTTGACCAACTCCCTGACCAACATGGCTGACCAACTCCCTGACCAACTCCCTGACCAACTCCCTGACCAACTCCCTGACAAACTCCCTGACCATCTCCCTGACCAACTCCCTGACCAACATGGCTGACCATCTCCCTGACCAACTCCTTGACCAACTCCCTGACCATCTCCCTGACCAACTCCCTGACCAACATGGTTGACCAACTCTCTGACCATCTCCCTGACCATCTCCCTGACCAACATGGCTGACCATCTCCCTGACCAACTCCCTGACCATCTCCCTGACCATCTCCCTGACCAACTCCCTGACCAACTCCCTGACCAACTCCCTGACCAACATGGCTGACCATCTCCCTGACCAACTCCCTGACCAACTCCCTGACCATCTCCCTGACCAACATGGCTGACCATCTCCCTGACCAACTCCCTGACCAACTCCCTGACCAACTCCCTGACCATCTCCCTGACCATCTCCCTGACCAACTCCCTGACCAACTCCCTGACCAACATGGCTGACCATCTCCCTGACCAACATGGTTGACCAACTCCCTGACCATCTCCCTGACCAACTCCCTGACCATCTCCCTGACCATCTCCCTGACCAACTCCCTGACCAACTCCCTGACCATCTCCCTGACCATCTCCCTGACCAACTCCCTGACCAACTCCCTGACCATCTCCCTAACCATCTCCCTGACCATCTCCCTGACCAACATGGCTGACCAAATCCCTGACAAAATCCCTGACCAACTCCCTGACCAACTCCCTGACCATCTCCCTGACCAATTCCCTGACCAACTCCCTGACCAACATGGCTGACCATCTCCCTGACCAACATGGTTGACCAACTCCCTGACCATCTCCCTGACCAACTCCCTGACCAACTCCCTGACCAACATGGCTGACCAACTCCCTGACCATCTCCCTGACCAACTCCCTGACCAACTCCCTGACCAACTCCCTGACCAACATGGCTGACCATCTCCCTGACCAACTCCCTGACCATCTCCCTGACCAACTCCCTGACCATCTCCCTGACCATCTCCCTGACCAACTCCCTGACCAACTCCCTGACCAACTCCCTGACCAACATGGCTGACCATCTCCCTGACCAACTCCCTGACCATCTCCCTGACCAATTCCCTGACCAACTTCCTGACCATCTCCCTGACCAACTCCCTGACCAACATGGCTGACCAACTCCCTGACCATCTCCCTGACCAACTCCCTGACCATCTCCCTGACCAACTCCCTGCCAACATGGCTGACTATCTCCCTGACCATCTCCCTGACCATCTCCCTGACCAACATGGCTGACCAACTCCCTGACCAACTCCCTGACCATCTCCCTGACCATCTCCCTGACGTAGTCCCTGACCAACTCCCTGACCAACATGGCTGACCAACTCCCTGACCATCTCCCTGACCAACATGGCTGACCAACTCCCTGACCAACATGGCTGACCAACTCCCTGACCATCTCCCTGACCAACTCCCTGACCATCTCCCTGACCAACTCCCTGACCAACATGGCTGACCATCTCCCTGACCAACTCCCTGACCATCTCCCTGACAATCTCCCTGACCATCTCCCTGACCAACTCCCTGACCAACTCCCTGACCATCTCCCTGACCATCTCCCTGACCAACTCCCTGACCATCTCCCTGACCAACTCCCTGACCATCTCCCTGACCATCTCCCTGACCAACTCCCTGACCATCTCCCTGACCAACTCCCTGACCAACTCCCTGACTAACATGGCAGACCATCTCCCTGACCAACTCCCTGACCAACATGGCAGACCATCTCCCTGACCATCATGGCTGACCATCTCCCTGACCAACATGGCTGACCAACATGGCTGACCATCTCCCTGACCAACATGGCTGACACCCTCCCTGACCAACATGGCTGACCAACATGGCTGACCACCTCCCTGACCAACATGGCTGACCAACTCCCTGACCAACATGGCTGACCGTCTCCCTGACCAACATGGCTGACCATCTCCCTGACCAACATGGCTGACCAACATGGCTGACCATCTCCCTGACCAACATGGCTGACCAACTCCCTGACCAACTCCCTGACCAACATGGCTGACCATCTCCCTGACCAACATGGCTGACCAACTCCCTGACCAACTCCCTGACCAACTCCCTGACCATCTCCCTGACCAACATGGCTGACCATCTCCCTGACCAACAAGGCTGACCAACGCCTTGACCAACATGGCTGACCATCTCCCTGACCAACATGGCTGACCAACTCCTTGACCAACATGGCTGACCAACTCCCTGACCAACTCCCTGACCAACTCCCTGACCAACTCCCTGACCATCTCCCTGACCAACTCCCTGACCAACTCCCTGACCAACTCCCTGACCATCTCCCTGACCATCTCCCTGACCAACTCCCTGACCAACTCCCTGACCAACATGGCTGACCAACTCCCTGACCAACTCCCTGACCAACTCCCTGACCAACTCCCTGACCAACTCCCTGACCAACCCCCTGACCTTCTCCCTGACAAACTCCCTGACCAACTCCCTGACCAACATGGCTGACCATCTCCCTGATCAACATGGTTTACCAACTCCCTGACCATCTCCCTGACCAACTCCCTGACCAACATGGCTGACCAACTCCCTGACCAACATGGCTGACCATCTCCCTGACCAACATGGCTGACCATCTCCCTGACCAGCATGGTTGACCATCTCCCTGACCAACATGGTTTACCAACTCCCTGACCATCTCCCTGACCAACTCCCTGACCAACATGGCTGACCATCTCCCTGATCAACATGGTTTACCAACTCCCTGACCATCTCTCTGACCAACTCCCTGACCAACATGGTTGACCAACTCCCTGACCAACTCCCTGACCAACTCCCTGACCATCTCCTTGACCATCTCCCTGACCATCTCCCTGACCATCTCCCTGACCAACTCCCTGACCAACTCCCTGACCATCTCCCTGACCAACATGGCTGACCATCTCCCTGACCAACTCCCTGACCAACATGGCTGACCATCTCCCTGACCATCTCCCTGACCAACATGGCTGACCATCTCCCTGACCAACTCCCTGACCATCGCCCTGACCAACTCCCTGACCAACATGGCTGACCATCTCCCTGACCAACATGGTTGACCATCTCCCTGACCAACATGGCTGACCAACTCCCTGACCAACTCCCTGACCAACTCCCTGACCAACTCCCTGACCAACATGGCTGACCATCTCCCTGACCAACTCCCTGACCAACATGGCTGACCATCTCCCTGACCATCTCCCTGACCAACATGGCTGACCATCTCCCTGACCAACTCCCTGACCATCGCCCTGACCAACTCCCTGACCAACATGGCTGACCATCTCCCTGACCAACATGGCTGACCATCTCCCTGACCAACTCCCTGACCACCATGGTTGACCAACTCCCTGACCAACATGGCTGACCAACTCCCTGACCAACATGGCTGACCAACTCCCTGACCATCTCCCTGACCAACTTCCTGACCATCTCCCTGACCATCTCCCTGACCATCTCCCTGACCAACATGGCTGACCATCTCCCTGACAAACTCCCTGACCATCTCCCTGACCAACTCCCTGACCATCTCCCTGACCATCTCCCTGACCATCTCCCTGACCATCTCCCTGACCATCTCACTGACCAACTCCCTGACCATCTCCCTGACCATCTCCCTGACCAACTCCCTGACCATCTCCCTGACCAACTCCCTGACCAACATGGCTGACCATCTCCCTGACCAACTCCCTGACCATCTCCCTGACCAACTCCCTGACCATCTCCCTGACCATCTCCCTGACCAACATGGCTGACCATCTCCCTGACCATCTCCCTGACCAACTCCCTGACCAACATGTCTGACCATCTCCCTGACCATCTCCCTGACCAACATGGCTGAGCATCTCCCTGACCAACATGGCTGACCAACTCCCTGACCAACTCCCTGACCAACATCCCTGACCACCTCCCTGACCAACTCCCTGACCAACTCCCTGACCATCTCCCTGACCAACTCCCTGACCATCTCCCTGACCATCTCCCTGACCAACATGGCTGACCATCTCCCTGACCAACTCCCTGACCAACTCCCTGACCATCTCCCTGACCAACATGGCTGACCATCTCCCTGACCAACTCCCTGACCAACTCCCTGACCAACTCCCTGACCAACTCCCATACCATCTCCCTGACCAACATGGCTGACCATCTCCCTGACCAACTCCCTGACCATCTCCCTGACCATCTCCCTGACCAACTCCCTGACATCTCCCTGACCATCTCCCTGACCATCTCCCTGACCATCTCCCTGACCAACATGGCTGACCATCTCCCTGACCAACTCCCTGACCATCGCCCTGACCAACTCCCTGACCAACATGGCTGACCATCTCCCTGACCAACATGGCTGACCATCTCCCTGACCAACTCCCTGACCACCATGGTTGACCAACTCCCTGACCAACATGGCTGACCAACTCCTTGACCAACATGGCTGACCAACTCCCTGACCAACTCCCTGACCAACTCCCTGACCAACTCCCTGACCATCTCCCTGACCAACTCCCTGACCAACTCCCTGACCAACTCCCTGACCATCTCCCTGACCATCTCCCTGACCAACTCCCTGACCAACTCCCTGACCAACATGGCAGACCATCTCCCTGACCATCATGGCTGACCATCTCCCTGACCAACATGGCTGACCAACATGGCTGACCATCTCCCTGACCAACATGGCTGACACCCTCCCTGACCAACATGGCTGACCAACATGGCTGACCACCTCCCTGACCAACATGGCTGACCAACTCCCTGACCAACATGGCTGACCGTCTCCCTGACCAACATGGCTGACCATCTCCCTGACCAACATGGCTGACCAACATGGCTGACCATCTCCCTGACCAACATGGCTGACCAACTCCCTGACCAACTCCCTGACCAACATGGCTGACCATCTCCCTGACCAACATGGCTGACCAACTCCCTGACCAACTCCCTGACCAACTCCCTGACCATCTCCCTGACCAACATGGCTGACCATCTCCCTGACCAACAAGGCTGACCAACGCCTTGACCAACATGGCTGACCATCTCCCTGACCAACATGGCTGACCAACTCCTTGACCAACATGGCTGACCAACTCCCTGACCAACTCCCTGACCAACTCCCTGACCAACTCCCTGACCATCTCCCTGACCAACTCCCTGACCAACTCCCTGACCAACTCCCTGACCATCTCCCTGACCATCTCCCTGACCATCTCCCTGACCATCTCTCTGACCAACTCCCTGACCATCTCCCTGACCATCTCCCTGACCAACTCCCTGACCATCTCCCTGACCAACTCCCTGACCAACATGGCTGACCATCTCCCTGACCAACTCCCTGACCATCTCCCTGACCAACTCCCTGACCATCTCCCTGACCATCTCCCTGACCAACATGGCTGACCATCTCCCTGACCATCTCCCTGACCAACTCCCTGACCAACATGTCTGACCATCTCCCTGACCATCTCCCTGACCAACATGGCTGAGCATCTCCCTGACCAACATGGCTGACCAACTCCCTGACCAACTCCCTGACCAACATCCCTGACCACCTCCCTGACCAACTCCCTGACCAACTCCCTGACCATCTCCCTGACCAACTCCCTGACCATCTCCCTGACCATCTCCCTGACCAACATGGCTGACCATCTCCCTGACCAACTCCCTGACCAACTCCCTGACCATCTCCCTGACCAACATGGCTGACCATCTCCCTGACCAACTCCCTGACCAACTCCCTGACCAACTCCCTGACCAACTCCCTGACCAACTCCCATACCATCTCCCTGACCAACATGGCTGACCATCTCCCTGACCAACTCCCTGACCATCTCCCTGACCATCTCCCTGACCAACTCCCTGACATCTCCCTGACCATCTCCCTGACCATCTCCCTGACCAACATGGCTGACCAACTCCCTGACCAACTCCCTGACCATCTCCCTGACCAACATGGCTGACCATCTCCCTGACCAACTCCCTGACCAACTCCCTGACCATCTCCCTGACCAACATGGCTGACCATCTCCCTGACCAACTCCCTGACCAACTCCCTGACCAACTCCCTGACCAACTCCCATACCATCTCCCTGACCAACATGGCTGACCATCTCCCTGACCAACTCCCTGACCATCTCCCTGACCATCTCCCAGACCAACTCCCTGACATCTCCCTGACCATCTCCCTGACCATCTCCCTGACCAACATGGCTGACCAACTCCCTGACCAACTCCCTGACCATCTCCCTGACCAACATGGCTGACCATCTCCCTGACCAACTCCCTGACCATCTCCCTGACCAACTCCCTGACCATCTCCCTGACCAACTCCCTGACCAACATGGCTGACCATCTCCCTGACCAACTCCCTGACCAACTCCCTGACCATCTCCCTGACCATCTACCTGACCATCTCCCTGACCATCTCCCTGACCAACTCCCTGACAACTCCCTGACCATCTCCCTGACCAAAATGACTGACCATCTCCCTGACCAACATGGTTGACCATCTCCCTGACCAACATGGCTGACCATCTCCCTGACCAACTCCCTGACCATCTCCCTGACCAACATGGTTGACCATCTCCCTGACCAACTCCCTGACCATCTCCCTGACCATCTCCCTGACCAACTCCCTGACCATCTCCCTGACCAACTCCCTGACCATCTCCCTGACCAACATGGCTGACCAACTCCCTGACCAACTCCCTGACCATCTCCCTGACCAACATGGTTGACCATCTCCCTGACCAACTCCCTGACCAACTCCCTGACCATCTCCCTGACCAACTCCCTGACCATCTCCCTGACCATCTCCCTGACCAACTCCCTGACCAACTCCCTGACCATCTCCCTGACCATCTCCCTGACCAACATGGTTGACCATCTCCCTGACCATCTCCCTGACCATCTCCCTGACCAACTCCCTGACCATCTCCCTGACCATCTCCCTGACCAACATGGTTGACCATCTCCCTGACCATCTCCCTGACCATCTTCCTGACCATCTCCCTGACCAACTCCCTGACCATCTCCCTGACCAACTCCCTGACCAACATGGCTGACCATCTCCCTGACCAACTCCCTGACCAACTCCCTGACCAACTCCCTGACCATCTCCCTGACCAACTCCCTGACCAACTTCCTGACCAACTCCCTGACCAACTCCCTGACCAACATGGCTGACCATCTCCCTGACCAAATCCCTGACCATCTCCCTGACCAACATGGTTGACCATCTCCCTGACCATCTCCCCGACCATCTCCCTGACCAACTCCCTGACCATCTCCCTGACCATCTCCCTGACCAACATGGTTGACCATCTCCCTGACCATCTCCCTGACCATCTTCCTGACCATCTCCCTGACCAACTCCCTGACCATCTCCCTGACCAACTCCCTGACCAACATGGCTGACCATCTCCCTGACCAACTCCCTGACCAACTCCCTGACCAACTCCCTGACCATCTCCCTGACCAACTCCCTGACCAACTTCCTGACCAACTCCCTGACCAACTCCCTGACCAACATGGCTGACCAACTCCCTGACCAACATGGCTGACCAACTCCCTGACCAACTCCCTGACCAACTCCCTGACCAACATGGCTGACCATCTCCATGACCAACTCCCTGACCAACATGGTTGACCATCTCCCTGACCAACATGGCTGACCATCTCCCTGACCAACACGGCTGACCATCTCCCTGACCAACATGGTTGACCATCTCCTTGACCAACATGGCTGACCATCTCCCTGACCAACACGGCTGACCAACTCCCTGACCAACATGGCTGACCATCTCCCTGACCAACATGGCTGATCAACACCCTGACCAACTCCCTGACCAACTCCCTGACCAACTCCCTGACCATCTCCCTGACCAACTCCCTGACCAACTCCCTGACCAACATGGCTGACCATCTCCCTGACCAACATGGCTGACCATCTCCCTGACCATCTCCCTGACCAACTCCCTGACCAACATGGCTGACCAACTCCCTGACCATCTCCCTGACCAACTCCCTGACCAACTCCCTGACTAACATGGCTGACCAACTCCCTGACCATCTCCCTGACCATCTCCCTGACCATCTCCCTGACCAACTCCCTGACCAACTCCCTGACTAACATGGCAGACCATCTCCCTGACCAACTCCCTGACCAACATGGCAGACCATCTCCCTGACCAACATGGCTGACCAACATGGCTGACCATCTCCCTGACCAACATGGCTGACAACCTCCCTGACCAACATGGCTGACCAACTCCCTGACCAAGATGGCTGACCATCTCCCTGACCAACATGGCTGACCATCTCCCTGACCAACATGGCTGACCAACATGGTTGACCATCTCCCTGACCAACATGGTTGACCATCTCCCCGACCAACATGGCTGACCATCTCCCTGACCAACTCCCTGACCAACTCCCTGACCAACATGGCTGACCATCTCCCTGACCAACATGGCTGACCATCTCCCTGACCAACATGGCTGACCAACTCCCTGACCAACTCCCTGACCAACTCCCTGACCAACTCCCTGACCAACATGGCTGACCATCTCCCTGACCAACATGGCTGACCATCTCCCTGACCAACATGGCTGACTATCTCCCTGACCAACTCCCTGACCAACTCCCTGACCAACATGGCTGACCATCTCCCTGACCAACATGGCTGACCAACTCCCTGACCAACTCCCTGACCAACTCCCTGACCAACTCCCTGACCATCTCCCTGACCAACATGGCGGACCAACTCCTTGACCAACATGGCTGACCAACTCCCTGACCAACTCCCTGACCAACTCCCTGACCAACTCCCTGACCAACTCCCTGACCAACTCCCTGACCATCTCCCTGACCAACTCCCTGACCAACTCCCTGACCAACTCCCTGACCATCTCCCTGACCAACTCCCTGACCAACTCCCTGACCAACATGGCTGACCATCTCCCTGACCAACATGGCTGACCAACTCCCTGACCAACTCCCTGAACAACTCCCTGACCAACTCCCTGACCAACTCCCTGACCAACTCCCTGACCTTCTCCCTGACAAACTCCCTGACCAACTCCCTGACCAACATGGCTGACCATCTCCCTGATCAACATGGTTTACCAACTCCCTGACCATCTCCCTGACCAACTCCCTGACCAACATGGCTGACCAACTCCCTGACCAACATGGCTGACCATCTCCCTGACCAACATGGCTGACCATCTCCCTGACCAACATGGCTGACCATCTCCCTGACCAACATGGTTGACCAACTCCCTGACCATCTCCCTGACCATCTCCCTGACCATCTCCCTGTCCATCTCCCTGACCATCTCCCTGACCATCTCCCTGACCAACTCCCTGACCAACTCCCTGACCATCTCCCTGACCATCTCCCTGACCAACATGGTTGACCAACTCCCTGACCATCTCCCTGACCATCTCCCTGACCATCTCCCTGACCATCTCCCTGACCAACTCCCTGACCAACTCCCTGACCATCTCCCTGACCAACATGGCTGACCATCTCCCTGACCATCTCCCTGACCAATATGGCTGACCATCTCCCTGACCAACATGGTTGACCATCTCCCTGACCAACATGGCTGACCAACTCCATGACCAACATGGCTGACCATCTCCCTGACCAACTCCCTGACCATCTCCCTGACCAACATGGCTGACCATCTCCCTGACCAACTCCCTGACCATCTCCATGACAAACTCCCTGACCAACATGGCTGACCGTCTCCCTGACCAACATGGTTGACCATCTCCCTGACCAACATGGTTGACCATTTCCCTGACCAACATGGCTGACCATCTCCCTGACCAACTCCCTGACCACCATGGTTGACCAACTCCCTGACCAACATGGCTGACCAACTCCCTGACCAACATGGCTGACCAACTCCCTGACCATCTCCCTGACCAACTTCCTGACCATCTCCCTGACCAAATCCCTGACCAACATGGCTGACCATCTCCCTGACCAACTCCCTGACCACCATGGTTGACCAACTCCCTGACCTACATGGCTGACCAACTCCCTGACCATCTCCCTGACCAACTCCCTGACCATCTCCCTGACCATCTCCCTGACCATCTCCCTGACCATCTCCCTGACCATCTCCCTGACCAACATGGCTGACCATCTCCCTGAACAACTCCCTGACCATCTCCCTGACCAACTCCCTGACCAACTCCCTGACCATCTCCCTGACCATCTCCCTCACCAACTCCCTGACCAACATGGCTGACCATCTCCATGACCAACATGGCTGACCATCTCCCTGACCATCTCCCTGACCAACTTCCTGACCAACTCCCTGACCAACTCCCTGACCAACTCCCTGACCAACTCCCTGACCATCTCCCTGACCAACATGGCTGACCAACTCCCTGACCAACTCCCTGACCACCTCCCTGACCAACTCCCTGACCAACTCCCTGACCAACATGGCTGACCATCTCCCTGACCATCTCCCTGACCAACTCCCTGACCAACTCCCTGACCAACTCCCTGACCATCTCCCTGACCATCTCCCTGACCATCTCCCTGACCAACTCCCTGACCAACTCCATGACCAACATGGCTGACCATCTCCCTGACCACCTCCCTGACCAACATGGCTGACCATCTCCCTGACCAACTCCCTGACCAACATGGCTGACCAACTCCCTGACCAACATGGCTGACCATCTCCCTGACCATCTCCCTGACCAACTCCCTGACCAACATTGCTGACCATCTCCCTGACCATCTCCCTGACCAACTCCCTGACCAACATGGCTGACCATCTCCCTGACCAACTCCCTGACTAACTTCCTGACCAACATGGCTGACCAACTCCCTGACCAACATGGCTGACCATCTCCCTGACCAACTCCCTGACCAACATGGCTGACCAACTCCCTGACCAACATGGTTGACCAACTCCCTGACCAACATGGCTGACCAACGCCCTGACCAACATGGCTGACCAACTCCCTGACCAACATGGTTGACCATCTCCCTGACCAACATGGTTGACCAACTCCCTGACCAACATGGTTGACCAACTCCCTGACCAACATGGCTGACCAACTCCCTGACCATCTCCCTGACCAACATGGTTGACCATCTCCCTGACCAAATCCCTGACCAACATGGCTGACCAACTCCCTGACCAACTCCCTGACCAACTCCCTGACCAACTCCATGACCAACATGGCTGACCATCTCCCTGACCAACTCCCTGACCAACATGGCTGACCAACTCCCTGACCAACTCCCTGACCAACTCCCTGACCAACTCCCTGACCATCTGACCATCTCCCTGACCATCTCCCTGACCATCTCCCTGACCATCTCCCTGACCATCTCCCTGACCATCTCCCTGACCAACATGGCTGACCATCTCACTGACCAACTCCCTGACCATCTCCCTGACCAACTCCCTGACCAACTCCCTGACCATCTCCCTGACCATCTCCCTGACCATCTCCCTGACCAACCATCTCCCTGACTCCCTGACCAACATGGCTGACCATCTCCCTGACCAACTCCCTGACCAACATGGCTGACCAACTCCCTGACCATCTCCCTGACCAACTCCCTGACCAACTCCCTGACCAACATGGCTGACCAACTCCCTGACCAACTCCCTGACCAACTCCCTGACCAACATGGTTGACCAACTCCCTGACCAACATGGCTGACCATCTCCCTGACCAACATGGCTGACCATCTCCCTGACCATCTCCCTGACCAACATGGTTGACCATCTCCCTGACCATCTCCCTGACCAACATGGCTGACCATCTCCCTGACCATCTCCCTGACCATCTCCCTGACCAACTCCCTGACCAACTCCCTGACCAACTCCCTGACCAACATGGTTGACCATCTCCCTGACCAACTCCCTGAGCAACTCCCTGACCAACTCCCTGACCATCTCCCTGACCATCTCCCTGACCAACATGGCTGACCATCTCCCTGACCTTCTCCCTGACCATCTCCCTGACCATCTCCCTGACCATCTCGCTGACCAACTCCCTGACCAACTCCCTGACCAACTCCCTGACCAACATGGTTGACCATCTCCCTGACCAACTCCCTGACCAACTCCCTGACCAACTCCCTGACCATCTTCCTGACCATCTCCCTGACCAACTCCCTGACCAACTCCCTGACCAACTCCCTGACCAACTCCCTGACCAACTCCCTGACCAACTCCCCGACCATCTCCCTGACCAACATGGTTGACCAACTCCCTGACCATCTCCCTGACCAACTCCCTGACCAACTCCCGACCAACTCCCTGACCAACTCCCTGACCAACTCCCTGACCAACTCCCTGACCAACATGGTTGACCAACTCCCTGACCATCTCCCTGACCAACATGGCTGACCAACTCCCTGACCATCTCCCTGACCAACTCCCTGACTAACATGGTTGACCATCTCCCTGACCACCTCCCTGACCAACTCCCTGACCAACATGGCTGACCAACTCCCTGACCAACATGGCTGACCAACTCCCTGACCAACTCCCTGACCAACATGGTGGACCATCTCCCTGACCAACTCCCTGACCATCTCCCTGACCATCTCCCTGACCAACTCCCTGACCATCTCCCTGACCATCTCCCTGACCAACTCCCTGACCAACTCCCTGACCAACATGGCTGACCATCTCCCTGACCAACATGGCTGACCATCTCCCTGACCAACATGGTTGACCAACTCCCTGACCATCTCCCTGACCAACTCCCTGACCAACATGGTTGACCATCTCCCTGACCAACTCCCTGACCATCTCCCTGACCATCTCCCTGACCAACTCCCTGACCAACTCCCTGACCAACATGGCTGACCATCTCCCTGACCAACATGGCTGACCATCTCCCTGACCAACTCCCTGACCATCTCCCTGACCAACTCCCTGACCATCTCCCTGACCAACTCCCTGACCAACATGGCTGACCATCTCCCTGACCAACTCCCTGACCAACTCCCTGACCATCTTCCTGACCATCTACCTGACCATCTCCCTGACCATCTCCCTGACCAACTCCCTGACAACTCACTGACCATCTCCCTGACCAAAATGACTGACCATCTCCCTGACCAACATGGTTGACCATCTCCCTGACCAACATGGCTGACCATCTCCCTGACCAACTCCCTGACCATCTCCCTGACCAACATGGTTGACCATCTCCCTGACCAACTCCCTGACCATCTCCCTGACCATCTCCCTGACCAACTCCCTGACCATCTCCCTGACCAACTCCCTGACCATCTCCCTGACCAACATGGCTGACCAACTCCCTGACCAACTCCCTGACCATCTCCCTGACCAACATGGTTGAACATCTCCCTGACCAACTCCCTGACCAACATGGCTGACCATCTCCCTGACCAACTCCCTGACCATCTCCCTGACCATCTCCCTGACCAACTCCCTGACCAACTCCCTGACCATCTCCCTGACCATCTCCCTGACCAACATGGTTGACCATCTCCCTGACCATCTCCCTGACCATCTCCCTGACCATCTCCCTGACCATCTCCCTGACCAACTCCCTGACCATCTCCCTGACCATCTCCCTGACCAACATGGTTGACCATCTCCCTGACCATCTCCCTGACCATCTTCCTGACCATCTCCCTGACCAACTCCCTGACCATCTCCCTGACCAACTCCCTGACCAACATGGCTGACCATCTCCCTGACCAACTCCCTGACCAACTCCCTGACCAACTCCCTGACCATCTCCCTGACCAACTCCCTGACCAACTTCCTGACCAACTCCCTGACCAACTCCCTGACCAACATGGCTGACCATCTCCCTAACCAAATCCCTGACCATCTCCCTGACCAACATGGTTGACCATCTCCCTGACCAACTCCCTGACCAACTCCCTGACCAACATGGCTGACCAACTCCCTGACCAACATGGCTGACCAACTCCCTGACCAACTCCCTGACCAACTCCCTGACCAACATGGCTGACCATCTCCATGACCAACTCCCTGACCAACATGGTTGACCATCTTCCTGACCAACATGGCTGACCATCTCCCTGACCAACACGGCTGACCAACTCCCTGACCAACATGGCTGACCATCTCCCTGACCAACATGGCTGACCATCTCCCTGACCAACATGGTTGACAATCTCCCTGACCAACATGGCTGACCATCCCCCTGACCAACACGGCTGACCAACTCCCTGACCAACATGGCTGACCATCTCCCTGACCAACATGGCTGACCATCTCCCTGACCAACATGGCTGATCAACACCCTGACCAACTCCCTGACCAACTCCCTGACCAACTCCCTGACCAACTCCCTGACCAACTCCCTGACCAACTCCCTGACCAACATGGCTGACCATCTCCCTGACCAACATGGCTGACCATCTCCCTGACCATCTCCCTGACCAACTCCCTGACCAACTCCCTGACCATCTCCCTGACCATCTCCCTGACCAACTCCCTGACCAACTCCCTGACTAACATGGCTGACCAACTCCCTGACCATCTCCCTGACCATCTCCCTGACCATCTCCCTGACCAACTCCCTGACCAACTCCCTGACTAACAAGGCAGACCATCTCCCTGACCAACTCCCTGACCAACATGGCAGACCATCTCCCTGACCAACATGGCTGACCATCTCCCTGACCATCATGGCTGACCATCTCCCTGACCAACATGGCTGACCAACATGGCTGACCATTTCCCTGACCAACATGGCTGACAACCTCCCTGACCAACATGGCTGACCAACTCCCTGACCAAGATGGCTGACCATCTCCCTGACCAACATGGCTGACCATCTCCCTGACCAACATGGCTGACCAACATGGTTGACCATCTCCCTGACCAACATGGTTGACCATCTCCCCGACCAACATGGCTGACCATCTCCCTGACCAACTCCCTGACCAACTCCCTGACCAACATGGCTGACCATCTCCCTGACCAACATGGCTGACCAACTCCATGACCAACTCCCTGACCAACTCCCTGTCCAACTCCCTGACCATCTCCCTGACCAACATGGCTGACCATCTCCCTGACCAACATGGCTGACCATCTCCCTGACCAACTCCCTGACCAACTCCCTGACCAACATGGCTGACCATCTCCCTGACCAACATGGCTGACCAACTCCCTGACCAACTCCCTGACCAACTCCCTGACCAACTCCCTGACCAACATGGCTGACCAACTCCTTGACAAACATGGCTGACCAACTCCCTGACCAACTCCCTGACCAACTCCCTGACCAACTCCCTGACCATCTCCCTGACCAACTCCCTGACCAACTCCCTGACCAACTCCCTGACCAACTCCCTGACCATCTCCCTGACCAACTCCCTGACCAACTCCCTGACCAACATGGCTGACCATCTCCCTGACCAACATGGCTGACCAACTCCCTGACCAACTCCCTGAACAACTCCCTGACCAACTCCCTGACCAACTCCCTGACCAACTCCCTGACCATCTCCCTGACAAACTCCCTGACCAACTCCCTGACCAACATGGCTGACCATCTCCCTGATCAACATGGTTTACCAACTCCCTGACCAACATGGCTGACCATCTCCCTGACCAACTCCCTGACCAACATGGCTGACCAACTCCCTGACCAACATGGCTGACCATCTCCCTGACCATCTCCCTGACCAACTCCCTGACCAACATGGCTGACCATCTCCCTGATCAACATGGTTTACCAACTCCCTGACCATCTCCCAGACCAACTCCCTGACCAACATGGCTGACCAACTCCCTGACCAACATGGCTGACCATCTCCCTGACCAACATGGCTGACCATCTCCCTGACCAACATGGCTGACCATCTCCCTGACCAACATGGTTGACCAACTCCCTGACCATCTCCCTGACCATCTCCCTGACCATCTCCCTGTCCATCTCCCTGACCATCTCCCTGACCATCTCCCTGACCAACTCCCTGACCAACTCCCTGACCATCTCCCTGACCATCTCCCTGACCAACATGGTTGACCAACTCCCTGACCATCTCCCTGACCATCTCCCTGACCATCTCCCTGACCATCTCCCTGACCAACTCCCTGACCAACTCCCTGACCATCTCCCTGACCAACATGGCTGACCATCTCCCTGACCATCTCCCTGACCAACATGGCTGACCATCTCCCTGACCAACATGGTTGACCATCTCCCTGACCAACATGGCTGACCAACTCCATGACCAACATGGCTGACCATCTCCCTGACCAACTCCCTGACCATCTCCCTGACCAACATGGCTGACCATCTCCCTGACCAACTCCCTGACCATCTCCATGACCAACTCCCTGACCAACATGGCTGACCATCTCCCTGACCAACATGGTTGACCATCTCCCTGACCAACATGGTTGACCATTTCCCTGACCAACATGGCTGACCATCTCCCTGACCAACTCCCTGACCACCATGGTTGACCAACTCCCTGACCAACATGGCTGACCAACTCCCTGACCAACATGGCTGACCAACTCCCTGACCATCTCCCTGACCAACTTCCTGACCATCTCCCTGACCAAATCCCTGACCAACATGGCTGACCATCTCCCTGACCAACTCCCTGACCACCATGGTTGACCAACTCCCTGACCAACATGGCTGACCAACTCCCTGACCATCTCCCTGACCAACTCCCTGACCATCTCCCTGACCATCTCCCTGACCATCTCCCTGACCATCTCCCTGACCATCTCCCTGACCATCTCCCTGACCAACATGGCTGACCATCTCCCTGACCAACTCCCTGACCATCTCCCTGACCAACTCCCTGACCAACTCCCTGACCATCTCCCTGACCATCTCCCTCACCAACTCCCTGACCAACATGGTTGACCAACTCCCTGACCAACATGGCTGACCATCTCCATGACCAACATGGCTGACCATCTCCCTGACCATCTCCCTGACCAACTTCCTGACCAACTCCCTGACCAACTCCCTGACCAACTCCCTGACCAACTCCCTGACCATCTCCCTGACCAACATGGCTGACCAACTCCCTGACCAACTCCCTGACCAACTCCCTGACCAACTCCCTGACCAACTCCCTGACCAACTCCCTGACCAACTCCCTGACCAACTCCCTGACCAACATGGCTGACCATCTCCCTGACCATCTCCCTGACCAACTCCCTGACCAACTCCCTGACCAACTCCCTGACCATCTCCCTGACCATCTCCCTGACCATCTCCCTGACCAACTCCATGACCAACATGGCTGACCATCTCCCTGACCAACTCCCTGACCAACATGGCTGACCATCTCCCTGACCAACTCCCTGACCAACATGGCTGACCAACTCCCTGACCAACATGGCTGACCATCTCCCTGACCATCTCCCTGACCAACTCCCTGACCAACATGGCTGACCATCTCCCTGACCATCTCCCTGACCAACTCCCTGACCAACATGGCTGACCATCTCCCTGACCAACTCCCTGACTAACTCCCTGACCAACATGGCTGACCAACTCCCTGACCAACATGGCTGACCATCTCCCTGACCAACTCCCTGACCAACTCACTGACCAACATGGCTGACCATCTCCCTGACCAACTCCCTGACTAACTCCCTGACCAACATGGCTGACCAACTCCCTGACCAACATGGTTGACCAACTCCCTGACCAACATGGCTGACCAACTCCCTGACCAACATGGCTGACCAACTCCCTGACCAACATGGTTGACCATCTCCCTGACCAACATGGTTGACCAACTCCCTGACCAACATGGTTGACCAACTCCCTGACCAACATGGCTGACCAACTCCCTGACCATCTCCCTGACCAACATGGTTGACCATCTCCCTGACCAAATCCCTGACCAACATGGCTTACCAACTCCCTGACCAACTCCCTGACCAACTCCCTGACCAACTCCATGACCAACATGGCTGACCATCTCCCTGACCAACTCCCTGACCAACATGGCTGACCAACTCCCTGACCAACTCCCTGACCAACTCCCTGACCAACTCCCTGA
Organism: Salvelinus fontinalis; assembly: GCF_029448725.1. Taxonomy (NCBI): domain Eukaryota; kingdom Metazoa; phylum Chordata; class Actinopteri; order Salmoniformes; family Salmonidae; genus Salvelinus; species Salvelinus fontinalis. The sequence goes on from NC_074690.1 coordinate 8,507,317, forward strand.
CCATCTCCCTGACCATCTCCCTGACCAACATGGCTGAAAAATCTCCCTGACCAACTCCCTGACCAACATGGCTGACCAACTCCCTGACCATCTCCCTGACCAACTCCCTGACCAACTCCCTGACCAACATGGCTGACCAACTCCCTGACCAACTCCCTGACCAACTCCCTGACCAACTCCCTGACCAACATGGTTGACAAACTCCCTGACCAACATGGCTGACCATCTCCCTGACCAACATGGCTGACCATCTCCCTGACCATCTCCCTGACCAACATGGTTGACCATCTCCCTGACCATCTCCCTGACCATCTCCCTGACCATCTCCCTGACCAACATGGCTGACCATCTCCCTGACCATCTCCCTGACCATCTCCCTGACCAACTCCCTGACCAACTCCCTGACCAACTCCCTGACCAACATGGTTGACCATCTCCCTGACCATATCCCTGACCAACTCCCTGACCAACTCCCTGACCATCTCCCTGACCATCTCCCTGACCAACTCCCTGACCAACTCCCTGACTAACATGGCTGACCAACTCCCTGACCATCTCCCTGACCATCTCCCTGACCATCTCCCTGACCAACTCCCTGACCAACTCCCTGACTAACATGGCAGACCATCTCCCTGACCAACTCCCTGACCAACATGGCAGACCAACTCCCTGACCAACATGGCTGACCATCTCCCTGACCATCATGGCTGACCATCTCCCTGACCAACATGGCTGACCAACATGGCTGACCATCTCCCTGACCAACATGGCTGACAACCTCCCTGACCAACATGGCTGACCAACTCCCTGACCAAGATGGCTGACCATCTCCCTGACCAACATGGCTGACCATCTCCCTGACCAACATGGCTGACCAACATGGTTGACCATCTCCCTGACCAACATGGTTGACCATCTCCCCGACCAACATGGCTGACCATCTCCCTGACCAACTCCCTGACCAACTCCCTGACCAACATGGCTGACCATCTCCCTGACCAATATGGCTGACCAACTCCCTGACGGACTCCCTGACCAACTCCCTGACCAACTCCCTGTCCAACTCCCTGACCATCTCCCTGACCAACATGGCTGACCATCTCCCTTACCAACATGGCTGACCATCTCCCTGACCAACTCCCTGACCAACTCCCTGACCAACATGGCTGACCATCTCCCTGACCAACATGGCTGACCAACTCCCTGACCAACTCCCTGACCAACTCCCTGACCATCTCCCTGACCAACATGGCTGACCAACTCCTTGACCAACATGGCTGACCAACTCCCTGACCAACTCCCTGACCAACTCCCTGACCAACTCCCTGACCATCTCCCTGACCAACTCCCTGACCAACTCCCTGACCAACTCCCTGACCAACTCCCTGACCATCTCCCTGACCAACTCCCTGACCAACTCCCTGACCAACATGGCTGACCATCTCCCTGACCAACATGGCTGACCAACTCCCTGACCAACTCCCTGAACAACTCCCTGACCAACTCCCTGACCAACTCCCTGACCAATTCCCTGACCTTCTCCCTGACAAACTCCCTGACCAACTCCCTGACCAACATGGCTGACCATCTCCCTGATCAACATGGTTTACCAACTCCCTGACCATCTCCCTGACCAACTCCCTGACCAACATGGCTGACCAACTCCCTGACCAACATGGCTGACCATCTCCCTGACCAACATGGCTGACCATCTCCCTGACCAGCATGGCTGACCATCTCCCTGACCAACATGGTTGACCAACTCCCTGACCATCTCCCTGACCATCTCCCTGACCAACTCCCTGACCATCTCCCTGACCAACTCCCTGACCATCTCCCTGACCAACTCCCTGACCAACTCCCTGACCAACATGGTTGACCATCTCCCTGACCAACATGGCTGACCAACTCCCTGACCAACTCCCTGACCATCTCCCTGACCAACTCCCTGACCAACTCCCTGACCAACATGGCTGATCAACTCCCTGACCATCTCCCTGACCATCTCCCTGACCAACTCCCTGACCAACTCCCTGACCAACATGGTTGACCATCTCCCTGACCAACATGGCTGACCAACTCCCTGACCATCTCCCTGACCAACTCCCTGACCATCTCCCTGACCATCTCCCTGACCAACACGGCTGAACAACTCCCTGACCATCTCCCTGACCAACACGGCTGATCAACTTCCTGACCATCTCCCTGACCAACATGGCTGACCAACTCCCTGACCATCTCCCTGACCAACTCCCTGACCAACTCCCTGACCAACATGGCTGACCATCTCCCTGACCAACATGGTTGACCATCTCCCTGACCATCTCCCTGACCAACTCCCTGACCAACTCCCGACCAACTCCCTGACCAACTCCCTGACCAACATGGTTGACCAACTCCCTGACCATCTCCCTGACCAACATGGCTGACCAACTCCCTGACCATCTCCCTGACCAACTCCCTGACCAACATGGTTGACCATCTCCCTGACCAACTCCCTGACCAACTCCCTGACCAACATGGCTGACCAACTCCCTGACCAACATGGCTGACCAACTCCCTGACCAACTCCCTGACCAACATGGTTGACCATCTCCCTGACCAACTCCCTGACCATCTCCCTGACCATCTCCCTGACCAACTCCCTGACCAACTCCCTGACCAACATGGCTGACCATCTCCCTGACCAACATGGCTGACCAACTCCCTGACCAACATGGCTGACCATCTCCCTGACCAACATGGTTGACCAACTCCCTGACCATCTCCCTGACCAACTCCCTGACCAACATGGTTGACCAACTCCCTGACCATCTCCCTGACCATCTCCCTGACCAACTCCCTGACCATCTCCCTGACCAACTCCCTGACCATCTCCCTGACCAACTCCCTGACCAACTCCCTGACCAACATGGTTGACCATCTCCCTGACCAACATGGCTGACCAACTCCCTGACCAACTCCCTGACCATCTCCCTGACCAACTCCCTGACCAACTCCCTGACCAACATGGCTGATCAACTCCCTGACCATCTCCCTGACCATCTCCCTGACCAACTCCCTGACCAACTCCCTGACCAACATGGTTGACCATCTCCCTGACCAACATGGCTGACCAACTCCCTGACCATCTCCCTGACCAACTCCCTGACCATCTCCCTGACCATCTCCCTGACCAACACGGCTGAACAACTCCCTGACCATCTCCCTGACCAACACGGCTGATCAACTTCCTGACCATCTCCCTGACCAACATGGCTGACCAACTCCCTGACCATCTCCCTGACCAACTCCCTGACCAACTCCCTGACCAACATGGCTGACCATCTCCCTGACCAACATGGTTGACCATCTCCCTGACCAACATGGCTGACCAACTCCCTGACCAACATGGCTGACCATCTCCCTGACCAACATGGCTGACCAACATGGCTGACCAACTCCCTGAAAATCTCCCTGACCAACATGGCTGACCATCTCCTTGACCATCTCCCTGACCACCATGGCTGACCATCTCCCTGACCAACTCCCTGACCAACATGGCTGATCAACTCCCTGACCATCTCCCTGACCAACATGGCTGACCTTTATAACATTTTAAGAAGGTTCATGGCCATTCTAGGATTATATTAACTCTGATAAATATATACATTTAAAAAAAACAGTTGAAAATGTTTAGCTTTTTCTATTCCAGCTATTACAATGAGCAGTCCTCCCCATTTCTCCCTACACCACCTTCAATTGGATGGGTAGTGTAGAATGATACCTGCTGACCATTAGAAAACCCCTCTTAAACTGCAGCAGAGCTGAAAATACATTTCTTATATTTACCTTTATTTAACTAGACTAGAACCAATTCTTATTTACAACTCTGGACCAATTGTGTGCCGCCCTATGGGACTCCCAATCAAGGCCGGATGTGATGCAGATGGACTAGAACCAGGGACTGCAGTGACGCCTCTTGCACTGAGATGCTGTGCCTCAGACCACTGCGCCACTCGGGAGCCCGGGGGTTCCGGAGCGCTTGATTTTCTGCGGTATTAATACATCCGACAAGCACCAGACTCATTACTGAGCTTGTTTTTGCAGGTCTTTGCCCTTGAGACTCCCTTGTGTTTGACATAGCAACTTTCTCCACCATGTGACGCCATCCCCTGGCGACAGACAGGATGCCTCTGAGAGAAGAGGAGGGTGAGAGGAGGAAAAGCTTGCGGGAGGATGATGAACCCAAACACTGTTCTGTTGTCTGGAAATATTTCACCCAGCATGGACTGGGCTGCTACAGTCTGCGGGGAAGGAGAGGAGGAAACCCGACGAACCAACAAATCATTTGAACGATGAAGAAGTTCCCTCTCCCTACTCCCTCCGGTGAGTTTTAGATATTGGCACCGGGCTGTTTCTCTGAAAACCTACTGGAAAACTTCACGGGAAATGGTTTTGAATATCCATATTATGCTTCCTTCACTGCACTTTAACTTTCTAAAGACCTGCTGCTCTGATCACTAAAAACAAGTATTGAAGCCACCGCCATGGGCTCTGTGACGTCTGCCATGACCAGACGGACCAGACACGCATTGGTCAAAGTTGGTTCAGAACCCGAGCACGAGACTGACCGGAGCCTCTCCGCCCCGAAGTCTGACCGCGGGAGGAAGAGGAGCGTGCGCCTCAACGTCTCCTCCTCGAACCAGATCGGACGGCAGAGCACGAGACAGTCGCTGTCCGAGGTGCCGAACGTGCCAGATGCCGGTGGCGGAAGGGTGGGGACGTCACAGAGCGCTCTCGAGCCCTCTGGTAACGGGCTCAACCGTGAGTTTCCAGTTCAACTTTCTTTGATTTTAAATTACATTCAGTAGCAGTGCGTGGAGAAAATCACAAAACAAGCCATCATTTTTTCTACATATTACAACCTGTGTGTTCATTTCGTTGTTTGCTTCTATAGCCTGTTAGTTCATATGCCTTGACACCGAGATATATAGCCCTAAGGCCGACGCAATAAGAAGACACAGTGGCAGAATAAATTCAACCACACATTTGTTTCATCACCAAACCGGAGAGCAACATCTGTCCGGTGCAGTCAATAAATCATATTGCTTACAACAACCAGTTACATGACCTACAGCATGGTCAAGCAAGGTAATGTTTCCGGCGTTGTAGGACAGAACAACTATTGATGTAGAACCACGGAGAGTTAAACAGGAAACAGGATCTGCCTCCACTATTCCAGAACCATTTCAACTTCATCTAATCACCTCTGCTTAGTCTGATACACTGACAACTAATTACTTCGCTACTATGGCCTATTTATTGCCTTACCTCCTCACGCCATTTGCACACACTGTATATAGACTTTTCTATTGTGTTATTGGCTGTATGTTTGTTTACTCCATGTGTAACTCTGTGTTGTTGTTTGTGTCGCACTGCTTTGCTTTATCTTGACCAGGTCGCAGTTGTAAATGAGAACTTTTTTTTTTTAATACCAAAAACGATTTAGTCCAATCAAAGTAAGGTGAATATGAAGTGGCTGTCCATGGTAGTGATTTCTGTGTGTGTAAGTATAAAAACACGTTGACTCAAAAAACTCAACAAATACTTGTAGACAGCCATCCTCTTCTTTCAGGTTTATGACATACTGAGACAGAGGGGCGTGGTTTATGACATGCAGAGACAGAGGGGCGTGGTTTATGACATGCAGAGACAGAGGGGCGTGGTTTATGACATGCTGAGACAGAGGGGCGTGGTTTATGACATGCTGAGACAGAGGGGCGTGGTTTATGACATGCTGAGACAGAGGGGCGTGGTTTATGACATACTGAGACAGAGGGGCGTGGTTTATGACATACTGAGGCAGAGGGGCGTGGTTTATGACATGCTGAGACAGAGGGACGTGGTTTATGACATGCAGAGACAGAGGGGCGTGGTTTATGACATACTGAGACAGAGGGGCGTGGTTTATGACATACTGAGACAGAGGGGCGTGGTTTATGACATACTGAGGCAGAGGGGCGTGGTTTATGACATGCTGAGACAGAGGGGCGTGGTTTATGACATGCTGAGACAGAGGGGCGTGGTTTATGACATGCTGAGACAGAGGGGCGTGGTTTATGACATACTGAGACAGAGGGGCGTGGTTTATGACATACTGAGGCAGAGGGGCGTGGTTTATGACATGCTGAGACAGAGGGGCGTGGTTTATGACATACTGAGACAGAGGGGCGTGGTTTATGACATGCTGAGACAGAGGGGCGTGGTTTATGACATACTGAGACAGAGGGGCGTGGTTTATGACATACTGAGGCAGAGGGGCGTGGTTTATGACATGCTGAGACAGAGGGGCGTGGTTTATGACATGCTGAGACAGAGGGGCGTGGTTTATGACATGCTGAGACAGAGGGGCGTGGTTTATGACATACTGAGACAGAGGGGCGTGGATTATGACATACTGAGGCAGAGGGGCGTGGTTTATGACATGCTGAGACAGAGGGGCGTGGTTTATGACATACTGAGACAGGGGCGTGGTTTATGGCATACTGAGACAGAGGGGCGTGGTTTATGACATACTGAGACAGAGGGGCGTGGTTTATGACATATTGAGGCAGAGGGGCGTGGTTCATGACATACTGAGGCAGAGGGGCGTGGTTTATGACATACTGAGACAGAGGGGCGTGGTTTATGACATACTGAGACAGAGGGGCGTGGTTTATGACATGCAGAGACAGAGGGGCGTGGTTTATGACATACTGAGGCAGAGGGGCGTGGTTTATGACATGCTGAGACAGAGGGGCGTGGTTTATGACATGCTGAGACAGAGGGGCGTGGTTTATGACATACTGAGACAGAGGGGCGTGGTTTATGACATACTGAGACAGAGGGGCGTGGTTTATGACATACTGAGACAGAGGGGCGTGGTTTATGACATACTGAGACAGAGGGGCGTGGTTTATGACATACTGAGACAGAGGGGCGTGGTTTATGACATGCAGAGACAGAGGGGCGTGGTTTATGACATGCAGAGACAGAGGGGCGTGGTTTATGACATGCTGAGACAGAGGGGCGTGGTTTATGACATGCTGAGACAGAGGGGCGTGGTTTATGACATGCTGAGACAGAGGGGCGTGGTTTATGACATACTGAGACAGAGGGGCGTGGTTTATGACATACTGAGGCAGAGGGGCGTGGTTTATGACATGCTGAGACAGAGGGACGTGGTTTATGACATGCAGAGACAGAGGGGCGTGGTTTATGACATACTGAGACAGAGGGGCGTGGTTTATGACATACTGAGGCAGAGGGGCGTGGTTTATGACATGCTGAGACAGAGGGGCGTGGTTTATGACATACTGAGGCAGAGGGGCGTGGTTTATGACATACTGAGGCAGAGGGGCGTGGTTTATGACATGCTGAGACAGAGGGGCGTGGTTTATGACATGCTGAGACAGAGGGGCGTGGTTTATGACATACTGAGGCAGAGGGGCGTGGTTTATGACATGCAGAGACAGAGGGGCGTGGTTTATGACATATTGAGGCAGATGGGCGGGGTTTATGACATACTGAGGCAGAGGGGCGTGGTTTATGACATGCTGAGACAGAGGGGCGTGGTTTATGACATACTGAGACAGAGGGGCGTGGTTTATGACATGCTGAGACAGAGGGGCGTGGTTTATGACATACTGAGACAGAGGGGCGTGGTTTATGACATACTGAGGCAGAGGGGCGTGGTTTATGACATGCTGAGACAGAGGGGCGTGGTTTATGACATACTGAGACAGAGGGGCGTGGTTTATGACATACTGAGGCAGAGGGGCGTGGTTTATGACATGCTGAGACAGAGGGACGTGGTTTATGACATGCAGAGACAGAGGGGCGTGGTTTATGACATACTGAGACAGAGGGGCGTGGTTTATGACATACTGAGACAGAGGGGCGTGGTTTATGACATACTGAGGCAGAGGGGCGTGGTTTATGACATGCTGAGACAGAGGGGCGTGGTTTATGACATGCTGAGACAGAGGGGCGTGGTTTATGACATGCTGAGACAGAGGGGCGTGGTTTATGACATACTGAGACAGAGGGGCGTGGTTTATGACATACTGAGGCAGAGGGGCGTGGTTTATGACATGCTGAGACAGAGGGGCGTGGTTTATGACATACTGAGACAGAGGGGCGTGGTTTATGACATGCTGAGACAGAGGGGCGTGGTTTATGACATACTGAGACAGAGGGGCGTGGTTTATGACATACTGAGGCAGAGGGGCGTGGTTTATGACATGCTGAGACAGAGGGGCGTGGTTTATGACATGCTGAGACAGAGGGGCGTGGTTTATGACATGCTGAGACAGAGGGGCGTGGTTTATGACATACTGAGACAGAGGGGCGTGGATTATGACATACTGAGGCAGAGGGGCGTGGTTTATGACATGCTGAGACAGAGGGGCGTGGTTTATGACATACTGAGACAGGGGCGTGGTTTATGGCATACTGAGACAGAGGGGCGTGGTTTATGACATACTGAGACAGAGGGGCGTGGTTTATGACATATTGAGGCAGAGGGGCGTGGTTCATGACATACTGAGGCAGAGGGGCGTGGTTTATGACATACTGAGACAGAGGGGCGTGGTTTATGACATACTGAGACAGAGGGGCGTGGTTTATGACATGCAGAGACAGAGGGGCGTGGTTTATGACATACTGAGGCAGAGGGGCGTGGTTTATGACATGCTGAGACAGAGGGGCGTGGTTTATGACATGCTGAGACAGAGGGGCGTGGTTTATGACATACTGAGACAGAGGGGCGTGGTTTATGACATACTGAGACAGAGGGGCGTGGTTTATGACATACTGAGACAGAGGGGCGTGGTTTATGACATACTGAGACAGAGGGGCGTGGTTTATGACATACTGAGACAGAGGGGCGTGGTTTATGACATGCAGAGACAGAGGGGCGTGGTTTATGACATGCAGAGACAGAGGGGCGTGGTTTATGACATGCTGAGACAGAGGGGCGTGGTTTATGACATGCTGAGACAGAGGGGCGTGGTTTATGACATGCTGAGACAGAGGGGCGTGGTTTATGACATACTGAGACAGAGGGGCGTGGTTTATGACATACTGAGGCAGAGGGGCGTGGTTTATGACATGCTGAGACAGAGGGACGTGGTTTATGACATGCAGAGACAGAGGGGCGTGGTTTATGACATACTGAGACAGAGGGGCGTGGTTTATGACATACTGAGGCAGAGGGGCGTGGTTTATGACATGCTGAGACAGAGGGGCGTGGTTTATGACATACTGAGGCAGAGGGGCGTGGTTTATGACATACTGAGGCAGAGGGGCGTGGTTTATGACATGCTGAGACAGAGGGGCGTGGTTTATGACATGCTGAGACAGAGGGGCGTGGTTTATGACATACTGAGGCAGAGGGGCGTGGTTTATGACATGCAGAGACAGAGGGGCGTGGTTTATGACATATTGAGGCAGATGGGCGGGGTTTATGACATACTGAGGCAGAGGGGCGTGGTTTATGACATGCTGAGACAGAGGGGCGTGGTTTATGACATACTGAGACAGAGGGGCGTGGTTTATGACATGCTGAGACAGAGGGGCGTGGTTTATGACATACTGAGACAGAGGGGCGTGGTTTATGACATACTGAGGCAGAGGGGCGTGGTTTATGACATGCTGAGACAGAGGGGCGTGGTTTATGACATGCTGAGACAGAGGGGCGTGGTTTATGACATGCTGAGACAGAGGGGCGTGGTTTATGACATACTGAGACAGAGGGGCGTGGTTTATGACATACTGAGACAGAGGGGCGTGGTTTATGACATGCAGAGACAGAGGGGCGTGGTTTATGACATGCAGAGACAGAGGGGCGTGGTTTATGACATGCTGAGACAGAGGGGCGTGGTTTATGACATGCTGAGACAGAGGGGCGTGGTTTATGACATGCTGAGACAGAGGGGCGTGGTTTATGACATACTGAGACAGAGGGGCGTGGTTTATGACATACTGAGGCAGAGGGGCGTGGTTTATGACATGCTGAGACAGAGGGACGTGGTTTATGACATGCTGAGACAGAGGGGCGTGGTTTATGACATACTGAGACAGAGGGGCGTGGTTTATGACATACTGAGACAGAGGGGCGTGGTTTATGACATACTGAGACAGAGGGGCGTGGTTTATGACATACTGAGACAGAGGGGCGTGGTTTATGACATACTGAGACAGAGGGGCGTGGTTTATGACATGCAGAGACAGAGGGGCGTGGTTTATGACATGCAGAGACAGAGGGGCGTGGTTTATGACATGCTGAGACAGAGGGGCGTGGTTTATGACATGCTGAGACAGAGGGGCGTGGTTTATGACATGCTGAGACAGAGGGGCGTGGTTTATGACATACTGAGACAGAGGGGCGTGGTTTATGACATACTGAGGCAGAGGGGCGTGGTTTATGACATGCTGAGACAGAGGGACGTGGTTTATGACATGCAGAGACAGAGGGGCGTGGTTTATGACATACTGAGACAGAGGGGCGTGGTTTATGACATACTGAGGCAGAGGGGCGTGGTTTATGACATACTGAGGCCGAGGGGCGTGGTTTATGACATGCTGAGACAGAGGGGCGTGGTTTATGACATACTGAGACAGAGGGGCGTGGTTTATGACATGCTGAGACAGAGGGGCGTGGTTTATGACATGCTGAGACAGAGGGGCGTGGTTTATGACATGCTGAGACAGAGGGGCGTGGTTTATGACATACTGAGACAGAGGGGCGTGGTTTATGACATACTGAGGCAGAGGGGCGTGGTTTATGACATGCTGAGACAGAGGGACGTGGTTTATGACATGCTGAGACAGAGGGGCGTGGTTTATGACATACTGAGACAGAGGGGCGTGGTTTATGACATACTGAGACAGAGGGGCGTGGTTTATGACATACTGAGACAGAGGGGCGTGGTTTATGACATACTGAGACAGAGGGGCGTGGTTTATGACATACTGAGACAGAGGGGCGTGGTTTATGACATGCAGAGACAGAGGGGCGTGGTTTATGACATGCAGAGACAGAGGGGCGTGGTTTATGACATGCTGAGACAGAGGGGCGTGGTTTATGACATGCTGAGACAGAGGGGCGTGGTTTATGACATGCTGAGACAGAGGGGCGTGGTTTATGACATACTGAGACAGAGGGGCGTGGTTTATGACATACTGAGGCAGAGGGGCGTGGTTTATGACATGCTGAGACAGAGGGACGTGGTTTATGACATGCAGAGACAGAGGGGCGTGGTTTATGACATGCAGAGACAGAGGGGCGTGGTTTATGACATGCTGAGACAGAGGGGCGTGGTTTATGACATGCTGAGACAGAGGGGCGTGGTTTATGACATACTGAGACAGAGGGGCGTGGTTTATGACATACTGAGGCAGAGGGGCGTGGTTTATGACATGCTGAGACAGAGGGACGTGGTTTATGACATGCTGAGACAGAGGGGCGTGGTTTATGACATACTGAGACAGAGGGGCGTGGTTTATGACATACTGAGACAGAGGGGCGTGGTTTATGACATACTGAGACAGAGGGGCGTGGTTTATGACATACTGAGACAGAGGGGCGTGGTTTATGACATACTGAGACAGAGGGGCGTGGTTTATGACATGCAGAGACAGAGGGGCGTGGTTTATGACATGCAGAGACAGAGGGGCGTGGTTTATGACATGCTGAGACAGAGGGGCGTGGTTTATGACATGCTGAGACAGAGGGGCGTGGTTTATGACATGCTGAGACAGAGGGGCGTGGTTTATGACATACTGAGGCAGAGGGGCGTGGTTTATGACATGCAGAGACAGAGGGGCGTGGTTTATGACATATTGAGGCAGATGGGCGGGGTTTATGACATACTGAGGCAGAGGGGCGTGGTTTATGACATGCTGAGACAGAGGGGCGTGGTTTATGACATACTGAGACAGAGGGGCGTGGTTTATGACATGCTGAGACAGAGGGGCGTGGTTTATGACATACTGAGACAGAGGGGCGTGGATTATGACATACTGAGGCAGAGGGGCGTGGTTTATGACATGCTGAGACAGAGGGGCGTGGTTTATGACATACTGAGACAGGGGCGTGGTTTATGGCATACTGAGACAGAGGGGCGTGGTTTATGACATACTGAGACAGAGGGGCGTGGTTTATGACATATTGAGGCAGAGGGGCGTGGTTTATGACATGCTGAGACAGAGGGACGTGGTTTATGACATGCTGAGACAGAGGGGCGTGGTTTATGACATACTGAGACAGAGGGGCGTGGTTTATGACATGCAGAGACAGAGGGGCGTGGTTTATGACATACTGAGACAGAGGGGCGTGGTTTATGACATGCAGAGACAGAGGGGCGTGGTTTATGACATGCAGAGACAGAGGGGCGTGGTTTATGACATGCTGAGACAGAGGGACGTGGTTTATGACATGCAGAGACAGAGGGGCGTGGTTTATGACATACTGAGGCCGAGGGGCGTGGTTTATGACATGCTGAGACAGAGGGGCGTGGTTTATGACATACTGAGACAGAGGGGCGTGGTTTATGACATGCTGAGACAGAGGGGCGTGGTTTATGACATGCTGAGACAGAGGGGCGTGGTTTATGACATGCTGAGACAGAGGGGCGTGGTTTATGACATACTGAGACAGAGGGGCGTGGTTTATGACATACTGAGGCAGAGGGGCGTGGTTTATGACATGCTGAGACAGAGGGACGTGGTTTATGACATGCTGAGACAGAGGGGCGTGGTTTATGACATACTGAGACAGAGGGGCGTGGTTTATGACATACTGAGACAGAGGGGCGTGGTTTATGACATACTGAGACAGAGGGGCGTGGTTTATGACATACTGAGACAGAGGGGCGTGGTTTATGACATACTGAGACAGAGGGGCGTGGTTTATGACATGCAGAGACAGAGGGGCGTGGTTTATGACATGCAGAGACAGAGGGGCGTGGTTTATGACATGCTGAGACAGAGGGGCGTGGTTTATGACATGCTGAGACAGAGGGGCGTGGTTTATGACATGCTGAGACAGAGGGGCGTGGTTTATGACATACTGAGACAGAGGGGCGTGGTTTATGACATACTGAGGCAGAGGGGCGTGGTTTATGACATGCTGAGACAGAGGGACGTGGTTTATGACATGCAGAGACAGAGGGGCGTGGTTTATGACATACTGAGACAGAGGGGCGTGGTTTATGACATACTGAGGCAGAGGGGCGTGGTTTATGACATGCTGAGACAGAGGGGCGTGGTTTATGACATACTGAGGCAGAGGGGCGTGGTTTATGACATACTGAGGCAGAGGGGCGTGGTTTATGACATGCTGAGACAGAGGGGCGTGGTTTATGACATGCTGAGACAGAGGGGCGTGGTTTATGACATACTGAGGCAGAGGGGCGTGGTTTATGACATGCAGAGACAGAGGGGCGTGGTTTATGACATATTGAGGCAGATGGGCGGGGTTTATGACATACTGAGGCAGAGGGGCGTGGTTTATGACATGCTGAGACAGAGGGGCGTGGTTTATGACATACTGAGACAGAGGGGCGTGGTTTATGACATGCTGAGACAGAGGGGCGTGGTTTATGACATACTGAGACAGAGGGGCGTGGTTTATGACATACTGAGGCAGAGGGGCGTGGTTTATGACATGCTGAGACAGAGGGGCGTGGTTTATGACATGCTGAGACAGAGGGGCGTGGTTTATGACATGCTGAGACAGAGGGGCGTGGTTTATGACATACTGAGACAGAGGGGCGTGGATTATGACATACTGAGGCAGAGGGGCGTGGTTTATGACATGCTGAGACAGAGGGGCGTGGTTTATGACATACTGAGACAGGGGCGTGGTTTATGGCATACTGAGACAGAGGGGCGTGGTTTATGACATACTGAGACAGAGGGGCGTGGTTTATGACATATTGAGGCAGAGGGGCGTGGTTCATGACATACTGAGGCAGAGGGGCGTGGTTTATGACATACTGAGACAGAGGGGCGTGGTTTATGACATACTGAGACAGAGGGGCGTGGTTTATGACATGCAGAGACAGAGGGGCGTGGTTTATGACATACTGAGGCAGAGGGGCGTGGTTTATGACATGCTGAGACAGAGGGGCGTGGTTTATGACATACTGAGGCAGAAGGGCTGGGTTTATGACATACTGAGACAGAGGGGCGTGGTTTAAGACATGCAGAGACAGAGGGGCGTGGTTTATGACATACTGAGGCAGAGGGGCGTGGTTTATGACATACTGAGGCCGAGGGGCGTGGTTTATGACATGCAGAGACAGAGGGGCGTGGTTTATGACATATTGAGGCAGATGGGCGGGGTTTATGACATACTGAGACAGAGGGGCGTGGTTTATGACATGCAGAGACAGGGGGGCGTGGTTTATGACATACTGAGGCAGATGGGCGTGGTTTTGACATACTGAGACAGAGGGGCGTGGTTTATGACATACTGAGACAGAGGGGCGTGGTTTCGGATGCTTGAAGGAAAATTATGAAACAGAGAGAGGACAGATACATCATTTTACATGTTATTTTTAATGTTTTTATGTTATTTTGGGAAGCCTGGCTTCCTTTGGCTTCCATGAATACACGACACTGAGAGCATTTAAAACCGAGGACACACTTCAAAAAGACGATAGAAAGTTCAACTTGCTGCCGATTTATATGCGCTTGATAGATACAGATATAATATAACTCGAATAAAGTAGAATAGAAGCAGATGATAACTCTACCAAACAGATATACTAACCGTATTGGATATATTAACCCCAGATCTCTCCTGTTGGACTCTCAGTCTAACAGATGTCTCATGTTGGACTCTCAGTCTAGCAGATGTCTCATGTTGGACTCTCAGTCTCACAGATGTCTCATGTTGGACTCTCAGTCTCACAGATGTCTCATGTTGGACTCTCAGTCTCACAGATGTCTCATGTTTGACTCTCAGTCTAACAGATGTCTCATGTTGGACTCTCAGTCTAGCAGATGTCTCATGTTGGACTCTCAGTCTCACAGATGTCTCATGTTGGACTCTCAGTCTAACAGATAACTCATGATGGACTCTCAGTCTCACAGATGTCTCATGTTGGACTCTCAGTCTAGCAGATGTCTCATGTTGGACTCTCAGTCTCACAGATGTCTCATGTTGGACTCTCAGTCTAACAGATAACTCATGATGGACTCTCAGTCTCACAGATGTCTCCTGTTGGACTCTCAGTCTCACAGATGTCTCCTGTTGGACTCTCAGTCTAGCAGATGTCTCATGTTGGACTCTCAGTCTAACAGATGTCTCATGTTGGACTCTCAGTCTCACAGATGTCTCATGTTGGACTCTCAGTCTAACAGATGTCTCCTGTTGGACTCTCAGTCTAACAGATGTCTCCTGTTGGACTCTCAGTCTAGCAGATGTCTCATGTTGGACTCTCAGTCTAGCAGATGTCTCCTGTTGGACTCTCAGTCTCACAGATGTCTCCTGTTGGACTCTCAGTCTCACAGATGTCCCATGTTGGACTCTCAGTCTAGCAGATCTCTAAGTTGGACTCTCAGTCTCACAGATGTCTCCTGTTGGAATCTCAGTCTAGCAGATCGCTCATGTCCATTGGTCTGCTAATAAGAGATGACCTAACCTAATGATTTTCCTTTCAATCTGCTTCTGTTGAGAAGAAAGAAAACTGTGTGTGAGGGTTTTCTTCTGCACTGTTTAACCAGTAGACGTGGAGGATGGAGTGTCGCCTTGTTAACGTCCAAAAGCGTCATTCCAGTCACATGCTCCTTTTCCATTTCCCCTGAAAACCAGATGCCTCCCCGCACTGTTCCCTGTATACTATAGACATAGAGACCCTGTATACTGTTGCTTGTCTGTCTGTGGAATAATGTTCATTGAATTCATCCACGACATGAATGGGCAGATAGAGTCCTTTGAAGATGGATATCAATGGTGGTCTGTCCAACTACCAAAGCCTCTGTTTGATGTGGCAGTATCTGGTCTGAAATAAACACAGCTACCAAAGCCTCTGTTTGATGTGGCAGTATCTGGTCTGAAATATACACCGTGTTTCAGAGATCACATTTCCATACAGTTGGTTGGTTCTCCTCAGTCTCCCGCTTTCTCTTTCTGCATACCTCTGTCTCTCTCTACCTCCCTCCCCGAGAGGGGGAGGGTTGTCCCTGTTTGGCTCCTAAAATACCCTCTGTTGTGTTGTAACGATGACTACGTGTCGATGAGACAACCAAGTGAGTTTCCTCTCAAACTTCCTGGGAACCTCTCACCTGTAGTCTCACAACTCTCCCTCGGGTCTCACCTCCACTCACAACGTTGACCTGAGGGAGGACATTCACAGAACCTCCTGAACCTCCACATCACATGTCCATTCGGAGGAGAACCATGACACAGTAACTCTAATGTTGTATACAACAACACAGTTAAAACCTCTTGGCGCACGGATCCCTTTAACGGGATCATTTTCGTAAACAACCGCTGAATTGCAGAGCGCCAAATTGAAAAAAAAAAAACATTTTATTTTTATTTTCATGAAATCACAAGTGAAATATACCAAAACACAGCTTAGCTTGTTGTTAATCCAACTATCGTGTCAGATTTTTAAAATATGCTTTACAGCGAAAGCAATCCAAGCGTTTCTGAGTTTATCGATCACTAGACAAAACATTACGAACAGCTAGCAGCAATGTAGATTGGTCACAAAAGTCCGAAAAGCAATACAATTAATCGCTTACTTTTGATGATCTTACCTTTGATGATCTTCGGACGTTTGCACTCACAAGACTCCCAGTTACACAATAAATGTTTCTTTTGTTCGATAAATATTATTTTTATATCCAAAAACCTCCATTTGGTTGGTGCGTTATGTTCAGAAATCAACAGGCTCGAGCGGTCATGAAGGGAAGACGAAAATTCCAAATAGTATCCGTAAAGTTCGTAGAAACATGTCAAACATTTTTTATAATCAATCCTCAGGTTGTTTTTAACATAACTAATTGATCATATTTCAACCGGACGGTAAACTATCAACACTAGAGAGAAAGAAAATGTCGAGCAACAACTTTCGCGCGCATGAACTAATCAAAGGACACCTGGCCATCCACTGACGCGTTCTGATAAATCTCGCTAATTTTTCAGAATAAAAGCTTGAAACTATGTCTAAAGCATGTTCACAACCTGTGGAAGCCATTTGAAAAGGAATCTGGTTGATATCCCTTTAAATAGAGGATAGGCAGGAAATGGAACAGGGATTTTTCAAAATAAGAGCCACTTCCGGGTTGGATTTCCTCAGGATTTCGCCTGCAAAATCAGTTCTGTTATACTCACAGACAATATTTTGACAGTTTTGGAAACTTTAGAGAGTTTTCTATCCTAATCTGTCAATTATATGCATATTCTAGCATCTGGGCCTGAGAAATGGGCCGTTTACATTGGGAACGTTATTTTTCCAAACATAAAAATTCTGCCACGAAGTTCAAAGTCACACAATGTAGGATACAAACGTATTACAACTGTAGCAGGCCAATCCTTCTCCTGGAGGTATGCTGGCTTCTTTTCTAGCCCAGCCTTAACCTGTCTAGGATCAGCGTGCCGCTAGCGGCACCCCCCCCCCCCCCCCCCCACTGAAAAACCAGTGCCGCGAAATTCAAAAAAAATATATTTTTTAAATATTTAACTTTCACACATTAAAGTCCAATACAGCTAATGAAAGACACAGATCTTGTGAATCCAGTCAACATGTCCGATTTTTAAAATGTTTTACAGGGAAGACACAATATGTAAAGATGTACATCTATTACCTAAAAACACATTAGCATAATCCACCATCTTTTATTTGTCCACCAACACCAGTAGCCATCACCAATTCGGCTAAACTAAGATATTTATAGCCCCTAACCAACAAAAAAACTCATCAGATGACAGTCTGATAACATATTTATGGTATGGGATAGGTTTTGTTAGAAAAAAGTGCATATTTCAGGTAGATGGCATAGGTTACAATTGCACCCACCGTCACAAATGGAATAGAAAAACTACTTAGAGCAACGTGTTTACCTACTTACTAATCATCAAACATTTCGTAAAAATACACAGCATACACGAATCGAAAGACACAGATCCTGTGAATACAGACAATATTTCAGATTTTCTAAGTGTCTTACAGCGAAAACACAATAAATCGTTATATTAGCATAGCACATAGCACATAGCAGCCCAGCATTGATTCTAGCCAAAGTGAGCGATAACGTCAACATCGCCAAAAATATATTAATTTTTTCACTAACCTTCTCAGAATTCTTCAGATGACACTCCTGTAACATCATATTACACAATCCATATAGAGTTTGATCGAAAACGTTTATATTTAGCCACCAAAATCATGGTTAGACAATGTGAAATGTAGCTCAGCTGGTCAGAAAATGTCCTTGCGCCACTTAGACAGTGATCTACTCTTATACATAAATACTCATAAACGTGACTAAAAAATATAGGGTGGACAGGGATTGATAGACAATTTAATTCTTAATACAATTGCGGAATTACATTTTTTAATTTATCCTTACTTTTCAATACAGTTTGCGCCAAGCGAAGCTACGTCAAAAAACATGGCGTCCTAAGCCACTAAAATGTTTCGACAGAAACACGATTTATCATAATAAAAATGTCCTACTTTGAGCTGTTCTTCCATCAGTATCTTGGGCAAAGGATCCTTTCTTGGGAGTAATCGTCTTTTGGTGGAAAGCTGTCCTCTTGCCATGTGGAAATGCCAACTGCGTTCGGGATGAACTGAAAAGCGTGCCCGACTATTCACATCGTTTCAAAAATAAATGTCCCAAAATCGCACTAAACGGATATAAATTGCTATAAAACGCTTTAAATTAACTACCTTATGATGTTTTTAACTCCTATAACGAGTGAAAAGATGACCGGAGAAATATAACAGGCTAAACTAACGCTTGGAACAGGAGCGGCTCGGTGTCCTCCACGCGCATTACGCACCAAGAAAAGACTTGCTAGCTACAGGGTTTTTTCATTTGTAGTGCCTGTGAACGCGCAATCGACCCCATTGGAATCGTCATCACGTAAAGGCATCCAGGGGAAGACGTAAGAAGTGTCCGTATAGTCATAGCAATAACAGTGCTTTCTGAAATCTGACTCCATGTCAGGGAAATTGCTGTAGAATGGGCTCTGTTCCACTTAGAGACAAAATTTCAACTCCTATAGAAACTATAGACTGTTTTCTATCCAATAATAATAATAATATGCATATTGTACGATCAAGGATTTTGTGGGAAGCCGTTTCAAAAATTACCCAATTAGCATAAATAGTCTCAACAGCGCCCCCATCCTCAACAGGTTAACCACATGAGAGACAGGAGCCCAGCCTTAACCACATGAGAGACAGGAGCCCAGCCTTAACCACATGAGAGACAGGAGCCCAGCCTTAACCACATGAGAGACAGGAGCCCAGCCTTAACCACATGAGAGACAGGAGCCCAGCCTTAACCACATGAGAGACAGGAGCCCAGCCTTAACCACATGAGAGACAGGAGCCCAGCCTTAACCACATGAGAGACAGGAGCCCAGCCTTAACCACATGAGAGACAGGAGCCCAGCCTTAACCACATGAGAGACAGGAGCCCAGCCTTAACCACATGAGAGACAGGAGCCCAGCCTTAACCACATGAGAGACAGGAGCCCAGCCTTAACCACATGAGAGACAGGAGGAAAGACAGGTTTTAACCACATGAGAGACAGGAGCCCAGCCTTAACCACATGAGAGACAGGAGGACAGACAGGTTATAACCACATGAGAGACAGGAGGACAGACAGGTTTTAATGGAAACATCAGGTCTGTTATTAGACAGACTAAACCACATGAGAGAGACAGGAGGACAGACAGGTTTTAATGGAAACATCAGGTCTGTTATTAGACAGACTAAACCACATGAGAGACAGGAGGACAGACAGGTTTTAATGGACACATCAGGTCTGTTATTAGACAGACTAAACCACATGAGAGAGACAGGAGGACAGACAGGTTTTAATGGAAACATCAGGTCTGTTATTAGACAGACTAAACCACATGAGAGACAGGAGGACAGACAGGTTTTAACCACATGAGAGACAGGAGGACAGACAGGTTTTAATGGCAACATCAGGTCTGTTATTAGACAGACTAAACCACATGAGAGACAGGAGGACAGACAGGTTTTAATGGAAACATCAGGTCTGTTATTAGACAGACTAAACCACATGAGAGACAGGAGGACAGACAGGTTTTAATGGAAACATCAGGTCTGTTATTAGACAGACTAAACCACATGAGAGAGACAGGAGGAAAGACAGGTTTTAATGGAAACATCAGGTCTGTTATTAGACAGACTAAACCACATGAGAGAGACAGGAGGACAGACAGGTTTTAACCACATGAGAGAGACAGGAGGACAGACAGTTTTTAATGGACACATCAGGTCTGTTATTAGACAGACTAAACCACATGAGAGAGACAGGAGGAAAGACAGGTTTTAATGGAAACATCAGGTCTGTTATTAGACAGACTAAACCACATGAGAGAGACAGGAGGACAGACAGTTTTTAATGGACACATCAGGTCTGTTATTAGACAGACTAAACCACATGAGAGACAGGAGGACAGACAGGTTTTAACCACATGAGAGACAGGAGGACAGACAGGTTTTAATGGAAACATCAGGTCTGTTATTAGACAGACTAAACCACATGAGAGACAGGAGGACAGACAGGTTTTAATGGAAACATCAGGTCTGTTATTAGACAGACTAAACCACATGAGAGACAGGAGGACAGACAGGTTTTAATGGAAACATCAGGTCTGTTATTAGACAGACTAAACCACATGAGAGACAGGAGGACAGACAGGTTTTAATGGAAACATCAGGTCTGTTATTAGACAGACTAAACCACATGAGAGACAGGAGGACAGACAGGTTTTAACCACATGAGAGACAGGAGGACAGACAGGTTATAACCACATGAGAGACAGGAGGACAGACAGGTTTTAATGGACACATCAGGTCTGTTATTGGACAGACTAAACCACATGAGAGACAGGAGGACAGACAGGTTTTAACCACATGAGAGAGACAGGAGGACAGACAGGTTTTAATGGAAACATCAGGTCTGGTATTAGACAGACTAAACCACATGAGAGACAGGAGGAAAGACAGGTTTTAACCACATGAGAGAGACAGGAGGACAGACAGGTTTTAACCACATGAGAGACAGGAGGACAGACAGGTTTTAACCACATGAGAGACAGGAGGAAAGACAGGTTTTAATGGAAACATCAGGTCTGTTATTAGACAGACTAAACCACATGAGAGACAGGAGGACAGACAGGTTTTAATGGAAACATCAGGTCTGTTATTAGACAGACTAAACCACATGAGAGACAGGAGGACAGACAGGTTTTAATGGAAACATCAGGTCTGTCATTAGACAGACTAAACCACATGAGAGACAGGAGGACAGACAGGTTATAACCACATGAGAGACAGGAGGACAGACAGGTTTTAATGGAAACATCAGGTCTGTTATTAGACAGACTAAACCACATGAGAGACAGGAGGACAGACAGGTTTTAACCACATGAGAGAGACAGGAGGACAGACAGGTTTTAACCACATGAGAGACAGGAGGAAAGACAGGTTTTAACCACATGAGAGAGACAGGAGGACAGACAGGTTTTAACCACATGAGAGACAGGAGGAAAGACAGGTTTTAATGGAAACATCAGGTCTGTTATTAGACAGACTAAACCACATGAGAGAGACAGGAGGACAGACAGGTTTTAATGGAAACATCAGGTCTGTTATTAGACAGACTAAACCACATGAGAGAGACAGGAGGACAGACAGGTTTTAATGGAAACATCAGGTCTGTTATTAGACAGACTAAACCACATGAGAGACAGGAGGACAGACAGGTTTTAACCACATGAGAGACAGGAGGAAAGACAGGTTTTAACCACATGTGAGACAGGAGGACAGACAGGTTTTAATGGCAACATCAGGTCTGTTATTAGACAGACTAAACCACATGAGAGACAGGAGGACAGACAGGTTTTAATGGAAACATCAGGTCTGTTATTAGACAGACTAAACCACATGAGAGACAGGAGGACAGACAGGTTTTAACCACATGTGAGACAGGAGGACAGACAGGTTTTAATGGCAACATCAGGTCTGTTATTAGACAGACTAAACCACATGAGAGACAGGAGGACAGACAGGTTTTAATGGAAACATCAGGTCTGTTATTAGACAGACTAAACCACATGAGAGACAGGAGGACAGACAGGTTTTAACCACATGAGAGACAGGAGGAAAGACAGGTTTTAACCACATGAGAGACAGGAGGAAAGACAGGTTTTAACCACATGAGAGAGACAGGAGGAAAGACAGGTTTTAATGGAAACATCAGGTCTGTTATTAGACAGACTAAACCACATGAGAGACAGGAGGACAGACAGGTTTTAACCACATGAGAGACAGGAGGACAGACAGGTTTTAATGGAAACATCAGGTCTGTTATTAGACAGACTAAACCACATGAGAGACAGGAGGACAGACAGGTTTTAATGGAAACATCAGGTCTGTTATTAGACAGACTAAACCACATGAGAGAGACAGGAGGACAGACAGGTTTTAATGGAAACATCAGGTCTGTTATTAGACAGACTAAACCACATGAGAGACAGGAGGACAGACAGGTTTTAATGGAAACATCAGGTCTGTTATTAGACAGACTAAACCACATGAGAGACAGGAGGACAGACAGGTTTTAACCACATGAGAGAGACAGGAGGACAGACAGGTTATAACCACATGAGAGACAGGAGGACAGACAGGTTTTAATGGAAACATCAGGTCTGTTATTAGACAGACTAAACCACATGAGAGACAGGAGGACAGACAGGTTTTAACCACATGAGAGACAGGAGGAAAGACAGGTTTTAACCACATGTGAGACAGGAGGACAGACAGGTTTTAATGGCAACATCAGGTCTGTTATTAGACAGACTAAACCACATGAGAGACAGGAGGACAGACAGGTTTTAATGGAAACATCAGGTCTGTTATTAGACAGACTAAACCACATGAGAGACAGGAGGACAGACAGGTTTTAACCACATGTGAGACAGGAGGACAGACAGGTTTTAATGGCAACATCAGGTCTGTTATTAGACAGACTAAACCACATGAGAGACAGGAGGACAGACAGGTTTTAATGGAAACATCAGGTCTGTTATTAGACAGACTAAACCACATGAGAGACAGGAGGACAGACAGGTTTTAACCACATGAGAGACAGGAGGAAAGACAGGTTTTAACCACATGAGAGACAGGAGGAAAGACAGGTTTTAACCACATGAGAGAGACAGGAGGAAAGACAGGTTTTAATGGAAACATCAGGTCTGTTATTAGACAGACTAAACCACATGAGAGACAGGAGGACAGACAGGTTTTAACCACATGAGAGACAGGAGGACAGACAGGTTTTAATGGAAACATCAGGTCTGTTATTAGACAGACTAAACCACATGAGAGACAGGAGGACAGACAGGTTTTAATGGAAACATCAGGTCTGTTATTAGACAGACTAAACCACATGAGAGAGACAGGAGGACAGACAGGTTTTAATGGAAACATCAGGTCTGTTATTAGACAGACTAAACCACATGAGAGACAGGAGGACAGACAGGTTTTAATGGAAACATCAGGTCTGTTATTAGACAGACTAAACCACATGAGAGACAGGAGGACAGACAGGTTTTAACCACATGAGAGAGACAGGAGGACAGACAGGTTATAACCACATGAGAGACAGGAGGACAGACAGGTTTTAATGGAAACATCAGGTCTGTTATTAGACAGACTAAACCACATGAGAGACAGGAGGACAGACAGGTTTTAATGGAAACATCAGGTCTGTTATTAGACAGACTAAACCACATGAGAGACAGGAGGACAGACAGGTTTTAATGGAAACATCAGGTCTGTTATTAGACAGACTAAACCACATGAGAGACAGGAGGACAGACAGGTTTTAATGGAAACATCAGGTCTGTCATTAGACAGACTAAACCCAGTCACCAGATCTCAATCCATTTGAGCATCTGTGGAATGAGATGGAACGAGCTATTTGGAGTAGAAATCCCACTACCAGCCAACTTGACACAACTGTAGGAAGCATTGGAGTCAACACACGGGCCAGTATCCTTATAGATCGCTTTCATCACCTTGAGACCGTGCCCAACTAACTGAGGCTGTTCTGAAGGCAAAAGTGGGTGCAACTAAATATTAGGAAGGTGTTCATAGTGTTTTGTATAATCAGTGTTATTAATACACATAAATTACGCAATACATGAAATGTAATCACAAACCACAAAAAGCAAAACACAATCATATGAGTCAAACCCATTCATCGGTAAAAAGGCCCTCTAACATCCGCCTGCCTTAGAGGCCACCAACTTTTACGCGTTTTGGAGATACAAATAAAACTAAAGACACAAAAACATAACAGCAGATTTACCTAAATCTTGGTTACCTACCTATCATGTACCACATTGTTGAATCTGACAGTGTCACCTAAACCCAACAGGTTCCAAGTCCCAGAGTGCAATGTGGTCGGCCCCGGCGGCAGGGATTGGCGTGAGAGACGGAGAGACGAAGATTCTATTTGACCCTCGTAGCCCCGAGGAGGTCCTGGCTGATGAACTTCCTGCTTCTAACGGGCCAGACGTCACAGAGAAGACTGCTATCAGGTCAGCCTATAAGCTATCAGGTCTGGTGTTATATAGACTACAGAGAAGACTGCTGTCAGGTCTGGTGTTATATAGACTACAGAGAAGACTGCTGTCAGGTCTGGTATTATATAGACTACAGAGAAGACTGCTGTCAGGTCTGGTGTTATATAGACTACAGAGAAGACTGCTAATAGGTCTGGTGTTATATAGACTACAGAGAAGACTGCTAACAGGTCTGGTGTTATATAGACTACAGAGAAGACTGCTGTCAGGTCTGGTGTTATATAGACCACAGAGAAGACTGCTAATAGGTCTGGTGTTATATAGACTATAGAGAAGACTGCTGTCAGGTCAGCCTATAAGCTATCAGGTCTGGTGTTATATAGACTACAGAGAAGACTGCTGTCATGTCTGGTGTTATATAGACTACAGAGAAGACTGCTGTCATGTCTGGTGTTATATAGACTACAGAGAAGACTGCTGTCAGGTCTGGTGTTATATAGACTACAGAGAAGACTGCTGTTAGGTCTGGTGTTATATAGACTACAGAGAAGACTGCTAACAGGTCTGGTGTTATATAGACTACAGAGAAGACTGCTGTCAGGTCTGGTGTTATATAGACCACAGAGAAGACTGCTAATAGGTCTGGTGTTATATAGACTATAGAGAAGACTGCTGTCAGGTCAGCCTATAAGCTATCAGGTCTGGTGTTATATAGACTACAGAGAAGACTGCTATCAGGTCTGGTGTTATATAGACTACAGAGAAGACTGCTGTCAGGTCTGGTGTTATATAGACTACAGAGAAGACTGCTGTCAGGTCTGGTTTTATATAGACTACAGAGAAGACTGCTGTCAGGTCTGGTGTTATATAGACTACAGAGAAGACTGCTGTCAGGTCTGGTTTTATATAGACTACAGAGAAGACTGCTGTCATGTCTGGTGTTATATAGACTACAGAGAAGACTGCTAATAGGTCTGGTGTTATATAGACTATAGAGAAGACTGCTGTCAGGTCAGCCTATAAGCTATCAGGTCTGGTGTTATATAGACTACAGAGAAGACTGCTATCAGGTCTGGTGTTATATAGACTACAGAGAAGACTGCTGTCAGGTCTGGTGTTATATAGACTACAGAGAAGACTGCTATCAGGTCTGGTGTTATATAGACTACAGAGAAGACTGCTGTCAGGTCTGGTGTTATATAGACTACAGAGAAGACTGCTGTCAGGTCTGGTATTATATAGACTACAGAGAAGACTGCTGTCAGGTCTGGTGTTATATAGACTACAGAGAAGACTGCTGTCAGGTCTGGTGTTATATAGACTACAGAGAAGACTGCTAATAGGTCTGGTGTTATATAGACTACAGAGAAGACTGCTAACAGGTCTGGTGTTATATAGACTACAGAGAAGACTGCTAATAGGTCTGGTGTTATATAGACTACAGAGAAGACTGCTGTCAGGTCTGGTGTCATATAGACTACAGAGAAGACTGCTAATAGGTCTGGTGTTATATAGACTACAGAGAAGACTGCTAACAGGTCTGGTGTTATATAGACTACAGAGAAGACTGCTAATAGGTCTGGTGTTATATAGACTACAGAGAAGACTGCTGTCATGTCTGGTGTTATATAGACTACAGAGAAGACTGCTGTCATGTCTGGTGTTATATAGACTACAGAGAAGACTGCTGTCAGGTCTGGTTTTAAGTTTAACCCTGGTCCTGGATTGATGCCACCCTGTAGGTTTTAACGATCATGTTGTTTCTCTGTCCTCCTGCAGTTTGACTGTCATAATATTTATGTTGTGTTTCTGTCCTCCTGCAGTTTGATTGAGTCATAATATTTGTTGTTTCTCTGTCCTCCTGTAGATTGAGATGTCTGCTGAAACAGCTGGAGAGAGGAGAGGTGTCTCTGGTGGACCTCAAGAAGAACCTGGAGTATGCTGCCACTGTTCTGGAGTCAGTGTATATAGAGAAGACCAGGTACACACTGTTCTGGAGTCAGTTTATACAGAGGAGACCAGGTACACACTGTTCTGGAGTCAGTTTATATAGAGGAGACCAGGTACACACTACTACACACACTGTTCTGGAGTCAGTTTATATAGAGGAGACCAGGTACACACTGTTCTGGAGTCAGTTTATATAGAGGAGACCAGGTACACACTGTTCTGGAGTCAGTTTATATAGAGGAGACCAGGTACACACTGTTCTGGAGTCAGTTTATATAGAGGAGACCAGGTACACACTACTACACACACTGTTCTGGAGTCAGTTTATATAGAGGAGACCAGGGACACACTGTTCTGGAGTCAGTTTATATAGAGGAGACCAGGCACACACTGTTCTGGAGTCAGTTTATATAGAGAAGACCAGGTACACACTACTACACACACTGTTCTGGAGTCAGTTTATATAGAGGAGACCAGGTACACACTGTTCTGGAGTCAGTTTATATAGAGGAGACCAGGTACACACTGTTCTGGAGTCAGTTTATATAGAGGAGACCAGGTACACACTGTTCTGGAGTCAGTTTATATAGAGGAGACCAGGTACACACTACTACACACACTGTTCTGGAGTCAGTTTATATAGAGGAGACCAGGTACACACTGTTCTGGAGTCAGTTTATATAGAGGAGACCAGGGACACACTGTTCTGGAGTCAGTTTATATAGAGGAGACCAGGTACACACTGTTCTGGAGTCAGTTTATACAGAGGAGACCAGGGACACACTGCTACACACACTGTTCTGGAGTCAGTTTATATAGAGGAGACCAGGTACACACTGTTCTGGAGTCAGTTTATATAGAGGAGACCAGGTACACACTGTTCTGGAGTCAGTTTATATAGAGGAGACCAGGTACACACTGTTCTGGAGTCAGTTTATACAGAGGAGACCAGGGACACACTGTTCTGGAGTCAGTTTATATAGAGGAGACCAGGGACACACTGCTACACACACTGTTCTGGAGTCAGTTTATATAGAGGAGACCAGGTACACACTGTTCTGGAGTCAGTTTATATAGAGGAGACCAGGTACACACTGTTCTGGAGTCAGTTTATATAGAGGAGACCAGGTACACACTGTTCTGGAGTCAGTTTATATAGAGGAGACCAGGTACACACTGTTCTGGAGTCAGTTTATATAGAGGAGACCAGGTACACACTACTACACACACTGTTCTGGAGTCAGTTTATATAGAGGAGACCAGGTACACACTGTTCTGGAGTCAGTTTATATAGAGGAGACCAGGGACACACTGTTCTGGAGTCAGTTTATATAGAGGAGACCAGGTACACACTGTTCTGGAGTCAGTTTATATAGAGGAGACCAGGTACACACTGTTCTGGAGTCAGTTTATATAGAGGAGACCAGGTACACACTACTATACACACTGTTCTGGAGTCAGTTTATATAGAGGAGACCAGGTACACACTACTACACACACTGTTCTGGAGTCAGTTTATATAGAGGAGACCAGGTACACACTGTTCTGGAGTCAGTTTATATAGAGGAGACCAGGTACACACTACTATACACACTGTTCTGGAGTCAGTTTATATAGAGGAGACCAGGTACACACTACTACACACACTGTTCTGGAGTCAGTTTATATAGAGGAGACCAGGTACACACTGTTCTGGAGTCAGTTTATATAGAGGAGACCAGGTACACACTGTACATATCAGGGATTCGATCTTGCAACCTTCTGGTTGCTGGCCCAACGCTCTAACCTTAGGCTACCTGTCTCTAACCACTAGGCTACCTGTCTCTAACCACTAGGCTACCTGTCTCTAACCACAAGGCTACCTGTCTCTAACCACTAGGCTACCTGTCTCTAACCACTAGGCTACCTGTCTCTAACCACAAGGCTACCTGCCTCTAACCACTAGGCTACCTGTCTCTAACCACTAGGCTACCTGTCTCTAACCACTAGGCTACCTGTCTCTAACCACTAGGCTACCTGTCTCTAACCACAAGGCTACCTGCCTCTAACCACTAGGCTACCTGTCTCTAACCACTAGGCTACCTGCCTCTAACCACTAGGCTACCTGCCTCTAACCACTAGGCTACCTGCCTCTAACCACTAGGCCACCTGCCTCTAACCACTAGGCTACCTGCCTCTAACCACTAGGCTACCTGCCTCTAACCACTAGGCTACCTGTCTCTAACCACTAGGCTACCTGCCTCTAACCACTAGACTACCTGTCTCTAACCACTAGGCTACCTGCCTCTAACCACTAGGCTACCTGCCTCTAACCACTAGGCTACCTGTCTCTAACCACTAGGCTACCTGTCTCTAACCACTAGGCTACCTGTCTCTAACCACTAGGCTACCTGTCTCTAACCACTAGGCTACCTGCCTCTAACCACTAGGCTACACAAAAAGCAGAGATGTGCTTTGGAAATAGCAACTTGGATACAATATGAGGATGTTCCCAAAGCACATCTCTGCTTTTTTTGTCATATCTGACTGACTGAAACCCAGAGATGGAACTTTCACCATATATGCCTGACTGACTGAAACCCTCTAGATTGATCTGTCTCCATATCATCTGACTGACTGAAACCCTCTAGATTGATCTGTCTCCATATCATCTGACTGACTGAAACCCTCTAGATTGATCTGTCTCCATATGATCTGACTGAAACCCTCTAGATTGATCTGTCTCCATATGATCTGACTGAAACCCTCTAGATTGATCTGTCTCCATATGATCTGACTGAAGCCCTCTAGATTGATCTGTCTCCATATCATCTGACTGAAACCTTCTAGATTGATCTGTCTCCATATCATCTGACTGAAACCCTCTAGATTGATCTGTCTCCATATCATCTGACTGAAACCTTCTAGATTGATCTGTCTCCATATCATCTGACTGAAACCCTCTAGATTGATCTGTCTCCATATCATCTGACTGAAACCCTCTAGATTGATCTGTCTCCATATCATCTGACTGAAACCTTCTAGATTGATCTGTCTCCATATCATCTGACTGAAACCCTCTAGATTGATCTGTCTCCATATCATCTGACTGAAACCTTCTAGATTGATCTGTCTCCATATCATCTGACTGAAACCTTCTAGATTGATCTGTCTCCATATCATCTGACTGAAACCTTCTAGATTGATCTGTCTCCATATCATCTGACTGTAGTAAAAGTTAAATAAAAAAGGTCCAACCACCTTTCACCTTCCTCCCTCTCTCCCCCCAGGAAATTGGTCGATACAGAGGATGAGCTCAGCGATATCCAATCAGAGTATGTGCCTTCAGAGGTGCGTGATTGGTTGGCCTCTACATTCACACGTCAGATGGGTTTGATGCTGCGGCAAACCGAGGAGAAACCACGCTTCAGGAGCATCGTACACGCTGTGCAGGCTGGTATCTTCGTAGAGAGGTAAACTCACTCACACGTACACACACATGCACACAGTGAGGAGAAATTACACACTTGTGTACAGCTCTAGCTTCTCTGTAGTGATTTTATAAAGCAGACCTCACCAGACCCTCTAACATCACAAATGGCACCCTATTCCCTACATTTATTTATTTTTTTTATTTTTTTATTTTACCGTTATTTTACCAGGTAAGTTGACTGAGAACACGTTCTCATTTGCAGCAACGACCTGGGGAATAGTTACAGGGGAGAGGAGGGGGATGAATGAGCCAATTGTAAACTGGGGATTATTAGGTGACCATGATGGTTTGAGGGCCAGATTGGGAATTTAGCCAGGACACCGGGGTTAACACCCCTACTCTTACGATAAGTGCCATGGGATCTTTAATGACCTCAGAGAGTCAGGACACCCGTTTAACGTCCCATCCGAAAGACGACACCTTACACAGGGAAGTGTCCCCAATCACTGCCCTGGGTTATTGTTTAGACCAGAGGAAAGGGTGCCTCCTACTGGCCCTCCAACACCACTTCCAGCAGCATCTGGTCTCCCATCCAGGGACTGACCAGGACCAACCCTGCTTAGCTTCAGAAGCAAGCCTGCAGTGGAATGCAGGGTGGTATGCTGCTGGTGCACATAGTGCACACATACATAGTGCACTCCTTTTGACCAGAGACCATAGCGCTCTGGTGAGTCTGGTCTATAGTAGTGCACTATGTAGGGAATAGGGCTCTTGTCAAAAGGGAGGTGTGTCTCTACTGCTGCAGTTATTAAATCCAATCTAACAACCAGTTCACTGTTCAGACTGTCTCAGGGTGTATCGAGCTCTCAGACTGTCTCAGGGTGTACCGAGCTCTCAGACTGTCTCAGGGTGTACCGAGCTCTCAGACTGTCTCAGGGTGTACCGAGCTCTCAGACTGTCTCAGGGTGTACCGAGCTCTCAGACTGTCTCAGGGTGTACCGAGCTCTCAGACTGTCTCAGGGTGTACCGAGCTCTCAGACTGTCTCAGGGTGTACCGAGCTCTCAGACTGTCTCAGGGTGTACCGAGCTCTCAGACTGTCTCAGGGTGTACCGAGCTCTCAGATTGTCTCAGGGTGTACCGAGCTCTCAGACTGTCTCAGGGTGTACCGAGCTCTCAGACTGTCTCAGGGTGTACCGAGCTCTCAGACTGTCTCAGGGTGTACCGAGCTCTCAGACTGTCTCAGGGTGTACCGAGCTCTCAGACTGTCTCAGGGTGTACCGAGCTCTCAGACTGTCTCAAGGTGTACCGAGCTCTCAGACGGTCTCAGGGTGTACCGAGCTCTCAGACTGTCTCAGGGTGTACCGAGCTCTCAGACTGTCTCAGGGTGTACCGAGCTCTCAGACTGTCTCAGGGTGTACCGAGCTCTCAGACGGTCTCAGGGTGTACCGAGCTCTCAGACTGTCTCAGGGTGTACCGAGCTCTCAGACTGTCTCAGGGTGTACCGAGCTCTCAGCTCTATATCAGTGTGTGTCCATTCATCAAAGCCTGACGAGACTGGATAAGAACCATCCCTCAGGAGAACACACACACACACACACACACACACACACACACACACACACACACACACACACACACACACACACACACACACACACACACACACACACACACACACACACACACACACACACACACACACACACACACACACACACACACACATACACACAAAGACACACACACACACACACACACACACCCATTAAAAGGCAGACACTCAGGGTTTGTGTTGATGTGTTTGTCCCAGGATGTACAGACGTACCTCCAGCATGGTGGGACTGAGCTCTCCTACTGCAGTTGTAGCAGTACTGAAGGTAACACACAGTGCAGTATACTAAACAGAGCCTACTAAGAGAAAGAAACTAGTCTTAAAGACATACACATGTTGTCTGTCTGTCCTGTCTCCTCCCAACACATTAATATGTTGTTGTCTGTCTGTCCTGTCTCCTCCCAACACATTAATATGTTGTCTGTCTGTCCTGTCTCCTCCCAACACATTAATATGTTGTCTGTCTGTCCTGTCTCCTCCCAACACATTAATATGTTGTTGTCTGTCTGTCCTGTCTCCTCCCAACACATTAATATGTTGTCTGTCTGTCTGTCCTGTCTCCTCCCAACACATTAATATGTTGTCTGTCTGTCTGTCCTGTCTCCTCCCAACACATTAATATGTTGTTGTCTGTCTGTCCTGTCTCCTCCCAACACATTAATATGTTGTCTGTCTGTCTGTCCTGTCTCCTCCCAACACATTAATATGTTGTCTGTCTGTCCTGTCTCCTCCCAACACATTAATATGTTGTTGTCTGTCTGTCCTGTCTCCTCCCAACACATTAATATGTTGTCTGTCTGTCCTGTCTCCTCCCAACACATTAATATGTTGTCTGTCTGTCCTGTCTCCTCCCAACACATTAATATGTTGTCTGTCTGTCTGTCCTGTCTCCTCCCAACACATTAATATGTTGTCTGTCTGTCCTGTCTCCTCCCAACACATTAATATGTTGTTGTCTGTCTGTCCTGTCTCCTCCCAACACATTAATATGTTGTCTGTCTGTCCTGTCTCCTCCCAACACATTAATATGTTGTCTGTCTGTCCTGTCTCCTCCCAACACATTAATATGTTGTCTGTCTGTCTGTCCTGTCTCCTCCCAACACATTAATATGTTGTCTGTCTGTCCTGTCTCCTCCCAACACATTAATATGTTGTTGTCTGTCTGTCCTGTCTCCTCCCAACACATTAATATGTTGTCTGTCTGTCTGTCCTGTCTCCTCCCAACACATTAATATGTTGTCTGTCTGTCCTGTCTCCTCCCAACACATTAATATGTTGTTGTCTGTCTGTCCTGTCTCCTCCCAACACATTAATATGTTGTCTGTCTGTCCTGTCTCCTCCCAACACATTAATATGTTGTCTGTCTGTCTGTCCTGTCTCCTCCCAACACATTAATATGTTGTCTGTCTGTCTGTCCTGTCTCCTCCCAACACATTAATATGTTGTCTGTCTGTCTGTCCTGTCTCCTCCCAACACATTAATATGTTGTCTGTCTGTCTGTCCTGTCTCCTCCCAACACATTAATATGTTGTCTGTCTGTCCTGTCTCCTCCCAACACATTAATATGTTGTCTGTCTGTCCTGTCTCCTCCCAACACATTAATATGTTGTCTGTCTGTCTGTCCTGTCTCCTCCCAACACATTAATATGTTGTCTGTCTGTCCTGTCTCCTCCCAACACATTAATATGTTGTCTGTCTGTCCTGTCTCCTCCCAACACATTAATATGTTGTCTGTCTGTCCTGTCTCCTCCCAACACATTAATATGTTGTCTGTCTGTCTGTCCTGTCTCCTCCCAACACATTAATATGTTGTCTGTCTGTCCTGTCTCCTCCCAACACATTAATATGTTGTCTGTCTGTCTGTCCTGTCTCCTCCCAACACATTAATATGTTGTCTGTCTGTCTGTCCTGTCTCCTCCCAACACATTAATATGTTGTCTGTCTGTCCTGTCTCCTCCCAACACATTAATATGTTGTCTGTCTGTCTGTCCTGTCTCCTCCCAACACGTTAATATGTTGTCTGTCTGTCTGTCCTGTCTCCTCCCAACACATTAATATGTTGTCTGTCTGTCCTGTCTCCTCCCAACACATTAATATGTTGTCTGTCTGTCCTGTCTCCTCCCAACACATTAATATGTTGTCTGTCTGTCTGTCCTGTCTCCTCCCAACACATTAATATGTTGTCTGTCTGTCTGTCCTGTCTCCTCCCAACACATTAATATGTTGTCTGTCTGTCTGTCCTGTCTCCTCCCAACACATTAATATGTTGTCTGTCTGTCTGTCCTGTCTCCTCCCAACACATTAATATGTTGTCTGTCTGTCCTGTCTCCTCCCAACACGTTAATATGTTGTCTGTCTGTCTGTCCTGTCTCCTCCCAACACATTAATATGTTGTTGTCTGTCTGTCCTGTCTCCTCCCAACACATTAATATGTTGTCTGTCTGTCTGTCCTGTCTCCTCCCAACACATTAATATGTTGTCTGTCTGTCCTGTCTCCTCCCAACACATTAATATGTTGTTGTCTGTCTGTCCTGTCTCCTCCCAACACATTAATATGTTGTCTGTCTGTCTGTCCTGTCTCCTCCCAACACATT
This sequence comes from Salvelinus fontinalis, assembly GCF_029448725.1. Lineage (NCBI taxonomy): Eukaryota > Metazoa > Chordata > Actinopteri > Salmoniformes > Salmonidae > Salvelinus > Salvelinus fontinalis. The sequence goes on from NC_074690.1 coordinate 8,541,728, forward strand.
AATATGTTGTCTGTCTGTCCTGTCTCCTCCCAACACGTTAATATGTTGTCTGTCTGTCTGTCCTGTCTCCTCCCAACACATTAATATGTTGTTGTCTGTCTGTCCTGTCTCCTCCCAACACATTAATATGTTGTCTGTCTGTCCTGTCTCCTCCCAACACATTAATATGTTGTTGTCTGTCTGTCCTGTCTCCTGCCAACACATTAATATGTTGTCTGTCTGTCCTGTCTCCTCCCAACACATTAATATGTTGTCTGTCTGTCCTGTCTCCTCCCAACACATTAATATGTTGTTGTCTGTCTGTCCTGTCTCCTCCCAACACATTAATATGTTGTTGTCTGTCTGTCCTGTCTCCTCCCAACACATTAATATGTTGTCTGTCTGTCTGTCCTGTCTCCTCCCAACACATTAATATGTTGTCTGTCTGTCCTGTCTCCTCCCAACACATTAATATGTTGTCTGTCTGTCTGTCCTGTCTCCTCCCAACACATTAATATGTTGTCTGTCTGTCTGTCCTGTCTCCTCCCAACACATTAATATGTTGTTGTCTGTCTGTCCTGTCTCCTCCCAACACATTAATATGTTGTCTGTCTGTCCTGTCTCCTCCCAACACATTAATATGTTGTCTGTCTGTCCTGTCTCCTCCCAACACATTAATATGTTGTCTGTCTGTCCTGTCTCCTCCCAACACATTAATATGTTGTCTGTCTGTCCTGTCTCCTCCCAACACATTAATATGTTGTTGTCTGTCTGTCCTGTCTCCTCCCAACACATTAATATGTTGTCTGTCTGTCTGTCCTGTCTCCTCCCAACACATTAATATGTTGTCTGTCTGTCTGTCCTGTCTCCTCCCAACACATTAATATGTTGTCTGTCTGTCCTGTCTCCTCCCAACACATTAATATGTTGTCTGTCTGTCCTATCTCCTCCCAACACATTAATATGTTGTCTGTCTGTCCTGTCTCCTCCCAACACATTAATATGTTGTCTGTCTGTCTGTCCTGTCTCCTCCCAACACATTAATATGTTGTCTGTCTGTCTGTCCTGTCTCCTCCCAACACATTAATATGTTGTCTGTCTGTCTGTCCTGTCTCCTCCCAACACATTAATATTGTCACGATCGTGTGGCGGATTGACGGACCAAAATGCAGCAGTTGGAAAATAAGCCATCTTCTTTTATTATAACACGAAGATGAACACGACACAAAAACACTTTAACAAAACAACAAAACAACAAAACGACCGTGAAGCTACAAACGTTGTGCACAAACATACAGGCTACTAACGTTCTTACATAGACAATTACCCACAACCAATGAGAGCCTATGGCTACCCTAAATAAGGCTCCCAATCAGAGACAACCGAAATCAGCTGTCTCTAATTGGGAACTCATTCAGGTAACCATAGACTCTCCTAGATAACTAACCAACATAGACAACTCTAGACATATACACTCAACACAAAACCATCTACTACACCCCATAACCCCTTTACCAAATAAACACCCAAAACCAACAAAACATAAACATTCCCCATGTCACACCCTGACCTAACTAAAATAATAAAGAAAACAAAGAATAATAAGGCCAGGGCGTGACAAATATGTTGTCTGTCTGTCTGTCCTGTCTCCTCCCAACACATTAATATGTTGTCTGTCTGTCTGTCCTGTCTCCTCCCAACACATTAATATGTTGTCTGTCTGTCCTGTCTCCTCCCAACACATTAATATGTTGTCTGTCTGTCTGTCCTGTCTCCTCCCAACACATTAATATGTTGTCTGTCTGTCTGTCCTGTCTCCTCCCAACACATTAATATGTTGTTGTCTGTCCTGTCTCCTCCCAACACATTAATATGTTGTCTGTCTGTCCTGTCTCCTCCCAACACATTAATATGTTGTCTGTCTGTCTGTCCTGTCTCCTCCCAACACATTAATATGTTGTCTGTCTGTCCTGTCTCCTCCCAACACATTAATATGTTGTTGTCTGTCCTGTCTCCTCCCAACACATTAATATGTTGTCTGTCTGTCCTGTCTCCTCCCAACACATTAATATGTTGTCTGTCTGTCCTGTCTCCTCCCAACACATTAATATGTTGTTGTCTGTCTGTCCTGTCTCCTCCCAACACATTAATATGTTGTCTGTCTGTCTGTCCTGTCTCCTCCCAACACATTAATATGTTGTCTGTCTGTCTGTCCTGTCTCCTCCCAACACATTAATATGTTGTTGTCTGTCTGTCCTGTCTCCTCCCAACACATTAATATGTTGTCTGTCTGTCCTGTCTCCTCCCAACACATTAATATGTTGTCTGTCTGTCTGTCCTGTCTCCTCCCAACACATTAATATGTTGTCTGTCTGTCCTGTCTCCTCCCAACACATTAATATGTTGTCTGTCTGTCCTGTCTCCTCCCAACACATTAATATGTTGTTGTCTGTCTGTCCTGTCTCCTCCCAACACATTAATATGTTGTCTGTCTGTCCTGTCTCCTCCCAACACATTAATATGTTGTTGTCTGTCCTGTCTCCTCCCAACACATTAATATGTTGTCTGTCTGTCCTGTCTCCTCCCAACACATTAATATGTTGTCTGTCTGTCCTGTCTCCTCCCAACACATTAATATGTTGTCTGTCTGTCCTGTCTCCTCCCAACACATTAATATGTTGTTGTCTGTCTGTCCTGTCTCCTCCCAACACATTAATATGTTGTCTGTCTGTCCTGTCTCCTCCCAACACATTAATATGTTGTCTGTCTGTCTGTCCTGTCTCCTCCCAACACATTAATATGTTGTCTGTCTGTCCTGTCTCCTCCCAACACATTAATATGTTGTCTGTCTGTCCTGTCTCCTCCCAACACATTAATATGTTGTTGTCTGTCTGTCCTGTCTCCTCCCAACACATTAATATGTTGTCTGTCTGTCTGTCCTGTCTCCTCCCAACACATTAATATGTTGTCTGTCTGTCCTGTCTCCTCCCAACACATTAATATGTTGTCTGTCTGTCCTGTCTCCTCCCAACACATTAATATGTTGTCTGTCTGTCCTGTCTCCTCCCAACACATTAATATGTTGTCTGTCTGTCCTGTCTCCTCCCAACACATTAATATGTTGTCTGTCTGTCTGTCCTGTCTCCTCCCAACACATTAATATGGTGTCTGTCTGTCTGTCCTGTCTCCTCCCAACACATTAATATGTTGTCTGTCTGTCCTGTCTCCTCCCAACACATTAATATGTTGTCTGTCTGTCTGTCCTGTCTCCTCCCAACACATTAATATGTTGTCTGTCTGTCCTGTCTCCTCCCAACACATTAATATGTTGTTGTCTGTCCTGTCTCCTCCCAACACATTAATATGTTGTCTGTCTGTCCTGTCTCCTCCCAACACATTAATATGTTGTCTGTCTGTCTGTCCTGTCTCCTCCCAACACATTAATATGTTGTCTGTCTGTCCTGTCTCCTCCCAACACATTAATATGTTGTTGTCTGTCCTGTCTCCTCCCAACACATTAATATGTTGTCTGTCTGTCTGTCGTGTCTCCTCCCAACACATTAATATGTTGTCTGTCTGTCTGTCCTGTCTCCTCCCAACACATGAATATGTTGTTGTCTGTCTGTCCTGTCTCCTCCCAACACATTAATATGTTGTCTGTCTGTCCTGTCTCCTCCCAACACATTAATATGTTGTTGTCTGTCTGTCCTGTCTCCTCCCAACACATTAATATGTTGTCTGTCTGTCTGTCCTGTCTCCTCCCAACACATTAATATGTTGTCTGTCTGTCTGTCCTGTCTCCTCCCAACACGTTAATATGTTGTCTGTCTGTCTGTCCTGTCTCCTCCCAACACATTAATATGTTGTCTGTCTGTCCTGTCTCCTCCCAACACATTAATATGTTGTCTGTCTGTCCTGTCTCCTCCCAACACATTAATATGTTGTCTGTCTGTCTGTCCTGTCTCCTCCCAACACATTAATATGTTGTTGTCTGTCTGTCCTGTCTCCTCCCAACACATTAATATGTTGTTGTCTGTCTGTCCTGTCTCCTCCCAACACATTAATATGTTGTCTGTCTGTCTGTCCTGTCTCCTCCCAACACATTAATATGTTGTCTGTCTGTCCTGTCTCCTCCCAACACATTAATATGTTGTCTGTCTGTCCTGTCTCCTCCCAACACATTAATATGTTGTTGTCTGTCTGTCCTGTCTCCTCCCAACACATTAATATGTTGTCTGTCTGTCCTGTCTCCTCCCAACACATTAATATGTTGTCTGTCTGTCCTGTCTCCTCCGAACACATTAATATGTTGTCTGTCTGTCTGTCCTGTCTCCTCCCAACACATTAATATGTTGTCTGTCTGTCTGTCTGTCCTGTCTCCTCCCAACACATTAATATGTTGTCTGTCTGTCTGTCTGTCTCCTCCCAACACATTAATATGTTGTCTGTCTGTCCTGTCTCCTCCCAACACATTAATATGCTGTCTGTCTGTCCTGTCTCCTCCCAACACATTAATATGTTGTCTGTCTGTCCTGTCTCCTCCCAACACATTAATATGTTGTCTGTCTGTCTGTCTGTCCTGTCTCCTCCCAACACATTAATATGTTGTTGTCTCTCCTGTCTCCTCCCAACACATTAATATGTTGTCTGTCTGTCTGTCCTGTCTCCTCCCAACACATTAATATGTTGTCTGTCTGTCTGTCCTGTCTCCTCCCAACACATTAATATGTTGTCTGTCTGTCTGTCCTGTCTCCTCCCAACACATTAATATGTTGTCTGTCTGTCTGTCTGTCCTGTCTCCTCCCAACACATTAATATGTTGTCTGTCTGTCCTGTCTCCTCCCAACACATTAATATGTTGTCTGTCTATCCTGTCTCCTCCCAACACATTAATATGTTGTTGTCTGTCTGTCCTGTCTCCTCCCAACACATTAATATGTTGTCTGTCTGTCTGTCCTGTCTCCTCCCAACACATTAATATGTTGTCTGTCTGTCCTGTCTCCTCCCAACACATTAATATGTTGTCTGTCTGTCCTGTCTCCTCCCAACACATTAATATGTTGTTGTCTGTCTGTCCTGTCTCCTCCCAACACATTAATATGTTGTCTGTCTGTCCTGTCTCCTCCCAACACATTAATATGTTATCTGTCTGTCCTGTCTCCTCCCAACACATTAATATGTTGTCTGTCTGTCTGTCCTGTCTCCTCCCAACACATTAATATGTTGTCTGTCTGTCCTGTCTCCTCCCAACACATTAATATGTTGTCTGTCTGTCCTGTCTCCTCCCAACACATTAATATGTTGTCTGTCTGTCTGTCCTGTCTCCTCCCAACACATTAATATGTTGTCTGTCTGTCCTGTCTCCTCCCAACACATTAATATGTTGTCTGTCTGTCCTGTCTCCTCCCAACACATTAATATGTTGTCTGTCTGTCTGTCTCCTCCCAACACATTAATATGTTGTCTGTCTGTCTGTCCTGTCTCCTCCCAACACATTAATATGTTGTCTGTCTGTCTGTCCTGTCTCCTCCCAACACATTAATATGTTGTCTGTCTGTCCTGTCTCCTCCCAACACATTAATATGTTGTCTGTCTGTCCTGTCTCCTCCCAACACATTAATATGTTGTCTGTCTGTCCTGTCTCCTCCCAACACATTAATATGTTGTCTGTCTGTCTGTCCTGTCTCCTCCCAACACATTAATATGTTGTTGTCTGTCTGTCCTGTCTCCTCCCAACACATTAATATGTTGTCTGTCTGTCTGTCCTGTCTCCTCCCAACACATTAATATGTTGTCTGTCTGTCCTGTCTCCTCCCAACACATTAATATGTTGTCTGTCTGTCCTGTCTCCTCCCAACACATTAATATGTTGTCTGTCTGTCTGTCCTGTCTCCTCCCAACACATTAATATGTTGTCTGTCTGTCTGTCCTGTCTCCTCCCAACACATTAATATGTTGTCTGTCTGTCCTGTCTCCTCCCAACACATTAATATGTTGTCTGTCTGTCCTGTCTCCTCCCAACACATTAATATGTTGTCTGTCTGTCCTGTCTCCTCCCAACACATTAATATGTTGTCTGTCTGTCCTGTCTCCTCCCAACACATTAATATGTTGTTGTCTGTCTGTCCTGTCTCCTCCCAACACATTAATATGTTGTCTGTCTGTCTGTCCTGTCTCCTCCCAACACATTAATATGTTGTCTGTCTGTCCTGTCTCCTCCCAACACATTAATATGTTGTCTGTCTGTCTGTCCTGTCTCCTCCCAACACATTAATATGTTGTCTGTCTGTCTGTCCTGTCTCCTCCCAACACATTAATATGTTGTCTGTCTGTCCTGTCTCCTCCCAACACATTAATATGTTGTCTGTCTGTCTGTCCTGTCTCCTCCCAACACATTAATATGTTGTCTGTCTGTCCTGTCTCCTCCCAACACATTAATATGTTGTCTGTCTGTCCTGTGTCCTCCCAACACATTAATATGTTGTCTGTCTGTCTGTCCTGTCTCCTCCCAACACATTAATATGTTGTCTGTCTGTCCTGTCTCCTCCCAACACATTAATATGTTGTCTGTCTGTCTGTCCTGTCTCCTCCCAACACATTAATATGTTGTCTGTCTGTCCTGTCTCCTCCCAACACATTAATATGTTGTCTGTCTGTCTGTCCTGTCTCCTCCCAACACATTAATATGTTGTCTGTCTGTCCTGTCTCCTCCCAACACATTAATATGTTGTCTGTCTGTCCTGTCTCCTCCCAAAACATTAATATGTTGTCTGTCTGTCCTGTCTCCTCCCAACACATTAATATGTTGTCTGTCTGTCTGTCCTGTCTCCTCCCAACACATTAATATGTTGTCTGTCTGTCCTGTCTCCTCCCAACACATTAATATGTTGTCTGTCTGTCTGTCTGTCCTGTCTCCTCCCAACACATTAATATGTTGTCTGTCTGTCTGTCTGTCCTGTCTCCTCCCAACACATTAATATGTTGTCTGTCTGTCCTGTCTCCTCCCAACACATTAATATGTTGTCTGTCTGTCTGTCCTGTCTCCTCCCAACACATTAATATGTTGTCTGTCTGTCTGTCCTGTCTCCTCCCAACACATTAATATGTTGTCTGTCTGTCTGTCCTGTCTCCTCCCAACACATTAATATGTTGTCTGTCTGTCTGTCTGTCCTGTCTCCTCCCAACACATTAATATGTTGTCTGTCTGTCCTGTCTCCTCCCAACACATTAATATGTTGTCTGTCTGTCCTGTCTCCTCCCAACACATTAATATGTTGTTGTCTGTCTGTCCTGTCTCCTCTCAACACATTAATATGTTGTCTGTCTGTCTGTCCTGTCTCCTCCCAACACATTAATATGTTGTCTGTCTGTCCTGTCTCCTCCCAACACATTAATATGTTGTCTGTCTGTCCTGTCTCCTCCCAACACATTAATATGTTGTTGTCTGTCTGTCCTGTCTCCTCCCAACACATTAATATGTTGTCTGTCTGTCCTGTCTCCTCCCAACACATTAATATGTTGTCTGTCTGTCCTGTCTCCTCCCAACACATTAATATGTTGTCTGTCTGTCTGTCCTGTCTCCTCCCAACACATTAATATGTTGTCTGTCTGTCCTGTCTCCTCCCAACACATTAATATGTTGTCTGTCTGTCCTGTCTCCTCCCAACACATTAATATGTTGTCTGTCTGTCCTGTCTCCTCCCAACACATTAATATGTTGTCTGTCTGTCTGTCCTGTCTCCTCCCAACACATTAATATGTTGTCTGTCTGTCCTGTCTCCTCCCAACACATTAATATGTTGTCTGTCTGTCCTGTCTCCTCCCAACACATTAATATGTTGTCTGTCTGTCTGTCCTGTCTCCTCCCAACACATTAATATGTTGTCTGTCTGTCTGTCCTGTCTCCTCCCAACACATTAATATGTTGTCTGTCTGTCCTGTCTCCTCCCAACACATTAATATGTTGTCTGTCTGTCCTGTCTCCTCCCAACACATTAATATGTTGTCTGTCTGTCCTGTCTCCTCCCAACACATTAATATGTTGTCTGTCTGTCTGTCCTGTCTCCTCCCAACACATTAATATGTTGTTGTCTGTCTGTCCTGTCTCCTCCCAACACATTAATATGTTGTCTGTCTGTCTGTCCTGTCTCCTCCCAACACATTAATATGTTGTCTGTCTGTCCTGTCTCCTCCCAACACATTAATATGTTGTCTGTCTGTCCTGTCTCCTCCCAACACATTAATATGTTGTCTGTCTGTCTGTCCTGTCTCCTCCCAACACATTAATATGTTGTCTGTCTGTCTGTCCTGTCTCCTCCCAACACATTAATATGTTGTCTGTCTGTCCTGTCTCCTCCCAACACATTAATATGTTGTCTGTCTGTCTGTCCTGTCTCCTCCCAACACATTAATATGTTGTCTGTCTGTCTGTCCTGTCTCCTCCCAACACATTAATATGTTGTCTGTCTGTCCTGTCTCCTCCCAACACATTAATATGTTGTCTGTCTGTCTGTCCTGTCTCCTCCCAACACATTAATATGTTGTCTGTCTGTCCTGTCTCCTCCCAACACATTAATATGTTGTCTGTCTGTCCTGTCTCCTCCCAAAACATTAATATGTTGTCTGTCTGTCCTGTCTCCTCCCAACACATTAATATGTTGTCTGTCTGTCTGTCCTGTCTCCTCCCAACACATTAATATGTTGTCTGTCTGTCCTGTCTCCTCCCAACACATTAATATGTTGTCTGTCTGTCCTGTCTCCTCCCAACACATTAATATGTTGTCTGTCTGTCTGTCCTGTCTCCTCCCAACACATTAATATGTTGTCTGTCTGTCCTGTCTCCTCCCAACACATTAATATGTTGTCTGTCTGTCCTGTCTCCTCCCAACACATTAATATGTTGTCTGTCTGTCTGTCCTGTCTCCTCCCAACACATTAATATGTTGTCTGTCTGTCCTGTCTCCTCCCAACACATTAATATGTTGTCTGTCTGTCTGTCCTGTCTCCTCCCAACACATTAATATGTTGTCTGTCTGTCCTGTCTCCTCCCAACACATTAATATGTTGTCTGTCTGTCTGTCCTGTCTCCTCCCAACACATTAATATGTTGTCTGTCTGTCCTGTCTCCTCCCAACACATTAATATGTTGTCTGTCTGTCCTGTCTCCTCCCAACACATTAATATGTTGTCTGTCTGTCCTGTCTCCTCCCAACACATTAATATGTTGTCTGTCTGTCTGTCCTGTCTCCTCCCAACACATTAATATGTTGTCTGTCTGTCCTGTCTCCTCCCAACACATTAATATGTTGTTGTCTGTCTGTCCTGTCTCGTCCCAACACATTAATATGTTGTCTGTCTGTCTGTCTGTCCTGTCTCCTCCCAACACATTAATATGTTGTCTGTCTGTCCTGTCTCCTCCCAACACATTAATATGTTGTTGTCTGTCTGTCCTGTCTCCTCCCAACACATTAATATGTTGTCTGTCTGTCTGTCCTGTCTCCTCCCAACACATTAATATGTTGTCTGTCTGTCCTGTCTCCTCCCAACACATTAATATGTTGTCTGTCTGTCTGTCCTGTCTCCTCCCAACACATTAATATGTTGTCTGTCTGTCCTGTCTCCTCCCAACACATTAATATGTTGTCTGTCTGTCTGTCCTGTCTCCTCCCAACACATTAATATGTTGTCTGTCTGTCTGTCCTGTCTCCTCCCAACACATTAATATGTTGTCTGTCTGTCCTGTCTCCTCCCAACACATTAATATGTTGTCTGTCTGTCCTGTCTCCTCCCAACACATTAATATGTTGTCTGTCTGTCTGTCCTGTCTCCTCCCAACACATTAATATGTTGTCTGTCTGTCCTGTCTCCTCCCAACACATTAATATGTTGTTGTCTGTCTGTCCTGTCTCCTCCCAACACATTAATATGTTGTCTGTCTGTCCTGTCTCCTCCCAACACATTAATATGTTGTCTGTCTGTCCTGTCTCCTCCCAACACATTAATATGTTGTCTGTCTGTCTGTCCTGTCTCCTCCCAACACATTAATATGTTGTCTGTCTGTCTGTCCTGTCTCCTCCCAACACATTAATATGTTGTCTGTCTGTCCTGTCTCCTCCCAACACATTAATATGTTGTCTGTCTGTCTGTCCTGTCTCCTCCCAACACATTAATATGTTGTCTGTCTGTCTGTCCTGTCTCCTCCCAACACATTAATATGTTGTCTGTCTGTCCTGTCTCCTCCCAACACATTAATATGTTGTCTGTCTGTCTGTCCTGTCTCCTCCCAACACATTAATATGTTGTCTGTCTGTCCTGTCTCCTCCCAACACATTAATATGTTGTTGTCTGTCTGTCCTGTCTCCTCCCAACACATTAATATGTTGTTGTCTGTCTGTCCTGTCTCCTCCCAACACATTAATATGTTGTCTGTCTGTCCTGTCTCCTCCCAACACATTAATATGTTGTCTGTCTGTCTGTCCTGTCTCCTCCCAACACATTAATATGTTGTCTGTCTGTCTGTCCTGTCTCCTCCCAACACATTAATATGTTGTCTGTCTGTCCTGTCTCCTCCCAACACATTAATATGTTGTCTGTCTGTCTGTCCTGTCTCCTCCCAACACATTAATATGTTGTCTGTCTGTCTGTCCTGTCTCCTCCCAACACATTAATATGTTGTCTGTCTGTCCTGTCTCCTCCCAACACATTAATATGTTGTCTGTCTGTCTGTCCTGTCTCCTCCCAACACATTAATATGTTGTCTGTCTGTCCTGTCTCCTCCCAACACATTAATATGTTGTCTGTCTGTCCTGTCTCCTCCCAACACATTAATATGTTGTCTGTCTGTCTGTCCTGTCTCCTCCCAACACATTAATATGTTGTCTGTCTGTCCTGTCTCCTCCCAACACATTAATATGTTGTCTGTCTGTCTGTCCTGTCTCCTCCCAACACATTAATATGTTGTCTGTCTGTCCTGTCTCCTCCCAACACATTAATATGTTGTCTGTCTGTCTGTCCTGTCTCCTCCCAACACATTAATATGTTGTCTGTCTGTCCTGTCTCCTCCCAACACATTAATATGTTGTCTGTCTGTCCTGTCTCCTCCCAACACATTAATATGTTGTCTGTCTGTCCTGTCTCCTCCCAACACATTAATATGTTGTCTGTCTGTCTGTCCTGTCTCCTCCCAACACATTAATATGTTGTCTGTCTGTCCTGTCTCCTCCCAACACATTAATATGTTGTCTGTCTGTCCTGTCTCCTCCCAACACATTAATATGTTGTCTGTCTGTCTGTCCTGTCTCCTCCCAACACATTAATATGTTGTCTGTCTGTCCTGTCTCCTCCCAACACATTAATATGTTGTCTGTCTGTCCTGTCTCCTCCCAACACATTAATATGTTGTCTGTCTGTCTGTCCTGTCTCCTCCCAACACATTAATATGTTGTCTGTCTGTCCTGTCTCCTCCCAACACATTAATATGTTGTCTGTCTGTCTGTCCTGTCTCCTCCCAACACATTAATATGTTGTCTGTCTGTCCTGTCTCCTCCCAACACATTAATATGTTGTCTGTCTGTCTGTCCTGTCTCCTCCCAACACATTAATATGTTGTCTGTCTGTCCTGTCTCCTCCCAACACATTAATATGTTGTCTGTCTGTCCTGTCTCCTCCCAACACATTAATATGTTGTCTGTCTGTCCTGTCTCCTCCCAACACATTAATATGTTGTCTGTCTGTCTGTCCTGTCTCCTCCCAACACATTAATATGTTGTCTGTCTGTCCTGTCTCCTCCCAACACATTAATATGTTGTTGTCTGTCTGTCCTGTCTCCTCCCAACACATTAATATGTTGTCTGTCTGTCTGTCCTGTCTCCTCCCAACACATTAATATGTTGTCTGTCTGTCCTGTCTCCTCCCAACACATTAATATGTTGTTGTCTGTCTGTCCTGTCTCCTCCCAACACATTAATATGTTGTCTGTCTGTCTGTCCTGTCTCCTCCCAACACATTAATATGTTGTCTGTCTGTCCTGTCTCCTCCCAACACATTAATATGTTGTCTGTCTGTCTGTCCTGTCTCCTCCCAACACATTAATATGTTGTCTGTCTGTCCTGTCTCCTCCCAACACATTAATATGTTGTCTGTCTGTCTGTCCTGTCTCCTCCCAACACATTAATATGTTGTCTGTCTGTCTGTCCTGTCTCCTCCCAACACATTAATATGTTGTCTGTCTGTCCTGTCTCCTCCCAACACATTAATATGTTGTCTGTCTGTCCTGTCTCCTCCCAACACATTAATATGTTGTCTGTCTGTCTGTCCTGTCTCCTCCCAACACATTAATATGTTGTCTGTCTGTCCTGTCTCCTCCCAACACATTAATATGTTGTTGTCTGTCTGTCCTGTCTCCTCCCAACACATTAATATGTTGTCTGTCTGTCCTGTCTCCTCCCAACACATTAATATGTTGTCTGTCTGTCCTGTCTCCTCCCAACACATTAATATGTTGTCTGTCTGTCTGTCCTGTCTCCTCCCAACACATTAATATGTTGTCTGTCTGTCTGTCCTGTCTCCTCCCAACACATTAATATGTTGTCTGTCTGTCCTGTCTCCTCCCAACACATTAATATGTTGTCTGTCTGTCTGTCCTGTCTCCTCCCAACACATTAATATGTTGTCTGTCTGTCTGTCCTGTCTCCTCCCAACACATTAATATGTTGTCTGTCTGTCCTGTCTCCTCCCAACACATTAATATGTTGTCTGTCTGTCTGTCCTGTCTCCTCCCAACACATTAATATGTTGTCTGTCTGTCCTGTCTCCTCCCAACACATTAATATGTTGTTGTCTGTCTGTCCTGTCTCCTCCCAACACATTAATATGTTGTTGTCTGTCTGTCCTGTCTCCTCCCAACACATTAATATGTTGTCTGTCTGTCCTGTCTCCTCCCAACACATTAATATGTTGTCTGTCTGTCTGTCCTGTCTCCTCCCAACACATTAATATGTTGTCTGTCTGTCCTGTCTCCTCCCAACACATTAATATGTTGTTGTCTGTCTGTCCTGTCTCCTCCCAACACATTAATATGTTGTCTGTCTGTCTGTCCTGTCTCCTCCCAACACATTAATATGTTGTTGTCTGTCTGTCCTGTCTCCTCCCAACACATTAATATGTTGTCTGTCTGTCCTGTCTCCTCCCAACACATTAATATGTTGTTGTCTGTCTGTCCTGTCTCCTCCCAACACATTAATATGTTGTCTGTCTGTCCTGTCTCCTCCCAACACATTAATATGTTGTCTGTCTGTCTGTCCTGTCTCCTCCCAACACATTAATATGTTGTCTGTCTGTCCTGTCTCCTCCCAACACATTAATATGTTGTTGTCTGTCTGTCCTGTCTCCTCCCAACACATTAATATGTTGTCTGTCTGTCTGTCCTGTCTCCTCCCAACACATTAATATGTTGTCTGTCTGTCTGTCCTGTCTCCTCCCAACACATTAATATGTTGTCTGTCTGTCCTGTCTCCTCCCAACACATTAATATGTTGTCTGTCTGTCTGTCCTGTCTCCTCCCAACACATTAATATGTTGTTGTCTGTCTGTCCTGTCTCCTCCCAACACATTAATATGTTGTCTGTCTGTCCTGTCTCCTCCCAACACATTAATATGTTGTTGTCTGTCTGTCCTGTCTCCTCCCAACACATTAATATGTTGTCTGTCTGTCTCCTCCCAACACATTAATATGTTGTCTGTCTGTCCTGTCTCCTCCCAACACATTAATATGTTGTTGTCTGTCTGTCCTGTCTCCTCCCAACACATTAATATGTTGTCTGTCTGTCCTGTCTCCTCCCAACACATTAATATGTTGTCTGTCTGTCTGTCCTGTCTCCTCCCAACACATTAATATGTTGTCTGTCTGTCCTGTCTCCTCCCAACACATTAATATGTTGTCTGTCTGTCTGTCCTGTCTCCTCCCAACACATTAATATGTTGTCTGTCTGTCCTGTCTCCTCCCAACACATTAATATGTTGTCTGTCTGTCCTGTCTCCTCCCAACACATTAATATGTTGTCTGTCTGTCTGTCCTGTCTCCTCCCAACACATTAATATGTTGTCTGTCTGTCCTGTCTCCTCCCAACACATTAATATGTTGTCTGTCTGTCTGTCCTGTCTCCTCCCAACACATTAATATGTTGTCTGTCTGTCTGTCCTGTCTCCTCCCAACACATTAATATGTTGTCTGTCTGTCTGTCCTGTCTCCTCCCAACACATTAATATGTTGTCTGTCTGTCTGTCCTGTCTCCTCCCAACACATTAATATGTTGTCTGTCTGTCTGTCCTGTCTCCTCCCAACACATTAATATGTTGTCTGTCTGTCCTGTCTCCTCCCAACACATTAATATGTTGTTGTCTGTCTGTCCTGTCTCCTCCCAACACATTAATATGTTGTCTGTCTGTCTCCTCCCAACACATTAATATGATGTCTGTCTGTCCTGTCTCCTCCCAACACATTAATATGTTGTTGTCTGTCTGTCCTGTCTCCTCCCAACACATTAATATGTTGTCTGTCTGTCCTGTCTCCTCCCAACACATTAATATGTTGTCTGTCTGTCCTGTCTCCTCCCAACACATTAATATGTTGTCTGTCTGTCTGTCCTGTCTCCTCCCAACACATTAATATGTTGTCTGTCTGTCCTGTCTCCTCCCAACACATTAATATGTTGTCTGTCTGTCCTGTCTCCTCCCAACACATTAATATGTTGTCTGTCTGTCTGTCCTGTCTCCTCCCAACACATTAATATGTTGTCTGTCTGTCTGTCCTGTCTCCTCCCAACACATTAATATGTTGTCTGTCTGTCTGTCCTGTCTCCTCCCAACACATTAATATGTTGTCTGTCTGTCTGTCCTGTCTCCTCCCAACACATTAATATGTTGTCTGTCTGTCCTGTCTCCTCCCAACACATTAATATGTTGTCTGTCTGTCTGTCCTGTCTCCTCCCAACACATTAATATGTTGTCTGTCTGTCTGTCCTGTCTCCTCCCAACACATTAATATGTTGTCTGTCTGTCCTGTCTCCTCCCAACACATTAATATGTTGTCTGTCTGTCTGTCCTGTCTCCTCCCAACACATTAATATGTTGTCTGTCTGTCTGTCCTGTCTCCTCCCAACACATTAATATGTTGTTGTCTGTCTGTCCTGTCTCCTCCCAACACATTAATATGTTGTCTGTCTGTCCTGTCTCCTCCCAACACATTAATATGTTGTCTGTCTGTCCTGTCTCCTCCCAACACATTAATATGTTGTCTGTCTGTCCTGTCTCCTCCCAACACATTAATATGTTGTCTGTCTGTCTGTCCTGTCTCCTCCCAACACATTAATATGTTGTCTGTCTGTCTGTCCTGTCTCCTCCCAACACATTAATATGTTGTCTGTCTGTCCTGTCTCCTCCCAACACATTAATATGTTGTCTGTCTGTCTGTCCTGTCTCCTCCCAACACATTAATATGTTGTCTGTCTGTCTGTCCTGTCTCCTCCCAACACATTAATATGTTGTCTGTCTGTCCTGTCTCCTCCCAACACATTAATATGTTGTCTGTCTGTCTGTCCTGTCTCCTCCCAACACATTAATATGTTGTCTGTCTGTCTGTCCTGTCTCCTCCCAACACATTAATATGTTGTCTGTCTGTCCTGTCTCCTCCCAACACATTAATATGTTGTTGTCTGTCTGTCCTGTCTCCTCCCAACACATTAATATGTTGTCTGTCTGTCTGTCCTGTCTCCTCCCAACACATTAATATGTTGTCTGTCTGTCCTGTCTCCTCCCAACACATTAATATGTTGTCTGTCTGTCTGTCCTGTCTCCTCCCAACACATTAATATGTTGTCTGTCTGTCTGTCCTGTCTCCTCCCAACACATTAATATGTTGTCTGTCTGTCTGTCCTGTCTCCTCCCAACACATTAATATGTTGTTGTCTGTCTGTCCTGTCTCCTCCCAACACATTAATATGTTGTCTGTCTGTCCTGTCTCCTCCCAACACATTAATATGTTGTCTGTCTGTCTGTCCTGTCTCCTCCCAACACATTAATATGTTGTCTGTCTGTCCTGTCTCCTCCCAACACATTAATATGTTGTCTGTCTGTCTGTCCTGTCTCCTCCCAACACATTAATATGTTGTCTGTCTGTCCTGTCTCCTCCCAACACATTAATATGTTGTCTGTCTGTCTGTCCTGTCTCCTCCCAACACATTAATATGTTGTCTGTCTGTCCTGTCTCCTCCCAACACATTAATATGTTGTCTGTCTGTCTGTCCTGTCTCCTCCCAACACATTAATATGTTGTTGTCTGTCTGTCCTGTCTCCTCCCAACACATTAATATGTTGTCTGTCTGTCTGTCCTGTCTCCTCCCAACACATTAATATGTTGTCTGTCTGTCCTGTCTCCTCCCAACACATTAATATGTTGTCTGTCTGTCCTGTCTCCTCCCAACACATTAATATGTTGTTGTCTGTCTGTCCTGTCTCCTCCCAACACATTAATATGTTGTCTGTCTGTCCTGTCTCCTCCCAACACATTAATATGTTGTTGTCTGTCTGTCCTGTCTCCTCCCAACACATTAATATGTTGTCTGTCTGTCCTGTCTCCTCCCAACACATTAATATGTTGTCTGTCTGTCTGTCCTGTCTCCTCCCAACACATTAATATGTTGTCTGTCTGTCTGTCCTGTCTCCTCCCAACACATTAATATGTTGTTGTCTGTCTGTCCTGTCTCCTCCCAACACATTAATATGTTGTCTGTCTGTCTGTCCTGTCTCCTCCCAACACATTAATATGTTGTCTGTCTGTCCTGTCTCCTCCCAACACATTAATATGTTGTCTGTCTGTCTGTCCTGTCTCCTCCCAACACATTAATATGTTGTCTGTCTGTCTGTCCTGTCTCCTCCCAACACATTAATATGTTGTCTGTCTGTCCTGTCTCCTCCCAACACATTAATATGTTGTCTGTCTGTCCTGTCTCCTCCCAACACATTAATATGTTGTCTGTCTGTCTGTCCTGTCTCCTCCCAACACATTAATATGTTGTCTGTCTGTCCTGTCTCCTCCCAACACATTAATATGTTGTCTGTCTGTCCTGTCTCCTCCCAACACATTAATATGTTGTCTGTCTGTCCTGTCTCCTCCCAACACATTAATATGTTGTTGTCTGTCTGTCCTGTCTCCTCCCAACACATTAATATGTTGTCTGTCTGTCTGTCCTGTCTCCTCCCAACACATTAATATGTTGTTGTCTGTCTGTCCTGTCTCCTCCCAACACATTAATATGTTGTCTGTCTGTCTGTCCTGTCTCCTCCCAACACATTAATATGTTGTCTGTCTGTCTGTCCTGTCTCCTCCCAACACATTAATATGTTGTCTGTCTGTCTGTCCTGTCTCCTCCCAACACATTAATATGTTGTTGTCTGTCTGTCCTGTCTCCTCCCAACACATTAATATGTTGTCTGTCTGTCCTGTCTCCTCCCAACACATTAATATGTTGTCTGTCTGTCTGTCCTGTCTCCTCCCAACACATTAATATGTTGTCTGTCTGTCTGTCCTGTCTCCTCCCAACACATTAATATGTTGTCTGTCTGTCTGTCCTGTCTCCTCCCAACACATTAATATGTTGTCTGTCTGTCTGTCCTGTCTCCTCCCAACACATTAATATGTTGTCTGTCTGTCTGTCCTGTCTCCTCCCAACACATTAATATGTTGTCTGTCTGTCCTGTCTCCTCCCAACACATTAATATGTTGTTGTCTGTCTGTCCTGTCTCCTCCCAACACATTAATATGTTGTCTGTCTGTCTGTCCTGTCTCCTCCCAACACATTAATATGTTGTCTGTCTGTCCTGTCTCCTCCCAACACATTAATATGTTGTCTGTCTGTCCTGTCTCCTCCCAACACATTAATATGTTGTTGTCTGTCTGTCCTGTCTCCTCCCAACACATTAATATGTTGTCTGTCTGTCCTGTCTCCTCCCAACACATTAATATGTTGTTGTCTGTCTGTCTGTCCTGTCTCCTCCCAACACATTAATATGTTGTCTGTCTGTCCTGTCTCCTCCCAACACATTAATATGTTGTCTGTCTGTCTGTCCTGTCTCCTCCCAACACATTAATATGTTGTCTGTCTGTCCTGTCTCCTCCCAACACATTAATATGTTGTTGTCTGTCTGTCCTGTCTCCTCCCAACACATTAATATGTTGTCTGTCTGTCCTGTCTCCTCCCAACACATTAATATGTTGTCTGTCTGTCTGTCCTGTCTCCTCCCAACACATTAATATGTTGTTGTCTGTCTGTCCTGTCTCCTCCCAACACATTAATATGTTGTCTGTCTGTCTGTCCTGTCTCCTCCCAACACATTAATATGTTGTCTGTCTGTCTGTCCTGTCTCCTCCCAACACATTAATATGTTGTCTGTCTGTCCTGTCTCCTCCCAACACATTAATATGTTGTCTGTCTGTCTGTCCTGTCTCCTCCCAACACATTAATATGTTGTCTGTCTGTCTGTCCTGTCTCCTCCCAACACATTAATATGTTGTCTGTCTGTCCTGTCTCCTCCCAACACATTAATATGTTGTCTGTCTGTCTGTCCTGTCTCCTCCCAACACATTAATATGTTGTCTGTCTGTCTGTCCTGTCTCCTCCCAACACATTAATATGTTGTCTGTCTGTCCTGTCTCCTCCCAACACATTAATATGTTGTTGTCTGTCTGTCCTGTCTCCTCCCAACACATTAATATGTTGTCTGTCTGTCTGTCCTGTCTCCTCCCAACACATTAATATGTTGTCTGTCTGTCCTGTCTCCTCCCAACACATTAATATGTTGTCTGTCTGTCTGTCCTGTCTCCTCCCAACACATTAATATGTTGTCTGTCTGTCTGTCCTGTCTCCTCCCAACACATTAATATGTTGTCTGTCTGTCTGTCCTGTCTCCTCCCAACACATTAATATGTTGTTGTCTGTCTGTCCTGTCTCCTCCCAACACATTAATATGTTGTCTGTCTGTCCTGTCTCCTCCCAACACATTAATATGTTGTCTGTCTGTCTGTCCTGTCTCCTCCCAACACATTAATATGTTGTCTGTCTGTCCTGTCTCCTCCCAACACATTAATATGTTGTCTGTCTGTCTGTCCTGTCTCCTCCCAACACATTAATATGTTGTCTGTCTGTCCTGTCTCCTCCCAACACATTAATATGTTGTCTGTCTGTCTGTCCTGTCTCCTCCCAACACATTAATATGTTGTCTGTCTGTCCTGTCTCCTCCCAACACATTAATATGTTGTCTGTCTGTCTGTCCTGTCTCCTCCCAACACATTAATATGTTGTTGTCTGTCTGTCCTGTCTCCTCCCAACACATTAATATGTTGTCTGTCTGTCTGTCCTGTCTCCTCCCAACACATTAATATGTTGTCTGTCTGTCCTGTCTCCTCCCAACACATTAATATGTTGTCTGTCTGTCCTGTCTCCTCCCAACACATTAATATGTTGTTGTCTGTCTGTCCTGTCTCCTCCCAACACATTAATATGTTGTCTGTCTGTCCTGTCTCCTCCCAACACATTAATATGTTGTTGTCTGTCTGTCCTGTCTCCTCCCAACACATTAATATGTTGTCTGTCTGTCCTGTCTCCTCCCAACACATTAATATGTTGTCTGTCTGTCTGTCCTGTCTCCTCCCAACACATTAATATGTTGTCTGTCTGTCTGTCCTGTCTCCTCCCAACACATTAATATGTTGTTGTCTGTCTGTCCTGTCTCCTCCCAACACATTAATATGTTGTCTGTCTGTCTGTCCTGTCTCCTCCCAACACATTAATATGTTGTCTGTCTGTCCTGTCTCCTCCCAACACATTAATATGTTGTCTGTCTGTCTGTCCTGTCTCCTCCCAACACATTAATATGTTGTCTGTCTGTCTGTCCTGTCTCCTCCCAACACATTAATATGTTGTCTGTCTGTCCTGTCTCCTCCCAACACATTAATATGTTGTCTGTCTGTCCTGTCTCCTCCCAACACATTAATATGTTGTCTGTCTGTCTGTCCTGTCTCCTCCCAACACATTAATATGTTGTCTGTCTGTCCTGTCTCCTCCCAACACATTAATATGTTGTCTGTCTGTCCTGTCTCCTCCCAACACATTAATATGTTGTCTGTCTGTCCTGTCTCCTCCCAACACATTAATATGTTGTTGTCTGTCTGTCCTGTCTCCTCCCAACACATTAATATGTTGTCTGTCTGTCTGTCCTGTCTCCTCCCAACACATTAATATGTTGTTGTCTGTCTGTCCTGTCTCCTCCCAACACATTAATATGTTGTCTGTCTGTCTGTCCTGTCTCCTCCCAACACATTAATATGTTGTCTGTCTGTCTGTCCTGTCTCCTCCCAACACATTAATATGTTGTCTGTCTGTCTGTCCTGTCTCCTCCCAACACATTAATATGTTGTTGTCTGTCTGTCCTGTCTCCTCCCAACACATTAATATGTTGTCTGTCTGTCCTGTCTCCTCCCAACACATTAATATGTTGTCTGTCTGTCTGTCCTGTCTCCTCCCAACACATTAATATGTTGTCTGTCTGTCTGTCCTGTCTCCTCCCAACACATTAATATGTTGTCTGTCTGTCTGTCCTGTCTCCTCCCAACACATTAATATGTTGTGCTGTCTGTCTGTCCTGTCTCCTCCCAACACATTAATATGTTGTCTGTCTGTCTGTCCTGTCTCCTCCCAACACATTAATATGTTGTCTGTCTGTCCTGTCTCCTCCCAACACATTAATATGTTGTTGTCTGTCTGTCCTGTCTCCTCCCAACACATTAATATGTTGTCTGTCTGTCTGTCCTGTCTCCTCCCAACACATTAATATGTTGTCTGTCTGTCCTGTCTCCTCCCAACACATTAATATGTTGTCTGTCTGTCCTGTCTCCTCCCAACACATTAATATGTTGTTGTCTGTCTGTCCTGTCTCCTCCCAACACATTAATATGTTGTCTGTCTGTCCTGTCTCCTCCCAACACATTAATATGTTGTTGTCTGTCTGTCTGTCCTGTCTCCTCCCAACACATTAATATGTTGTCTGTCTGTCCTGTCTCCTCCCAACACATTAATATGTTGTCTGTCTGTCTGTCCTGTCTCCTCCCAACACATTAATATGTTGTCTGTCTGTCCTGTCTCCTCCCAACACATTAATATGTTGTTGTCTGTCTGTCCTGTCTCCTCCCAACACATTAATATGTTGTCTGTCTGTCCTGTCTCCTCCCAACACATTAATATGTTGTCTGTCTGTCTGTCCTGTCTCCTCCCAACACATTAATATGTTGTTGTCTGTCTGTCCTGTCTCCTCCCAACACATTAATATGTTGTCTGTCTGTCTGTCCTGTCTCCTCCCAACACATTAATATGTTGTCTGTCTGTCCTGTCTCCTCCCAACACATTAATATGTTGTCTGTCTGTCCTGTCTCCTCCCAACACATTAATATGTTGTCTGTCTGTCCTGTCTCCTCCCAACACATTAATATGTTGTTGTCTGTCTGTCCTGTCTCCTCCCAACACATTAATATGTTGTCTGTCTGTCTGTCCTGTCTCCTCCCAACACATTAATATGTTGTTGTCTGTCTGTCCTGTCTCCTCCCAACACATTAATATGTTGTCTGTCTGTCCTGTCTCCTCCCAACACATTAATATGTTGTCTGTCTGTCTGTCCTGTCTCCTCCCAACACATTAATATGTTGTTGTCTGTCTGTCCTGTCTCCTCCCAACACATTAATATGTTGTCTGTCTGTCCTGTCTCCTCCCAACACATTAATATGTTGTCTGTCTGTCTGTCCTGTCTCCTCCCAACACATTAATATGTTGTTGTCTGTCTGTCCTGTCTCCTCCCAACACATTAATATGTTGTCTGTCTGTCCTGTCTCCTCCCAACACATTAATATGTTGTCTGTCTGTCTGTCCTGTCTCCTCCCAACACATTAATATGTTGTTGTCTGTCTGTCCTGTCTCCTCCCAACACATTAATATGTTGTCTGTCTGTCCTGTCTCCTCCCAACACATTAATATGTTGTCTGTCTGTCTGTCCTGTCTCCTCCCAACACATTAATATGTTGTCTGTCTGTCCTGTCTCCTCCCAACACATTAATATGTTGTCTGTCTGTCTGTCCTGTCTCCTCCCAACACATTAATATGTTGTTGTCTGTCTGTCCTGTCTCCTCCCAACACATTAATATGTTGTCTGTCTGTCTGTCCTGTCTCCTCCCAACACATTAATATGTTGTCTGTCTGTCTGTCCTGTCTCCTCCCAACACATTAATATGTTGTCTGTCTGTCCTGTCTCCTCCCAACACATTAATATGTTGTCTGTCTGTCCTGTCTCCTCCCAACACATTAATATGTTGTCTGTCTGTCTGTCCTGTCTCCTCCCAACACATTAATATGTTGTCTGTCTGTCTGTCCTGTCTCCTCCCAACACATTAATATGTTGTTGTCTGTCTGTCCTGTCTCCTCCCAACACATTAATATGTTGTCTGTCTGTCTGTCCTGTCTCCTCCCAACACATTAATATGTTGTTGTCTGTCTGTCCTGTCTCCTCCCAACACATTAATATGTTGTCTGTCTGTCTGTCCTGTCTCCTCCCAACACATTAATATGTTGTCTGTCTGTCCTGTCTCCTCCCAACACATTAATATGTTGTTGTCTGTCTGTCCTGTCTCCTCCCAACACATTAATATGTTGTCTGTCTGTCTGTCCTGTCTCCTCCCAACACATTAATATGTTGTCTGTCTGTCTGTCCTGTCTCCTCCCAACACATTAATATGTTGTTGTCTGTCTGTCCTGTCTCCTCCCAACACATTAATATGTTGTCTGTCTGTCCTGTCTCCTCCCAACACATTAATATGTTGTCTGTCTGTCTGTCCTGTCTCCTCCCAACACATTAATATGTTGTTGTCTGTCTGTCCTGTCTCCTCCCAACACATTAATATGTTGTCTGTCTGTCTGTCCTGTCTCCTCCCAACACATTAATATGTTGTCTGTCTGTCCTGTCTCCTCCCAACACATTAATATGTTGTCTGTCTGTCCTGTCTCCTCCCAACACATTAATATGTTGTCTGTCTGTCCTGTCTCCTCCCAACACATTAATATGTTGTTGTCTGTCTGTCCTGTCTCCTCCCAACACATTAATATGTTGTCTGTCTGTCTGTCCTGTCTCCTCCCAACACATTAATATGTTGTTGTCTGTCTGTCCTGTCTCCTCCCAACACATTAATATGTTGTCTGTCTGTCCTGTCTCCTCCCAACACATTAATATGTTGTTGTCTGTCTGTCTGTCCTGTCTCCTCCCAACACATTAATATGTTGTTGTCTGTCTGTCCTGTCTCCTCCCAACACATTAATATGTTGTCTGTCTGTCCTGTCTCCTCCCAACACATTAATATGTTGTCTGTCTGTCTGTCCTGTCTCCTCCCAACACATTAATATGTTGTTGTCTGTCTGTCCTGTCTCCTCCCAACACATTAATATGTTGTCTGTCTGTCCTGTCTCCTCCCAACACATTAATATGTTGTCTGTCTGTCTGTCCTGTCTCCTCCCAACACATTAATATGTTGTTGTCTGTCTGTCCTGTCTCCTCCCAACACATTAATATGTTGTCTGTCTGTCCTGTCTCCTCCCAACACATTAATATGTTGTCTGTCTGTCTGTCCTGTCTCCTCCCAACACATTAATATGTTGTCTGTCTGTCCTGTCTCCTCCCAACACATTAATATGTTGTCTGTCTGTCTGTCCTGTCTCCTCCCAACACATTAATATGTTGTTGTCTGTCTGTCCTGTCTCCTCCCAACACATTAATATGTTGTCTGTCTGTCTGTCCTGTCTCCTCCCAACACATTAATATGTTGTCTGTCTGTCTGTCCTGTCTCCTCCCAACACATTAATATGTTGTCTGTCTGTCCTGTCTCCTCCCAACACATTAATATGTTGTCTGTCTGTCCTGTCTCCTCCCAACACATTAATATGTTGTCTGTCTGTCTGTCCTGTCTCCTCCCAACACATTAATATGTTGTCTGTCTGTCTATCCTGTCTCCTCCCAACACATTAATATGTTGTTGTCTGTCTGTCCTGTCTCCTCCCAACACATTAATATGTTGTCTGTCTGTCTGTCCTGTCTCCTCCCAACACATTAATATGTTGTCTGTCTGTCCTGTCTCCTCCCAACACATTAATATGTTGTCTGTCTGTCCTGTCTCCTCCCAACACATTAATATGTTGTCTGTCTGTCCTGTCTCCTCCCAACACATTAATATGTTGTTGTCTGTCTGTCCTGTCTCCTCCCAACACATTAATATGTTGTCTGTCTGTCTGTCCTGTCTCCTCCCAACACATTAATATGTTGTTGTCTGTCTGTCCTGTCTCCTCCCAACACATTAATATGTTGTCTGTCTGTCCTGTCTCCTCCCAACACATTAATATGTTGTCTGTCTGTCCTGTCTCCTCCCAACACATTAATATGTTGTCTGTCTGTCCTGTCTCCTCCCAACACATTAATATGTTGTCTGTCTGTCCTGTCTCCTCCCAACACATTAATATGTTATCTGTCTGTCCTGTCTCCTCCCAACACATTAATATGTTGTTGTCTGTCTGTCCTGTCTCCTCCCAACACATTAATATGTTGTCTGTCTGTCCTGTCTCCTCCCAACACATTAATATGTTGTCTGTCTGTCCTGTCTCCTCCCAACACATTAATATGTTGTCTGTCTGTCCTGTCTCCTCCCAACACATTAATATGTTGTCTGTCTGTCTGTCCTGTCTCCTCCCAACACATTAATATGTTGTCTGTCTGTCTGTCCTGTCTCCTCCCAACACATTAATATGTTGTTGTCTGTCTGTCCTGTCTCCTCCCAACACATTAATATGTTGTCTGTCTGTCTGTCCTGTCTCCTCCCAACACATTAATATGTTGTCTGTCTGTCTGTCCTGTCTCCTCCCAACACATTAATATGTTGTTGTCTGTCTGTCCTGTCTCCTCCCAACACATTAATATGTTATCTGTCTGTCCTGTCTCCTCCCAACACATTAATATGTTGTCTGTCTGTCTGTCCTGTCTCCTCCCAACACATTAATATGTTGTTGTCTGTCTGTCCTGTCTCCTCCCAACACATTAATATGTTGTCTGTCTGTCCTGTCTCCTCCCAACACATTAATATGTTGTCTGTCTGTCCTGTCTCCTCCCAACACATTAATATGTTGTCTGTCTGTCCTGTCTCCTCCCAACACATTAATATGTTGTCTGTCTGTCCTGTCTCCTCCCAACACATTAATATGTTGTCTGTCTGTCTGTCCTGTCTCCTCCCAACACATTAATATGTTGTCTGTCTGTCCTGTCTCCTCCCAACACATTAATATGTTGTTGTCTGTCTGTCCTGTCTCCTCCCAACACATTAATATGTTGTCTGTCTGTCTGTCCTGTCTCCTCCCAACACATTAATATGTTGTCTGTCTGTCCTGTCTCCTCCCAACACATTAATATGTTGTCTGTCTGTCTGTCCTGTCTCCTCCCAACACATTAATATGTTGTTGTCTGTCTGTCCTGTCTCCTCCCAACACATTAATATGTTGTCTGTCTGTCCTGTCTCCTCCCAACACATTAATATGTTGTCTGTCTGTCTGTCCTGTCTCCTCCCAACACATTAATATGTTGTTGTCTGTCTGTCCTGTCTCCTCCCAACACATTAATATGTTGTCTGTCTGTCCTGTCTCCTCCCAACACATTAATATGTTGTCTGTCTGTCTGTCCTGTCTCCTCCCAACACATTAATATGTTGTCTGTCTGTCCTGTCTCCTCCCAACACATTAATATGTTGTCTGTCTGTCTGTCCTGTCTCCTCCCAACACATTAATATGTTGTTGTCTGTCTGTCCTGTCTCCTCCCAACACATTAATATGTTGTCTGTCTGTCTGTCCTGTCTCCTCCCAACACATTAATATGTTGTCTGTCTGTCCTGTCTCCTCCCAACACATTAATATGTTGTCTGTCTGTCCTGTCTCCTCCCAACACATTAATATGATGTCTGTCTGTCCTGTCTCCTCCCAACACATTAATATGTTGTCTGTCTGTCTGTCCTGTCTCCTCCCAACACATTAATATGTTGTCTGTCTGTCTGTCCTGTCTCCTCCCAACACATTAATATGTTGTTGTCTGTCTGTCCTGTCTCCTCCCAACACATTAATATGTTGTCTGTCTGTCTGTCCTGTCTCCTCCCAACACATTAATATGTTGTCTGTCTGTCCTGTCTCCTCCCAACACATTAATATGTTGTCTGTCTGTCTGTCCTGTCTCCTCCCAACACATTAATATGTTGTCTGTCTGTCCTGTCTCCTCCCAACACATTAATATGTTGTCTGTCTGTCCTGTCTCCTCCCAACACATTAATATGTTGTCTGTCTGTCTGTCCTGTCTCCTCCCAACACATTAATATGTTGTCTGTCTGTCTGTCCTGTCTCCTCCCAACACATTAATATGTTGTCTGTCTGTCTGTCCTGTCTCCTCCCAACACATTAATATGTTGTTGTCTGTCCTGTCTCCTCCCAACACATTAATATGTTGTCTGTCTGTCCTGTCTCCTCCCAACACATTAATATGTTGTCTGTCTGTCCTGTCTCCTCCCAACACATTAATATGTTGTTGTCTGTCTGTCCTGTCTCCTCCCAACACATTAATATGTTGTCTGTCTGTCTGTCCTGTCTCCTCCCAACACATTAATATGTTGTCTGTCTGTCTGTCCTGTCTCCTCCCAACACATTAATATGTTGTTGTCTGTCTGTCCTGTCTCCTCCCAACACATTAATATGTTGTCTGTCTGTCTGTCCTGTCTCCTCCCAACACATTAATATGTTGTCTGTCTGTCCTGTCTCCTCCCAACACATTAATATGTTGTCTGTCTGTCTGTCCTGTCTCCTCCCAACACGTTAATATGTTGTTGTCTGTCTGTCCTGTCTCCTCCCAACACATTAATATGTTATCTGTCTGTCCTGTCTCCTCCCAACACATTAATATGTTGTCTGTCTGTCTGTCCTGTCTCCTCCCAACACATTAATATGTTATCTGTCTGTCTGTCCTGTCTCCTCCCAACACATTAATATGTTATCTGTCTGTCTGTCCTGTCTCCTCCCAACACATTAATATGTTGTTGTCTGTCTGTCCTGTCTCCTCCCAACACATTAATATGTTGTTGTCTGTCCTGTCTCCTCCCAACACATTAATATGTTGTCTGTCTGTCCTGTCTCCTCCCAACACATTAATATGTTGTCTGTCTGTCTGTCCTGTCTCCTCCCAACACATTAATATGTTGTTGTCTGTCTGTCCTGTCTCCTCCCAACACATTAATATGTTATCTGTCTGTCCTGTCTCCTCCCAACACATTAATATGTTGTCTGTCTGTCCTGTCTCCTCCCAACACATTAATATGTTGTCTGTCTGTCCTGTCTCCTCCCAACACATTAATATGTTGTCTGTCTGTCTGTCCTGTCTCCTCCCAACACATTAATATGTTGTCTGTCTGTCTGTCCTGTCTCCTCCCAACACATTAATATGTTGTCTGTCTGTCCTGTCTCCTCCCAACACATTAATATGTTGTTGTCTGTCTGTCCTGTCTCCTCCCAACACATTAATATGTTGTCTGTCTGTCTGTCCTGTCTCCTCCCAACACATTAATATGTTGTTGTCTGTCTGTCCTGTCTCCTCCCAACACATTAATATGTTATCTGTCTGTCCTGTCTCCTCCCAACACATTAATATGTTGTCTGTCTGTCTGTCCTGTCTCCTCCCAACACATTAATATGTTGTCTGTCTGTCCTGTCTCCTCCCAACACATTAATATGTTATCTGTCTGTCCTGTCTCCTCCCAACACATTAATATGTTGTCTGTCTGTCTGTCCTGTCTCCTCCCAACACATTAATATGTTGTTGTCTGTCCTGTCTCCTCCCAACACATTAATATGTTGTCTGTCTGTCTGTCCTGTCTCCTCCCAACACATTAATATGTTGTCTGTCTGTCTGTCCTGTCTCCTCCCAACACATTAATATGTTGTCTGTCTGTCTGTCCTGTCTCCTCCCAACACATTAATATGTTGTCTGTCTGTCCTGTCTCCTCCCAACACATGAATATGTTGTCTGTCTGTCTGTCCTGTCTCCTCCCAACACATTAATATGTTGTCTGTCTGTCCTGTCTCCTCCCAACACATTAATATGTTGTCTGTCTGTCTGTCTGTGTTTCTAGCGCTGAATGAAGCCACCAGTTAGTCAGTGGTCTCTCCTGTTGTTAATACTGTGTCTTTATAATGCTCCTTGCAGCAGGTTAGTTAGTGTAAGGGTCTCTCCTGTTGTTAATACTGTGTTTTTATAATGCTCCTTGCAGCAGGTTAGTTAGTGTAAGGGTCTGTCCTGTTGTTAATACTGTGTTTTTATAATGCTCCTTGCAGCAGGTTAGTTAGTGTAAGGGTCTCTCCTGTTGTTAATACTGTGTCTTTATAATGCTCCTTGCAGCAGGTTAGTTAGTGTAAGGGTCTCTCCTGTTGTTAATACTGTGTAATTCTCCTTGCAGCTGGTTGATAAGTGGTCGTTTGATGTGTTTGCTCTGAACGAGGCCAGCGGAGACCACGCCCTCAAATTCATCTTCTTTGAACTCCTGACCAGATACGACCTCATCAACAGATTCAAGGTACAGATTGGTGGTTCAAAATGTCGCCCTGAGGATCTGTTTCCTGTTCTCTAACTCACCCAACTACAAACACAGGAAATAAGGCCGTGCTCTTGCATTGGACAGACCTAAATATAATGATTTGTCACCCCAGTCCTTCATTCCTACAGAGCTCCAGCGGCATGTCCTTTCCTCTCTACTGTTACTCATCTATGTGTGTGTGTGTGTGTGTGTGTGTGTGTGTGTGTGTGTGTGTCCTCTACTCAGATCCCCGTCTCAGCGGTAGTCTCGTTCGTAGAAGCTCTGGAGGCGGGCTACGGTAAACACAACAATCCCTACCACAACCTGATGCATGCTGCGGACGTCACACAGACAATACACTACCTACTGCTGAAGACTGGCATCGTGGTGAGACACACCCCCCCCCCCCCCCACACACACACACACAATACACACACACATACACGCCATACACACACACACACATACACATACACCTTATAACCCCCCCCCCACACACACACACACGTTATAAATTAACCCCCCCCCCCCCCCCCACACACACATACACCTTAACCCCCCCCCCCTACACACACACGTTACACCTTAACCCCTCCCCCCCCACACACACACACATACACCTTAACCCCGCCCCCCCCCTACACACACACGTACACCTTAACCTCCCCCCTACACACACACACGTACACCTTAACCCCGCCCCCCCCCCCTACACACACACACGTACACCTTAACCTCCCCCCTACACACACACACATCTTAACCCCGCCCCCCCCCCCCCCCTACACACACACACATACACCTTAACCCCCCCCCCCCCCCACACACACACACACACACACACACACACACACACACACACACCACATACACCTTAAAACATCTCTGGGATCGTTCGGGACGCTCGCATCCCACCTCGCCAACAGCCAGTGAAATTGCAGGGCGCCAAATTCAAAACAACAGAAATCTCATAATTAAAATTCCTCAAACATACAAGTATTTTACACCATTTCAAAGATACACTTCTCGTTAATCCAACCACAGTGTCCGATTTCAAAAAGGCTTTACGGCGAAAGCAGAACATATCATTATGTTAGGTCAGCAACTAGTCACAGAGAGCATTCAGCCATTTTCCATCCAAAGAGAGGTGTCACAAAAAGCAGAAATATAGATAAAATGAATCACTAACCTTTGATGATCTTCATCAGATGACACTCATAGGACTTCATGTTACACAATACATGTATGTTTTGTTCGGTAAAGTTCATATTTATATCCAAAAACCTCCGTTTACATTGGCGCCATGTTCAGAAATGCCTCCAAACATCCAGAGAAATTGCAGAGCCACATCAAATAACAGAAATACTCATCATAAACTTTGATGAAAGATACATGTTTTACACAGAATTAAAGATAAACTTGTTCTTAATGAAACCGCTGTGTCAGATTTCAAAAAAGCTTTACGGCAAAAGCACAATATTCAATAATCTGAGTACAGCGTTCAGCCACCAAAGCAAGCCATACAGTTACCCGCCAAATTGTGGAATCAACAAAAGTCAGAAATAGCATTATAAATCTTCATTTACCTTTGCTGATCTTCGTCGGAATGCACTCCCAGGACTCCCACTTCGACAAGAAATGTTCGTTTTGTTCGATTACACATTTATGTCCAAATACCTCCATTTTGTTTTCGTGTTTAGTTCACTATTCCAAAGTCACAATGCGCGAGCGCTTAATCCAGACGAAAAGTCAAAAGAGTTCCATTACAGTTTGTAGAAACATGTCAAACGATGTTTACAATCAATCCTTAGGGTCTTTTTATAATAAATCTTCAATAATATACCAACCGGACAATAGCGCATTCATTACAGAAGAAAAAGAAGGAACGGCGCCCCCGCCTGACCGCGCAGTAAACAACTCATTGGCCTCAGCCCAGTCCACTTGTTGAAACAGCTCTTATTCCACCCCTTTCCTCCAGTAAACAACTCATTGGCCTCAGCCTAGTCCACTTGTTGATACAGCTCTTATTCCACCCCCTTCCTCCAGTAAACAACTCATTGGCCTCAGCCTAGTCCACTTGTTGAAACAGCTCTTATTCCACCCCCTTCCTCCAGTAAACAACTCATTGGCCTCAGCCTAGTCCACTTGTTGAAACAGCTCTTATTCCACCCCCTTCCTCCAGTAAACAACTCATTGGCCTCAGTCCAGTCCACTTGTTGAAACAGCTCTTATTCCACCCCCTTCCTCCAGTAAACAACTCATTGGCCTCAGCCCAGTCCACTTGTTGAAACAGCTCTTATTCCACCCCCTTCCTCCAGTAAACAATTTATTGGCCTCAGCCCAGTCCACTTGTTGAAACAGCTCTTATTCCACCCCCTTCCTCCAGTAAACAACTCATTGGCCTCAGCCCAGTCCACTTGTTGAAACAGCTCTTATTCCACCCCCTTCCTCCAGTAAACAACTCATTGGCCTCAGCCGAGTCCACTTGTTGAAACAGCTCTTATTCCACCCCCTTCCTCCAGTAAACAACTCATTGGCCTCAGCCCAGTCCACTTGTTGAAACAGCTCTTATTCCACCCCCTTCCTCCAGTAAACAACTCATTGGCCTCAGCCTAGTCCACTTGTTGAAACAGCTCTTATTCCACCCCCTTCCTCCAGTAAACAACTCATTGGACACTCAGTCCAGTCCACTTGTTGAAACAGCTCTTATTTGACCCCCTTCCTCCAGTAAACAACTCATTGGCCTCAGCCCAGTCCACTTGTTGAAACAGCTCTTATTCCACCCCCTTCCTCCAGTAAACAACTCATTGGCCTCAGCCTAGTCCACTTGTTGAAACAGCTCTTATTCCACCCCCTTCCTCCAGTAAACAACTCATTGGCCTCAGTCCAGTCCACTTGTTGAAACAGCTCTTATTTGACCCCCTTCCTCCAGTAAACAACTCATTGGCCTCAGCCTAGTCCACTTGTTGAAACAGCTCTTATTCCACCCCCTTCCTCCAGTAAACAACTCATTGGCCTCAGTCCAGTCCACTTGTTGAAACAGCTCTTATTTCCACCCCCTTCCTCCAGTAAACAACTCATTGGCCTCAGCCTAGTCCACTTGTTGAAACAGCTCTTATTTGACCCCCTTCCTCCAGTAAACAACTCATTGGCCTCAGTCCAGTCCACTTGTTGAAACAGCTCTTATTCCACCCCCTTCCTCCAGTAAACAACTCATTGGCCTCAGCCTAGTCCACTTGTTGAAACAGCTCTTATTTGACCCCCTTCCTCCAGTAAACAACTCATTGGCCTCAGCCTAGTCCACTTGTTGAAACAGCTCTTATTCCACCCCCTTCCTCCAGTAAACAACTCATTGGCCTCAGCCTAGTCCACTTGTTGAAACAGCTCTTATTTGACCCCCTTCCTCCAGTAAACAACTCATTGGCCTCAGCCTAGTCCACTTGTTGAAACAGCTCTTATTCCACCCCCTTCCTCCAGTAAACAACTCATTGGCCTCAGTCCAGTCCACTTGTTGAAACAGCTCTTATTCCACCCCCTTCCTCCAGTAAACAACTCATTGGCCTCAGCCCAGTCCACTTGTTGAAACAGCTCTTATTCCACCCCCTTCCTCCAGTAAACAACTCATTGGCCTCAGCCTAGTCCACTTGTTGAAACAGCTCTTATTCCACCCCCTTCCTCCAGTAAACAACTCATTGGCCTCAGCCCAGTCCACTTGTTGAAACAGCTCTTATTCCACCCCCTTCCTCCAGTAAACAACTCATTGGCCTCAGCCCAGTCCACTTGTTGAAACAGCTCTTATTTGACCCCCTTCCACAATAAATCAAATCAAATCAAATTGTATTTGTCACATAAACATGGTTAGCAGATGTTAATGCGAGTGTAGCGAAATGCTTGTGCTTCTAGTTCCGACAATGCAGTAATAACCAACAAGTAATCTAACCTAACAATTCCACAACTACTACCTTATACACACAAGTGTAAAGGGATAAAGAATATGTACATAAAGATATATGAATGAGTGATGGTACAGAACGGCATAGGCAAGATGCAGTAGATGGTATAGAGTACGGTATATATCTATGAGATGAGTAATGTAGGGTATGTAAACATAAAGTGGCATAGTTTAAAGTGGCTAGTGATACATGTATTACATAAAGATGGCAGAGTCAATGTGGAGGCTATATACAGGGGGTACCGGTACAGAGTCAATATGCGTGGGCAAAGATTAGTCAAAGTAATTGAGGTTAGTTGAGGTAATATGTACATGTAGGTAAATTTATTAAATTGACTATGCATAGATAATAACAGAGTAGCAGCAGCGTAAAAGGGGGGGGGGGGGGCAATGTAAATAGTCTGGGTAGCCATTTAACTAGATGTTCAGGAGTCTTATGGCTTGGGGGTAGAAGCTTTTTAGAAGCCTCTTGGACCTAGACTTGGCACTCCGGTACCGCTTGCCGTGCGGTAGCAGAGAGAGCAGTCTATGACTAGGTGGGCTGGAGTGTATGTAAAATTTTAGGTCCTTCCTCTGACACCGCCTGGTATAGAGGTCCTGGATGGCAGGAAGCTTGGCCCCAGTGATGTACTGGGCCGTACGCACTACCCTCTGTAGTGCCTTGCGGTCGGAGACCGAGCAGTTGCCGTACCAGACAGTGATGCAACCAGTCAGGATGCTCTCGATGGTGCAGCTGTACCCTCTTCACGACTGTCTTGGTGTGCTTGGACCATGATAGTTTGTTGGTGATGTTGACACCAAGGAACTTGAAGCTCTCAACCTGCTCCACTACAGACCCGTCAATGAGAATAGGAACGTGCCCGGTCCTCCTTTTCCTGTAGTCCACAATCATCTCCTTTGTCTTGATCACGTTGAGGGAGAGGTTGTTGTCCTGGCACCACACGGCCAGGTTTCTGACCTCCCTATAGGCTGTCTCATCGTTGTCGGTGATCAGGCCTACCACTGTTGTGTCATCGGCAAATTTAATGGTGTTGGAGTCGTGCCTGGCCGTGCAGTCATGAGTGAACAGGGAGTACAGGAGAGGGCTGAGCACGCACCCCTGAGGGGCCCCGATGTTGAGGATGAGCGTGGCGGATGTGTTGTCACCTACCTTTACCACCTGGGGGCGGCCCATCAGGAAGTCCAGGATCCAGTTGCAGAGGGAGGTGTTTAGTCCCAGGGTCTTTAGCTTAGTGATGAGCTTTGAGGGTACTATGGTGTTGAACGCTGAGCTGTAGTCAATGAACAGCATTCTCACATAGGTGTTCCTTTTGTCCAGGTGGAAAAGGGCTGTGTGGAGTGCAATAGAGATTGCATCATCTGTGTATCTGTTGGGGCGGTATGCAAATTGGAGTGGGTCTAGGATTTCTGGGATATTGGTGTTGATGTGAGCCATGACCAGCCTTTCAAAGCACTTCTTGGCAACAGACGTGACTGTTTCGGGTCGGTAGACATTTAGGCAGGTTACCTTAGTGTTCTTGGGCACAGGGACTGTGGTGGTCTGCTTGAAACATGTTGGTATTACAGACTCAGACAGGGAGAGGTTGAAAATGTCAGTGAAGACACTTGCCAGTTGGTCAGCGCTTGCTCGCAGTACACATCCTGGTAATCCGTCTGGCCCTACAGCCTTGTGAATGTTGACCTGTTTGAAGGTCT
The DNA here is from genome assembly GCF_029448725.1 of Salvelinus fontinalis. Classification (NCBI taxonomy): domain Eukaryota; kingdom Metazoa; phylum Chordata; class Actinopteri; order Salmoniformes; family Salmonidae; genus Salvelinus; species Salvelinus fontinalis. Next base: position 8,576,083 of record NC_074690.1, read on the forward strand.
TACTCAAATTGAATATCATTTTCAAATGTTATCCTCATTGCCATTGTTCAAACCTTTACTTACACCTTGTGCTAAGTTAGGATATAATACTGAATTCACCAGACTCAGAGGTACACTTCAACTTGATAGAACAGGAGAATGATAGAACAGGAGACTGATAGAACAGGATATAATGTTCAACTGACTGAGAGACTGATAGAACAGGAGACTGATAGAACAGGAGACTGATAGAACAGGAGACTGATAGAACAGGAGACTGATAGAACAGGAGAATGATAGAACAGGAGAATGATAGAACAGGAGAATGATAGAACAGGATATAATGTTCAACTGACTGAGAGACTGATAGAACAGGAGACTGATAGAACAGGAGACTGATAGAACAGGAGACTGATAGAACAGGAGAATGATAGAACAGGAGAATGATAGAACAGGAGACTGATGGAACAGGAGACTGATGGAACAGGAGACTGATGGAACAGGAGACTGATAGAACAGGAGACTGATAGAACAGGAGACTGATAGAACAGGAGACTGATAGAACAGGAGACTAATAGAACAGGAGACTGATAGAACAGGAGACTGATAGAACAGGAGACTGATAGAACAGGAGACTGATAGAACAGGAGACTAATAGAACAGGAGACTGATAGAACAGGAGACTGATAGAACAGGAGACTAATTGAACAGGAGACTGATAGAACAGGAGGCTGTTAGAACAGGAGACTGATAGAACAGGAGACTGATATGACAGGAGAATGATAGAACAGGAGACTGATAGAACAGGAGACTGATAGAACAGGAGACTGATATGACAGGAGACTGATAGAACAGGAGACTGGTAGAACAGGAGACTGATAGAACAGGAGACTGATAGAACAGGAGACTGATAGAACAGGATATAATGTTCAACTGACTGAGAGACTGATAGAACAGGAGACTGATAGAACAGGAGACTGATAGAACAGGAGACTGATAGAACAGGAGACTGATAGAACAGGAGGCTGATAGAACAGGAGACTGATAGAACAGGAGACTGATAGAACAGGAGACTGATAGAACAGGAGACTGATAGAACAGGAGACTGATAGAACAGGAGACTGATAGAACAGGAGACTGATAGAACAGGATATAATGTTCAACTGACTGAGAGACTGATAGAACAGGAAACTGATAGAACAGGAGACTGATAGAACAGGAGACTGATAGAACAGGAGACTGATAGAACAGGAGACTGATAGAACAGGAGACTGATGGAACAGGAGACTGATAGAACAGGAGACTGATAGAACAGGATATAATGTTCAACTGACTGAGAGACTGATAGAACAGGAGACTGATAGAACAGGAGACTGATAGAACAGGAGACTGATAGAACAGGAGACTGATAGAACAGGAGGCTGATAGAACAGGAGACTGATAGAACAGGAGGCTGATAGAACAGGAGGCTGATAGAACAGGAGGCTGATAGAACAGGAGACTGATAGAACAGGAGACTGATAGAACAGGAGGCTGATAGAACAGGAGGCTGATAGAACAGGAGGCTGATAGAACAGGAGACTGATAGAACAGGAAGCTGATAGAACAGGAGACTGATAGAACAGTATGTAATGTTCAACTGTTACGTTAGTCATTTCCACACCCTCTTCTCCCTTTCTGTTCTTTCTTTATGGTCTCTTTCTGTCTGTTGGACGCAGCATTGGTTGACCGAGCTGGAGATCTTTGCGATGATCTTTGCAGCAGCGGTTCACGACTACGAACACACTGGAACCACCAACAATTTCCACATCCAGACCAGGTAATAGATGACTGATCTAACAGATCCACACCAGGTAATAGATGACTGATCTAACAGATCCAGACCAGGAAACTGATGACTGATCTAACAGATCCAGACCAGGTAATAGATGACTGATCTAACAGATCCAGACCAGGTAATAGATGACTGATCTAACAGATCCAGACCAGGTAACTGATGACTGATCTAACAGATCCAGTCCAGGTAATAGATGACTGATCTAACAGATCCGGACCAGGTAATAGATGACTGATCTAACAGATCCAGACCAGGTAACTGATGACTGATCTAACAGATCCAGACCAGGTAATAGATGACTGATCTAACAGATCCAGACCAGGTAATAGATGACTGATCTAACAGATCCAGACCAGGTAACTGATGACTGATCTAACAGATCCAGACCAGGTAATAGATGACTGATCTAACAGATCCAAACCAGGTAATAGATGACTGATCTAACAGATCCAGACCAGGTAACTGATGACTGATCTAACAGATCCAGACCAGGTAAAAGATGACTGATCTAACAGATCCAGACCAGGTAATAGATGACTGATATAACAGATCCAGACCAGGTAATAGATGACTGATCTAACAGATCCAGACCAGGTAATAGATGACTGATATAACAGATCCAGACCAGGTAATAGATGACTGATATAACAGATCCATACCAGGTAATAGATGACTGATCTAACAGATCCAGACCAGGTAATAGATGACTGATCTAACAGATCCAGACCAGGTAATAGATGACTGATATAACAGATCCAGACCAGGTAATAGATGACTGATCTAATAGATCCAGACCAGGTAATAGATGACAGATCTAACAGATCCAGACCAGGTAACTGATGACTGATCTAACAGATCCAGACCAGGTAACTGATGACAGATCTAACAGATCCAGACCAGGTAATAGATGACTGATCTAACAGATCCAGACCAGGTAATAGATGACTGATCTAACAGATCCAGACCAGGTAACAGATGACTGATCTAACAGATCCAGACCAGGTAATAGATGACTGATCTAACAGATCCAGACCAGGTAATAGATGACTGATCTAACAGATCCAGACCAGGTAATAGATGACTGATCTAACAGATCCAGACCAGGTAATAGATGACTGATCTAACAGATCCAGACCAGGTAATAGATGACTGATATAACAGATCCAGACCAGGTAATAGATGACTGATATAACAGATCCATACCAGGTAATAGATGACTGATCTAACAGATCCAGACCAGGTAATAGATGACTGATCTAACAGATCCAGACCAGGTAATAGATGACTGATCTAACAGATCCAGACCAGGTAATAGATGACTGATCTAACAGATCCAGACCAGGTAATAGATGACTGATCTAACAGATCCAGACCAGGTAACTGATGACTGATCTAACAGATCCAGTCCAGGTAATAGATGACTGATCTAACAGATCCAGACCAGGTAATAGATGACTGATCTAACAGATCCAGACCAGGTAACTGATGACTGATCTAACAGATCCAGACCAGGTAATAGATGACTGATCTAACAGATCCAGACCAGGTAATAGATGACTGATCTAACAGATCCAGACCAGGTAACTGATGACTGATCTAACAGAACCAGACCAGGTAATAGATGACTGATCTAACAGATCCAAACCAGGTAATAGATGACTGATCTAACAGATCCAGACCAGGTAACTGATGACTGATCTAACAGATCCAGACCAGGTAAAAGATGACTGATCTAACAGATCCAGACCAGGTAATAGATGACTGATATAACAGATCCAGACCAGGTAATAGATGACTGATCTAACAGATCCAGACCAGGTAATAGATGACTGATATAACAGATCCAGACCAGGTAATAGATGACTGATATAACAGATCCATACCAGGTAATAGATGACTGATCTAACAGATCCAGACCAGGTAATAGATGACTGATCTAACAGATCCAGACCAGGTAATAGATGACTGATATAACAGATCCAGACCAGGTAATAGATGACTGATCTAATAGATCCAGACCAGGTAATAGATGACAGATCTAACAGATCCAGACCAGGTAACTGATGACTGATCTAACAGATCCAGACCAGGTAACTGATGACAGATCTAACAGATCCAGACCAGGTAATAGATGACTGATCTAACAGATCCAGACCAGGTAATAGATGACTGATCTAACAGATCCAGACCAGGTAACAGATGACTGATCTAACAGATCCAGACCAGGTAATAGATGACTGATCTAACAGATCCAGACCAGGTAATAGATGACTGATCTAACAGATCCAGACCAGGTAATAGATGACTGATCTAACAGATCCAGACCAGGTAATAGATGACTGATCTAACAGATCCAGACCAGGTAATAGATGACTGATATAACAGATCCAGACCAGGTAATAGATGACTGATATAACAGATCCATACCAGGTAATAGATGACTGATCTAACAGATCCAGACCAGGTAATAGATGACTGATCTAACAGATCCAGACCAGGTAATAGATGACTGATATAACAGATCCAGACCAGGTAATAGATGACTGATCTAATAGATCCAGACCAGGTAATAGATGACAGATCTAACAGATCCAGACCAGGTAACTGATGACTGATCTAACAGATCCAGACCAGGTAACTGATGACAGATCTAACAGATCCAGACCAGGTAATAGATGACTGATCTAACAGATCCAGACCAGGTAATAGATGACTGATCTAACAGATCCAGACCAGGTAACAGATGACTGATCTAACAGATCCAGACCAGATAATAGATGACTGATCTAACAGATCCAGACCAGGTAATAGATGACTGATCTAACAGATCCAGACCAGGTAACTGATGACTGATCTAACAGATCCAGACCAGGTAAAAGATGACTGATCTAACAGATCCAGACCAGGTAATAGATGACTGATATAACAGATCCAGACCAGGTAATAGATGACTGATCTAACAGATCCAGACCAGGTAATAGATGACTGATATAACAGATCCAGACCAGGTAATACATGACTGATATAACAGATCCATACCAGGTAATAGATGACTGATCTAACAGATCCAGACCAGGTAATAGATGACTGATCTAACAGATCCAGACCAGGTAATAGATGACTGATATAACAGATCCAGACCAGGTAATAGATGACTGATCTAATAGATCCAGACCAGGTAATAGATGACAGATCTAACAGATCCAGACCAGGTAACTGATGACTGATCTAACAGATCCAGACCAGGTAACTGATGACAGATCTAACAGATCCGGACCAGGTAATAGATGACTGATCTAACAGATCCAGACCAGGTAATAGATGACTGATCTAACAGATCCAGACCAGGTAACAGATGACTGATCTAACAGATCCAGACCAGGTAATAGATGACTGATCTAACAGATCCAGACCAGGTAATAGATGACTGATCTAACAGATCCAGACCAGGTAATAGATGACTGATCTAACAGATCCAGACCAGGTAATAGATGACTGATCTAACAGATCCAGACCAGGTAATAGATGACTGATCTAACAGATCCAGACCAGGTAATAGATGACTGATATAACAGATCCATACCAGGTAATAGATGACTGATCTAACAGATCCAGACCAGGTAATAGATGACTGATCTAACAGATCCAGACCAGGTAATAGATGACTGATATAACAGATCCAGACCAGGTAATAGATGACTGATCTAATAGATCCAGACCAGGTAATAGATGACAGATCTAACAGATCCAGACCAGGTAACTGATGACTGATCTAACAGATCCAGACCAGGTAATAGATGACTGATCTAACAGATCCAGACCAGGTAATAGATGACTGATCTAACAGATCCAGACCAGGTAATAGATGACTGATCTAACAGATCCAGACCAGGTAATAGATGACTGATCTAACAGATCCAGACCAGGTAATAGATGACTGATCTAACAGATCCAGACCAGGTAATAGATGACTGATATAACAGATCCAGACCATCTAACGGGTCCATCCCAGGTCTGAATCAGTCCCTGATTAGAAAGAGATGATGAAAGCCACACAGAGTTAAATATGATAGTAATTCAGTGTATCTCAATGGAAGAAAAGATGTTATGTGACACTATGAACGTGTCTCCAGATCAGACACAGCGATCCTGTACAATGACCAGTCTGTCCTAGAGAGCCACCATGTCAGTGCTGCATACCGCCTCCTACAGGACGATGATGAGATCAACATACTATACAACCTGTCTAAAGACGACTGGAGGTGAGACATTCATAAAATGCAATAATCATGTAATAGGAGTAATAGAGTGTAATAACATGTAATATGAGTAATATGAGTGTAATAACATGTAATATGAGTAATATGAGTGTAATAACATGTAATAGGAATAATATGAGTGTAATAACATGTAATAGGAGTAATAACATGTAATAGGAGTAATATGAGTGTAATAACATGTAATAACATTTAATAGGAGTGTAATAACATGTGATAGGAGTGTAATAACATGTAATAGGAGTAATATGAGTGTAATAACATGTAATAGGAGTGTAATAACATGTAATAGGAGTGTAATAACATGTAATAGGAGTAATATGAGTGTAATAACATGTAATAGGAGTGTAATAACATGTAATAGGAGTGTAATAACATGTAATAGGAGTGTAATAACATGTAATAGGAGTGTAATAACATGTAATTGTAGTAATAGGAGTGTAATAACATGTAATAGGAGTAATATGAGTGTAATAACATGTAATAGGAGTGTAATAACATGTAATAGGAGTGTAATAACATGTAATAGGAGTAAAAAGAGTGTAATAACATGTAATAGGAGTGTAATAACATGTAATAGGAGTAATATGAGTGTAATAACATGTAATAGGAGTGTAATAACATGTAACAGGAGTGTAATAACATGTAATTGGAGTGTAATAACATGTAATAGGAGTGTAATAACATGTAATAGGAGTGTAATAACATGTAATAGGAGTGTAATACTATGTAATAGGAGTGTAATACTATGTAATAGGAGTGTAATACTATGTAATAGGAGTGTAATAACATGTAATAGGAGTGTAATAACATGTAATAGGAGTGTAATACTATGTAATAGGAGTGTAATACTATGTAATAGGAGTGTAATACTATGTAATAGGAGTGTAATACTATGTAATAGGAGTGTAATACTATGTAATAGGAGTGTAATACTATGTAATAGGAGTGTAATACTATGTAATAGGAGTGTAATACTATGTAATAGGAGTGTAATACTATGTAATAGGAGTGTAATAACATGTAATAGGAGTGTAATACTATGTAATAGGAGTGTAATACTATGTAATAGGAGTGTAATACTATGTAATAGGAGTGTAATACTATGTAATAGGAGTGTAATACTATGTAATAGGAGTGTAATACTATGTAATAGGAGTGTAATACTATGTAATAGGAGTGTAATACTATGTAATAGGAGTGTAATACTATGTAATAGGAGTGTAATACTATGTAATAGGAGTGTAATACTATGTAATAGGAGTGTAATAACATGTAATAGGAGTGTAATACTATGTAATAGGAGTGTAATACTATGTAATAGGAGTGTAATACTATGTAATAGGAGTGTAATAACATGTCTGTCTGTCTGTCTGTCTGTCTGTCTGTCTGTCTGTCTGTCTGTCTGTCTGTCTGTCTGTCTGTCTGTCTGTCTGTCTGTCTGTCTGTCTGTAGAGAGCTGAGGGGCCTGGTGGTACAGATGGTTCTGGCTACAGACATGTCCTGCCACTTCCAGCAGCTGAAACATATGAAGAACTTTCTCCAGCAACCGGAGGGGTGAGACTTAACAGCCTCCCGATCTTCTATACATCTAAATCTCCTCCCCCATTCCTGTTCTCTGCTCCTCTGTCACCACTGTCCTGACCCTCTATTAGTTCCTGTCCTCTCCTCTGTCCTGATCCTCTATTAGTTCCTGTCCTCTCCTCTGTCCTGATCCTATTAGTTCCTGTCCTCTCCTCTGTCACCACTGTCCTGACCCTCTATTAGTTCCTGTCCTCTCCTCTGTCACCACTGTCCTGATCCTCTATTAGTTCCTGTCCTCTTCTCTGTCACCACTGTCCTGATCCTCTATTAGTTCCTGTCCTATACTCTGTCACCACTGTCCTGATCCTCTATTAGTTCCTGTCCTCTCCTCTGTCACCACTGTCCTGATCCTCTATTAGTTCCTGTCCTCTCCTCTGTCACCACTGTCCTGATCCTCTATTAGTTCCTGTCCTCTCCTCTGTCACCACTGTCCTGATTCTCGATTAGTTCCTGTCCTCTCCTCTGTCACCACTGTCCTGATCCTCTATTAGTTCCTGTCCTCTCCTCTGTCACCACTGTCCTGATCCTCTATTAGTTCCTGTCCTCTCCTCTGTCACCACTGTCCTGATCCTCTATTAGTTCCTGTCCTCTCCTCTGTCAACACTGTCCTGTTCCTATTAGTTCCTGTCCTCTCCTCTGTCCTGATCCTCTATTAGTTCCTGTCCTCTCCTCTGTCACCACTGTCCTGATCCTCTATTAGTTCCTGTCCTCTCCTCTGTCAACACTGTCCTGATCCTATTAGTTCCTGTCCTCTCCTCTGTCACCACTGTCCTGATCCTCTATTAGTTCCTGTCCTCTCCTCTGTCACCACTGTCCTGATCCTCTATTAGTTCCTGTCCTCTCCTCTGTCACCACTGTCCTGATTCTCGATTAGTTCCTGTCCTCTCCTCTGTCACCACTGTCCTGATCCTCTATTAGTTCCTGTCCTCTCCTCTGTCACCACTGTCCTGATCCTCTATTAGTTCCTGTAACCGTCAGCGATCAGTCAACATGATGTTTGCTGAGCTGCTGTATTAAGACTGGGTCTGAGTGAGAGATACATGTTGAGTGACATTGATGGAACTTATTCACCTTGAACACATATACACACACACACACACACAGACACAGACAAAGACACACACACACACACACACGGACACGGACACGGACACATACAGAGAAACTCTATTAATACAGGGTTGTGATTTGTCCCATATATGTGGAGTAGAATGGAACATTGTACCAACCACTGCTGCCCTGGGTAAAGTGCTGCAATGACACACACAGACAGACGGACGGACGGACGGACGGACGGACTGGCGGGCGGACGGACGGACGAACATATTGACTGGTGGGCGGGCGGACGGACGGACAGACAGTGTTAATATTCAGTCAATATCCAGTCAGCAGATTTCAGAAATAAAGAGTCCAAGTCATTCTGATGCAACATTCTGGCTGAACTTCGACCGTGTCATAGTTACAACACATACAGACTGTCTGCTGGGATGTCATGGATTTACCCTTCTATCTCTCTGTATCTCCTACTCCAGAATTCAGAAACCCTATCTCTGCTGTTAACTATCTAACCGTGTGTGTGTGTGTGTGTGTGTGTGTGTGTGTGTGTGTGTGTGTGTGTGTGTGTGTGTGTGTGTGTGTGTGTGTGTGTCCACCAGGATTGATAAACCCAAAGCCATGTCTTTGCTGCTCCATACAGCTGATATCAGCCACCCAGCTAAGACATGGGACCTACACCACCGCTGGACAGCATCTCTTCTGGAGGAGTTTTTCAGACAGGTAACCTCTGACCTCTGACCTCTAACCTCTAACCCAACACCACCGCTGGACAGCATCCCTTCTGGAGGAGTTCTTCAGACAGGTAACCTCTGACCTCTAACCTCTAACCCTACACCACCGCTGGACAGCATCCCTTCTGGAGGAGTTCTTCAGACAGGTAACCTCTGACCTCTAACCTCTAACCCTACACCACCGCTGGACAGCATCCCTTCTGGAGGAGTTCTTCAGACAGGTAACCTCTAACCTCTAACCTCTAACCCTACACCACCGCTGGACAGCATCTCTTCTGGAGGAGTTCTTCAGACAGGTAACCTCTAACCTCTAACCTCTAACCTCTAACCCAACACCACCGCTGGACAGCATCCCTTCTGGAGGAGTTCTTCAGACAGGTAACCTCTAACCTCTAACCTCTAACCTCTAACCCTACACCACCGCTGGACAGCATCCCTTCTGGAGGAGTTCTTCAAACAGGTAACCTCTAACCTCTAACCTCTAACCCTACACCACCGCTGGACAGCATCTCTTCTGGAGGAGTTCTTCAGACAGGTAACCTCTAACCTCTAACCTCTAACCTCTAACCCTACACCACCGCTGGACAGCATCCCTTCTGGAGGAGTTCTTCAAACAGGTAACCTCTAACCTCTAACCTCTAACCCTACACCACCGCTGGACAGCATCTCTTCTGGAGGAGTTCTTCAGACAGGTAACCTCTGACCTCTGACCTCTAACCTCTAACCCAACACCACCGCTGGACTGCATCCCTTCTGGAGGAGTTCTTCAGACAGGTAACCTCTGACCTCTAACCTCTAACCCTACACCACCGCTGGACAGCATCCCTTCTGGAGGAGTTCTTCAGACAGGTAACCTCTGACCTCTAACCTCTAACCCTACACCACCGCTGGACAGCATCCCTTCTGGAAGAGTTCTTCAGACAGGTAACCTCTGACCTCTAACCTCTGACCCTACACCACCGCTGGACAGCATCTCTTCTGGAGGAGTTCTTCAGACAGGTAACCTCTAACCTCTAACCTCTAACCTCTAACCCTACACCACCGCTGGACAGCATCCCTTCTGGAGGAGTTCTTCAAACAGGTAACCTCTAACCTCTAACCTCTAACCCTACACCACCGTTGGACAGCATCTCTTCTGGAGGAGTTCTTCAGACAGGTAACCTCTGACCTCTGACCTCTAACCTCTAACCCAACACCACCGCTGGACAGCATCCCTTCTGGAGGAGTTCTTCAGACAGGTAACCTCTGACCTCTAACCTCTAACCTCTAACCCTACACCACCGCTGGACAGCATCTCTTCTGGAGGAGTTCTTCAGACAGGTAACCTCTAACCTCTAACCTCTAACCTCTAACCCAACACCACCGCTGGACAGCATCCCTTCTGGAGGAGTTCTTCAGACAGGTAACCTCTAACCTCTAACCTCTAACCTCTAACCCTACACCACCGCTGGACAGCATCCCTTCTGGAGGAGTTCTTCAAACAGGTAACCTCTAACCTCTAACCTCTAACCCTACACCACCGCTGGACAGCATCTCCTCTGGAGGAGTTCTTCAGACAGGTAACCTCTGACCTCTAACCTCTAACCCTACACCACCGCTGGACAGCATCTCTTCTGGAGGAGTTCTTCAGACAGGTAACCTCTAACCTCTAACCTCTAACCCAACACCACCGCTGGACAGCATCCCTTCTGGAGGAGTTCTTCAGACAGGTAACCTCTAACCTCTAACCTCTAACCCTACACCACCGCTGGACAGCATCCCTTCTGGAGGAGTTCTTCAAACAGGTAACCTCTGACCTCTAACCTCTAACCTCTAACCCTACACCACCGCTGGACTGCATCCCTTCTGGAGGAGTTCTTCAGACAGGTAACCTCTGACCTCTTATTATTCTGTGTCGACAACACTTACAGGGTTCTCGTTTAATATGCTGTGTTGACAGGTCTTATAGGGTTCTCGTTTAATATGCTGTGTTGACAGGTCTTACAGGGTTCTAGTTTATTATGCTGTGTTGACAGGTCTTATAGGGTTCTAGTTTATTATGCTGTGTTGACAGGTCTTATAGGGTTCTAGTTTATTATGCTGTGTTGACAGGTCTTACAGGGTTCTAGTTTATTATGCTGTGTTAACAGGTCTTATAGGGTTCTAGTTTATTATGCTGTGTTGACAGGTCTCACAGGGTTCTAGTTTATTATGCTGTGTTAACAGGTCTTATAGGGTTCTAATTTATTATGCTGTGTTAACAGGTCTTATAGGGTTCTCGTTTATTATGCCGTGTTAACAGGTCTTATAGGGTTCTCGTTTATTATGCTGTGTTGACAGGTCTTATAGGGTTCTAGTTTATTATGCTGTGTTGACAGGTCTTATAGGGTTCTAGTTTATTATGCTGTGTTGACAGGTCTTATAGGGTTCTAGTTTATTATGCTGTGTTAACAGGTCTTATAGCCTTATAGTATTATCAGATTTCCACTGGTCTAATGTCCATTGCTTGTGTTTCTTGGCCCAAGCAAGTCTCTTCTTGTTATTAGTGTCCTTTAGTAGTGGTTTCTTTGTAGCAATTTGACCATGAAGGCCTGATTCACAGTCTCCTCTGTATTGTTGATGTTGAGAGATGTCTGTTACTTGAACTCTGTGAACCATTTATTTTGGATACAATCTGAGGTGCAGTTAACTCTAATGAAATTATCCGCTGCAGCAGAGGTAACTCTGGGTCTTCCTTTCCTGTGGTGGACCTCATGAGAGCCAGTTTCATCATAGCACTTGATTGTTTTTGCGACTGCACTTGAAGACACGAATTGACTGACCTTAATGTCTTAAATTAATGATGGACTGTCGTTTCTCTTTGCTTATTTGAGCTGTACTTGACATAATATGGACTTGGTCTTTTACCAAATAGGGCGATTTTCTGTATAACACCCCTACCTTGTCACAACACAACTGATTGTCTCAAACGCAACTTCTTCGGGATCGGTGTCCCTTCCACTGGATGGTTGAGCTAACGTAGGCTAATGCGATTAGCATGAGGTTGTAAATAACAATAACATTCCCCAGGACATAGACATATCTGATATGGGCAGAAAGCTTAAATTCTTGTTCATCTAACTGCACTGTTTATTTTACAGTAGCTATTACAGTGAAAGAATACCATGCTATTGTTTGAGGAGAGTTCACAGTTTTGAACATTAAAAGTTATAAATTAACAGATTAGGCACATTTGGGCAGTCTTGATACAACATTTTGAGCAGAAATGCAATGGTTCATTGGATCAGACTAAAACTTGGCACATACACAGCTGCCTTCTAGTGGCCAAATCTAAATTGCACCTGGGCTGGAATAATACTACATAGGGCCTTTCTCTTGCGTTTCAAAGACGATGGTACAAAAAAATACAAAAGAACGGTTGTTTTTTTCTTTGTATTAGCATTTACCAGATCTAATGTGTTATATTCTCCTACATTCATTTCACATTTCCACAAACTCCAAAGTGTTTCCTTTCAAATGGTATCAAGAATATGCATATCCTTGCTTCAGGTCCTGAGCTACAGGCAGTTAGATTTGGGTATGTCATTTTAGGGGAAAATTGAAAAAAAGATCCTTAAGAGGTTTTAAGAAGGAAAGAAATGTAAAAAATGTACTTTTAACAAGACACACCTGTTAATTGTAATGCATTCCAGTTGACTACCTCGTGAAGCTGGTTGAGAGACTGCCAAGAGTGTGCAAAGCTGTCATCAAGGCTAAATGTGGCTACTTTGAAGAATCTCAAATATAAATACAATATATTTTGATTTGTTTAACAATTTTTGGTTACTACATGATTCCATATGTGTCATTTCATAGTTTTGATGTCTTCACTATTATTCTACAATGTAGAAAATAGTCAAAATAAAGAAAAACCCTTGAATGAGTAGGTGTGACCAAACTTTTGACTGGTACCGTATACAGTTGAAGTCGGAAGTTTACATACACCTTAGCCAAATACATTTTAACTCAGTTTTCCACAATTCCTGACATTTGATCCTTGTAAAAAGTCCATGTCTTAGGTCAGTTAGGATCACCACTTTATTTTAAGAATGTGAAATGTCAGAATAATAGTAGAGAGAATGATTTATTTCAGCTTGTATTTCTTTCATCACGTTCCCAGTGGGTCAGAAGTTTACATACACTCAATTAGTATTTGGTAGCATTGCCTTTAAATTGTTTAACTTGGGTCAAATGTTTCGGGTAGCCTTCCACAAGCTTCCCACAATAAGTTGGGTGAATTTTGGCCCATTCCTTCTGACAGAGCTGGTGTAACTGAGTCAGGTTTGTAGGCCTCCTTGCTCGCACACGCTTTTTCAGTTTGGCCACAAATGTTCTATAGGATGGAGGTCAGGGCTTTGTGATGGCCACTCCAATACCTTGACTTTGTTGTCCTTAAGCCATTTTGCCACAACTTTGGAAGTATGCTTGGGGTCATTGTCGATTTGGAAGACCCATTTGCAACCAAGCTTTAACTTCCTGACTGATGTCTTGAGATGTTGCTTCAATATATCCACATCATTTTCCTCCTGATGCCATCTATTTTGTGAAGTGCACCAGTCCCTCCTGCAGCAAAGCACCCCCACAACATGATGCTGCCACCCCCGTGCTTCACGGTTGGGATGGTGTTCTTCGGCTTGCAAGGCTCCCCCTTTTTCCTCCAAACATAACGATGGTCATTATGGCCAACAGTTTTATTATTTAAAGCCATGACGACATTTTCTGGAATTTTCCAAGCTGTTTAAAGGCACAGTCAACTTAGTGTATGTAAACGTCTGACCCACTGGAATTGTGATACAGTGAATTATAAGTGAAATAATCTGTCTGTAAACAATTGTTGGAAAAATGACTTGTGTCATGCACAATGTAGATGTCCTAACCGACTTGCCAAAACTATAGTTTGTTAACAAGAAATGTGTGGAGTGGTTGAAAAACAAGTTATAATCTAAGTGTATGTAAACTGTATATTTATATGTATTTATATCTGTATTTATTATGGATCCCCATTCGCTGCTGCCAAGCAGCCCTTCCTGGGGTCCAGAAAAATTAAGGCAGTTTATACAATTTTAAAAACATTACAATACATTCACAGATTTCACAACACACTGTGTGCCCTCAGGCCCCAACTCCACCACAACCACATATCTACAGTACTAAATCCATGTGTATGTGTGTGTATAGTACCTGTTCACAACTCCATACCTAGTACCTGGTCACACCTCCGTCCCTAGTACCTGGTCACAACTCTATCCCTAGTCACACCTCCATCCCTAGTACCTGGTCACACCCCCATCCCTAGTACCTGGTCACACCTCCATCCCTAGTACCTGGTCACACCTCCATCCCTAGTACCTGGTCACACCTCCATCCCTAGTACCTGGTCACACCTCCATCCCTAGTACCTGGTCACACCTCCATCCCTAGTACCTGGTCACATCTCCATCCCTAGTACCTGGTAACACCTCCATCCCTAGTACCTGGTCACACCTCCATCCCTAGTACCTGGTCACACCTCCATCCCTAGTACCTGGTCACACCTCCATCCCTAGTACCTGGTCACACCTCCATTCCTAGTACCTGGTCACACCTCCATCCCTAGTACCTGGTCACACCTCCATCTCTAGTACCTGGTCACACCTCCATCCCTAGTACCTGGTCACACCTCCATCCCTAGTCACACCTCCATCCCTAGTACCTGGTCACACCTCCATCCCTAGTACCTAGTACCTGGTCACACCTCCATCCCTAGTACCTAGTACCTGGTCACACCTCCATCCCTAGTACCTGGTCACACCTCCATCCCTAGTACCTAGTACCTGGTCACACCTCCATCCCTAGTACCTGGTCACACCTCCATCCCTAGTACCTAGTACCTGGTCACACCTCCATCCCTAGTACCTGGTCACACCTCCATCCCTAGTACCTGGTCACACCTCCATCCCTAGTACCTGGTCACACCTCTATCCCTAGTACCTGGTCACACCTCCATCCCTAGTACCTGGTCACACCTCTATCCCTAGTACCTGGTCACACCTCCATCCCTAGTACCTGGTCACACCTCCATCCCTAGTACCTGGTCACACCTCCATCCCTAGTACCTGGTCACACCTCCATCCCTAGTACCTGGTCACACCTCCATCCCTAGTACCTGGTCACACCTCCATCCCTAGTACCTGGTCACACCTCCATCCCTAGTACCTAGTACCTGGTCACACCTCCATCCCTAGTACCTGGTCACATCTCCATCCCTAGTGCCTGGTCACACCTCCATCCCTAGTGCCTGGTCACACCCCCATCCCTAGTACCTGGTCACACCTCCATCCCTAGTACCTGGTCACACCTCCATCCCTAGTACCTGGTCACATCTCCATCCCTAGTGCCTGGTCACACCTCCATCCCTAGTACCTGGTCACACCTCCATCCCTAGTACCTGGTCACACCTCCATCCCTAGTACCTGGTCACACCTCCATCCCTAGTACCTGGTCACATCTCAATCCCTAGTACCTGGTCACACCTCCATCCCTAGTACCTGGTCACACCTCCATCACTAGTACCTGGTTACACCTCCATCCCTAGTACCTGGTCACACCTCCATCCCTAGTACCTGGTCACACCTCCATCCCTAGTACCTGGTCACATCTCCATCCCTAGTACCTGGTCACACCTCCATCCCTAGTACCTGGTTACACCTCCATCCCTAGTACCTGGTTACACCTCCATCCCTAGTACCTGGTCACACCTCCATCCCTAGTACCTGGTCACACCTCCATCCCTAGTACCTGGTCACACCTCCATCCCTAGTACCTGGTCACACCTCCATCCCTAGTACCTGGTCACACCTCCATCCCTAGTACCTGGTCACACCTCCATCCCTAGTACCTGGTCACACCTCCATCCCTAGTACCTGGTCACATCTCCATCCCTAGTACCTGGTCACACCTCTATCCCTAGTACCTGGTCACACCTCCATCCCTAGTACCTGGTCACACCTCAATCTCTAGTACCTGGTCACACCTCCATCCCTAGTACCTGGTCACACCTCCATCCCTAGTACCTGGTCACACCTCCATCCCTAGTACCTGGTCACACCTCCGTCCCTAGTACCTGGTCACACCTCCATCTCTAGTACCTGGTCACACCTCCATCCCTAGTACCTGGTCACACCTCCATCCCTAGTACCTGGTCACATCTCCATCCCTAGTACCTGGTCACACCTCCATCAATAGTACCTGGTCACACCTCCATCCCTAGTACCTAGTCACACCTCCATCAATAGTACCTGGTCACACCTCCATCCCTAGTACCTGGTCACACCTCCATCAATAGTACCTGGTCACACCTCCATCCCTAGTACCTGGTCACAACTCCATCAATAGTACCTGGTCACACCTCCATCCCTAGTACCTGGTCACACCTCCATCAATAGTACCTGGTCACACCTCCATCAATAGTACCTGGTCACACCTCCATCAATAGTACCTGGTCACACCTCCATCAATAGTACCTGGTCACACCTCCATCAATAGTACCTGGTCACACCTCCATCAATAGTACCTGGTCACACCTCCATCTCTAGTACCTGGTCACATCTCTATCACTAGTACCTGGTCACACCTCCATCCCTAGTACCTGGTCACACCTCCATCCCTAGTACCTGGTCATACCTCCATCCCTAGTACCTGGTCACACCTCCATCCCTAGTACCTGGTCACATCTCCATCCCTAGTACCTGGTCACACCTCCATCCCTAGTACCTGGTCACACCTCCATCCCTAGTACCTGGTCACACCTCCATCCCTAGTACCTGGTCACACCTCCATCAATAGTACCTGGTCACACCTCCATCAATAGTACCTGGTCACACCTCCATCAATAGTACCTGGTCACACCTCCATCAATAGTACCTGGTCACACCTCCATCCCTAGTACCTGGTCACACCTCCATCAATAGTACCTGGTCACACCTCCATCCCTAGTACCTGGTCACACCTCCATCAATAGTACCTGGTCACACCTCCATCCCTAGTACCTGGTCACACCTCCATCAATAGTACCTGGTCACACCTCCATCCCTAGTACCTGGTCACACCTCCATCCCTAGTACCTAGTACCTGGTCACACCTCCATCCCTAGTACCTGGTCACACCTCCATCCTTAGTACCTAGTACCTGGTCACACCTCCATCCCTAGTACCTGGTCACACCTCCATCCCTAGTACCTGGTCACACCTCCATCCTTAGTACCTGGTCACACCTCCATCCCTAGTACCTGGTCACACCTCCATCCCTAGTACCTGGTACCTGGTCACACCTCCATCCCTAGTACCTGGTCACACCTCCATCCTTAGTACCTGGTCACACCTCCATCCCTAGTACCTAGTACCTGGTCACACCTCCATCCCTAGTACCTGGTCACACCTCCATCCTTAGTACCTGGTCACACCTCCATCCCTAGTACCTGGTCACACCTCCATCCCTAGTACCTGGTCACACCTCCATCCCTAGTGCCTGGTCACACCTCCATCCCTAGTGCCTGGTCACACCTCCATCCCTAGTACCTGGTCACACCTCCATCCCTAGTACCTGGTCACACCTCCATCCCTAGTACCTAGTACCTGGTCACACCTCCATCCCTAGTACCTAGTACCTGGTCACACCTCCATCCCTAGTACCTAGTACCTGGTCACACCTCCATCCCTAGTACCTAGTACCTGGTCACACCTCCATCCCTAGTACCTGGTCACACCTCCATCCCTAGTACCTGGTCACACCTCCATCCCTAGTACCTAGTACCTGGTCACACCTCCATCCCTAGTACCTAGTACCTGGTCACACCTCCATCCCTAGTACCTGGTCACACCTCCATCCCTAGTACCTGGTCACACCTCCATCTCTAGTACCTGGTCACACCTCCATCCCTAGTACCTGGTCACACCTCCATCCCTAGTACCTGGTCACACCTCCATCCCTAGTACCTGGTCACACCTCCATCCCTAGTACCTGGTCACACCTCCATCCCTAGTACCTGGTCACACCTCCATCCCTAGTACCTGGTCACACCTCCATCCCTAGTACCTGGTCACACCTCCATCCCTAGTACCTGGTCACACCTCCGTCCCTAGTACCTGGTCACACCTCCGTCCCTAGTGCCTGGTCACACCTCCATCCCTAGTACCTGGTCACACCTCCATCCCTAGTACCTGGTCACACCTCCGTCCCTAGTACCTGGTCACACCTCCATCCATAGTACCTAGTCACACCTCCATCCCTAGTACCTGGTCACACCTCCATCCCTAGTACCTGGTCACACCTCCATCCCTAGTACCTGGTCACATCTCCATCCCTAGTACCTGGTCACACCTCCATCCCTAGTACCTGGTCACACCTCCATCCCTAGTACCTGGTCACACCTCCATCCCTAGTGCCTGGTCACACCTCCATCCCTAGTACCTGGTCACACCTCCATCCCTAGTACCTGGTAACATCTCCATCCCTAGTACCTAGTCACACCTCCATCCCTAGTACCTGGTCACACCTCCATCCCTAGTACCTGGTCACACCTCCATCCCTAGTACCTGGTAACACCTCCATCCCTAGTACCTGGTCACATCTCCATCCCTAGTACCTGGTCACACCTCCATCCCTAGTACCTAGTACCTGGTCACACCTCCATCCCTAGTACCTGGTCACACCTCCATCCCTAGTGCCTGGTCACACCTCCGTCCCTAGTACCTGGTCACACCTCCATCCCTAGTACCTGGTCACACCTCCATCCCTAGTACCTGGTCACACCTCCATCCCTAGTGCCTGGTCACACCTCCAACCCTAGTGACTGGTCACACCTCCATCCCTAGTACCTGGTCACACCTCCATCCCTAGTACCTGGTCACACCTCCATCCCTAGTACCTGGTCACACCTCCATCCCTAGTACCTGGTCACACCTCCATCCCTAGTACCTGGTCACACCTCCATCCCTAGTACCTGGTCACACTTCCATCCCTAGTACCTAGTACCTGGTCACACCTCCATCCCTAGTACCTGGTCACACCTCCATCCCTAGTGCCTGGTCACACCTCCGTCCCTAGTACCTGGTCACACCTCTATCCCTAGTACCTGGTCACACCTCCATCCCTAGTACCTGGTCACACCTCCATCCCTAGTACCTGGTCACACCTCCATCCCTAGTACCTGGTCACACCTCCATCCCTAGTACCTGGTCACACCTCCATCCCTAGTACCTAGTACCTGGTCACACCTCCATCCCTAGTACCTGGTCACACCTCCGTCCCTAGTACCTGGTCACACCTCCATCCCTAGTACCTAGTACCTGGTCACACCTCCGTCCCTAGTACCTGGTCACACCTCCGTCCCTAGTACCTGGTCACACCTCCATCCCTAGTACCTAGTACCTGGTCACATCTCCATCCCTAGTACCTGGTCACACCTCCATCCCTAGTACCTGGTCACACCTCCATCCCTAGTACCTGGTCACAACTCTATCCCTAGTACCTGGTCACACCTCCATCTCTAGTACCTGGTCACACCTCCATCCCTAGTGCCTGGTCACACCTCCATCCCTAGTACCTGGTCACACCTCCGTCCCTAGTACCTGGTCACACCTCCATCCCTAGTACCTGGTCACACCTCCATCCCTAGTACCTGGTCACACCTCCATCCCTAGTACCTGGTCACACCTCCATCCCTAGTACCTGGTCACACCTCCGTCCCTAGTACCTGGACACACCTCCATCCCTAGTACCTGGTCACATCTCCGTCCCTAGTACCTGGTCACACCTCCATCCATAGTACCTGGTCACATCTCCGTCCCTAGTACCTGGTCACATCTCCATCCCTAGTACCTGGTCACACCTCCATCCCTAGTACCTGGTCACACCTCCATCCCTAGTACCTGGTCACACCTCTATCCCTAGTACCTGGTCACACCTTCGTCCCTAGTACCTGGTCACACCTCCATCCCTAGTACCTGGTCACATCTCCGTCCCTAGTACCTGGTCACATCTCCATCCCTAGTACCTGGTCACACCTCCATCCCTAGTACCTGGTCACACCTCCATCCCTAGTACCTGGTCACACCTCCATCCATAGTACCTGGTCACACCTCCATCCCTAGTGCCTGGTAACACCTCCATCCCTAGTACCTGGTCACACCTCCATCCCTAGTACCTGGTCACACCTCCATCCCTAGTGCCTGGTAACACCTCCATCCCTAGTACCTGGTCACAACTCTATCCCTAGTACCTGGTCACACCTCTATCCCTAGTACCTGGTAACACCTCCATCCCTAGTACCTGGTCACACCTCCATCCCTAGTACCTGGTCACACCTCCATCCCTAGTACCTGGTCACACCTCCATCCCTAGTACCTGGTCACACCTCCATCCCTAGTACCTGGTCACACCTCCATCCCTAGTACCTGGTCACACCTCCATCCCTAGTACCTGGTCACACCTCCATCCCTAGTACCTGGTCACACCTCCATCCCTAGTACCTGGTCACACCTCCATCCCTAGTACCTGGTCACACCTCCATCCATAGTACCTGGTCACACCTCCATCCCTAGTACCTGGTCACACCTCCATCCCTAGTGCCTGGTCACACCTCCATCCCTAGTACCTGGTAACACCTCCATCCCTAGTACCTGGTCACAACTCTATCCCTAGTACCTGGTCACACCTCTATCCCTAGTACCTGGTCACACCTCCATCCCTAGTACCTGGTCACACCTCCGTCCCTAGTACCTGGTCACACCTCCATCCCTAGTGCCTGGTAACACCTCCATCCCTAGTACCTGGACACACCTCCATCCATAGTACCTGGTCACACCTCCGTCCCTAGTACCTGGTCACACCTCCATCCCTAGTACCTGGTCACATCTCCGTCCCTAGTACCTGGTCACATCTCCATCCCTAGTACCTGGTCACACCTCCATCCCTAGTACCTGGTAACACCCCCATCCCTAGTGCCTGGTCACACCTCCATCCCTAGTACCTGGTCACACCTCCATCCCTAGTACCTGGTCACACCTCCATCCCTAGTACCTGGTCACAACTCTATCCCTAGTACCTGGTCACACCTCCATCCCTAGTGCCTGGTCACACCTCCATCCCTAGTACCTGGTCACACCTCCATCCCTAGTACCTGGTCACACCTCCATCCATAGTACCTGGTCACACCTCCATCCCTAGTACCTGGTCACACCTCCATCCATAGTACCTGGTCACATCTCCATCCCTAGTACCTGGTCACACCTCCATCCCTAGTACCTAGTACCTGGTCACACCTCCATCCCTAGTACCTGGTCACACCTCCATCCCTAGTGCCTGGTAACACCTCCATCCCTAGTACCTGGTCACACCTCCATCCCTAGTACCTGGTCACACCTCCATCCCTAGTACCTGGTCACACCTCCATCCCTAGTACCTGGTCACACCTCCATCCCTAGTACCTGGTCACACCTCCATCCCTAGTACCTAGTACCTGGTCACACCTCCATCCCTAGTACCTGGTCACACCTCCGTCCCTAGTACCTGGTCACACCTCCATCCCTAGTACCTAGTACCTGGTCACACCTCCGTCCCTAGTACCCGGTCACACCTCCGTCCGTAGTACCTGGTCACATCTCCATCCCTAGTACCTAGTACCTGGTCACACCTCCATCCCTAGTGCCTAGTCACACCTCCATCCCTAGTACCTGGTCACACCTCCATCCATAGTACCCTGTCACACCTCCATCCCTAGTACCTGGTCACACCTCCATCCCTAGTACCTGGTCACACCTCCATCCCTAGTACCTGGTCACACCTCCATCCCTACTACCTGGTCACACCTCCGTCCCTAGTACCTGGTCACACCTCCATCCCTAGTACCTGGTCACACCTCCATCCCTAGTACCTGGTCACACCTCCATCCCTAGTACCTGGTCTCACCTCCATCCCTAGTACCTGGTCACATCTCCATCCCTAGTACCTAGTACCTGGTCACACCTCCATCCCTAGTACCTGGTCACACCTCCATCCCTAGTACCTAGTACCTGGTCACACCTCCATCCCTAGTACCTGGTCACATCTCCATCCCTAGTACCTGGTCACACCTCCATCCCTAGTGCCTGGTCACACCTCCATCCCTAGTACCTGGTCACACCTCCATCCCTAGTACCTGGTCACACCTCCATCCCTACTACCTGGTCACACCTCCATCCCTAGTACCTGGTCACACCTCCGTCCCTAGTGCCTGGTCACACCTCCATCCCTAGTGCCTGGTCACACCTCCATCCCTAGTGCCTGGTCACACCTCCATCCCTAGTGCCTGGTCACATCTCCATCCCTAGTACCTAGTACCTGGTCACACCTCCATCCCTAGTACCTGGTAACACCTCCATCCCTAGTACCTGGTCACACCTCCATCCCTAGTACCTGGTCACACCTCCATCCCTAGTGCCTGGTCACACCTCCATCCCTAGTACCTGGTAACACCTCCATCCCTAGTACCTGGTCACAACTCTATCCCTAGTCACACCTCCATCCCTAGTACCTGGTCACACCTCCATCCCTAGTACCTGGTCACACCTCCATCCCTAGTACCTGGTCACACCTCCATCCCTAGTGCCTGGTAACACCTCCATCCCTAGTACCTGGTCACAACTCTATCCCTAGTACCTGGTCACACCTCTATCCCTAGTACCTGGTCACACCTCCATCCCTAGTACCTGGTCACACCTCCATCCCTAGTACCTGGTCACACCTCCATCCCTAGTACCTGGTCACATCTCCATCCCTAGTACCTGGACACACCTCCATCCCTAGTACCTGGTCACACCTCCGTCCCTAGTACCTGGTCACACCTCCATCCCTAGTGCCTGGTCACACCTCCATCCCTAGTGCCTGGTAACACCTCCATCCCTAGTACCTGGTCACACCTCCATCCCTAGTGCCTGGTCACATCTCCGTCCCTAGTACCTGGTCACACCTCCATCCCTAGTACCTGGTCACACCCCCATCCCTAGTACCTGGTCACACCTCCATCCCTAGTACCTGGTCACACCTCCATCCCTAGTACCTGGTCACACCTCCATCCCTAGTACCTGGTCACACCTCCATCCCTAGTACCTGGTCACACCTCCATCCCTAGTACCTGGTCACACCTCCATCCCTAGTACCTGGTCACATCTCCATCCCTAGTGCCTGGTCACACCTCTATCCCTAGTACCTGGTCACACCTCCATCCCTAGTACCTGGTCACACCTCTATCCCTAGTACCTGGTCACACCTCCATCCCTAGTACCTGGTCACACCTCCATCCCTAGTACCTGGTCACACCTCCATCCCTAGTACCTAGTACCTGGTCACACCTCCATCCCTAGTACCTGGTCACACCTCCATCCCTAGTACCTGGTCACACCTCCATCCCTAGTACCTGGTCACACCTCCATCCCTAGTACCTAGTACCTGGTCACACCTCCATCCCTAGTACCTGGTCACATCTCCATCCCTAGTGCCTGGTCACACCTCCGTCCCTAGTACCTGGTCACACCTCCATCCCTAGTACCTGGTCACACCTCCATCCCTAGTACCTGGTCACACCTCCATCCCTAGTACCTGGTCACATCTCCATCCATAGTACCTGGTAACACCTCCATCCCTAGTACCTGGTCACACCTCCATCTCTAGTGCCTGGTAACACCTCCATCCCTAGTACCTGGTCACACCTCCATCCCTAGTACCTAGTACCTGGTCACACCTCCATCCCTAGTACCTGGTCACACCTCCATCCCTAGTACCTAGTACCTGGTCACACCTCCATCCCTAGTACCTGGTCACACCTCCATCCCTAGTACCTAGTACCTGGTCACACCTCCATCCCTAGTACCTGGTCACACCTCCATCCCTAGTACCTAGTACCTGGTCACACCTCCATCCCTAGTACCTGGTCACACCTCCGTCCCTAGTACCTGGTCACACCTCCATCCCTAGTACCTAGTACCTGGTCACACCTCCGTCCCTAGTACCTGGTCACACCTCCGTCCCTAGTACCTGGTCACACCTCCATCCCTAGTACCTAGTACCTGGTCACACCTCCATCCCTAGTACCTGGTCACACCTCCATCCCTAGTACCTAGTCACACCTCCATCCCTAGTACCTGGTCACACCTCCATCCCTAGTACCTGGTCACACCTCCATCCCTAGTACCTAGTACCTGGTCACACCTCCATCCCTAGTACCTGGTCACACCTCCATCCCTAGTACCTGGTCACACCTCCATCCCTAGTACCTGGTCACACCTCCATCCCTAGTACCTGGTCACACCTCCGTCCCTAGTACCTGGTCACATCTCCATCCCTAGTACCTAGTACCTGGTCACACCTCCATCCCTAGTACCTAGTGCCTGGTCACACCTCCATCCCTAGTGCCTGGTCACATCTCCATCCCTAGTACCTGGTCACATCTCCATCCCTATTGCCTAGTGCCTGCATTATTGTTTGTCACTTGGATTTCATCCATGGTTTTTCAATTTTTCGATAATAAATAACTATATTTTTCCATTGTGTTGATGGTGAATTGATTGATTTTCAAGTTCAAGTTTTTTTTCAAGATAAGTGTTCAAGATCAGAATCTTCCAGTCCATTGGGTGTCTCACTAAACTCCCATGTCTTGATTGCTTTATTGACGGTGTGATGTCATCATGTTGATCATGTGATCATATGATGTGCTGTGTCTCTCCAGGGTGATAAGGAGGCGGAGCTAGGACTGCCCTTCTCTCCTCTGTGTGACCGCAAGTCAACCATGGTTGCCCAGTCCCAGATAGGTGAGTTACATAACCTCAACCCTGACAACAATTCAACCATGGTGTCCCAGTCCCAGATAGGTGAGTTACATAACCCTGACAACAAGTCAACCATGGTGTCCCAGTCCCAAAAAGGTGAGTTACATAACCCTGACAACAAGTCAACCATGGTGTCCCAGTCCCAGATAGGTGAGTTACATAACCCTGACAACAAGTCAACCATGGTGTCCCAGTCCCAGATAGGTGAGTTACATAACCTCAACCCTGACAACAAGTCAACCATGGTGTCCCAGTCCCTGATAGGTGAGTTACATAACCTCAACCCTGACAACAAGTCAACCATGGTGTCCCAGTCCCAGATAGGTGAGTTACATAACCCTGACAACAAGTCAACCATGGTGTCCCAGTCCCTGATAGGTGAGTTACATAACCCTGACAACAAGTCAACCATGGTGTCCCAGTCTCAGATAGGTGAGTTACATAACCCTGACAACAAGTCAACCATGGTGTCCCAGTCCCTGATAGGTGAGTTACATAACCTCAACCCTGACAACAAGTCAACCATGGTGTCCCAGTCCCTGATAGGTGAGTTACATAACCCTGACAACAAGTCAACCATGGTGTCCCAGTCCCAGATAGGTGAGTTACATAACCCTGACAACAAGTCAACCATGGTGTCCCAGTCCCTGATAGGTGAGTTACATAACCCTGACAACAAGTCAACCATGGTGTCCCAGTCCCAGATAGGTGAGTTACATAACCTCAACCCTGACAAGTCAACCATGGTGTCCCAGTCTCAGATAGGTGAGTTACATAACCTCAACCCTGACAAGTCAACCATGGTGTCCCAGTCCCAGATAGGTGAGTTACATAACCCTGACAACAAGTCAACCATGGTGTCCCAGTCTCAGATAGGTGAGTTACATAACCCTGACAACAAGTCAACCATGGTGTCCCAGTCCCTAATAGGTGAGTTACATAACCCTGACAACAAGTCAACCATGGTGTCCCAGTCCCAGATAGGTGAGTTACATAACCTTAACCCTGACAACAAGTCAACCATGGTGTCCCAGTCCCAGATAGGTGAGTTACATAACCTCAACCCTGACAACAAGTCAACCATGGTGTCCCAGTCCCTGATAGGTGAGTTACATAACCCTGACAACAAGTCAACCATGGTGTCCCAGTCCCAGATAGGTGAGTTACATAACCCTGACAACAAGTCAACCATGGTGTCCCAGTCCATGATAGGTGAGTTACATAACCCTGACAACAAGTCAACCATGGTGTCTTAGTCCCTGATAGGTGAGTTACATAACCCTGACAATAAGTCAACCATGGTGTCCCAGTACCAGATAGGTGAGTTACATAACCTCAACCATGACAACAAGTCAACCATGGTGTCCCAGTCCCAGATAGGTGAGTTACATAACCCTGACAACAAGTCAACCATGGTGTCCCAGTCCCAGATAGGTGAGTTACATAACCTCAACCCTGACAACAAGTCAACCATGGTGTCCCAGTCCCAGATAGGTGAGTTACATAACCCTGACAACAAGTCAACCATGGTGTCCCAGTCCCAGATAGGTGAGTTACATAACCTCAACCCTGACAACAAGTCAACCATGGTGTCCCAGTCCCAGATAGGTGAGTTACATAACCTCAACCCTGACAACAAGTCAACCATGGTGTCCCAGTCCCTGATAGGTGAGTTACATAACCTCAACCCTGACAACAAGTCAACCATGGTGTCCCAGTCCCTGATAGGTGAGTTACATAACCCTGACAAGTCAACCATGGTGTCCCAGTCCCTGATAGGTGAGTTACATAACCCTGACAACAAGTCAACCATGGTGTCCCAGTCCCAGATAGGTGAGTTACATAACCCTGACAACAAGTCAACCATGGTGTCCCAGTCCCTGATAGGTGAGTTACATAACCCTGACAACAAGTCAACCATGGTGTCCCAGTCCCAGATAGGTGAGTTACATAACCTCAACCCTGACAACAAGTCAACCATGGTGTCCCAGTCCCTGATAGGTGAGTTACATAACCCTGACAACAAGTCAACCATGGTGTCCCAGTCCCAGATAGGTGAGTTACATAACCCTGACAACAAGTCAACCATGGTGTCCCAGTCCCAGATAGGTGAGTTACATGACCCTGACAACAAGTCAACCATGGTGTCCCAGTCCCTGATAGGTGAGTTACATAACCCTGACAACAAGTCAACCATGGTGTCCCAGTCCCAGATAGGTGAGTTACATAACCCTGACAACAAGTCAACCATGGTGTCCCAGTCCCTAATAGGTGAGTTACATAACCCTGACAACAAGTCAACCATGGTGTCCCAGTCCCAGATAGGTGAGTTACATAACCCTGACAACAAGTCAACCATGGTGTCCCAGTCCCAGATAGGTGAGTTACATAACCCTGACAACAAGTCAACCATGGTGTCCCAGTCCCAGAAGGGTGAGTTACATAACCTCTACCCTGACAACAAGTCAACCATGGTGTCCCAGTCCCAGATAGGTGAGTTACATAACCCTGACAACAAGTCAACCATGGTGTCCCAGTACCAGATAGGTGAGTTACATAACCCTGACAACAAGTCAACCATGGTGTCCCAGTCCCTGATAGGTGAGTTACATAACCTCAACCCTGACAACAAGTCAACCATGGTGTCCCAGTCCCAGATAGGTGAGTTACATAACCTCAACCCTGACAACAAGTCAACCATGGTGTCCCAGTCCCTGATAGGTGAGTTACATAACCCTGACAACAAGTCAACCATGGTGTCCCAGTCCCTGATAGGTGAGTTACATAACCCTGACAACAAGTCAACCATGGTGTCCCAGTCCCAGATAGGTGAGTTACATAACCTCAACCCTGACAAGTCAACCATGGTGTCCCAGTCCCTGATAGGTGAGTTACATAACCCTGACAACAAGTCAACCATGGTGTCCCAGTCCCAGATAGGTGAGTTACATAACCCTGACAACAAGTCAACCATGGTGTCCCAGTCCATGATAGGTGAGTTACATAACCCTAAAAACAAGTCAACCTTGGTGTCCCAGTCCCTGATAGGTGAGTTACATAACCCTGACAATAAGTCAACCATGGTGTCCCAGTACCAGATAGGTGAGTTACATAACCTCAACCCTGACAACAAGTCAACCATGGTGTCCCAGTCCCAGATAGGTGAGTTACATAACCCTGACAACAAGTCAACCATGGTGTCCCAGTCCCAGATAGGTGAGTTACATAACCTCAACCCTGACAACAAGTCAACCATGGTGTCCCAGTCCCAGATAGGTGAGTTACATAACCCTGACAACAAGTCAACCATGGTGTCACAGTCCCAGATAGGTGAGTTACATAACCTCAACCCTGACAACAAGTCAACCATGGTGTCCCAGTCCCTGATAGGTGAGTTACATAACCTCAACCCTGACAACAAGTCAACCATGGTGTCCCAGTCCCTGATAGGTGAGTTACATAACCCTGACAAGTCAACCATGGTGTCCCAGTCCCTGATAGGTGAGTTACATAACCCTGACAACAAGTCAACCATGGTGTCCCAGTCCCAGATAGGTGAGTTACATAACCCTGACAACAAGTCAACCATGGTTTCCCAGTCCCTGATAGGTGAGTTACATAACCCTGACAAAAAGTCAACCATGGTGTCCCAGTCCCAGATAGGTGAGTTACATAACCCTGACAACAAGACAACCATGGTGTCCCAGTCCCAGATAGGTGAGTTACATAACCCTGACAACAAGTCAACCATGGTGTCCCAGTCCCAGATAGGTGAGTTACATAACCTCAACCCTGACAAGTCAACCATGGTGTCCCAGTCCCAGATAGGTGAGTTACATAACCTCAACCCTGACAACAAGTCAACCATGGTGTCCCAGTCCCAGATAGGTGAGTTACATAACCCTGACAACAAGTCAACCATGGTGTCCCAGTCCCTAATAGGTGAGTTACATAACCCTGACAACAAGTCAACCATGGTGTCCCAGTCCCAGATAGGTGAGTTACATAACCCTGACAACAAGTCAACCATGGTGTCCCAGTCCCAGATAGGGGAGTTACATAACCCTGACAACAAGTCAACCATGGTGTCCCAGTCCCAGATAGGTGAGTTACATAACCCTGACAACAAGTCAACCATGGTGTCCCAGTCCCTAATAGGTGAGTTACATAACCCTGACAACAAGTCAACCATGGTGTCCCAGTCCCAGATAGGTGAGTTACATAACCCTGACAACAAGTCAACCATGGTGTCCCAGTCCCAGAAGGGTGAGTTACATAACCTCTACCCTGACAACAAGTCAACCATGGTGTCCCAGTCCCAGATAGGTGAGTTACATAACCCTGACAACAAGTCAACCATGGTGTCCCAGTCCCAGATAGGTGAGTTACATAACCCTGACAACAAGTCAACCATGGTGTCCCAGTACCAGATAGGTGAGTTACATAACCCTGACAACAAGTCAACCATGGTGTCCCAGTCCCAGATAGGTGAGTTACATAACCTCAACCCTGACAAGTCAACCATGGTGTCCCAGTCCCAGATAGGTGAGTTACATAACCTCAACCCTGACAACAAGTCAACCATGGTGTCCCAGTCCCAGATAGGTGAGTTACATAACCCTGACAACAAGTCAACCATGGTGTCCCAGTCCCTAATAGGTGAGTTACATAACCCTGACAACAAGTCAACCATGGTGTCCCAGTCCCAGATAGGTGAGTTACATAACCTCAACCCTGACAACAAGTCAACCATGGTGTCCCAGTCCCAGATAGGTGAGTTACATAACCTCAACCCTGACAACAAGTCAACCATGGTGTCCCAGATAGGTGAGTTACATAACCTCAACCCTGACAACAAGTCAACCATGGTGTCCCAGTCCCTGATAGGTGAGTTACATAACCCTGACAACAAGTCAACCATGGTGTCCCAGTCCCAGATAGGTGAGTTACATAAACCTGACAACAAGTCAACCATGGTGTCCCAGTCCATGATAGGTGAGTTACATAACCCTGACAACAAGTCAACCATGGTGTCCCAGTACCTGATAGGTGAGTTACATAACCCTGACAATAAGTCAACCATGGTGTCCCAGTACCAGATAGGTGAGTTACATAACCTCAACCCTGACAACAAGTCAACCATGGTGTCCCAGTCCCAGATAGGTGAGTTACATAACCCTGACAACAAGTCAACCATGGTGTCCCAGTCCCAGATAGGTGAGTTACATAACCTCAACCCTGACAAGTCAACCATGGTGTCCCAGTCCCAGATAGGTGAGTTACATAACCTCAACCCTGACAACAAGTCAACCATGGTGTCCCAGTCCCAGATAGGTGAGTTACATAACCCTGACAACAAGTCAACCATGGTGTCCCAGTCCCTAATAGGTGAGTTACATAACCCTGACAACAAGTCAACCATGGTGTCCCAGTCCCAGATAGGTGAGTTACATAACCTCAACCCTGACAACAAGTCAACCATGGTGTCCCAGTCCCAGATAGGTGAGTTACATAACCTCAACCCTGACAACAAGTCAACCATGGTGTCCCAGATAGGTGAGTTACATAACCTCAACCCTGACAACAAGTCAACCATGGTGTCCCAGTCCCTGATAGGTGAGTTACATAACCCTGACAACAAGTCAACCATGGTGTCCCAGTCCCAGATAGGTGAGTTACATAAACCTGACAACAAGTCAACCATGGTGTCCCAGTCCATGATAGGTGAGTTACATAACCCTGACAACAAGTCAACCATGGTGTCCCAGTACCTGATAGGTGAGTTACATAACCCTGACAATAAGTCAACCATGGTGTCCCAGTACCAGATAGGTGAGTTACATAACCTCAACCCTGACAACAAGTCAACCATGGTGTCCCAGTCCCAGATAGGTGAGTTACATAACCCTGACAACAAGTCAACCATGGTGTCCCAGTCCCAGATAGGTGAGTTACATAACCTCAACCCTGACAACAAGTCAACCATGGTGTCCCAGTCCCAGATAGGTGAGTTACATAACCCTGACAACAAGTCAACCATGGTGTCCCAGTCCCAGATAGGTGAGTTACATAACCTCAACCCTGACAACAAGTCAACCATGGTGTCCCAGTCCCTGATAGGTGAGTTGCATAACCTCAACCCTGACAACAAGTCAACCATGGTGTCCCAGTCCCCGATAGGTGAGTTACATAACCCTGACAAGTCAACCATGGTGTCCCAGTCCCTGATAGGTGAGTTACATAACCCTGACAACAAGTCAACCATGGTGTCCCAGTCCCAGATAGGTGAGTTACATAACCCTGACAACAAGTCAACCATGGTGTCCCAGTCCTTGATAGGTGAGTTACATAACCCTGACATCAAGTCAACCATGGTGTCCCAGTCCCAGATAGGTGAGTTACATAACCCTGACAACAAGACAACCATGGTGTCCCAGTCCCAGATAGGTGAGTTACATAACCTTGACAACAAGTCAACCATGGTGTCCCAGTCCCAGATAGGTGAGTTACATAACCTCAACCCTGACAAGTCAACCATGGTGTCCCAGTCCCAGATAGGTGAGTTACATAACCTCAACCCTGACAACAAGTCAACCATGGTGTCCCAGTCCCAGATAGGTGAGTTACATAACCCTGACAACAAGTCAACCATGGTGTCCCAGTCCCTAATAGGTGAGTTACATAACCCTGACAACAAGTCAACCATGGTGTCCCAGTCCCAGATAGGTGAGTTACATAACCCTGACAACAAGTCAACCATGGTGTCCCAGTCCCAGATAGGGGAGTTACATAACCCTGACAACAAGTCAACCATGGTGTCCCAGTCCCAGATAGGTGAGTTACATAACCCTGACAACAAGTCAACCATGGTGTCCCAGTCCCTAATAGGTGAGTTACATAACCCTGACAACAAGTCAACCATGGTGTCCCAGTCCCAGATAGGTGAGTTACATAACCCTGACAACAAGTCAACCATGGTGTCCCAGTCCATGATAGGTGAGTTACATAACCCTGACAACAAGTCAACCATGGTGTCCCAGTCCCTGATAGGTGAGTTACATAACCTCAACCCTGACAACAAGTCAACCATGGTGTCCCAGTCCCAGATAGGTGAGTTACATAACCCTGACAACAAGTCAACCATGGTGTCCCAGTCCATGATAGGTGAGTTACATAACCCTGACAACAAGTCAACCATGGTGTCCCAGTCCCTGATAGGTGAGTTACATAACCCTGACAACAAGTCAACCATGGTGTCCCAGTCCCAGATAGGTGAGTTACATAACCCTGACAACAAGTCAACCATGGTGTCCCAGTCCCAGAAGGGTGAGTTACATAACCTCAACCCTGACAACAAGTCAACCATGGTGTCCCAGTCCCAGATAGGTGAGTTACATAACCCTGACAACAAGTCAACCATGGTGTCCCAGTCCATGATAGGTGAGTTACATAACCCTGACAACAAGTCAACCATGGTGTCCCAGTCCCTGATAGGTGAGTTACATAACCTCAACCCTGACAACAAGTCAACCATGGTGTCCCAGTCCCAGATAGGTGAGTTACATAACCCTGACAACAAGTCAACCATGGTGTCCCAGTCCATGATAGGTGAGTTACATAACCCTGACAACAAGTCAACCATGGTGTCCCAGTCCCTGATAGGTGAGTTACATAACCCTGACAACAAGTCAACCATGGTGTCCCAGTCCCTGATAGGTGAGTTACACAACCCTGACAACAAGTCAACCATGGTGTCCCAGTCCCAGATAGGTGAGTTACATAACCTCAACCCTGACAACAAGTCAACCATGGTGTCCCAGTCCCTGATAGGTGAGTTACATAACCTTGACAAGTCAACCATGGTGTCCCAGTCCCTGATAGGTGAGTTACATAACCCTGACAACAAGTCAACCATGGTGTCCCAGTACCAGATAGGTGAGTTACATAACCCTGACAACAAGTCAACCATGGTGTCCCAGTCCCTGATAGGTGAGTTACATAACCCTGACAACAAGTCAACCATGGTGTCCCAGTCCCAGATAGGTGAGTTACATAACCCTGACAACAAGTCAACCATGGTGTCCCAGTCCCAGATAGGTGAGTTACATAACCTCAACCCTGACAACAAGTCAACCATGGTGTCCCAGTCCCTGATAGGTGACTTACATAACCCTGACAACAAGTCAACCATGGTGTCCCAGTCCCTGATAGGTGAGTTACATAACCCTGACAACAAGTCAACCATGGTGTCCCAGTCCCTGATAGGTGAGTTACATAACCCTGACAACAATTCAACCATGGTGTCCCAGTCCCTGATAGGTGAGTTACATAACCCTGACAAGTCAACCATGGTGTCCCATATAGGTGAGTTACATAACCCTGACAACAAGTCAACCATGGTGTCCCAGTCCCTGATAGGTGAGTTACATAACCCTGACAAGTCAACCATGGTGTCCCAGATAGGTGAGTTACATAACCCTGACAACAAGTCAACCATGGTGTCCCAGTCCCTGATAGGTGAGTTACATAACCCTGACAACAAGTCAACCATGGTGTCCCAGTCCATGATAGGTGAGTTACATAACCTCTACCCTGACAACAAGTCAACCATGGTGTCCCAGTCTCAGATAGGTGAGTTACATAACCCTGACAACAAGTCAACCATGGTGTCCCAGTCCCTGATAGGTGAGTTACATAACCCTGACAACAAGTCAACCATGGTGTCCCAGTCCATGATAGGTGAGTTACATAACCCTGACAACAAGTCAACCATGGTGTCCCAGTCCCTGATAGGTGAGTTACATAACCCTGACAACAAGTCAACCATGGTGTCCCAGTCCCTGATAGGTGAGTTACATAACCTCTACCCTGACAACAAGTCAACCATGGTGTCCCAGTCTCAGATAGATGAGTTACATAACCTCAACCCTGACAACAAGTCAACCATGGTGTCCCAGTCCCAGATAGGTGAGTTACATAACCCTGACAACAAGTCAACCATGGTGTCCCAGTCCCTGATAGGTGAGTTACATAACCCTGACAACAAGTCAACCATGGTGTCCCAGTCCCTGATAGGTGAGTTACATAACCTCAACCCTGACAACAAGTCAACCATGGTGTCCCAGTCTCAGATAGATGAGTTACATAACCTCAACCCTGACAACAAGTCAACCATGGTGTCCCAGTCCCTGATAGGTGAGTTACATAACCTCTACCCTGACAACAAGTCAACCATGGTGTCCCAGTCCCTGATAGGTGAGTTACATAACCCTGACAACAAGTCAACCATGGTGTCCCAGTCCCAGATAGGTGAGTTACATAACCTCAACCCTGACAACAAGTCAACCATGGTGTCCCAGTCCCAGATAGATGAGTTACATAACCCTGACAACAAGTCAACCATGGTGTCCCAGTCCCTGATAGGTGAGTTACATAACCCTGACAACAAGTCAACCATGGTGTCCCAGTCCCAGATAGGTGAGTTACATAACCTCAACCCTGACAACAAGTCAACCATGGTGTCCCAGTCCCTGATAGGTGAGTTACATAACCCTGACAACAAGTCAAGCATGGTGTCCCAGTCCCTGATAGGTGAGTTACATAACCCTGACAACAAGTCAACCATGGTGTCCCAGTCCCAGATAGGTGAGTTACATAACCTCAACCCTGACAAGTCAACCATGGTGTCCCAGTCTCAGATAGGTGAGTTACATAACCCTGACAACAAGTCAACCATGGTGTCCCAGTCCCTGATAGGTGAGTTACATAACCTCAACCCTGACAACAAGTCAACCATGGTGTCCCAGTCCCAGATAGGTGAGTTACATGACCCTGACAACAAGTCAACCATGGTGTCCCAGTCTCAGATAGGTGAGTTACATAACCCTGACAACAAGTCAACCATGGTGTCCCAGTCCCAGATAGGTGAGTTACATAACCCTGACAACAAGTCAACCATGGTGTCCCAGTCCCTGATAGGTGAGTTACATAACCTCAACCCTGACAACAATTCAACCATGGTGTCCCAGTCCCTGATAGGTGAGTTACATAACCCTGACAAGTCAACCATGGTGTCCCAGATAGGTGAGTTACATAACCCTGACAACAAGTCAACCATGGTGTCCCAGTCCCTGATAGGTGAGTTACACAACCTCAACCCTGACAACAAGTCAACCATGGTGTCCCAGTCCCAGATAGATGAGTTACATAACCCTGACAACAAGTCAACCATGGTGTCCCAGTCCCTGATAGGTGAGTTACATAACCTCAACCCTGACAACAAGTCAACCATGGTGTCCCAGTCCCAGATAGGTGAGTTACATAACCTCAACCCTGACAACAAGTCAACCATGGTGTCCCAGTCCCTGATAGATGAGTTACATAACCCTGACAACAAGTCAACCATGGTGTCCCAGTCCCAGATAGGTGAGTTACATACCCTGACAACAAGTCAACCATGGTGTCCCAGTCCCTGATAGGTGAGTTACATAACCTCAACCCTGACAAGTCAACCATGGTGTCCCAGTCCCAGATAGGAAGTTACATAACCCTGACAACAAGTCAACCATGGTGTCCCAGTCCCTGATAGATGAGTTACATAACCCTGACAACAAGTCAACCATGGTGTCCCAGTCCCAGATAGGTGAGTTACATAACCCTGACAACAAGTCAACCATGGTGTCCCAGTCTCAGATAGGTGAGTTACATAACCCTGACAACAAGTCAACCATGGTGTCCCAGTACCAGATAGGTGAGTTACATAACCTCAACCCCGACAACAAGTCAACCATGGTGTCCCAGTCCCAGATAGGTGAGCTACATAACCCTGACAACAAGTCAACCATGGTGTCCCAGTCCCAGATAGGTGAGTTACATAACCCTGACAACAAGTCAACCATGGTGTCCCAGTCCCAGATAGGTGAGTTACATAACCTCAACCCTGACAACAAGTCAACCATGGTGTCCCAGTCCCAGATAGGTGAGTTACATAACCTCAACCCTGACAACAAGTCAACCATGGTGTCCCAGTCCCTGATAGGTGAGTTACATAACCTCAACCCTGACAACAAGTCAACCATGGTGTCCCAGTCCCAGATAGGTAAGTTACATAACCCTGACAACAAGTCAACCATGGTGTCCCAGTCTCAGATAGGTGAGTTACATAACCCTGACAACAAGTCAACCATGGTGTCCCAGATAGGTGAGTTACATAACCCTGACAACAAGTCAACCATGGTGTCCCAGTCCCTGATAGGTGAGTTACATAACCCTGACAACAAGTCAACCATGGTGTCCCAGTCTCAGATAGGTGAGTTACATAACCGTGACAACAAGTCAACCATGGTGTCCCAGTCCCTGATAGGTGAGTTACATAACCCTGACAACAAGTCAACCATGGTGTCCCAGTCCCAGATAGGTGAGTTACATAACCCTGACAACAAGTCAACCATGGTGTCCCAGTCCCAGATAGGTGAGTTACATAACCTCAACCCTGACAAGTCAACCATGGTGTCCCAGTCCCAGATAGGTGAGTTACATAACCTCAACCCTGACAACAAGTCAACCATGGTGTCCCAGTCCCAGATAGGTGAGTTACATAACCCTGACAACAAGTCAACCATGGTGTCCCAGTCCCTAATAGGTGAGTTACATAACCCTGACAACAAGTCAACCATGGTGTCCCAGTCCCAGATAGGTGAGTTACATAACCTCAACCCTGACAACAAGTCAACCATGGTGTCTCAGTCCCAGATAGGTGAGTTACATAACCTCAACCCTGACAACAAGTCAACCATGGTGTCCCAGTCCCAGATAGGTGAGTTACATAACTCTGACAACAAGTCAACCATGGTGTCCCAGTCCATGATAGGTGAGTTACATAACCCTGACAACAAGTCAACCATGGTGTCCCAGTCCCTGATAGGTGAGTTACATAACCCTGACAACAAGTCAACCATGGTGTCCCAGTACCAGATAGGTGAGGTACATAACCTCAACCCTGACAACAAGTCAACCATGGTGTCCCAGTCCCAGATAGGTGAGTTACATAACCCTGACAACAAGTCAACCATGGTGTCCCAGTCCCAGATAGGTGAGTTACATAACCTCAACCCTGACAACAAGTCAACCATGGTGTCCCAGTCCATGATAGGTGAGTTACATAACCCTGACAACAAGTCAACCATGGTGTCCCAGTCCCTGATAGGTGAGTTACATAACCCTGACAACAAGTCAACCATGGTGTCCCAGTACCAGATAGGTGAGTTACATAACCTCAACCCTGACAACAAGTCAACCATGGTGTCCCAGTCCCAGATAGGTGAGTTACATAACCCTGACAACAAGTCAACCATGGTGTCCCAGTCCCAGATAGGTGAGTTACATAACCCTGACAACAAGTCAACCATGGTGTCCCAGTACCAGATAGGTGAGTTACATAACCCTGACAACAAGTCAACCATGGTGTCCCAGTCCCAGATAGGTGAGTTACATAACCCTGACAACAAGTCAACCATGGTGTCCCAGTCCCTGATAGGTGAGTTACATAACCCTGACAACAAGTCAACCATGGTGTCCCTGTCCCAGATAGGTGAGTTACATAACCCTGACAACAAGTCAACCATGGTGTCCCAGTCCCAGATAGGTCAGTTACATAACCTCTACCCTGACAACAAGTCAACCATGGTGTCCCAGTCCCAGATAGGTGAGTTACATAACCCTGACAACAAGTCAACCATGGTGTCCCAGTACCAGATAGGTGAGTTACATAACCCTGACAACAAGTCAACCATGGTGTCCCAGTACCAGATAGGTGAGTTACATAACCCTGACAACAAGTCAACCATGGTGTCCCAGTCCCTGATAGGTGAGTTACATAACCCTGACAACAAGTCAACCATGGTGTCCCAGTCCCTGATAGGTGAGTTACATAACCTCTACCCTGACAACAAGTCAACCATGGTGTCCCAGTCCCAGATAGGTGAGTTATATAACCTTAACCCTGACAACAAGTCAACCATGGTGTCCCAGTCTCAGATAGATGAGTTACATAACCTCAACCCTGACAACAAGTCAACCATGGTGTCCCAGTCTCAGATAGGTGAGTTACATAACCTCTACCCTGACAACAAGTCAACCATGGTGTCCCAGTCCCTGATAGGTGAGTTACATAACCCTCACAACAAGTCAACCATGGTGTCCCAGTCCCAGATAGGTGAGTTACATAACCTCAACCCTGACAACAAGTCAACCATGGTGTCCCAGTCCCAGATAGATGAGTTACATAACCCTGACAACAAGTCAACCATGGTGTCCCAGTCCCTGATAGGTGAGTTACATAACCATGACAAAAGTCAACCATGGTGTCCCAGTCCCAGATAGGTGAGTTACATAACCTCAACCCTGACAAGTCAACCATGGTGTCCCAGTCCCAGATAGGTGAGTTACATAACCTCAACCCTGACAACAAGTCAACCATGGTGTCCCAGTCCCAGATAGGTGAGTTACATAACCTCAACCCTGACAACAAGTCAACCATGGTGTCCCAGTCCCAGATAGGTGAGTTACATAACCCTGACAACAAGTCAACCATGGTGTCCCAGTCCCAGATAGGTGAGTTACATAACCTCAACCCTGACAACAAGTCAACCATGGTGTCCCAGTCCCTGATAGGTGAGTTACATAACCCTGACAACAAGTCAACCATGGTGTCCCAGTCCCTGATAGGTGAGTTACATAACCCTGACAAGTCAACCATGGTGTCCCAGATAGGTGAGTTACATAACCCT
The DNA here is from genome assembly GCF_029448725.1 of Salvelinus fontinalis. Taxonomy (NCBI): domain Eukaryota; kingdom Metazoa; phylum Chordata; class Actinopteri; order Salmoniformes; family Salmonidae; genus Salvelinus; species Salvelinus fontinalis. The sequence continues at coordinate 8,615,191 of NC_074690.1, forward strand.
GACAACAAGTCAACCATGGTGTCCCAGTCCCTGATAGGTGAGTTACATAACCTCAACCCTGACAACAAGTCAACCATGGTGTCCCAGTCCCAGATAGGTGAGTTACATAACCCTGACAACAAGTCAACCATGGTGTCCCAGTCCCTGATAGGTGAGTTACATAACCTCGAACCTGACAACAAGTCAACCATGGTGTCCCAGATAGGTGAGTTACATAACCTCAACCCTGACAACAAGTCAACCATGGTGTCCCTGTCCCAGATAGGTGAGTTACATAACCTCAACCCTGACAACAAGTCAACCATGGTGTCCCAGTCCCAGATAGGTGAGTTACATAACCTCAACCCTGACAACAAGTCAACCATGGTGTCCCAGTCCCTGATAGGTGAGTTACATAACCTCAACCCTGACAACAAGTCAACCATGGTGTCCCAGTCCCTGATAGGTGAGTTACATAACCCTGACAACAAGTCAACCATGGTGTCCCAGTCCCAGATAGATGAGTTACATAACCCTGACAACAAGTCAACCATGGTGTCCCAGTCCCAGATAGGTGAGTTACATAACCCTGACAACAAGTAAACCATGGTGTCCCAGTCCCTGATAGGTGAGTTACATAACCTCAACCCTGACAAGTCAACCATGGTGTCCCACTCCCAGATAGGTGAGTTACATAACCCTGACAACAAGTCAACCATGGTGTCCCAGTCCCTGATAGATGAGTTACATAACCCTGACAACAAGTCAACCATGGTGTCCCAGTCCCAGATAGGTGAGTTACATAACCCTGACAACAAGTCAACCATGGTGTCCCAGTCCCAGATAGGTGAGTTACATAACCTCAACCCTGACAACAAGTCAACCATGGTGTCCCAGTCCCAGATAGGTGAGTTACATAACCTCAACCCTGACAACAAGTCAACCATGGTGTCCCAGTCCCAGATAGGTGAGTTACATAACCCTGACAACAAGTCAACCATGGTGTCCCAGTCCATGATAGGTGAGTTACATAACCCTGACAACAAGTCAACCATGGTGTCCCAGTCCCTGATAGGTGAGTTACATAACCCTGACAACAAGTCAACCATGGTGTCCCAGTACCAGATAGGTGAGTTACATACCCTCAACCCTGACAACAAGTCAACCATGGTGTCCCAGTCCCAGATAGGTGAGTTACATAACCCTGACAACAAGTCAACCATGGTGTCCCAGTCCCAGATAGGTGAGTTACATAACCTCAACCCTGACAACAAGTCAACCATGGTGTCCCAGTCCCTGATAGGTGAGTTACATAACCCTGACAACAAGTCAACCATGGTGTCCCAGTCCCTGATAGGTGAGTTACATAACCCTGACAAGTCAACCATGGTGTCCCAGTCACTGATAGGTGAGTTACATAACCCTGACAACAAGTCAACCATGGTGTCCCAGTCCCTGATAGGTGAGTTACATAACCCTGACAACAAGTCAACCATGGTGTCCCAGTACCAGATAGGTGAGTTACATAACCCTGACAACAAGTCAACCATGGTGTCCCAGTCCCAGATAGGTGAGTTACATAACCCTGACAACAAGTCAACCATGGTGTCCCAGTCCCTGATAGGTGAGTTACATAACCCTGACAACAAGTCAAACATGGTGTCCCAGTCCCAGATAGGTGAGTTACATAACCCTGACAACAAGTCAACCATGATGTCCCAGTCCCAGATAGGTGAGTTACATAACCTCTACCCTGACAACAAGTCAACCATGGTGTCCCAGTCCCAGATAGGTGAGTTACATAACCCTGACAACAAGTCAACCATGGTGTCCCAGTCCCTGATAGGTGAGTTACATAACCCTGACAACAAGTCAACCATGGTGTCCCAGTCCCAGATAGGTGAGTTACATAACCCTGACAACAAGTCAACCATGGTGTCCCAGTCCCAGATAGGTGAGTTACATAACCCTGACAACAAGTCAACCATGGTGTCCCAGTCCCTGATAGGTGAGTTACATAACCTCTACCCTGACAACAAGTCAACCATGGTGTCCCAGTCCCTGATAGGTGAGTTACATAACCTCTACCCTGACAACAAGTCAACCATGGTGTCCCAGTCCCTGATAGGTGAGTTACATAACCCTCACAACAAGTCAACCATGGTGTCCCAGGCCCAGATAGGTGAGTTACATAACCTCAACCCTGACAAGTCAACCATGGTGTCCCAGTCCCAGATAGATGAGTTACATAACCCTGACAACAAGTCAACCATGGTGTCCCAGTCCCTGATAGGTGAGTTACATAACCCTGACAACAAGTCAACCATGGTGTCCCAGTCCCAGATAGGTGAGTTACATAACCTCAACCCTGACAACAAGTCAACCATGGTGTCCCAGTCCCTGATAGGTGAGTTACATAACCCTGACAACAAGTCAACCATGGTGTCCCAGTCCCAGATAGGTGAGTTACATAACCTCAACCCTGACAAGTCAACCATGGTGTCCCAGTCTCAGATAGGTGAGTTACATAACCCTGACAACAAGTCAACCATGGTGTCCCAGTCCCTGATAGGTGAGTTACATAACCTCAACCCTGACAACAAGTCAACCATGGTGTCCCAGTCCCAGATAGGTGAGTTACATGACCCTGACAACAAGTCAACCATGGTGTCCCAGTCTCAGATAGGTGAGTTACATAACCCTGACAACAAGTCAACCATGATGTCCCAGTCCCAGATAGGTGAGTTACATAACCCTGACAACAAGTCAACCATGGTGTCCCAGTCCCTGATAGGTGAGTTACATAACCTCAACCCTGACAACAATTCAACCATGGTGTCCCAGTCCCTGATAGGTGAGTTACATAACCCTGACAAGTCAACCATGGTGTCCCAGATAGGTGAGTTACATAACCCTGACAACAAGTCAAACATGGTGTCCCAGTCCCTGATAGGTGAGTTACATAACCTCAACCCTGACAACAAGTCAACCATGGTGTCCCAGTCCCAGATAGGTGAGTTACATAACCCTGACAACAAGTCAACCATGGTGTCCCAGTCCCTGATATGTGAGTTACATAACCTCAACCCTGACAACAAGTCAACCATGGTGTCCCAGTCCCAGATAGATGAGTTACATAACCCTGACAACAAGTCAACCATGGTGTCCCAGTCCCTGATAGGTGAGTTACATAACCTCAACCCTGACAACAAGTCAACCATGGTGTCCCAGTACCAGATAGGTGAGTTACATAACCCTGACAACAAGTCAACCATGGTGTCCCAGTCCCAGATAGGTGAGTTACATAACCTCAAACCTGACAACAAGTCAACCATGGTGTCCCAGTCCCAGATAGGTGAGTTACATAACCTCAACCCTGACAACAAGTCAACCATGGTGTCCCAGTCCCAGATAGGTGAGTTACATAACCCTGACAACAAGTCAACCATGGTGTCCCAGTCCCAGATAGATGAGTTATATAACCTCAACCCTGACAACAAGTCAACCATGGTGTCCCAGATAGGTGAGTTACATAACCTCAATCCTGACAACAAGTCAACCATGGTGTCCCAGTCCCAAATAGGTGAGTTATATAACCTCAACCCTGACAACAAGTCAACCATGGTGTCCCAGTCTCAGATAGATGAGTTACATAACCTCAACCCTGACAACAAGTCAACCATGGTGTCCCAGTCCCTGATAGGTGAGTTACATAACCTCTACCCTGACAACAAGTCAACCATGGTGTCCCAGTCCCTGATAGGTGAGTTACATAACCCTCACAACAAGTCAACCATGGTGTCCCAGTCCCAGATAGGTGAGTTACATGACCTCAACCCTGACAACAAGTCAACCATGGTGTCCCAGTCCCAGATAGATGAGTTACATAACCCTGACAACAAGTCAACCATGGTGTCCCAGTCCCTGATAGGTGAGTTACATAACCCTGACAACAAGTCAACCATGGTGTCCCAGTCCCAGATAGGTGAGTTACATAACCTCAACCCTGACAACAAGTCAACCATGGTGTCCCAGTCCCTGATAGGTGAGTTACTTAACCCTGACAACAAGTCAACCATGGTGTCCCAGTCCCAGATAGGTGAGTTACATAACCTCAACCCTGACAAGTCAACCATGGTGTCCCAGTCTCAGATAGGTGAGTTACATAACCCTGACAACAAGTCAACCATGGTGTCCCAGTCCCTGATAGGTGAGTTACACAACCTCAACCCTGACAACAAGTCAACCATGGTGTCCCAGTCCCAGATAGGTGAGTTACATGACCCTGACAACAAGTCAACCATGGTGTCCCAGTCTCAGATAGGTGAGTTACATAACCCTGACAACAAGTCAACCATGGTGTCCCAGTCCCAGATAGGTGAGTTACATAACCCTGACAACAAGTCAACCATGGTGTCCCAGTCCCTGATAGGTGAGTTACATAACCTCAACCCTGACAACAATTCAACCATGGTGTCCCAGTCCCTGATAGGTGAGTTACATAACCCTGACAAGTCAACCATGGTGTCCCAGATAGGTGAGTTACATAACCCTGACAACAAGTCAACCATGGTGTCCCAGTCCCTGATAGGTGAGTTACATACCCTCAACCCTGACAACAAGTCAACCATGGTGTCCCAGTCCCAGATAGGTGAGTTACATAACCCTGACAACAAGTCAACCATGGTGTCCCAGTCCCAGATAGGTGAGTTACATAACCTCAACCCTGACAACAAGTCAACCATGGTGTCCCAGTCCCTGATAGGTGAGTTACATAACCCTGACAACAAGTCAACCATGGTGTCCCAGTCCCTGATAGGTGAGTTACATAACCCTGACAAGTCAACCATGGTGTCCCAGTCACTGATAGGTGAGTTACATAACCCTGACAACAAGTCAACCATGGTGTCCCAGTCCCTGATAGGTGAGTTACATAACCCTGACAACAAGTCAACCATGGTGTCCCAGTACCAGATAGGTGAGTTACATAACCCTGACAACAAGTCAACCATGGTGTCCCAGTCCCAGATAGGTGAGTTACATAACCCTGACAACAAGTCAACCATGGTGTCCCAGTCCCTGATAGGTGAGTTACATAACCCTGACAACAAGTCAAACATGGTGTCCCAGTCCCAGATAGGTGAGTTACATAACCCTGACAACAAGTCAACCATGATGTCCCAGTCCCAGATAGGTGAGTTACATAACCTCTACCCTGACAACAAGTCAACCATGGTGTCCCAGTCCCAGATAGGTGAGTTACATAACCCTGACAACAAGTCAACCATGGTGTCCCAGTCCCTGATAGGTGAGTTACATAACCCTGACAACAAGTCAACCATGGTGTCCCAGTCCCAGATAGGTGAGTTACATAACCCTGACAACAAGTCAACCATGGTGTCCCAGTCCCAGATAGGTGAGTTACATAACCCTGACAACAAGTCAACCATGGTGTCCCAGTCCCTGATAGGTGAGTTACATAACCTCTACCCTGACAACAAGTCAACCATGGTGTCCCAGTCCCTGATAGGTGAGTTACATAACCTCTACCCTGACAACAAGTCAACCATGGTGTCCCAGTCCCTGATAGGTGAGTTACATAACCCTCACAACAAGTCAACCATGGTGTCCCAGGCCCAGATAGGTGAGTTACATAACCTCAACCCTGACAAGTCAACCATGGTGTCCCAGTCCCAGATAGATGAGTTACATAACCCTGACAACAAGTCAACCATGGTGTCCCAGTCCCTGATAGGTGAGTTACATAACCCTGACAACAAGTCAACCATGGTGTCCCAGTCCCAGATAGGTGAGTTACATAACCTCAACCCTGACAACAAGTCAACCATGGTGTCCCAGTCCCTGATAGGTGAGTTACATAACCCTGACAACAAGTCAACCATGGTGTCCCAGTCCCAGATAGGTGAGTTACATAACCTCAACCCTGACAAGTCAACCATGGTGTCCCAGTCTCAGATAGGTGAGTTACATAACCCTGACAACAAGTCAACCATGGTGTCCCAGTCCCTGATAGGTGAGTTACATAACCTCAACCCTGACAACAAGTCAACCATGGTGTCCCAGTCCCAGATAGGTGAGTTACATGACCCTGACAACAAGTCAACCATGGTGTCCCAGTCTCAGATAGGTGAGTTACATAACCCTGACAACAAGTCAACCATGATGTCCCAGTCCCAGATAGGTGAGTTACATAACCCTGACAACAAGTCAACCATGGTGTCCCAGTCCCTGATAGGTGAGTTACATAACCTCAACCCTGACAACAATTCAACCATGGTGTCCCAGTCCCTGATAGGTGAGTTACATAACCCTGACAAGTCAACCATGGTGTCCCAGATAGGTGAGTTACATAACCCTGACAACAAGTCAAACATGGTGTCCCAGTCCCTGATAGGTGAGTTACATAACCTCAACCCTGACAACAAGTCAACCATGGTGTCCCAGTCCCAGATAGGTGAGTTACATAACCCTGACAACAAGTCAACCATGGTGTCCCAGTCCCTGATATGTGAGTTACATAACCTCAACCCTGACAACAAGTCAACCATGGTGTCCCAGTCCCAGATAGATGAGTTACATAACCCTGACAACAAGTCAACCATGGTGTCCCAGTCCCTGATAGGTGAGTTACATAACCTCAACCCTGACAACAAGTCAACCATGGTGTCCCAGTACCAGATAGGTGAGTTACATAACCCTGACAACAAGTCAACCATGGTGTCCCAGTCCCAGATAGGTGAGTTACATAACCTCAAACCTGACAACAAGTCAACCATGGTGTCCCAGTCCCAGATAGGTGAGTTACATAACCTCAACCCTGACAACAAGTCAACCATGGTGTCCCAGTCCCAGATAGGTGAGTTACATAACCCTGACAACAAGTCAACCATGGTGTCCCAGTCCCAGATAGATGAGTTATATAACCTCAACCCTGACAACAAGTCAACCATGGTGTCCCAGATAGGTGAGTTACATAACCTCAACCCTGACAACAAGTCAACCATGGTGTCCCAGTCCCAAATAGGTGAGTTATATAACCTCAACCCTGACAACAAGTCAACCATGGTGTCCCAGTCTCAGATAGATGAGTTACATAACCTCAACCCTGACAACAAGTCAACCATGGTGTCCCAGTCCCTGATAGGTGAGTTACATAACCTCTACCCTGACAACAAGTCAACCATGGTGTCCCAGTCCCTGATAGGTGAGTTACATAACCCTCACAACAAGTCAACCATGGTGTCCCAGTCCCAGATAGGTGAGTTACATGACCTCAACCCTGACAACAAGTCAACCATGGTGTCCCAGTCCCAGATAGATGAGTTACAAAACCCTGACAACAAGTCAACCATGGTGTCCCAGTCCCTGATAGGTGAGTTACATAACCCTGACAACAAGTCAACCATGGTGTCCCAGTCCCAGATAGGTGAGTTACATAACCTCAACCCTGACAACAAGTCAACCATGGTGTCCCAGTCCCTGATAGGTGAGTTACTTAACCCTGACAACAAGTCAACCATGGTGTCCCAGTCCCAGATAGGTGAGTTACATAACCTCAACCCTGACAAGTCAACCATGGTGTCCCAGTCTCAGATAGGTGAGTTACATAACCCTGACAACAAGTCAACCATGGTGTCCCAGTCCCTGATAGGTGAGTTACACAACCTCAACCCTGACAACAAGTCAACCATGGTGTCCCAGTCCCAGATAGGTGAGTTACATGACCCTGACAACAAGTCAACCATGGTGTCCCAGTCTCAGATAGGTGAGTTACATAACCCTGACAACAAGTCAACCATGGTGTCCCAGTCCCAGATAGGTGAGTTACATAACCCTGACAACAAGTCAACCATGGTGTCCCAGTCCCTGATAGGTGAGTTACATAACCTCAACCCTGACAACAATTCAACCATGGTGTCCCAGTCCCTGATAGGTGAGTTACATAACCCTGACAAGTCAACCATGGTGTCCCAGATAGGTGAGTTACATAACCCTGACAACAAGTCAACCATGGTGTCCCAGTCCCTGATAGGTGAGTTACATAACCTCAACCCTGACAACAAGTCAACCATGGTGTCCCAGTCCCAGATAGGTGAGTTACATAACCCTGACAACAAGTCAACCATGGTGTCCCAGTCCCTGATAGGTGAGTTACATAACCTCAACCCTGACAACAAGTCAACCATGGTGTCCCAGTCCCAGATAGATGAGTTACATGACCCTGACAACAAGTCAACCATGGTGTCCCAGTCCCAGATAGGTGAGTTACATAACCTCAAACCTGACAACAAGTCAACCATGGTGTCCCAGATAGGTGAGTTACATAACCTCAACCCTGACAACAAGTCAACCATGGTGTCCCAGTCCCAGATAGGTGAGTTACATAACCTCAATCCTGACAACAAGTCAACCATGGTGTCCCAGATAGGTGAGTTACATAACCTCAACCCTGACAACAAGTCAACCATGGTGTCCCAGTCCCTGATAGGTGAGTTACATAACCCTGACAACAAGTCAACCATGGTGTCCCAGTCCCAGATAGGTGAGTTACATAACCCTGACAACAAGTCAACCATGGTGTCCCAGTCCCTGATAGGTGAGTTATATAACCTCAACCCTGACAAGTCAACCATGGTGTCCCAGTCCCAGATAGGTGAGTTACATAACCCTGACAACAAGTCAACCATGGTGTCCCAGTCCCTGATAGATGAGTTACATAACCCTGACAACAAGTCAACCATGGTGTCCCAGTCCCAGATAGGTGAGTTACATAACCCTGACAACAAGTCAACCATGGTGTCCCAGTCCCAGATAGGTGAGTTACATAACCTCAACCCTGACAACAAGTCATCAATGGTGTCCCAGTCCCTGATAGGTGAGTTAGATAACCCTGACAACAAGTCAACCATGGTGTCCCAGTCCCAGATAGGTGAGTTACATAACCTCAACCCTGACAACAAGTCAACCATGGTGTCCCAGTCCCACATAGGTGAGTTACATAACCCTGACAACAAGTCAACCATGGTGTCCCAGTCCATGATAGGTGAGTTACATAACCCTGACAACAAGTCAACCATGGTGTCCCAGTCCCAGATAGGTGAGTTACATAACCCTGACAACAAGTCAACCATGGTGTCCCAGTCCCAGATAGGTGAGTTACATAACCTCAACCCTGACAACAAGTCAACCATGGTGTCCCAGTCCCTGATAGGTGAGTTAGATAACCCTGACAACAAGTCAACCATGGTGTCCCAGTCCCAGATAGGTGAGTTACATAACCTCAACCCTGACAACAAGTCAACCATGGTGTCCCAGTCCCACATAGGTGAGTTACATAACCCTGACAACAAGTCAACCATGGTGTCCCAGTCCATGATAGGTGAGTTACATAACCCTGACAACAAGTCAACCATGGTGTCCCAGTCCCTGATAGGTGAGTTACATAACCCTGACAACAAGTCAACCATGGTGTCCCAGTCCCTGATAGGTGAGTTACATAACCTCAACCCTGACAACAAGTCAACCATGGTGTCCCAGTCCCAGATAGGTGAGTTACATGACCCTGACAACAAGTCAACCATGGTGTCCCAGTCTCAGATAGGTGAGTTACATAACCCTGACAACAAGTCAACCATGATGTCCCAGTCCCAGATAGGTGAGTTACATAACCCTGACAACAAGTCAACCATGGTGTCCCAGTCCCTGATAGGTGAGTTACATAACCTCAACCCTGACAACAATTCAACCATGGTGTCCGAGTCCCTGATAGGTGAGTTACATAACCCTGACAAGTCAACCATGGTGTCCCAGATAGGTGAGTTACATAACCCTGACAACAAGTCAAACATGGTGTCCCAGTCCCTGATAGGTGAGTTACATAACCTCAACCCTGACAACAAGTCAACCATGGTGTCCCAGTCCCAGATAGGTGAGTTACATAACCCTGACAACAAGTCAACCATGGTGTCCCAGTCCCTGATATGTGAGTTACATAACCTCAATCCTGACAACAAGTCAACCATGGTGTCCCAGTCCCAGATAGATGAGTTACATAACCCTGACAACAAGTCAACCATGGTGTCCCAGTCCCTGATAGGTGAGTTACATAACCTCAACCCTGACAACAAGTCAACCATGGTGTCCCAGTACCAGATAGGTGAGTTACATAACCCTGACAACAAGTCAACCATGGTGTCCCAGTCCCAGATAGGTGAGTTACATAACCTCAAACCTGACAACAAGTCAACCATGGTGTCCCAGTCCCAGATAGGTGAGTTACATAACCTCAACCCTGACAACAAGTCAACCATGGTGTCCCAGTCCCAGATAGGTGAGTTACATAACCCTGACAACAAGTCAACCATGGTGTCCCAGTCCCAGATAGATGAGTTATATAACCTCAACCCTGACAACAAGTCAACCATGGTGTCCCAGATAGGTGAGTTACATAACCTCAACCCTGACAACAAGTCAACCATGGTGTCCCAGTCCCAAATAGGTGAGTTATATAACCTCAACCCTGACAACAAGTCAACCATGGTGTCCCAGTCTCAGATAGATGAGTTACATAACCTCAACCCTGACAACAAGTCAACCATGGTGTCCCAGTCCCTGATAGGTGAGTTACATAACCTCTACCCTGACAACAAGTCAACCATGGTGTCCCAGTCCCTGATAGGTGAGTTACATAACCCTCACAACAAGTCAACCATGGTGTCCCAGTCCCAGATAGGTGAGTTACATGACCTCAACCCTGACAACAAGTCAACCATGGTGTCCCAGTCCCAGATAGATGAGTTACATAACCCTGACAACAAGTCAACCATGGTGTCCCAGTCCCTGATAGGTGAGTTACATAACCCTGACAACAAGTCAACCATGGTGTCCCAGTCCCAGATAGGTGAGTTACATAACCTCAACCCTGACAACAAGTCAACCATGGTGTCCCAGTCCCTGATAGGTGAGTTACTTAACCCTGACAACAAGTCAACCATGGTGTCCCAGTCCCAGATAGGTGAGTTACATAACCTCAACCCTGACAAGTCAACCATGGTGTCCCAGTCTCAGATAGGTGAGTTACATAACCCTGACAACAAGTCAACCATGGTGTCCCAGTCCCTGATAGGTGAGTTACACAACCTCAACCCTGACAACAAGTCAACCATGGTGTCCCAGTCCCAGATAGGTGAGTTACATGACCCTGACAACAAGTCAACCATGGTGTCCCAGTCTCAGATAGGTGAGTTACATAACCCTGACAACAAGTCAACCATGGTGTCCCAGTCCCAGATAGGTGAGTTACATAACCCTGACAACAAGTCAACCATGGTGTCCCAGTCCCTGATAGGTGAGTTACATAACCTCAACCCTGACAACAATTCAACCATGGTGTCCCAGTCCCTGATAGGTGAGTTACATAACCCTGACAAGTCAACCATGGTGTCCCAGATAGGTGAGTTACATAACCCTGACAACAAGTCAACCATGGTGTCCCAGTCCCTGATAGGTGAGTTACATAACCTCAACCCTGACAACAAGTCAACCATGGTGTCCCAGTCCCAGATAGGTGAGTTACATAACCCTGACAACAAGTCAACCATGGTGTCCCAGTCCCTGATAGGTGAGTTACATAACCTCAACCCTGACAACAAGTCAACCATGGTGTCCCAGTCCCAGATAGATGAGTTACATGACCCTGACAACAAGTCAACCATGGTGTCCCAGTCCCAGATAGGTGAGTTACATAACCTCAAACCTGACAACAAGTCAACCATGGTGTCCCAGATAGGTGAGTTACATAACCTCAACCCTGACAACAAGTCAACCATGGTGTCCCAGTCCCAGATAGGTGAGTTACATAACCTCAATCCTGACAACAAGTCAACCATGGTGTCCCAGATAGGTGAGTTACATAACCTCAACCCTGACAACAAGTCAACCATGGTGTCCCAGTCCCTGATAGGTGAGTTACATAACCCTGACAACAAGTCAACCATGGTGTCCCAGTCCCAGATAGGTGAGTTACATAACCCTGACAACAAGTCAACCATGGTGTCCCAGTCCCTGATAGGTGAGTTATATAACCTCAACCCTGACAAGTCAACCATGGTGTCCCAGTCCCAGATAGGTGAGTTACATAACCCTGACAACAAGTCAACCATGGTGTCCCAGTCCCTGATAGATGAGTTACATAACCCTGACAACAAGTCAACCATGGTGTCCCAGTCCCAGATAGGTGAGTTACATAACCTCAACCCTGACAACAAGTCAACCATGGTGTCCCAGTCCCTGATAGGTGAGTTAGATAACCCTGACAACAAGTCAACCATGGTGTCCCAGTCCCAGATAGGTGAGTTACATAACCTCAACCCTGACAAGTCAACCATGGTGTCCCAGTCTCAGATAGGTGAGTTACATAACCCTGACAACAAGTCAACCATGGTGTCCCAGTCCCTGATAGGTGAGTTACATAACCTCACCCCTGACAACAAGTCAACCATGGTGTCCCAGTCCCAGATAGGTGAGTTACATGACCCTGACAACAAGTCAACCATGGTGTCCCAGTCTCAGATAGATGAGTTACATAACCCTGACAACAAGTCAACCATGGTGTCCCAGTCCCTGATAGGTGAGTTACATAACCCTGACAACAAGTCAACCATGGTGTCCCAGTCCCAGATAGGTGAGTTACATAACCTCAACCCTGACAACAAGTCAACCATGGTGTCCCAGTCCCAGATAGGTGAGTTACATGACCCTGACAACAAGTCAACCATGGTGTCCCAGTCCCTAATAGGTGAGTTACATAACCCTGACAACAAGTCAACCATGGTGTCCCAGTCCCTGATAGGTGAGTTACATAACCCTGACAAGTCAACCATGGTGTCCCAGATAGGTGAGTTACATAACCCTGACAACAAGTCAACCATGGTGTCCCAGTCCCTGATAGGTGAGTTACATAACCTCAACCCTGACAACAAGTCAACCATGGTGTCCCAGTCCCAGATAGGTGAGTTACATAACCCTGACAACAAGTCAACCATGGTGTCCCAGTCCCTGATAGGTGAGTTACATAACCTCAACCCTGACAACAAGTCAACCATGGTGTCCCAGTCCCAGATAGGTGAGTTACATGACCCTGACAACAAGTCAACCATGGTGTCCCAGTCCCAGATAGATGAGTTACATAACCCTGACAACAAGTCAACCATGGTGTCCCAGTCCCTGATAGGTGAGTTACATAACCTCAACCCTGACAACAAGTCAACCATGGTGTCATAGTCCCTGATAGGTGAGTTACATAACCCTGACAACAAGTCAACCATGGTGTCCAAGTACCAGATAGGTGAGTTACATAACCCTGACAACAAGTCAACCATGGTGTCCCAGTCCCAGATAGGTGAGTTACATAACCCTGACAACAAGTCAACCATGGTGTCCCAGTCCCTGATAGGTGAGTTACATAACCCTTACAACAAGTCAACCATGGTGTCCCAGTCCCAGATAGGTGAGTTACATAACCCTGACAACAAGTCAACCATGGTGTCCCAGTCCCAGATAGGTGAGTTACATAACCTCTATCCTGACAACAAGTCAACCATGGTGTCCCAGTCCCAGATAGGTGAGTTACATAACCCTGACAACAAGTCAACCATGGTGTCCCAGTCCCTGATAGGTGAGTTACATAACCCTGACAACAAGTCAACCATGGTGTCCCAGTCCCAGATAGGTGAGTTACATAACCCTGACAACAAGTCAACCATGGTGTCCCAGTCCCAGATAGATGAGTTACATAACCCTGACAACAAGTCAACCATGGTGTCCCAGTCCCTGATAGGTGAGTTACATAACCCTGACAACAAGTCAACCATGGTGTCCCAGTCCCTGATAGGTGAGTTACATAACCTCAACCCTGACAACAAGTCAACCATGGTTTCCCAGTCCCTGATAGGTGAGTTACATAACCCTGACAACAAGTCAACCATGGTGTCCAAGTACCAGATAGGTGAGTTACATAACCCTGACAACAAGTCAACCATGGTGTCCCAGTCCCTGATAGGTGAGTTACATAACCCTGACAACAAGTCAACCATGGTGTCCCAGTCCCTGATAGGTGAGTTACATAACCTCTACCCTGACAACAAGTCAACCATGGTGTCCCAGTCCCTTATAGGTGAGTTACATAACCCTCACAACAAGTCAACCATGGTGTCCCAGTCCCAGATAGGTGAGTTACATAACCTCAACCCTGACAACAAGTCAACCATGGTGTCCCAGTCCCAGATAGATGAGTTACATAACCCTGACAACAAGTCAACCATGGTGTCCCAGTCCCTGATAGGTGAGTTACATAACCCTGACAACAAGTCAACCATGGTGTCCCAGTCCCAGATAGGTGAGTTACATAACCTCAACCCTGACAACAAGTCAACCATGGTGTCCCAGTCCCTGATAGGTGAGTTAGATAACCCTGACAACAAGTCAACCATGGTGTCCCAGTCCCAGATAGGTGAGTTACATAACCTCAACCCTGACAAGTCAACCATGGTGTCCCAGTCTCAGATAGGTGAGTTACATAACCCTGACAACAAGTCAACCATGGTGTCCCAGTCCCTGATAGGTGAGTTACATAACCTCAACCCTGACAACAAGTCAACCATGGTGTCCCAGTCCCAGATAGGTGAGTTACATGACCCTGACAACAAGTCAACCATGGTGTCCCAGTCTCAGATAGATGAGTTACATAACCCTGACAACAAGTCAACCATGGTGTCCCAGTCCCTGATAGGTGAGTTACATAACCCTGACAACAAGTCAACCATGGTGTCCCAGTCCCAGATAGGTGAGTTACATAACCTCAACCCTGACAACAAGTCAACCATGGTGTCCCAGTCCCTGATAGGTGAGTTAGATAACCCTGACAACAAGTCAACCATGGTGTCCCAGTCCCAGATAGGTGAGTTACATAACCTCAACCCTGACAAGTCAACCATGGTGTCCCAGTCCCAGATAGGTGAGTTACATAACCTCAACCTGACAAGTCAACCATGGTGTCCCAGTCTCAGATAGGTGAGTTACATAACCCTGACAACAAGTCAACCATGGTGTCCCAGTCCCTGATAGGTGAGTTACATAACCTCAACCCTGACAACAAGTCAACCATGGTGTCCCAGTCCCAGATAGGTGAGTTACATGACCCTGACAACAAGTCAACCATGGTGTCCCAGTCTCAGATAGGTGAGTTACATAACCCTGACAACAAGTCAACCATGGTGTCCCAGTCCCAGATAGGTGAGTTACATAACCCTGACAACAAGTCAACCATGGTGTCCCAGTCCCTGATAGGTGAGTTACATAACCTCAACCCTGACAACAAGTCAACCATGGTGTCCCAGATAGGTGAGTTACATAACCCTGACAACAAGTCAACCATGGTGTCCCAGTCCCAGATAGGTGAGTTACATAACCCTGACAACAAGTCAACCATGGTGTCCCAGTCCCTGATAGGTGAGTTACATAACCTCAACCCTGACAACAAGTCAACCATGGTGTCCCAGTCCCAGATAGATGAGTTACATAACCCTGACAACAAGTCAACCATGGTGTCCCAGTCCCAGATAGGTGAGTTACATAACCTCAACCCTGACAACAAGTCAACCATGGTGTCATAGTCCCTGATAGGTGAGTTACATAACCCTGACAACAAGTCAACCATGGTGTCCAAGTACCAGATAGGTGAGTTACATAACCCTGACAACAAGTCAACCATGGTGTCCCAGTCCCAGATAGGTGAGTTACATAACCCTGACAACAAGTCAACCATGGTGTCCCAGTCCCTGATAGGTGAGTTACATAACCCTGACAACAAGTCAACCATGGTGTCCCAGTCCCAGATAGGTGAGTTACATAACCCTGACAACAAGTCAACCATGGTGTCCCAGTCCCAGATAGGTGAGTTACATAACCTCTACCCTGACAACAAGTCAACCATGGTGTCCCAGTCCCAGATAGGTGAGTTACATAACCCTGACAACAAGTCAACCATGGTGTCCCAGTCCCTGATAGGTGAGTTACATAACCCTGACAACAAGTCAACCATGGTGTCCCAGTCCCAGATAGATGAGTTACATAACCCTGACAACAAGTCAACCATGGTGTCCCAGTCCCTGATAGGTGAGTTACATAACCTCAACCCTGACAACAAGTCAACCATGGTTTCCCAGTCCCTGATAGGTGAGTTACATAACCCTGACAACAAGTCAACCATGGTGTCCAAGTACCAGATAGGTGAGTTACATAACCCTGACAACAAGTAAACCATGGTGTCCCAGTCCCAGATAGGTGAGTTACATAACCCTGACAACAAGTCAACCATGGTGTCCCAGTCCCTGATAGGTGAGTTACATAACCCTGACAACAAGTCAACCATGGTGTCCCAGTCCCAGATAGGTGAGTTACATAACCCTGACAACAAGTCAACCATGGTTTCCCAGTCCCAGATAGGTGAGTTACATAACCTCTACCCTGACAACAAGTCAACCATGGTGTCCCAGTCCCAGATAGATGAGTTACATAACCCTGACAACAAGTCAACCATGGTGTCCCAGTCCCTGATAGGTGAGTTACATAACCCTGACAACAAGTCAACCATGGTGTCCCAGTCCCAGATAGGTGAGTTACATAACCCTGACAACAAGTCAACCATGGTGTCCCAGTCCCTGATAGGTGAGTTACATAACCCTGACAACAAGTCAACCATGGTGTCCCAGTCCCAGATAGGTGAGTTACATAACCCTGACAACAAGTCAACCATGGTGTCCCAGTCCCAGATAGGTGAGTTACATAACCCTGACAACAAGTCAACCATGGTGTCCCAGTCCCAGATAGGTGAGTTACATAACCCTGACAACAAGTCAACCATGGTGTCCCAGTCCCTGATAGGTGAGTTACATAACCCTGACAACAAGTCAACCATGGTGTCCCAGTCCCTGATAGGTGAGTTACATAACCTCTACCCTGACAACAAGTCAACCATGGTGTCCCAGTCCCAGATAGGTGAGTTATATAACCTCAACCCTGACAACAAGTCAACCATGGTGTCCCAGATAGGTGAGTTACATAACCTCAACCCTGACAACAAGTCAACCATGGTGTCCCAGATAGGTGAGTTACATAACCTCAACCCTGACAACAAGTCAACCATGGTGTCTCAGTCCCAGATAGGTGAGTTACATAACCTCTACCCTGACAACAAGTCAACCATGGTGTCCCAGATAGGTGAGTTACATAACCCTGACAACAAGTCAACCATGGTGTCCCAGTCCCAAATAGGTGAGTTATATAACCTCAACCCTGACAACAAGTCAACCATGGTGTCCCAGTCTCAGATAGATGAGTTACATAACCTCAACCCTGACAACAAGTCAACCATGGTGTCCCAGTCCCTGATAGGTGAGTTACATAACCTCTACCCTGACAACAAGTCAACCATGGTGTCCCAGTCCCTTATAGGTGAGTTACATAACCCTCACAACAAGTCAACCATGGTGTCCCAGTCCCAGATAGGTGAGTTACATAACCTCAACCCTGACAACAAGTCAACCATGGTGTCCCAGTCCCAGATAGATGAGTTACATAACCCTGACAACAAGTCAACCATGGTGTCCCAGTCCCTGATAGGTGAGTTACATAACCCTGACAACAAGTCAACCATGGTGTCCCAGTCCCAGATAGGTGAGTTACATAACCTCAACCCTGACAAGTCAACCATGGTGTCCCAGTCCCTGATAGGTGAGTTACATAACCTCAACCCT
The DNA here is from genome assembly GCF_029448725.1 of Salvelinus fontinalis. NCBI lineage: Eukaryota > Metazoa > Chordata > Actinopteri > Salmoniformes > Salmonidae > Salvelinus > Salvelinus fontinalis. The sequence continues at coordinate 8,633,004 of NC_074690.1, forward strand.
GACAACAAGTCAACCATGGTGTCCCAGTCCCTGATAGGTGAGTTACATAACCCTGACAACAAGTCAACCATGGTGTCCCAGTCCCAGATAGGTGAGTTACATAACCCTGACAATAAGTCAACCATGGTGTCCCAGTACCAGATAGGTGAGTTACATAACCTCAACCCTGACAACAAGTCAACCATGGTGTCCCAGTACCAGATAGGTGAGTTACATAACCCTGACAACAAGTCAACCATGGTGTCCCAGTCCCAGATAGGTGAGTTACATAACCTCAACCCTGACAACAAGTCAACCATGGTGTCCCAGTCCCAGATAGGTGAGTTACATAACCCTGACAACAAGTCAACCATGGTGTCCAAGTACCAGATAGGTGAGTTACATAACCCTGACAACAAGTCAACCATGGTGTCCCAGTCCCTGATAGGTGAGTTACATAACCCTGACAACAAGTCAACCATGGTGTCCCAGATAGGTGAGTTACATAACCCTGACAACAAGTCAACCATGGTGTCCCAGTCCCAGATAGGTGAGTTACATAACCTCAACCCTGACGACAAGTCAACCATGGTGTCCCAGTCCCAGATAGGTGAGTTACATAACCCTGACAACAAGTCAACCATGGTGTCCCAGTCCCAGATAGGTGAGTTACATAACCCTGACAACAAGTCAACCATGGTGTCCCAGTCCCAGATAGGTGAGTTACTTAACCTCAACCCTGACAACAAGTCAACCATGGTGTCCCAGTCCCAGATAGGTGAATTACATAACCTCAACCCTGACAAAAAGTCAACCATGGTGTCCCAGTCCCAGATAGGTGAGTTACATAACCTCAACCCTGACGACAAGTCAACCATGGTGTCCCAGTCCCAGATAGGTGAGTTACATAACCCTGACAACAAGTCAACCATGGTGTCCCAGTCCCTGATAGGTGAGTTACATAACCCTGACAACAAGTCAACCATGGTGTCCCAGTCTCAGATAGGTGAGTTACATAACCCTGACAACAAGTCAACCATGGTGTCCCAGTCCCAGATAGGTGAGTTACATAACCTCAACCCTGACGACAAGTCAACCATGGTGTCCCAGTCTCAGATAGGTGAGTTACATAACCCTGACAAGTCAACCATGGTGTCCCAGTCCCTGATAGGTGAGTTACATAACCCTGACAACAAGTCAACCATGGTGTCCCAGTCCCAGATAGGTGAGTTACATAACCCTGACAACAAGTCAACCATGGTGTCCCAGTCTCAGATAGGTGAGTTACATAACCCTGACAACAAGTCAACCATGGTGTCCCAGTCCCTGATAGGTGAGTTACATAACCCTGACAACAAGTCAACCATGGTGTCCCAGTCCCAGATAGGTGAGTTACATAACCCTGACAACAAGTCAACCATGGTGTCCCAGTACCAGATAGGTGAGTTACATAACCCTGACAACAAGTCAACCATGGTGTCCCAGTCCCAGATAGGTGAGTTACATAACCTCAAGCCTGACGACAAGTCAACCATGGTGTCCCAGTCCCAGATAGGTGAATTACATAACCTCAACCCTGACAACAAGTCAACCATGGTGTCCCAGTCCCTGATAGGTGAGTTACATAACCCTGACAACAAGTCAACCATGGTGTCCCAGTCCCAGATAGGTGAGTTACATAACCCTGACAACAAGTCAACCATGGTGTCCCAGTCCCTGATAGGTGAGTTACATAACCTCAACCCTGACAACAAGTCAACCATGGTGTCCCAGTCCCAGATAGGTGAGTTACATGACCCTGACAACAAGTCAACCATGGTGTCCCAGTCCCTGATAGGTGAGTTACATAACCCTGACAACAAGTCAACCATGGTGTCCCAGTCTCAGATAGGTGAGTTACATAACCCTGACAACAAGTCAACCATGGTGTCCCAGATAGGTGAGTTACATAACCCTGACAACAAGTCAACCATGGTGTCCCAGTCCCAGATAGGTGAGTTACATACCCTCAACCCTGACAACAAGTCAACCATGGTGTCCCAGATAGGTGAGTTACATAACCCTGACAACAAGTCAACCATGGTGTCCCAGTCCCAGATAGGTGAGTTACATAACCTCAACCCTGACAACAAGTCAACCATGGTGTCCCAGTACCAGATAGGTGAGTTACATAACCCTGACAACAAGTCAACCATGGTGTCCCAGTCCCAGATAGGTGAGTTACATAACCTCAACCCTGACAACAAGTCAACCATGGTGTCCCAGTCCCAGATAGATGAGTTACATAACCCTGACAACAAGTCAACCATGGTGTCCCAGTACCAGATAGGTGAGTTACATAACCTCCTGACATATATGATACATTTCCATGTACAGTAAAGTAAGTATTATACATTGTGATCTACAGTCCGTTTGGAAAATATTCAGACCACTTCCAGTTTTTCCATATTTTGTTACTTTACAGCCTTATTATAAAATGGATTTTAAAAGGAGACACAATACCCCATAAACAGTTTTTGAGAAATCTTTATAGAAAGTAATAATAATATAATAAAAACGGATACCTTATTTACATAAGTATTCAGACCCTTTGCTATGAGACTCTAAATTGAGTTCAGGTGCTTCCTGTTTCCATTGATCATCCTTGAGATGTTTCTACAACTTGATTGGAGTCCACCTGTTGTAAATTCAATTGATTGGACATGATTTGGAAAGGCACACACCTGTCTATATAAGGTCCCACAGTTGACAGTGCATGTCAGAGCAAAAACCAAACCCTGAGGTTGAAATAATTGTCTGTAGAGCTCAGAGACAGGATTTTGTCGAGGCACAGATCTGGGGAAGGGTACCAAAAAATGTCTGCAGCATTTAAGGTCCTCAAGAACACAGTGGCCTCCATCATTCATAAATGGAAGCAGTTTGGAACCACCAAGACTCTTCCTTAGAGCTGGCCGCCCGGCCAAACTGAGCAATCGGGGAAGAAGGGCCTTGGTCAGGGAGGTGACCAAGAACCCGAGGGTCACTCTGACAGAGCTCCGGAGTTCCTCTGTGGAGATAGGAGAACCTTCCAGAAACTCAACCATCTCTGCAGCACTCCACCAATCAGGACTTTATGGTACAGTAGAGTGGCCAGACGGAAGCCACTCCTCAGTAAAAGGCCAATGACAGCCTGCTTGGAGTTTGCCAAAAGGCACCTAAAGGACTCTCAGACCATGAGAAACAAGATACTCTGGTCTGATGAAACCAAAATTGAACTCTTTGGCCTGAATGCCAAGCGTCACGTCTGGAGGAAACCTGGCACCATCCCTACAGTGAAGCATGGTGGTGGCAGCTTCATGCTGTGGGGATGTTTTTGAGCAGCAGGGACTGGGAGACAAGTCAGGATCGAGGGAAAGATGAACGGAGCAAAGTACAGAGAGATCCTTGATGAAAACCTGCTCCAGAGCGCTCAGGACCTCAGACTGGGTTGAAGGTTCACCTTGCAACAGCACAACGACCCTAAGCACACAGCCAAGACAACGCAGGAGTGGCTTCGGGAAAACTCTCTGAATGTCCTTGAGTGGCCCAGCCAGAGCCCGGACTTGAACCCAGTATTAATTTGCATTATCAGCAAATGAATTTGTATAATTTCACTTTGCTTGTGAGAAGCATTAGCACAAGCAAGTCTGATTAGGCTTAGCTATACCACAGCCTCTGCCATAGAAACAAACAGCATGGCTTTTAAAATGCAGAAAACCACTCGTCTCTTAGACAAAACTTTTTTTTATTAATTATCCAAAAGCCAATTTTTTCTACGAAAAACATTTGTCACAAAAAAATTAGATGATTTGTAAAATGGATGAGATGAGAGAGTCCCATGTGCCATGTGGTTGGTAAAGCATGGCTTTGTGTCTGTGGTTGGTAAAGCATGGCTTTTGCTACGGCAGAGTTGTGGGTTTGAGTCCCACGGGGGACAGGTACGCTCTGCTAAATAACAAAAATAAAAATACAAGTCATTACCAGTAATTAAATGAATAGGGTAGAGGGTTAGTTGTGCTGTAGAATTGTTTATCCCATCAAGGGTTAAAAGCGGTTGTTAACCACGGGCCTCTATGTGTCTGTCTCCAGGGTTTATAGACTTCATTGTGGTTCCAACCTTCACCGTGTTGACAGAAATGACGGAAAATATTGTCATTCCGCTCATCAACGAGGCGTCACTCAGCCTGGCAGGGCTCAGACGCTCCAGGTACCGCAATTCCTGCTTCTACTTCCTGTTTCTCCTCAGACCCGGTAGGAAAAGAGAGCATCGCCAACATAGTGCATCTTCTGGACCTATCAGTGTGTGGCACTGGGTCCAGGAGATGATGCGGTCATCCGGCTCTAAGGACCGTGAAGGATTGCCCTGTTATATCCTCTCTGTTATATCCTCTCTGTTATATCCTCTCTGTTATATCCTCTCTGTTATATCCTCTCTGTTATACCCTCTCTGTTATATCCTCTCTGTTATATCCTCTCTGTTATATCCTGTTATATCCTCTCTGTTATATCCTCTCTGTTATATCCTCTCTGTTATATCCTCTCTGTTATATCCTCTCTGTTATATCCTCTCTGTTATATCCTCTCTGTTATACCCTCTCTGTTATATCCTCTCTGTTATATCCTCTCTGTTATATCCTGTTATATCCTCTCTGTTATATCCTCTCTGTTATATCCTCTCTGTTATATCCTCTCTGTTATATCCTCTCTGTTATATCCTCTCTGTTATATCCTCTCTGTTATATCCTCTCTGTTATATCCTCTCTGTTATATCCTCTCTGTTATACCCTCTCTGTTATATCCTCTCTGTTATATCCTCTCTGTTATACCCTCTCTGTTATACCCTCTCTGTTATATCCTCTCTGTTATACCCTCTCTGTTATATCCTCTCTGTTATACCCTCTCTGTTATATCCTGTTATACCCTCTCTGTTATACCCTCTCTGTTATATCCTCTCTGTTATATCCTGTTATACCCTCTCTGTTATACCCTCTCTGTTATATCCTGTTATACCCTCTCTGTTATATCCTGTTATACCCTCTCTGTTATATCCTGTTATACCCTCTCTGTTATATCCTGTTATACCCTCTCTGTTATATCCTGTTATACCCTCTCTGTTATATCCTGTTATACCCTCTCTGTTATACCCTCTCTGTTATATCCTGTTATACCCTCTCTGTTATACCCTCTCTGTTATATCCTGTTATACCCTCTCTGTTATATCCTGTTATACCCTCTCTGTTATATCCTGTTATACCCTCTCTGTTATATCCTGTTATACCCTCTCTGTTATATCCTGTTATATCCTCTCTGTTATATCCTGTTATACCCTCTCTGTTATATCCTGTTATACCCTCTCTGTTATACCCTCTCTGTTATACCCTCTCTGTTATATCCTGTTATATCCTCTCTGTTATACCCTCTCTGTTATACCCTCTCTGTTATACCCTCTCTGTTATACCCTCTCTGTTACATCCTGTTATACCCTCTCTGTTATATCCTCTCTGTTATATCCTGTTATACCCTCTCTGTTATATCCTCTCTGTTATATCCTGTTATACCCTCTCTGTTATATCCTCTCTGTTATATCCTGTTATACCCTCTCTGTTATATCCTCTCTGTTATATCCTGTTATACCCTCTCTGTTATATCCTCTCTGTTATACCCTCTCTGTTATATCCTCTCTGTTATACCCTCTCTGTTATATCCTGTTATACCCTCTCTGTTATACCCTCTCTGTTATATCCTCTCTGTTATATCCTGTTATACCCTCTCTGTTATATCCTGTTATATCCTCTCTGTTATATCCTGTTATACCCTCTCTGTTATATCCTGTTATACCCTCTCTGTTATACCCTCTCTGTTATACCCTCTCTGTTATATCCTGTTATATCCTCTCTGTTATACCCTCTCTGTTATACCCTCTCTGTTATACCCTCTCTGTTATACCCTCTCTGTTACATCCTGTTATACCCTCTCTGTTATATCCTCTCTGTTATATCCTGTTATACCCTCTCTGTTATATCCTCTCTGTTATATCCTGTTATACCCTCTCTGTTATATCCTCTCTGTTATACCCTCTCTGTTATATCCTCTCTGTTATACCCTCTCTGTTATATCCTGTTATACCCTCTCTGTTATACCCTCTCTGTTATATCCTCTCTGTTATATCCTGTTATACCCTCTCTGTTATATCCTGTTATACCCTCTCTGTTATACCCTCTCTGTTATACCCTCTCTGTTATACCCTCTCTGTTATACCCTCTCTGTTACATCCTGTTATACCCTCTCTGTTATATCCTCTCTGTTATATCCTGTTATACCCTCTCTGTTATATCCTCTCTGTTATATCCTGTTATACCCTCTCTGTTATATCCTCTCTGTTATACCCTCTCTGTTATATCCTCTCTGTTATACCCTCTCTGTTATATCCTGTTATACCCTCTCTGTTATACCCTCTCTGTTATATCCTCTCTGTTATATCCTGTTATACCCTCTCTGTTATATCCTGTTATACCCTCTCTGTTATACCCTCTCTGTTATATCCTGTTATACCCTCTCTGTAATACCCTCTCTGTTATATCCTCTCTGTTATATCCTGTTATACCCTCTCTGTTATATCCTGTTATACCCTCTCTGTTAAATCCTGTTATACCCTCTCTGTTATATCCTGTTATACCCTCTCTGTTATATCCTGTTATACCCTCTCTGTTATACCCTCTCTGTTATATCCTGTTATACCCTCTCTGTTATACCCTCTCTGTTATATCCTGTTATACCCTCTCTGTTATACCCTCTCTGTTATATCCTCTCTGTTATATCCTGTTATACCCTCTCTGTTATATCCTGTTATACCCTCTCTGTTATACCCTCTCTGTTATATCCTGTTATACCCTCTCTGTTATATCCTCTCTGTTATATCCTCTCTGTTATATCCTGTTATATCCTCTCTGTTATATCCTCTCTGTTATATCCTGTTATACCCTCTCTGTTATATCCTGTTATATCCTCTCTGTTATATCCTGTTATACCCTCTCTGTTATACCCTCTCTGTTATATCCTCTCTGTTATAACCTGTTATACCCTCTCTGTTATACCCTCTCTGTTATATCCTGTTATACCCTATCTGTTATATTCTGTTATACCCTCTCTGTTATACCCTGTTATACCCTCTCTGTTATATCCTCTCTGTTATACCCTCTCTGTTATACCCTCTCTGTTATACCCTGTTATACCCTCTCTGTTATATCCTGTTACACCCTCTCTGTTATACCCTCTCTGTTATATCCTCTCTGTTATATCCTGTTATACCCTCTCTGTTATATCCTGTTATACCCTCTCTGTTATATCCTGTTATACCCTCTCTGTTATATCCTGTTATACCCTCTCTGTTATATCCTGTTATACCCTCTCTGTTATATCCTGTTATACCCTCTCTGTTATATCCTCTCTGTTATATCCTGTTATACCCTCTCTGTTATATCCTGTTATACCCTCTCTGTTATACCCTCTCTGTTATATCCTGTTATACCCTCTCTGTTATATCCTCTCTGTTATATCCTGTTATATCCTCTCTGTTATACCCTCTCTGTTATATCCTGTTATACCCTCTCTGTTATACCCTCTCTGTTATATCCTGTTATACCCTCTCTGTTATATCCTCTCTGTTATATCCTGTTATACCCTCTCTGTTATATCCTGTTATACCCTCTCTGTTATACCCTCTCTGTTATATCCTGTTATACCCTCTCTGTTATACCCTCTCTGTTATATCCTGTTATACCCTCTCTGTTATATCCTGTTATACCCTCTCTGTTATATCCTGTTATACCCTCTCTGTTATATCCTGTTATACCCTCTCTGTTATATCCTGTTATATCCTCTCTGTTATATCCTGTTATACCCTCTCTGTTATATCCTGTTATACCCTCTCTGTTATATCCTGTTATACCCTCTCTGTTATATCCTGTTATACCCTCTCTGTTATACCCTCTCTGTTATACCCTCTCTGTTATATCCTGTTATATCCTCTCTGTTATACCCTCTCTGTTATACCCTCTCTGTTATACCCTCTCTGTTATACCCTCTCTGTTACATCCTGTTATACCCTCTCTGTTATATCCTCTCTGTTATATCCTGTTATACCCTCTCTGTTATATCCTGTTATACCCTCTCTGTTATATCCTCTCTGTTATACCCTCTCTGTTATACCCTCTCTGTTATATCCTGTTATACCCTCTCTGTTATACCCTCTCTGTTATATCCTCTCTGTTATATCCTGTTATACCCTCTCTGTTATATCCTGTTATACCCTCTCTGTTATATCCTGTTATACCCTCTCTGTTATATCCTGTTATACCCTCTCTGTTATATCCTGTTATACCCTCTCTGTTATACCCTCTCTGTTATATCCTGTTATACCCTCTCTGTTATATCCTGTTATACCCTCTCTGTTATATCCTGTTATACCCTCTCTGTTATACCCTCTCTGTTATATCCTGTTATACCCTCTCTGTTATATCCTCTCTGTTATATCCTGTTATACCCTCTCTGTTATATCCTGTTATATCCTCTCTGTTATATCCTGTTATACCCTCTCTGTTATATCCTCTCTGTTATATCCTGTTATACCCTCTCTGTTATATCCTGTTATACCCTCTCTGTTATATCCTGTTATACCCTCTCTGTTATATCCTGTTATACCCTCTCTGTTATATCCTGTTATACCCTCTCTGTTATATCCTGTTATACCTTCTCTGTTATATCCTGTTATACCCTCTCTGTTATATCCTGTTATACCCTCTCTGTTATATCCTGTTATACCCTCTCTGTTATATCCTGTTATACCCTCTCTGTTATATCCTGTTATACCCTCTCTGTTATATCCTGTTATACCCTCTCTGTTATATCCTCTCTGTTATATCCTCTCTGTTATATCCTGTTATACCCTCTCTGTTATATCCTGTTATACCCTCTCTGTTATACCCTCTCTGTTATATCCTGTTATACCCTCTCTGTTATATCCTGTTATACCCTCTCTGTTATACCCTCTCTGTTATATCCTGTTATACCCTCTCTGTTATATTCTGTTATACCCTCTCTGTTATATCCTGTTATACCCTCTCTGTTATATCCTCTCTGTTATATCCTGTTATACCCTCTCTGTTATATCCTGTTATACCCTCTCTGTTATATCCTGTTTTACCCTCTCTGTTATACCCTCTCTGTTATATCCTCTCTGTTATACCCTCTCTGTTATACCCTCTCTGTTATACCCTGTTATATCCTCTCTGTTATATCCTGTTATACCCTCTCTGTTATACCCTCTCTGTTATATCCTGTTATACCCTCTCTGTTATATCCTCTCTGTTATATCCTGTTATACCCTCTCTGTTATATCCTCTCTGTTATATCCTGTTATACCCTCTCTGTTATATCCTGTTATACCCTCTCTGTTATATCCTGTTATACCCTCTCTGTTATATCCTGTTATACCCTCTCTGTTATATCCTCTCTGTTATATCCTGTTATACCCTCTCTGTTATATCCTGTTATACCCTCTCTGTTATACCCTCTCTGTTATATCCTGTTATACCCTCTCTGTTATATCCTGTTATACCCTCTCTGTTATATCCTGTTATACCCTCTCTGTTATATCCTGTTATACCCTCTCTGTTATATCCTCTCTGTTATATCCTGTTATACCCTCTCTGTTATATCCTGTTATACCCTCTCTGTTATACCCTCTCTGTTATATCCTGTTATACCCTCTCTGTTATATCCTGTTATACCCTCTCTGTTATATCCTCTCTGTTATATCCTGTTATATCCTCTCTGTTATATCCTGTTATACCCTCTCTGTTATATCCTGTTATACCCTCTCTGTTATATCCTGTTATACCCTCTCTGTTATATCCTGTTATACCCTCTCTGTTATACCCTCTCTGTTATATCCTGTTATACCCTCTCTGTTATATCCTGTTATACCCTCTCTGTTATATCCTGTTATACCCTCTCTGTTATATCCTGTTATACCCTCTCTGTTATATCCTCTCTGTTATATCCTGTTATACCCTCTCTGTTATATCCTGTTATACCCTCTCTGTTATACCCTCTCTGTTATATCCTGTTATACCCTCTCTGTTATATCCTGTTATACCCTCTCTGTTATATCCTGTTATACCCTCTCTGTTATATCCTGTTATACCCTCTCTGTTATATCCTCTCTGTTATATCCTGTTATACCCTCTCTGTTATACCCTCTCTGTTATATCCTGTTATACCCTCTCTGTTATATCCTGTTATACCCTCTCTGTTATATCCTCTCTGTTATATCCTGTTATATCCTCTCTGTTATATCCTGTTATACCCTCTCTGTTATATCCTGTTATACCCTCTCTGTTATATCCTGTTATACCCTCTCTGTTATATCCTGTTATACCCTCTCTGTTATATCCTGTTATACCCTCTCTGTTATATCCTGTTATACCCTCTCTGTTATATCCTGTTATATCCTCTCTGTTATATCCTGTTATACCCTCTCTGTTATATCCTGTTATACCCTCTCTGTTATATCCTGTTATATCCTCTCTGTTATATCCTGTTATATCCTCTCTGTTATATCCTGTTATACCCTCTCTGTTATACCCTCTCTGTTATATCCTGTTATACCCTCTCTGTTATATCCTGTTATACCCTCTCTGTTATATCCTCTCTGTTATATTCTGTTATACCCTCTCTGTTATATCCTGTTATACCCTCTCTGTTATATCCTGTTATACCCTCTCTGTTATATCCTCTCTGTTATATCCTGTTATATCCTCTCTGTTACATCCTCTCTGTTACATCCTGTTATACCCTCTCTGTTATATCCTCTCTGTTATATCCTGTTATACCCTCTCTGTTATACCCTCTCTGTTACATCCTGTTATACCCTCTCTGTTATATCCTCTCTGTTATATCCTGTTATACCCTCTCTGTTATATCCTGTTATACCCTCTCTGTTATATCCTGTTATACCCTCTCTGTTATATCCTCTCTGTTATATCCTGTTATACCCTCTCTGTTATACCCTCTCTGTTATATCCTCTCTGTTATATCCTGTTATACCCTCTCTGTTATATCCTGTTATACCCTCTCTGTTATATCCTGTTATACCCTCTCTGTTATATCCTGTTATACCTTCTCTGTTATATCCTGTTATACCCTCTCTGTTATATCCTGTTGTACCCTCTCTGTTATATCCTGTTATACCCTCTCTGTTATAACCTGTTATACCCTCTCTGTTATACCCTCTCTGTTATACCCTCTCTGTTATATCCTGTTATATCCTCTCTGTTATACCCTCTCTGTTATACCCTCTCTGTTATACCCTCTCTGTTATATCCTGTTATACCCTCTCTGTTATATCCTGTTATACCCTCTCTGTTATATCCTGTTATACCCTCTCTGTTATACCCTCTCTGTTATATCCTGTTATACCCTCTCTGTTATACCTCTCTGTTATACCCTCTCTGTTATACCCTCTCTGTTATACCCTCTCTGTTATATCCTGTTATACCCTCTCTGTTATATCCCTCTCTGTTATATCCTGTTATACCCTCTCTGTTATACCCTCTCTGTTATATCCTGTTATACCCTCTCTGTTATACCCTCTCTGTTATATCCTGTTATACCCTCTCTGTTATATCCTGTTATACCCTCTCTGTTATATCCTGTTATACCCTCTCTGTTATATCCTCTCTGTTATATCCTGTTATACCCTCTCTGTTATATCCTCTCTGTTATATCCTGTTATACCCTCTCTGTTATATCCTCTCTGTTATACCCTCTCTGTTATATCCTGTTATACCCTCTCTGTTATATCCTGTTATACCCTCTCTGTTATATCCTGTTATACCCTCTCTGTTATACCTCTCTGTTATATCCTGTTATACCCTCTCTGTTATATCCTGTTATACCCTCTCTGTTATATCCTGTTATACCCTCTCTGTTATATCCTCTCTGTTATATCCTGTTATACCCTCTCTGTTATATCCTCTCTGTTATATCCTGTTATACCCTCTCTGTTATATCCTGTTATACCCTCTCTGTTATATCCTCTCTGTTATACCCTCTCTGTTATACCCTCTCTGTTATATCCTGTTATACCCTCTCTGTTATATCCTGTTATACCCTCTCTGTTATACCCTCTCTGTTATATCCTGTTATACCCTCTCTGTTATATCCTGTTATACCCTCTCTGTTATATCCTGTTATACCCTCTCTGTTATATCCTCTCTGTTATATCCTGTTATACCCTCTCTGTTATACCCTCTCTGTTATATCCTGTTATACCCTCTCTGTTATATCCTGTTATACCCTCTCTGTTATATCCTGTTATACCCTCTCTGTTATACCTCTCTGTTATACCCTCTCTGTTATATCCTGTTATACCCTCTCTGTTATATCCTGTTATACCCTCTCTGTTATATCCTGTTATACCCTCTCTGTTATATCCTGTTATACCCTCTCTGTTATATCCTGTTATACCCTCTCTGTTATATCCTCTCTGTTATATCCTGTTATACCCTCTCTGTTATACCCTCTCTGTTATATCCTGTTATACCCTCTCTGTTATATCCTCTCTGTTATATCCTGTTATATCCTCTCTGTTATATCCCTCTCTGTTATATCCTGTTATACCCTCTCTGTTATATCCTGTTATACCCTCTCTGTTATATCCTGTTATACCCTCTCTGTTATATCCTGTTATACCCTCTCTGTTATATCCTGTTATACCCTCTCTGTTATATCCTGTTATACCCTCTCTGTTATATCCTGTTATACCCTCTCTGTTATACCCTCTCTGTTATACCCTCTCTGTTATATCCTGTTATACCCTCTCTGTTATATCCTGTTATACCCTCTCTGTTATATCCTGTTATACCCTCTCTGTTATATCCTGTTATACCCTCTCTGTTATATCCTGTTATACCCTCTCTGTTATATCCTGTTATACCCTCTCTGTTATATCCTGTTATACCCTCTCTGTTATATCCTGTTATACCCTCTCTGTTATACCCTCTCTGTTATATCCTGTTATACCCTCTCTGTTATATCCTGTTATACCCTCTCTGTTATACCCTCTCTGTTATATCCTGTTATACCCTCTCTGTTATATCCTGTTATACCCTCTCTGTTATATCCCTCTCTGTTATATCCTGTTATACCCTCTCTGTTATATCCTGTTATACCCTCTCTGTTATATCCTGTTATACCCTCTCTGTTATATCCTGTTATACCCTCTCTGTTATATCCTGTTATACCCTCTCTGTTATACCTCTCTGTTATATCCTGTTATACCCTCTCTGTTATACCCTCTCTGTTATATCCTGTTATACCCTCTCTGTTATATCCTGTTATACCCTCTCTGTTATATCCTGTTATACCCTCTCTGTTATATCCTGTTATACCCTCTCTGTTATATCCCTCTCTGTTATATCCTGTTATACCCTCTCTGTTATATCCTGTTATACCCTCTCTGTTATATCCTGTTATACCCTCTCTGTTATATCCTGTTATACCCTCTCTGTTATATCCTGTTATACCCTCTCTGTTATATCCTGTTATACCCTCTCTGTTATATCCTGTTATACCCTCTCTGTTATATCCTGTTATACCCTCTCTGTTATATCCTGTTATACCCTCTCTGTTATATCCTGTTATACCCTCTCTGTTATATCCTGTTATACCCTCTCTGTTATATCCTGTTATACCCTCTCTGTTATATCCTGTTATACCCTCTCTGTTATACCCTCTCTGTTATACCCTCTCTGTTATACCCTCTCTGTTATACCCTCTCTGTTATATCCTGTTATACCCTCTCTGTTATATCCTGTTATACCCTCTCTGTTATATCCTGTTATACCCTCTCTGTTATATCCTGTTATACCCTCTCTGTTATACCCTCTCTGTTATACCCTCTCTGTTATATCCTGTTATATCCTGTTATATCCTCTCTGTTATATCCTGTTATACCCTCTCTGTTATATCCTGTTATACCCTCTCTGTTATACCCTCTCTGTTATACCCTCTCTGTTATATCCTGTTATACCCTCTCTGTTATATCCTGTTATACCCTCTCTGTTATATCCTGTTATACCCTCTCTGTTATACCCTCTCTGTTATATCCTGTTATACCCTCTCTGTTATATCCTGTTATACCCTCTCTGTTATATCCTCTCTGTTATATCCTGTTATACCCTCTCTGTTATATCCTCTCTGTTATATCCTGTTATACCCTCTCTGTTATACCCTCTCTGTTATATCCTGTTATACCCTCTCTGTTATATCCTGTTATACCCTCTCTGTTATATCCTGTTATACCCTCTCTGTTATATCCTCTCTGTTATATCCTGTTATACCCTCTCTGTTATATCCTCTCTGTTATATCCTGTTATACCCTCTCTGTTATACCCTCTCTGTTATACCCTCTCTGTTATATCCTGTTATACCCTCTCTGTTATATCCTGTTATACCCTCTCTGTTATATCCTGTTATACCCTCTCTGTTATATCCTGTTATACCCTCTCTGTTATATCCTGTTATACCCTCTCTGTTATATCCTGTTATACCCTCTCTGTTATATCCTGTTATACCCTCTCTGTTATATCCTGTTATACCCTCTCTGTTATACCCTCTCTGTTATACCCTCTCTGTTATATCCTGTTATACCCTCTCTGTTATACCCTCTCTGTTATACCCTCTCTGTTATACCCTCTCTGTTATATCCTGTTATACCCTCTCTGTTATATCCTGTTATACCCTCTCTGTTATATCCTGTTATACCCTCTCTGTTATACCCTCTCTGTTATATCCTGTTATACCCTCTCTGTTATATCCTGTTATACCTTCTCTGTTATATCCTGTTATACCCTCTCTGTTATATCCTGTTATACCCTCTCTGTTATATCCTGTTATACCCTCTCTGTTATACCCTCTCTGTTATATCCTGTTATACCCTCTCTGTTATATCCTGTTATACCCTCTCTGTTATATCCTGTTATACCCTCTCTGTTATATCCTGTTATACCCTCTCTGTTATACCCTCTCTGTTATATCCTGTTATACCCTCTCTGTTATACCCTCTCTGTTATATCCTGTTATACCCTCTCTGTTATATCCCTCTCTGTTATATCCTGTTGTACCCTCTCTGTTATATCCTGTTATACCCTCTCTGTTATAACCTGTTATACCCTCTCTGTTATACCCTCTCTGTTATACCCTCTCTGTTATACCCTCTCTGTTATATCCTGTTATACCCTCTCTGTTATATCCTGTTATACCTTCTCTGTTATATCCTGTTATACCCTCTCTGTTATATCCTGTTATACCCTCTCTGTTATATCCTGTTATACCCTCTCTGTTATATCCTGTTATACCCTCTCTGTTATACCCTCTCTGTTATATCCTCTCTGTTATATCCTGTTATACCCTCTCTGTTATATCCTGTTATACCCTCTCTGTTATACCCTCTCTGTTATATCCTGTTATACCCTCTCTGTTATATCCTGTTATACCCTCTCTGTTATATCCTGTTATACCCTCTCTGTTATACCCTCTCTGTTATATCCTGTTATACCCTCTCTGTTATATCCTGTTATACCCTCTCTGTTATATCCTGTTATACCCTCTCTGTTATATCCTGTTATACCCTCTCTGTTATATCCTGTTATACCCTCTCTGTTATATCCTGTTATACCCTCTCTGTTATATCCTGTTATACCCTCTCTGTTATATCCTGTTATACCCTCTCTGTTATATCCTGTTATACCCTCTCTGTTATATCCTGTTATACCCTCTCTGTTATATCCTGTTATACCCTCTCTGTTATATCCTGTTATACCCTCTCTGTTATATCCTGTTATACCCTCTCTGTTATATCCTGTTATACCCTCTCTGTTATATCCTGTTATACCCTCTCTGTTATACCCTCTCTGTTATATCCTGTTATACCCTCTCTGTTATATCCTGTTATACCCTCTCTGTTATATCCTGTTATACCCTCTCTGTTATATCCCTCTCTGTTATATCCTGTTATACCCTCTCTGTTATACCCTCTCTGTTATATCCTGTTATACCCTCTCTGTTATATCCTGTTATACCCTCTCTGTTATATCCTGTTATACCCTCTCTGTTATATCCTGTTATACCCTCTCTGTTATATCCTGTTATACCCTCTCTGTTATATCCTGTTATACCCTCTCTGTTATACCTCTCTGTTATACCCTCTCTGTTATACCCTCTCTGTTATATCCTGTTATACCCTCTCTGTTATATCCTGTTATACCCTCTCTGTTATATCCTGTTATACCCTCTCTGTTATATCCTGTTATACCCTCTCTGTTATATCCTGTTATACCCTCTCTGTTATATCCTGTTATACCCTCTCTGTTATATCCTGTTATACCCTCTCTGTTATACCCTCTCTGTTATATCCTGTTATACCCTCTCTGTTATATCCTGTTATACCCTCTCTGTTATATCCTGTTATACCCTCTCTGTTATACCCTCTCTGTTATATCCTGTTATACCCTCTCTGTTATATCCTGTTATACCCTCTCTGTTATATCCTGTTATACCCTCTCTGTTATATCCTGTTATACCCTCTCTGTTATATCCTGTTATACCCTCTCTGTTATATCCTGTTATACCCTCTCTGTTATATCCTGTTATACCCTCTCTGTTATATCCTCTCTGTTATATCCTGTTATACCCTCTCTGTTATATCCTGTTATACCCTCTCTGTTATATCCTGTTATACCCTCTCTGTTATATCCTGTTATACCCTCTCTGTTATATCCTCTCTGTTATATCCTGTTATACCCTCTCTGTTATATCCTGTTATACCCTCTCTGTTATATCCTGTTATACCCTCTCTGTTATATCCTGTTATACCCTCTCTGTTATATCCTGTTATACCCTCTCTGTTATATCCTGTTATACCCTCTCTGTTATATCCTGTTATACCCTCTCTGTTATATCCTGTTATACCCTCTCTGTTATATCCTGTTATACCCTCTCTGTTATATCCTGTTATACCCTCTCTGTTATATCCTCTCTGTTATATCCTGTTATACCCTCTCTGTTATATCCTGTTATACCCTCTCTGTTATATCCTCTCTGTTATATCCTGTTATACCCTCTCTGTTATATCCTGTTATACCCTCTCTGTTATATCCTGTTATACCCTCTCTGTTATATCCTGTTATACCCTCTCTGTTATATCCTGTTATACCCTCTCTGTTATACCCTCTCTGTTATATCCTGTTATACCCTCTCTGTTATATCCTGTTATACCCTCTCTGTTATATCCTGTTATACCCTCTCTGTTATATCCTGTTATACCCTCTCTGTTATATCCCTCTCTGTTATATCCTGTTATACCCTCTCTGTTATATCCTGTTATACCCTCTCTGTTATACCCTCTCTGTTATACCCTCTCTGTTATATCCTGTTATACCCTCTCTGTTATATCCTGTTATACCCTCTCTGTTATACCCTCTCTGTTATACCCTCTCTGTTATATCCTGTTATACCCTCTCTGTTATATCCTGTTATACCCTCTCTGTTATATCCTGTTATACCCTCTCTGTTATATCCTGTTATACCCTCTCTGTTATATCCTGTTATACCCTCTCTGTTATATCCTGTTATACCCTCTCTGTTATATCCTGTTATACCCTCTCTGTTATATCCTGTTATACCCTCTCTGTTATACCCTCTCTGTTATATCCTGTTATACCCTCTCTGTTATATCCTGTTATACCCTCTCTGTTATATCCTGTTATACCCTCTCTGTTATATCCTGTTATACCCTCTCTGTTATATCCTGTTATACCCTCTCTGTTATATCCTGTTATACCCTCTCTGTTATATCCTGTTATACCCTCTCTGTTATATCCTGTTATACCCTCTCTGTTATACCCTCTCTGTTATATCCTGTTATACCCTCTCTGTTATATCCTGTTATACCCTCTCTGTTATATCCTGTTATACCCTCTCTGTTATACCTCTCTGTTATATCCTGTTATACCCTCTCTGTTATATCCTGTTATACCCTCTCTGTTATATCCTGTTATACCCTCTCTGTTATATCCTGTTATACCCTCTCTGTTATATCCTGTTATACCCTCTCTGTTATATCCTGTTATACCCTCTCTGTTATATCCTGTTATACCCTCTCTGTTATATCCCTCTCTGTTATATCCTGTTATACCCTCTCTGTTATATCCTGTTATATCCTCTCTGTTATATCCTCTCTGTTATACCCTCTCTGTTATACCCTCTCTGTTATACCCTCTCTGTTATATCCTGTTATACCCTCTCTGTTATATCCTGTTATACCCTCTCTGTTATATCCTGTTATACCCTCTCTGTTATATCCTGTTATACCCTCTCTGTTATACCCTCTCTGTTATATCCTGTTATACCCTCTCTGTTATATCCTGTTATACCCTCTCTGTTATATCCTGTTATACCCTCTCTGTTATATCCTCTCTGTTATACCCTCTCTGTTATACCCTCTCTGTTATACCCTCTCTGTCATATCCTGTTATACCCTCTCTGTTATATCCTGTTATACCCTCTCTGTTATATCCTGTTATATCCTCTCTGTTATATCCTCTCTGTTACATCCTGTTATACCCTCTCTGTTATACCCTCTCTGTTATACCCTCTCTGTTATATCCTGTTATACCCTCTCTGTTATATCCTGTTATACCCTCTCTGTTATATCCTGTTATACCCTCTCTGTTATATCCTCTCTGTTATACCCTCTCTGTTATACCCTCTCTGTTATATCCTGTTATACCCTCTCTGTTATACCCTCTCTGTTATATCCTGTTATATCCTCTCTGTTATATCCTCTCTGTTATACCCTCTCTGTTATATCCTGTTATACCCTCTCTGTTATATCCTGTTATACCCTCTCTGTTATATCCTGTTATACCCTCTCTGTTATATCCTGTTATACCCTCTCTGTTATACCCTCTCTGTTATACCCTCTCTGTTATATCCTGTTATACCCTCTCTGTTATATCCTGTTATACCCTCTCTGTTATATCCTGTTATACCCTCTCTGTTATACCCTCTCTGTTATACCCTCTCTGTTATATCCTGTTATACCCTCTCTGTTATACCCTCTCTGTTATACCCTCTCTGTTATATCCTGTTATACCCTCTCTGTTATACCCTCTCTGTTATACCCTCTCTGTTATACCCTGTTATACCCTCTCTGTTATATCCTGTTATACCCTCTCTGTTATACCCTCTCTGTTATACCCTCTCTGTTATATCCTGTTATACCCTCTCTGTTATATCCTGTTATATCCTCTCTGTTATATCCTGTTATATCCTCTCTGTTATATCCTCTCTGTTATACCCTCTCTGTTATATCCTGTTATATCCTCTCTGTTATATCCTGTTATACCCTCTCTGTTATATCCTGTTATACCCTCTCTGTTATATCCTGTTATACCCTCTCTGTTATATCCTGTTATACCCTCTCTGTTATATCCTGTTATATCCTCTCTGTTATATCCTGTTATATCCTCTCTGTTATATCCTCTCTGTTATACCCTCTCTGTTATACCCTCTCTGTTATACCCTCTCTGTTATACCCTGTTATACCCTCTCTGTTATATCCTGTTATACCCTCTCTGTTATACCCTCTCTGTTATACCCTCTCTGTTATATCCTGTTATACCCTCTCTGTTATATCCTGTTATATCCTCTCTGTTATATCCTGTTATATCCTCTCTGTTATATCCTGTTATACCCTCTCTGTTATATCCTGTTATACCCTCTCTGTTATACCCTCTCTGTTATATCCTGTTATACCCTCTCTGTTATATCCTGTTATACCCTCTCTGTTATATCCTGTTATACCCTCTCTGTTATATCCTGTTATACCCTCTCTGTTATATCCTGTTATACCCTATCTGTTATACCCTCTCTGTTATATCCTGTTATACCCTCTCTGTTATATCCTGTTATACCCTCTCTGTTATACCCTCTCTGTTATACCCTCTCTGTTATATCCTGTTATACCCTCTCTGTTATACCCTCTCTGTTATACCCTCTCTGTTATATCCTGTTATATCCTCTCTGTTAAATCCTGTTATACCCTCTCTGTTATATCCTGTTATACCCTCTCTGTTATATCCTCTCTGTTATATCCTGTTATACCCTCTCTGTTATACCCTCTATGTTATACCCTCTCTGTTATATCCTGTTATATCCTCTCTGTTATATCCTATTATATCCTGTTATACCCTCTCTGTTATATCCTGTTATACCCTCTCTGTTATATCCTGTTATACCCTCTCTGTTATACCCTCTCTGTTATACCCTCTCTGTTATATCCTGTTATATCCTCTCTGTTATATCCTGTTATATCCTGTTATACCCTCTCTGTTATATCCTCTTATACCCTCTCTGTTATATCCTGTTATACCCTCTCTGTTATACCCTCTCTGTTATACCCTCTCTGTTATATCCTGTTATATCCTCTCTGTTATATCCTGTTATATCCTCTCTGTTATATCCTCTCTGTTATACCCTCTCTGTTATACCCTCTCTGTTATACCCTCTCTGTTATACCCTGTTATACCCTCTCTGTTATATCCTGTTATACCCTCTCTGTTATACCCTCTCTGTTATACCCTCTCTGTTATATCCTGTTATACCCTCTCTGTTATATCCTGTTATATCCTCTCTGTTATATCCTGTTATATCCTCTCTGTTATATCCTGTTATACCCTCTCTGTTATATCCTGTTATACCCTCTCTGTTATACCCTCTCTGTTATATCCTGTTATACCCTCTCTGTTATATCCTGTTATACCCTCTCTGTTATATCCTGTTATACCCTCTCTGTTATATCCTCTCTGTTATATCCTGTTATACCCTCTCTGTTATACCCTCTCTGTTATACCCTCTCTGTTATATCCTGTTATACCCTCTCTGTTATATCCTGTTATACCCTCTCTGTTATACCCTCTCTGTTATACCCTCTCTGTTATATCCTGTTATACCCTCTCTGTTATACCCTCTCTGTTATACCCTCTCTGTTATATCCTGTTATATCCTCTCTGTTATATCCTGTTATACCCTCTCTGTTATATCCTGTTATACCCTCTCTGTTATATCCTCTCTGTTATATCCTGTTATACCCTCTCTGTTATACCCTCTCTGTTATACCCTCTCTGTTATATCCTGTTATATCCTCTCTGTTATATCCTGTTATATCCTGTTATACCCTCTCTGTTATATCCTGTTATACCCTCTCTGTTATATCCTGTTATACCCTCTCTGTTATACCCTCTCTGTTATACCCTCTCTGTTATATCCTGTTATATCCTCTCTGTTATATCCTGTTATATCCTGTTATACCCTCTCTGTTATATCCTGTTATACCCTCTCTGTTATATCCTGTTATACCCTCTCTGTTATACCCTCTCTGTTATACCCTCTCTGTTATATCCTGTTATATCCTCTCTGTTATATCCTGTTATATCCTGTTATACCCTCTCTGTTATATCCTGTTATACCCTCTCTGTTATATCCTCTCTGTTATATCCTGTTATACCCTCTCTGTTATATCCTGTTATACCCTCTCTTTTATATCCTCTCTGTTATATCCTGTTATATCCTGTTATACCCTCTCTGTTATATCCTGTTATACCCTCTCTGTTATACCCTCTCTGTTATATCCTGTTATACCCTCTCTGTTATACCCTCTCTGTTATATCCTGTTATACCCTCTCTGTTATATCCTGTTATACCCTCTCTGTTATATCCTGTTATACCCTCTCTGTTATATCCTGTTATACCCTCTCTGTTATAACCTGTTATACCCTCTCTGTTATATCCTGTTATACCCTCTCTGTTATACCCTCTCTGTTATACCCTCTCTGTTATATCCTGTTATACCCTCTCTGTTATATCCTCTCTGTTATACCCTCTCTGTTATATCCTGTTATACCCTCTCTGTTATATCCTGTTATACCCTCTCTGTTATATCCTGTTATACCCTCTCTGTTATATCCTGTTATACCCTCTCTGTTATAACCTGTTATACCCTCTCTGTTATATCCTGTTATACCCTCTCTGTTATACCCTCTCTGTTATACCCTCTCTGTTATATCCTGTTATACCCTCTCTGTTATACCCTCTCTGTTATACCCTCTCTGTTATACCCTCTCTGTTATATCCTCTCTGTTATATCCTGTTATATCCTCTCTGTTATATCCTCTCTGTTATACCCTCTCTGTTATACCCTCTCTGTTATATCCTGTTATACCCTCTCTGTTATATCCTCTCTGTTATATCCTGTTATACCCTCTCTGTTATATCCTGTTATACCCTCTCTGTTATATCCTGTTATACCCTCTCTGTTATATCCTGTTATACCCTCTCTGTTATATCCTGTTATACCCTCTCTGTTATATCCTGTTATACCCTCTCTGTTATATCCTGTTATACCCTCTCTGTTATATCCTGTTATACCCTCTCTGTTATATCCTGTTATACCCTCTCTGTTATATCCTGTTATACCCTCTCTGTTATATCCTGTTATATCCTGTTATATCCTGTTATACCCTCTCTGTTATATCCTCTCTGTTATATCCTCTCTGTTATATCCTCTCTGTTACATCCTGTTATACCCTCTCTGTTATATCCTCTCTGTTATATCCTGTTATATCCTCTCTGTTATATCCTCTCTGTTATATCCTCTCTGTTATATCCTGTTATACCCTCTCTGTTATATCCTGTTATACCCTCTCTGTTATATCCTGTTATACCCTCTCTGTTATATCCTGTTATATCCTGTTATATCCTGTTGTACCCTCTCTGTTATATCCTCTCTGTTATATCCTCTCTGTTATATCCTCTCTGTTATATCCTGTTATATCCTCTCTGTTATACCCTCTCTGTTATATCCTGTTATACCCTCTCTGGTATATCCTGTTATACCCTCTCTGTTATATCCTGTTATACCCTCTCTGTTATATCCTGTTATACCCTCTCTGTTATATCCTGTTATACCCTCTCTGTTATATCCTGTTATATCCTGTTATATCCTGTTATACCCTCTCTGTTATATCCTCTCTGTTATATCCTCTCTGTTATATCCTCTCTGTTATATCCTGTTATATCCTCTCTGTTATATCCTGTTATATCCTGTTATATCCTCTCTGTTATATCCTGTTATATCCTCTCTGTTATATCCTCTCTGTTATATCCTCTCTGTTATTGTCACACCCTGGCCTTAGTATTATTGGTTTTCTTTATTATTGTAGTTAGGTCAGGGTGTGACATGGGTAATGTTTATGTTTTGTTGTTTTGGGTGTTTATTTGATAAAGGGGTTAATGGTTGTAGTGTATGGTTTTGTGTTGAGTGTAGATGTCTAGTATTGTCTATGGTGGTTAGTATTCTAGGAGAGTCTATGGTTACCCGAATGAGTTCCCAATTAGAGACAGCTGATTTCGGTTGTCTCTGATTGGGAGCCTTATTTAGGGTAGCCATAGGCTCTCATTGGTTGTGGGTAATTGTCTATGTCAGAACGTTTGTAGCCTGTCTGTCTATGTGCACAACGTTTGTAGCTTCACGGTCGTTTTGTTGTTTTCTTGTTTTGTTAAAGTGTTTTTGTGTCTTGTTCATCTTCGTGGTATAATAAAAGAAGATGGCTTATTTTCCAAAAGCTGCATTTTGGTCCGTTAATCCGCCACACGATCGTGACAGAATTACCCACCATCGGACCAAGCAGCGGAAAACAAGGCGGCAACAGGACCTACCACCAAAGGATTTCTGGAGTTGGGAGGAAATTCTAGATGGGAGAGGACCCTGGTCACAGCCAGGGGAATATCACTGCCCCAAGGCAGGGATAGAGGCAGCAAGGCGACACGGGAGGAAGCCCAAGAGACAGCACAAACAAATTTTTGGAGGGGGGCACTTGGAGCAGTCGGCGAAGTTGAGGGGTGAGTCTGAGTGTGTCGAGGAATTATTGGACAGATTGGAGGAGAGTGAACGAAGGGGAGATTATGAGACATTCGAAGAGTTGTTAACGAAATTGGAGGAGAGTGAAGAGAGAGAGCTGTTGGTTTGGCAGAGTATGCAATGCATTCTTCCTGAGGAGCGTATTAGCTGTCCGATGCCACCTGTGTCAGTTCCTCGTACTCAGCCTGAAACTCGTGTTAAAGTTCCGGAAGATTTGATGCCGGCTATACACACCAGGTCTCCAGTACACCTTCACAACCCGGTGTGTCCTGTTTCTACTTTGTGCACTCATCTTGAGATGCATGTCCCCAGCCCTGTACCACTAGTTCCGGCACCAAGCACTAGGTCTAAGGTGCGTCTCCAGAGCCCTTTACGCACTGTTCCTGCTCCCCGCACTAGCTTTGAGGTGCGTGTTTCCAGCCCATTACCACCAGTGCCTACACCACGCATCAAGCTTCCTGGGTGTCTCCAGAGCCCTGTTGTTCCTCCACGTACTAGCCCTGTGGTGCGTGTCTCCAGCACATTACCACCAGTGCCTACACCACGCACCAAGCCCTCTGTGTGTTTCCAGAGTCCTGTACGCACTGTTCCTTCTCCCCGTACTCGCCCTGATGTGCGGGTCCTCAGGCCGGTACCACCAGTACCGGTACCACGCACAAGGCCTATAGTACGCCTTGAGAGTCCAGTGTGCCCTGTTGCTGCTCCCCGCATTAGCCCTGAGATGCATGTCCCCAGTCCGGTACCACCAGTTCCGGCCCCACGCACTAGGCCTAATGTGCATCCCCAGGGTCTAGTATGCCCTGTTCCTGCTCCCCGCACTAGCCCTGAGATGCGTGTCCCCAGCCCGGTACCACCAGTTCCGGCACCACGCACTAGGCCTAATGTGCGCTCCCAGGGTTCAGTATGCCCTGTTCCTGCTCCCCGCACTAGCCCTGAGATGCGTGTCCCCAGCCCGGTGCCACCAGTCCCGGCACCACGCACCAGGCCTACAGTGCGCCTCAGCCGGCAGGAGTCTGCCGTCTGCACAGCGTTGACTGAACTGCTCGTCTCCCCAGCGCCATCTGAGCCATCCGTCTCCCCAGCGCCATCTGAGCCATCCGTCTCCCCAGCGCCATCTGAGCCATCCGTCTGCAATGAGCCTGCAAAGCCGCCCGTCTGCCATGAGCCTGCAAAGCCGCCCGTCTGCCATGAGCCCACTGAGCCGTCCGCCAGACAGGAGCCGCTAGAGCCGCCAGCCAGACAGGAGCCGCTAGAGCCGTCCGTCAGACAGGATTTGCCAGAGCCGCCAACCAGACAGGGTCTGCCAGAGCCGCCAACCAGACAGGATCTGCCAGAGCCGCCAACCAGACAGGAGCAGCCAGATCAGTCAGCCAGCCATGAGCAGCCAGATCCGTCAGCTAGCCATGAGCAGCCAGATCCGTCAGCTAGCCATGAGCAGCCAGTTCCGTCAGCTAGCCATGAGCAGCCAGATCCGTCAGCTAGCCATGAGCAGCCAGATCCGTCAGCTAGCCATGAGCAGCCAGATCCGTCAGCTAGCCATGAGCAGCCAGATCCGTCAGCTAGCCATGAGCAGCCAGATCCGTCAGCCAGCCATGAGCAGCCAGATCCGTCAGCCAGCCATGAGCAGCCAGATCCGTCAGCCAGCCATGAGCAGCCAGATCAGTTAGCCAGCCATGGGCTGTCCCTCAGTCCGGAGCTGCAGTCCCTCAGTCCGGAGCTGCAGTCCCTCAGTCCGGAGCTGCCATTCCTCAGTCCGGAGCTGCCCCTTACCCTGGAGCTGCCCCTTCCCCTGGTGCTGCCCCTTACCCTGGTGCTGCCCCTTACCCTGGTGCTGCCCCTTACCCTGGTACTGTCCCTGACCCTAGTACGGCTCCTGACCCTGGTACTGCCCCTGATCCTGGTACTGCCTCTTACCCTGGTACTGCCCCTTAGTCTGGAACTGCCCCTGAATGCAATGGGGTTCATGTGGAGGGGGGTCGTTTGGAGAAAGCATAGGAGGTGGTTAGGTACTGTGGTGACGAGGGGACCGCGACCAGAGCCGGAGCCGCCACCGTGGAGGGAAGCCCACCCAGACCCTCCCCTAGACTGTGTATGGTGCGCCCGGAGTTCGCGCCTCAAGGGGGGGGTTATGTCACACCCTGGCCTTAGTATTATTGGTTTTCTTTATTATTGTAGTTAGGTCAGGGTGTGACATGGGTAATGTTTATGTTTTGTTGTTTTGGGTGTTTATTTGATAAAGGGGTTAATGGTTGTAGTGTATGGTTTTGTGTTGAGTGTAGATGTCTAGTATTGTCTATGGTGGTTAGTATTCTAGGAGAGTCTATGGTTACCCGAATGAGTTCCCAATTAGAGACAGCTGATTTCGGTTGTCTCTGATTGGGAGCCTTATTTAGGGTAGCCATAGGCTCTCATTGGTTGTGGGTAATTGTCTATGTCAGAACGTTTGTAGCCTGTCTGTCTATGTGCACAACGTTTGTAGCTTCACGGTCGTTTTGTTGTTTTCTTGTTTTGTTAAAGTGTTTTTGTGTCTTGTTCATCTTCGTGGTATAATAAAAGAAGATGGCTTATTTTCCAAAAGCTGCATTTTGGTCCGTTAATCCGCCACACGATCGTGACAGTTATATCCTGTTATACCCTCTCTGTTATACCCTCTCTGTTATATCCTGTTATATCCTCTCTGTTATATCCTGTTATACCCTCTCTGTTATATCCTGTTATACCCTCTCTGTTATATCCTGTTATATCCTCTCTGTTATATCCTGTTATACCCTCTCTGTTATATCCTGTTATACCCTCTCTGTTATATCCTGTTATACCCTTTGTGTGCCTCCACTCAACTGCCTCCGCTTTAATTAACGGGGAGGGGAGTTGGCAACTTCACAGTCTTCACTATCAACCCTGTAGATACTATCTCTCCTCTAGTGCTAACAGTCTTTACCCTGTCAACCCTGTAGATACTATCTCTCCTCTAGTATTAACAGTCTTTACCCTGTCAACCCTGTAGATACTATCTCTCCTCTAGTATTAACAGTCTTTACCCTGTCAACCCTGTAGATACTATCTCTCCTCTAGTACTAACAGTCTTTTCCCTGTCAACCCTGTAGATACTATCTCTCCTCTAGTATTAACAGTCTTCTCCCTGTCAACCCTGTAGATACTATCTCTCCTCTAGTATTAACAGTCTTTACCCTGTCAACCCTGTAGATACTATCTCTCCTCTAGTATTAACAGTCTTCTCCCTGTCAACCCTGTAGATACTATCTCTCCTCTAGTGGTAACAGTCTCAGTTAACTAACAGTCTTCTCCCTGTCAACCCTGTAGATACTATCTCTCCTCTAGTGCTCCAGTCTCAGTTAACTAACAGTCTTCTCCTTGTCAACCCTGTAGATACTATCTCTCCTCTAGTATTAACAGTCTTCTCCCTGTCAACCCTGTAGATACTATCTCTCCTCTAGTGCTCCAGTCTCAGTTAACTAACAGTCTTCACTCTGTCAACCCTGTAGATACCTTTTTCCTCCTCTCCTCTCTCCAGTCTAAACAGTATTAGCTGTGAAGATGCTAAGCGTGGTAGTGTAAGGAGTACCGGGTCAGAGGGCAGTGCTGCTGGACATTTGTCTCTACTGGCTGTGGACCTGAAGAACTTCAAGGCTCTGTGGAATGAAGAGGTTTATCAGAACAGAGAGAGATGGAAGACACAGGCCACTAAAGGTGTCTTGTCTGTAGTTTTATCGATCGATCGACCAATCAACCAACCAACCAATATCCCTTGACACTTTTGTGTGTGTGTGTGTGTGTGTGTGTGTGTGTGTGTGTGTGTGTGTGTGTGTGTGTGTGTGTGTGTGTGTGTGTGTGTGTGTGTGTGTGTGTGTGTGTGTGTGTGTGTGTGTGTGTTCCTCCAGAGACACAGGAGAAGGCCAGAAGGGAGGCTGAGGAGGAGAGAGTGCTGCTGGAAGACACTATGGAACCCCAGGAGGGAGAAATTGAAACAGAGCTGGGAGATAGAGAGTCACAGGAGGAAGAGGGAGAGGAAGAAAAGGTGGAGGGAGAAGAGGAGAGTGAAGTGCCAGAGGAGCTCAACTTACGTCAGGACAGACGCACAGAGAAGACCGGAGAGAGAGATGGAGTGAGGACAGGAGAGAGGGATGGAGTGAGGACACAGACTGGAAGTGCAGCAGACACCAGCCCACCATTACAGAATGGTAGGTGTCATTATACTGTATATTAAACAGGTTTTTCAGGAAACATTTTCTCTTATGTCAGAGGGGGCGGAGTCTCCACAGAGTGACCAGAACAAGACCAAAACACCTGAAGGTAAGAGACACCAACCTCTGCTGACTGGTAACATGGAGGTAAGAGACACAGACCTCTGCTGACTGGTAACATGGAGGTAAGAGACCAACCTCTGCTGACAGGTAACATGGAGGTAAGAGACACCAACCTCTGCTGACAGGTAACATGAAGGTAAGAGACTCCAACCTCTCCTGACAGGTAACATGGAGGTAAGAGACACCAACCTCTGCTGACAGGTAACATGAGGGTAAGAGACACCAACCTCTGCTGACAGGTAACATGAAGGTAAGAGACACCAACCTCTGCTGACAGGTAACATGGAGGTAAGAGACCAACCTCTGCTGACAGGTAACATGGAGGTAAGAGACACCGACCTCTGCTGACAGGTAACATGAAGGTAAGAGACACAGACCTCTGCTGACAGGTAACATGGAGGTAAGAGACACAGACCTCTGCTGACAGGTAACATGGAGGTAAGAGACACAAACCTCTGCTGACAGGTAACATGAAGGTAAGACACCAACCTCTGCTGACAGGTAACATGAAGGTAAGAGACACCAACCTCTGCTGACAGGTAACATGAAGGTAAGAGACTCCAACCTCTGCTGACAGGTAACATGAAGGTAAGAGACTCCAACCTCTGCTGACAGGTAACATGAAGGTAAGAGACACCAACCTCTGCTGACAGGTAACATGAAGGTAAGAGACGCCAACCTCTGCTGACAGGTAACATGGAGGTAAGAGACACCAACCTCTGCTGACAGGTAACATGGAGGTAAGAGACACAGACCTCTGCTGACAGGTAACATGGAGGTAAGAGACCAACCTCTGCTGACAGGTAACATGGAGGTAAGAGACACCAACCTCTGCTGACAGGTAACATGGAGGTAAGAGACACCAACCTCTGCTGACAGGTAACATGGAGGTAAGAGACTCAGACCTCTGCTGACAGGTAACATGAAGGTAAGAGACACCAACCTTTGCTGACAGGTAACATGGAGGTAAGAGACTCCAACCTCTGCTGACAGGTAACATGGAGGTAAGAGACCAACCTCTGCTGACAGGTAACATGGAGGTAAGAGACCAACCTCTGCTGACAGGTAACATGAAGGTAAGAGACACCGACCTCTGCTGACAGGTAACATGGAGGTAAGAGACACCGACCTCTGCTGACAGGTAACATGGAGGTAAGAGACACCAACCTCTGCTGACAGGTAACATGGAGGTAAGAGACTCCAACCTCTGCTGACAGGTAACATGGAGGTAAGAGACACAGACCTCTGCTGACAGGTAACATGGAGGTAAGAGACACAGACCTCTGCTGAGAGGTAACATGAAGGTAAGAGACTCCAACCTCTGCTGACAGGTAACATGGAGGTAAGAGACACAGACCTCTGCTGACAGGTAACATGGAGGTAAGAGACTCCAACCTCTGCTGACAGGTAACATGAAGGTAAGAGACGAACCTCTGCTGACAGGTAACATGAAGGTAAGAGAGACACAGACCTCTGCTGACAGGTAACATGAAGGTAAGAGACACCAACCTCTGCTGACAGGTAACATGAAGGTAAGAGACTCCAACCTCTGCTGACAGGTAACATGGAGGTAAGAGAGACACAGACCTCTGCTGACAGGTAACATGAAGGTAAGAGACTCCAACCTCTGCTGACAGGTAACATGTAGGTAAGAGACTCCAAACTCTGCTGACAGGTAACATGAAGGTAAGAGAGACACAGACCTCTGCTGACAGGTAACATGAAGGTAAGAGACACCGACCTCTGCTGACAGGTAACATGAAGGTAAGAGACACCGACCTCTGCTGACAGGTAACATGGAGGTAAGAGACTCCAACCTCTGCTGACAGGTAACATGGAGGTAAGAGACACCAACCTCTGCTGACAGGTAACATGAAGGTAAGAGACCAACCTCTGCTGACAGGTAACATGGAGGTAAGAGACACCGACCTCTGCTGACAGGTAACATGAAGGTAAGAGACACCGACCTCTGCTGACAGGTAACATGAAGGTAAGAGACCAACCTCTGCTGACAGGTAACATGGAGGTAAGAGACACCGACCTCTGCTGACAGGTAACATGAAGGTAAGAGACACCGACCTCTGCTGACAGGTAACATGAAGGTAAGAGACACCAACCTCTACTGACAGGTAACATGAAGGTAAGACACCAACCTCTGCTGACAGGTAACATGGAGGTAAGAGACACCAACCTCTGCTGACAGGTAACATGGAGGTAAGAGACACCAACCTCTGCTGACAGGTAACATGAAGGTAAGAGACACCAACCTCTGCTGACAGGTAACATGGAGGTAAGAGACCAACCTCTGCTGACATGTAACATGGAGGTAAGAGACCAACCTCTGCTGACAGGTAACATGGAGGTAAGAGACACCAACCTCTGCTGACAGGTAACATGAAGGTAAGAGACACCAACCTCTGCTGACAGGTAACATGGAGGTAAGAGACACCAACCTCTGCTGACAGGTAACATGAAGGTAAGAGACTCCAACCTCTGCTGACAGGTAACATCGAGGTAAGATACTCCGACCTCTGCTGACAGGTAACATGGAGGTAAGAGACTCCAACCTCTGCTGACAGGTAACATGAAGGTAAGAGACTCCAACCTCTGCTGACAGGTAACATGAAGGTAAGAGACACCGACCTCTGCTGATAGGTAACATGGAGGTAAGAGACTCCAACCTCTGCTGACAGGTAACATGGAGGTAAGAGACACCAACCTCTGCTGACAGGTAACATGAAGGTAAGAGACACCGACCTCTGCTGAAAGGTAACATGAAGGTAAGAGACCAACCTCTGCTGACAGGTAACATGAAGGTAAGAGACACCAACCTCTGCTGACAGGTAACAAGGACGTAAGAGACCAACCTCTGCTGACAGGTAACATGAAGGTAAGAGACCAACCTCTGCTGACAGGTAACATGGAGGTAAGAGACACCAACCTCTGCTGACTGGTAACATGGAGGTAAGAGACACCAACCTCTGCTGACAGGTAACATGAAGGTAAGAGAGACACAGACCTCTGCTGACAGGTAACATGAAGGTAAGAGACACCGACCTCTGCTGACAGGTAACATGGAGGTAAGAGACTCCAACCTCTGCTGACAGGTAACATGGAGGTAAGAGACCAACCTCTGCTGACAGGTAACATGAAGGTAAGAGACACAGACCTCTGCTGACAGGTAACATGGAGGTTAGAGACTCCAACCTCTGCTGACAGGTAACATGAAGGTAAGAGACACCAACCTCTGCTGACAGGTAACATGGAGGTAAGAGACACAGACCTCTGCTGACAGGTAACATGGAGGTAAGATACTCCGACCTCTGCTGACAGGTAACATGGAGGTAAGATACTCCGACCTCTGCTGACAGGTAACATGGAGGTAAGAGACTCCAACCTCTGCTGACAGGTAACATGGAGGTAAGAGACTCCAACCTCTGCTGACAGGTAACATGAATGTAAGAGACACCAACCTCTGCTGACAGGTAACATGGAGGTAAGAGACACCGACCTCTGCTGACAGGTAACATGGAGGTAAGAGACACAGACCTCTGCTGACAGGTAACATGAAGGTAAGAGACTCCAACCTCTGCTGACAGGTAACATGAAGGTAAGAGACACCGACCTCTGCTGACAGGTAACATGGAGGTAAGAGACTCCAACCTCTGCTTACAGGTAACATGGAGGTAAGAGACACAGACCTCTGCTGACAGGTAACATGGAGGTAAGAGACACAGACCTCTGCTGACAGGTAACATGGAGGTAAGAGACTCCAACCTCTGCTGACAGGTAACATGGAGGTAAGAGACTCCAACCTCTGCTGACAGGTAACATGAAGGTAAGAGACCAACCTCTGCTGAAAGATAACATGGAGGTTAGAGACTCCAACCTCTGCTGACAGGTAACATGAAGGTAAGAGACACCAACCTCTGCTGACAGGTAACATGGAGGTAAGAGACACAGACCTCTGCTGACAGGTAACATGGAGGTAAGATACTCCGACCTCTGCTGACAGGTAACATGGAGGTAAGATACTCCGACCTCTGCTGACAGGTAACATGGAGGTAAGAGACTCCAACCTCTGCTGACAGGTAACATGGAGGTAAGAGACTCCAACCTCTGCTGACAGGTAACATGAATGTAAGAGACACCAACCTCTGCTGACAGGTAACATGGAGGTAAGAGACACCGACCTCTGCTGACAGGTAACATGGAGGTAAGAGACACAGACCTCTGCTGACAGGTAACATGAAGGTAAGAGACTCCAACCTCTGCTGACAGGTAACATGAAGGTAAGAGACACCGACCTCTGCTGACAGGTAACATGGAGGTAAGAGACTCCAACCTCTGCTTACAGGTAACATGGAGGTAAGAGACACAGACCTCTGCTGACAGGTAACATGGAGGTAAGAGACACAGACCTCTGCTGACAGGTAACATGGAGGTAAGAGACTCCAACCTCTGCTGACAGGTAACATGGAGGTAAGAGACTCCAACCTCTGCTGACAGGTAACATGAAGGTAAGAGACCAACCTCTGCTGAAAGGTAACATGGAGGTAAGAGACACAGACCTCTGCTGACAGGTAACATGGAGGTAAGAGACACAGACCTCTGCTGACAGGTAACATGAAGGTAAGAGACCAACCTCTGCTGACAGGTAACATGGAGGTAAGAGACACAGACCTCTGCTGACAGGTAACATGAAGGTAAGAGACCAACCTCTGCTGACAGGTAACATGAAGGTAAGAGACACCGACCTCTGCTGACAGGTAACGTGGAGGTAAGAGACACAGACCTCTGCTGACAGGTAACATGAAGGTAAGAGACCAACCTCTGCTGACAGGTAACATGAAGGTAAGAGACACCAACCTCTGCTGACAGGTAACGTGAAGGTAAGAGACCAACCTCTGCTGACAGGTAACATGGAGGTAAGAGACACCAACCTCTGCTGACAGGTAACATGGAGGTAAGAGACACAGACCTCTGCTGACAGGTAACATGAAGGTAAGAGACACCGACCTCTGCTGACAGGTAACATGGAGGTAAGAGACACCAACCTCTGCTGACAGGTAACATGAAGGTAAGAGACACCGACCTCTGCTGACAGGTAACATGGAGGTGAGAGACACAGACCTCTGCTGACAGGTAACATGGAGGTAAGAGACACCAACCTCTGCTGACAGGTAACGTGAAGGTAAGAGACCAACCTCTGCTGACAGGTAACATGGAGGTAAGAGACACCAACCTCTGCTGACAGGTAACATGGAGGTAAGAGACACCAACCTCTGCTGACAGGTAACATGGAGGTGAGAGACACAGACCTCTGCTGACAGGTAACATGGAGGTAAGAGACACCGACCTCTGCTGACAGGTAACATGGAGGTAGGAGACACAGACCTCTGCTGACAGGTAACATGGAGGTAAGAGACACCAACCTCTGCTGACAGGTAACATGGAGGTAAGAGACACAGACCTCTGCTGACAGGTAACATGGAGGTAAGAGACTCAGACCTCTGCTGACAGGTAACATGAAGGTAAGAGACACCAACCTCTGCTGACAGGTAACATGAAGGTAAGAGACACCGACCTCTGCTGACAGGTAACATGGAGGTAAGAGACACCAACCTCTGCTGACAGGTAACATGGAGGTAAGAGACACAGACCTCTGCTGACAGGTAACATGAAGGTAAGAGACACCAACCTCTGCTGACAGGTAACATGGAGGTAAGAGACACCAACCTCTGCTGACAGGTAACATGAAGGTAAGAGACTCCAACCTCTGCTGACAGGTAACATGGAGGTAAGAGACTCCAACCTCTGCTGACAGGTAACATGGAGGTAAGAGACACCAACCTCTGCTGACAGGTAACATGGAGGTAAGAGACACAGACCTCTGCTGACAGGTAACATGGAGGTAAGAGACACCAACCTCTGCTGACAGGTAATGTGAAGGTAAGAGACCAACCTCTGCTGACAGGTAACATGAAGGTGAGAGACAAAGACCTCTGCTGACAGGTAACATGGAGGTGAGAGACACAGACCTCTGCTGACAGGTAACATGGAGGTAAGAGACCAACCTCTGCTGACAGGTAACATGGAGGTAAGAGACACCAACCTCTGCTGACAGGTAACATGGAGGTAAGAGACACAGACCTCTGCTGACAGGTAACATGGAGGTAAGAGACACCAACCTCTGCTGACAGGTAACGTGAAGGTAAGAGACCAACCTCTGCTGACAGGTAACATGGAGGTAAGAGACACCAACCTCTGCTGACAGGTAACATGGAGGTAAGAGACACCAACCTCTGCTGACAGGTAACATGGAGGTGAGAGACACAGACCTCTGCTGACAGGTAACATGGAGGTAAGAGACACAGACCTCTGCTGACAGGTAACATGGAGGTAAGAGACTCAGACCTCTGCTGACAGGTAACATGGAGGTAAGAGACACCAACCTCTGCTGACAGGTAACATGAAGGTAAGAGACACCGACCTCTGCTGACAGGTAACATGAAGGTAAGAGACACCAACCTCTGCTGACAGGTAACATGAAGGTAAGAGACACCGACCTCTGCTGACAGGTAACATGGAGGTAAGAGACACCAACCTCTGCTGACAGGTAACATGGAGGTAAGAGACACAGACCTCTGCTGACAGGTAACATGAAGGTAAGAGACACCAACCTCTGCTGACAGGTAACATGGAGGTAAGAGACACCAACCTCTGCTGACAGGTAACATGAAGGTAAGAGACTCCAACCTCTGCTGACAGGTAACATGGAGGTAAGAGACTCCAACCTCTGCTGACAGGTAACATGGAGGTAAGAGACACCAACCTCTGCTGACAGGTAACATGGAGGTAAGAGACACAGACCTCTGCTGACAGGTAACATGGAGGTAAGAGACACCAACCTCTGCTGACAGGTAACGTGAAGGTAAGAGACCAACCTCTGCTGACAGGTAACATGAAGGTGAGAGACAAAGACCTCTGCTGACAGGTAACATGGAGGTGAGCGACACAGACCTCTGCTGACAGGTAACATGGAGGTAAGAGACACCAACCTCTGCTGACAGGTAACATGGAGGTAAGAGACACCGACCTCTGCTGACAGGTAACATGAAGGTAAGAGACACCAAACTCTGCTGACAGGTAACATGAAGGTAAGAGACACCGACCTCTGCTGACAGGTAACATGGAGGTAAGAGACACCAACCTCTGCTGACAGGTAACATGGAGGTAAGAGACACAGACCTCTGCTGACAGGTAACATGAAGGTAAGAGACACCAACCTCTGCTGACAGGTAACATGGAGGTAAGAGACACCAACCTCTGCTGACAGGTAACATGAAGGTAAGAGACTCCAACCTCTGCTGACAGGTAACATGGAGGTAAGAGACACCAACCTCTGCTGACAGGTAACATGAAGGTAAGAGACTCCAACCTCTGCTGACAGGTAACATGGAGGTAAGAGACACAGACCTCTGCTGACAGGTAACATGGAGGTAAGAGACACCAACCTCTGCTGACAGGTAACGTGAAGGTAAGAGACCAACCTCTGCTGACAGGTAACATGAAGGTGAGAGACAAAGACCTCTGCTGACAGGTAACATGGAGGTGAGAGACACAGACCTCTGCTGACAGGTAACATGGAGGTAAGAGACCAACCTCTGCTGACAGGTAACATGGAGGTAAGAGACACCAACCTCTGCTGACAGGTAACATGGAGGTAAGAGACACCAACCTCTGCTGACAGGTAACATGGAGGTGAGAGACACAGACCTCTGCTGACAGGTAACATGGAGGTAAGAGACACCGACCTCTGCTGACAGGTAACATGGAGGTAGGAGACACAGACCTCTGCTGACAGGTAACATGGAGGTAAGAGACACCGACCTCTGCTGACAGGTAACATGGAGGTAGGAGACACAGACCTCTGCTGACAGGTAACATGGAGGTAAGAGACACCAACCTCTGCTGACAGGTAACATGGAGGTAAGAGACACAGACCTCTGCTGACAGGTAACATGGAGGTAAGAGACTCAGACCTCTGCTGACAGGTAACATGGAGGTAAGAGACACAGACCTCTGCTGACAGGTAACATGAAGGTAAGAGACACCAACCTCTGCTGACAGGTAACATGAAGGTAAGAGACACCGACCTCTGCTGACAGGTAACATGGAGGTAAGAGACACCAACCTCTGCTGACAGGTAACATGGAGGTAAGAGACACAGACCTCTGCTGACAGGTAACATGAAGGTAAGAGACACCAACCTCTGCTGACAGGTAACATGGAGGTAAGAGACACCGACCTCTGCTGACAGGTAACATGGAGGTAAGAGACACCAACCTCTGCTGACAGGTAACATGGAGGTAAGAGACACCAACCTCTGCTGACAGGTAACATGGAGGTGAGAGACACAGACCTCTGCTGACAGGTAACATGGAGGTAAGAGACACCGACCTCTGCTGACAGGTAACATGGAGGTAAGAGACACCAACCTCTGCTGACAGGTAACATGGAGGTAAGAGACACAGACCTCTGCTGACAGGTAACATGGAGGTAAGAGACACCAACCTCTGCTGACAGGTAACGTGAAGGTAAGAGACCAACCTCTGCTGACAGGTAACATGAAGGTGAGAGACAAAGACCTCTGCTGACAGGTAACATGGAGGTGAGAGACACAGACCTCTGCTGACAGGTAACATGGAGGTAAGAGACCAACCTCTGCTGACAGGTAACATGGAGGTAATAGACACCAACCTCTGCTGACAGGTAACATGGAGGTAAGAGACACAGACCTCTGCTGACAGGTAACATGGAGGTAAGAGACACCAACCTCTGCTGACAGGTAACATGGAGGTAAGAGACACCGACCTCTGCTGACAGGTAACATGGAGGTACGAGACACAGACCTCTGCTGACAGGTAACATGGAGGTAAGAGACACCAACCTCTGCTGACAGGTAACATGGAGGTAAGAGACACAGACCTCTGCTGACAGGTAACATGGAGGTAAGAGACTCAGACCTCTGCTGACAGGTAACATGGAGGTAAGAGACACAGACCTCTGCTGACAGGTAACATGAAGGTAAGAGACACCAACCTCTGCTGACAGGTAACATGAAGGTAAGAGACACCGACCTCTGCTGACAGGTAACATGGAGGTAAGAGACACCAACCTCTGCTGACAGGTAACATGGAGGTAAGAGACACAGACCTCTGCTGACAGGTAACATGAAGGTAAGAGACACCAACCTCTGCTGACAGGTAACATGGAGGTAAGAGACCAACCTCTGCTGACAGGTAACATGGAGGTAAGAGACACAGACCTCTGCTGACAGGTAACATGAAGGTAAGACACACCAACCTCTGCTGACAGGTAACATGAAGGTAAGAGACACCAACCTCTGCTGACAGGTAACATGGAGGTAAGAGACACCAACCTCTGCTGACAGGTAACATGAAGGTAAGATACACCAACCTCTGCTGACAGGTAACATGAAGGTAAGAGACTCCAACCTCTGCTGACAGGTAACATGGAGGTAAGAGACACCAACCTCTGCTGACAGGTAACATGAAGGTAAGAGACACCAACCTCTGC
Source organism: Salvelinus fontinalis (assembly GCF_029448725.1). Lineage (NCBI taxonomy): Eukaryota > Metazoa > Chordata > Actinopteri > Salmoniformes > Salmonidae > Salvelinus > Salvelinus fontinalis. The sequence continues at coordinate 8,670,969 of NC_074690.1, forward strand.
TGACAGGTAACATGAAGGTTAGAGACCAACCTCTGCTGACAGGTAACATGAAGGACTATGTCATTTCCCTCAGCAATACATCTGGACTAGGATCAAGCAGCAGACCAGGAGGCTGAAGCTCTAACGCTCTCTCCTGGACAGAGACTACTATATGTGCTCCCTCCAGCCGCTGTTTCTTATCATATGTAGAGTACGGATCGCACTCTATACATGAGCGCTCTTTGAAGCAATGAGGACAAATCAGAACTTCAGATCTTGAGAACTTCCTGAATTGACTGAATTGAAATGGAACCCAACGCTGTTGCTTATTGCATTAAGTTGGGCTGAAGGGTATTTGAGACAAACTCTTCCTTTCCTATGTTGTGATTGACATTGTTTTTGATTTTACAGTTGAGGTGCATTATGGGTAAAGAGCCTTCACAGATTCTTCAATCCACCGACACCCCCAACTGGATGTATCTACAGTTGAAGTCGGAAGTTTACATACACCTTAGCCAAATACATTTTAACTCAGTTTTCCACAATTCCTGACATTTAATCCTAGTAAAAAGTTAGGATCACCACTTTATTTTAAGAATGTGAAATGTCAGAATAATAGTAGAGAGAATGATTTATTTCAGCTTTTATTTCTTTCATCACATTCCCAGTGGGTCAGAAGTTTACATACACTCAATTAGTATTTGGTAGCATTGCTTAAATTGTTTAATTTGGTTCAAACGATTCGGGTAGCCTTCCACAAGCTTCCCACAATAAGTTGGGTGAATTTTGGCCCATTCCTCCTTTTAAAGCCTTTTTGCCACAACTTTATAAGTATGCTTGGGGTCATCGTCTATTTGGTAGGCCCATTTGCGACCAAGCTTTAACTTCCTGACTGATGTCTTGAGATGTTGCTTCAATATATCCACATAATTTTCCTCCTCATGATGTCATCTATTTTGTAAGGTGCACCAGTCCCTCCTGCAGCAAAGCACCCCCACAACATGATGCTGCCACCCCAATGCTTCACAGTTGTTTCATCAGACTAGAAGACATTTCTCCAAAACGTACAATATTTGTCCCCATGTGCAGTTGCAAACCGTAGTCAGGCTTTTCTATGGCGGTTTTGAAGCAGTGGCTTCTTCCTTGCTGAACGGCCTTTCAGGTTATGTCGATATAGGACTCGTTTTACTGTGGATATAGATACTTTTGTACCTGTTTCCTCCAGGATCTTCACAAGGTCCTTTGCTGTTATTCTGGGATTGATTTGCACTTTTCGCACCAAAGTACGTTCATCTCTAGGAGACAGAACGCATCTCCTTCCTGAGCGGTATGACGGCTGCGTGGTCACATGGTGTTTATACTTGCGTACTATTCTTTGTACAGATGAACGTGGTACCTTCAGGTGTTTGGAAATTGCTCCCAAGGATGAACCAGACTTGTGGAGGTCTTGGCTGATTTCTTTTGATTTACCCATGATGTCAAGCAAAGAGGCACTGAGTTTGAAGGTAGGCCTTGACATACATCCATCAGAACTTCTAAAGCCATGACGACATTTTCTGGAATTTTCCAAGCTGTTTAAAGGCACAGTCAACTTAGTGTATGTAAACTTATGACCCACTAGAGTTGTGATACAGTGAAATAATCTGTTTGTAAACAATTGTTGGAAATATTACTTGTGTCATGCACAAAGTAGATATCCTAATAAACTATAGTTTGTTTACAAGACATTTGTGGAGTGGTTGAAAAACGAGTTTTAATTACTCCAACCTAAATGTATGTAAACTTCTGACTTCAACTGCATGTGTTAATTACATAACTGTAACTCACCTGTAACTCACCTGGAATACTCCTCTAGACCTTCAGCTCCTGTCACAGCCTTTAACCTCACCTTCTGTTAGGAACAGCGTCAGCCAAGCTTGTGCGACTGACACTAAGTCACCCTTTATACCTGTAACTGACTAGACTAGTATGGGAGGCCAATGCTAAGTCACCTTTATACCTAACTATAGTAGCCTGGGGGACTGTCAATAAGTCACCCTTTATACCTGTACCTGACTAGACTGGGGGACCAACACTAAGTCACCTTAATACCTGACTAGACTAGACTGGGGGACCAACACTAAGTCACCTTTATACCTGTACCTGACTAGACTAGACTAGGGACCAAAACTAAGTCACCTTTATACCTGTACCTGACTAGTCTGGGGGACCAACACTAAGTCACCTTTATACCTGTACCTGACTAGACTAGACTGGGGGACCAACACTAAGTCACCTTTATACCTGTACCTGACTAGACTAGACTGGGGGACCAACACTAAGTCACCTTTATACCTGACTAGACTAGACTGGGGGACCAACACTAAGTCACCTTTATACCTGTACCTGACTAGACTGGGGGACCAACACTAAGTCACCTTTATACCTGTACCTGACTAGACTGGGGGACCAACACTAAGTCACCTTTATACCTGTACCTGACTAGACTGGGGGACCAACACTAAGTCACCTTTATACCTGTACCTGACTAGACTGGGGGACCAACACTAAGTCACCTTTATACCTGTACCTGACTAGACTAGACTGGGGGACCAACACTAAGTCACCTTTATACCTGTAACTGACTAGACTAGACTGGGGGACCAACACTAAGTCACCTTTATACCTGTACCTGACTAGACTAGTCTGGGGGACCAACACTAAGTCACCTTTATACCTGTACCTGACTAGACTAGACTGGGGGACCAACACTAAGTCACCTTTATACCTGACTAGACTAGACTGGGGGACCAACACTAAGTCACCTTTATACCTGACTAGACTGGGGGACCAACACTAAGTCACCTTTATACCTGTACCTGACTAGACTAGTCCGGGGGACCAACACTAAGTCACCTTTATACCTGTACCTGACTAGACTAGACTGGGGGACCAACACTAAGTCACCTTTATACCTGTACCTGACTAGACTAGTCTGGGGGACCAACACTAAGTCACCTTTATACCTGTACCTGACTAGACTAGACTGGGGGACCAACACTAAGTCACCTTTATACCTGACTAGACTAGACTGGGGGACCAACACTAAGTCACCTTTATACCTGACTAGACTGGGGGACCAACACTAAGTCACCTTTATACCTGTACCTGACTAGACTAGTCCGGGGGACCAACACTAAGTCACCTTTATACCTGTACCTGACTAGACTAGACTGGGGGACCAACACTAAGTCACCTTTATACCTGTACCTGACTAGACTAGACTGGGGGACCAACACTAAGTCACCTTTATACCTGACTAGACTAGACTGGGGGACCAAAACTAAGTCACCTTTATACCTGTACCTGACTAGTCTGGGGGACCAACACTAAGTCACCTTTATACCTGTACCTGACTAGACTAGACTGGGGGACCAACACTAAGTCACCTTTATACCTGTACCTGACTAGACTAGACTGGGGGACTAACACTAAGTCACCTTTATACCTGACTAGACTAGTCTGGGGGACCAACACTAAGTCACCTTTATACCTGACTAGACTAGACTGGGGGACCAACACTAAGTCACCTTTATACCTGACTAGACTAGACTGGGGGACCAACACTAAGTCACCTTTATACCTGACTAGACTGGGGGACCAACACTAAGTCACCTTTATACCTGTACCTGACTAGACTAGTCCGGGGGACCAACACTAAGTCACCTTTATACCTGTACCTGACTAGACTAGACTGGGGGACCAACACTAAGTCACCTTTATACCTGACTAGACTAGTCTGGGGGACCAACACTAAGACACCTTTATACCTGACTAGACTAGACTGGGGGACCAACACTAAGTCACCTTTATACCTGTACCTGACTAGACTAGACTGGGGGACTAACACTAAGTCACCTTTATACCTGACTAGACTAGTCTGGGGGACCAACACTAAGTCACCTTTATACCTGACTAGACTAGACTGGGGGACCAACACTATGTCACCTTTATACCTGACTAGACTAGACTGGGGGACCAACACTAAGTCACCTTTATACCTGTACCTGACTAGACTAGACTGGGGGACCAACACTAAGACACCTTTATACCTGACTAGACTAGACTGGGGGACCAACACTAAGTCACCTTTATACCTGACTAGACTAGTCTGGGGGACCAACACTAAGTCACCTTTATACCTGACTAGACTAGACTGGGGGACTAACACTAAGTCACCTTTATACCTGTACCTGACTAGACTAGACTGGGGGACCAACACTAAGTCACCTTTATACCTGTACCTGACTAGACTAGACTGGGGGACCAACACTAAGTCACCTTTATACCTGTACCTGACTAGACTAGTCTGGGGGACCAACACTAAGTCACCTTTATACCTGTACCTGACTAGACTAGTCTGGGGGACCAACACTAAGTCACCCTTTATACCTGTACCTGACTAGACTAGTCTGGGGGACCAACACTAAATCACCTTTATACCTGACTAGACTAGACTGGGGGACCAACACTAAGTCACCTTTATACCTGTACCTGACTAGACTAGACTGGGGGACCAACACTAAGTCACCTTTATACCTGTACCTGACTAGACTGGGGGACCAACACTAAGTCACCTTTATACCTGTACCTGACTAGACTAGACTGGGGGACCAACACTAAGTCACCTTTATACCTGACTAGACTAGACTAGTCTGGGGGACCAACACTAAGTCACCTTTATACCTGTACCTGACTAGACTAGTCTGGGGGACCAACACTAAGTCACCCTTTATACCTGTACCTGACTAGACTAGTCTGGGGGACCAACACTAAGTCACCCTTTATACCTCTACCTGACTAGACTAGTCTGGGGGACCAACACTAAATCACCTTTATACCTGACTAGACTAGACTGGGGGACCAACACTAAGTCACCTTTATACCTGTACCTGACTAGACTAGACTGGGGGACCAACACTAAGTCACCTTTATACCTGTACCTGACTAGACTGGGGGACCAACACTAAGTCACCTTTATACCTGTACCTGACTAGACTAGACTGGGGGACCAACACTAAGTCACCTTTATACCTGACTAGACTAGACTGGGGGACCAACACTAAGTCACCTTTATACCTGTACCTGACTAGACTGGGGGACCAACACTAAGTCACCTTTATACCTGACTAGACTAGACTGGGGGACCAACACTAAGACACCTTTATACCTGTACCTGACTAGACTAGACTGGGGGACCAACACTAAGTCACCTTTATACCTGTACCTGACTAGACTAGACTGGGGGACCAACACTAAGTCACCTTTATACCTGTACCTGACTAGACTAGACTGGGGGACCAACACTAAGTCACCTTTATACCTGTACCTGACTAGACTAGACTGGGGGACCAACACTAAGACACCTTTATACCTGTACCTGACTAGACTAGACTGGGGGACCAACACTAAGTCACCTTTATACCTGTACCTGACTAGACTAGACTGGGGAACCAACACTAAGTCACCTTTATACCTGTACCTGACTAGACTAGACTGGGGGACCAACACTAAGTCACCTTTATACCTGACTAGACTAGACTGGGGGACCAACACTAAGACACCTTTATACCTGTACCTGACTAGACTAGACTGGGGGACCAACACTAAGTCACCTTTATACCTGACTAGACTAGACTGGGGGACCAACACTAAGTCACCTTTATACCTGACTAGACTAGACTGGGGGACCAACACTAAGTCACCTTTATACATGTAACTGACTAGACTAGTCTGGGGGACCAACACTAAGTCACCTTTATACCTGACTAGACTAGACTGGGGGACCAACACTAAGTCACCTTTATACCTGTACCTGACTAGTCTGGGGGACCAACACTAAGTCACCTTTATACCTGTACCTGACTAGACTAGACTGGGGGACCAACACTAAGTCACCTTTATACCTGTACCTGACTAGACTGGGGGACCAACACTAAGTCACCTTTATACCTGTACCTGACTAGACTAGACTGGGGGACCAACACTAAGTCACCTTTATACCTGACTAGACTAGACTAGTCTGGGGGACCAACACTAAGTCACCTTTATACCTGTACTTGACTAGACTAGTCTGGGGGACCAACACTAAGTCACCCTTTATACCTGTACCTGACTAGACTAGTCTGGGGGACCAACACTAAGTCACCCTTTATACCTGTACCTGACTAGACTAGTCTGGGGGACCAACACTAAATCACCTTTATACCTGACTAGACTAGACTGGGGGACCAACACTAAGTCACCTTTATACCTGTACCTGACTAGACTAGTCTGGGGGACCAACACTAAGTCACCTTTATACCTGTACCTGACTAGACTGGGGGACCAACACTAAGTCACCTTTATACCTGTACCTGACTAGACTAGACTGGGGGACCAACACTAAGTCACCTTTATACCTGACTAGACTAGACTGGGGGACCAACACTAAGTCACCTTTATACCTGTACCTGACTAGACTGGGGGACCAACACTAAGTCACCTTTATACCTGACTAGACTAGACTGGGGGACCAACACTAAGACACCTTTATACCTGTACCTGACTAGACTAGACTGGGGGACCAACACTAAGTCACCTTTATACCTGTACCTGACTAGACTAGACTGGGGGACCAACACTAAGTCACCTTTATACCTGTACCTGACTAGACTAGACTGGGGGACCAACACTAAGTCACCTTTATACCTGTACCTGACTAGACTAGACTGGGGGACCAACACTAAGACACCTTTATACCTGTACCTGACTAGACTAGACTGGGGGACCAACACTAAGTCACCTTTATACCTGTACCTGACTAGACTAGACTGGGGGACCAACACTAAGTCACCTTTATACCTGTACCTGACTAGACTAGACTGGGGGACCAACACTAAGTCACCTTTATACCTGACTAGACTAGACTGGGGGACCAACACTAAGACACCTTTATACCTGTACCTGACTAGACTAGACTGGGGGACCAACACTAAGTCACCTTTATACCTGACTAGACTAGACTGGGGGACCAACACTAAGTCACCTTTATACCTGACTAGACTAGACTGGGGACCAACACTAAGTCACCTTTATACATGTAACTGACTAGACTAGTCTGGGGGACCAACACTAAGTCACCTTTATACCTGACTAGACTAGACTGGGGGACCAACACTAAGTCACCTTTATACCTGTACCTGACTAGTCTGGGGGACCAACACTAAGTCACCTTTATACCTGTACCTGACTAGACTAGACTGGGGGACCAACACTAAGTCACCTTTACACCTGACTAGACTAGACTGGGGGACCAACACTAAGTCACCTTTATACCTGACTAGACTAGTCTGGGGGACCAACACTAAGTCACCTTTATACCTGTACCTGACTAGACTGGGGGACCAACACTAAGTCACCTTTATACCTGTAACTGACTAGACTAGACTGGGGACCAACACTAAGTCACCTTTATACCTGACTAGACTAGTCTGGGGGACCAACACTAAGTCACCTTTATACCTGACTAGACTAGTCTGGGGGACCAACACTTAGTCACCTTTATACCTGTACCTGACTAGACTAGTCAGGGGGACCAACACTAAGTCACCTTTATACCTGACTAGACTAGACTGGGGGACCAACACTAAGTCACCTTTATACCTGTACCTGACTAGACTAGACTGGGGGACCAACACTAAGTCACCTTTATACCTGACTAGACTAGACTGGGGACCAACACTAAGTCACCTTTATACCTGACTAGACTGGGGGACCAACACTAAGTCACCTTTATACCTGTACCTGACTAGACTAGTCCGGGGGACCAAAACTAAGTCACCTTTATACCTGTACCTGACTAGACTAGACTGGGGGACCAACACTAAGTCACCTTTATACCTGTACCTGACTAGACTAGACTGGGGGACCAACACTAAGTCACCTTTATACCTGACTAGACTAGTCTGGGGGACCAACACTAAGACACCTTTATACCTGACTAGACTAGACTGGGGGACCAACACTAAGTCACCTTTATACCTGTACCTGACTAGACTAGACTGGGGGACTAACACTAAGTCACCTTTATACCTGACTAGACTAGTCTGGGGGACCAACACTAAGTCACCTTTATACCTGACTAGACTAGTCTGGGGGACCAACACTAAGACACCTTTATACCTGACTAGACTAGACTGGGGGACCAACACTAAGTCACCTTTATACCTGTACCTGACTAGACTAGACTGGGGGACTAACACTAAGTCACCTTTATACCTGACTAGACTAGTCTGGGGGACCAACACTAAGTCACCTTTATACCTGACTAGACTAGACTGGGGGACCAACACTAAGTCACCTTTATACCTGACTAGACTAGACTGGGGGACCAACACTAAGTCACCTTTATACCTGTACCTGACTAGACTAGACTGGGGGACCAACACTAAGTCACCTTTATACCTGTACCTGACTAGACTGGGGGACCAACACTAAGTCACCTTTATACCTGTACCTGACTAGACTAGACTGGGGGACCAACACTAAGACACCTTTATACCTGTACCTGACTAGACTAGACTGGGGGACCAACACTAAGACACCTTTATACCTGACTAGACAAGACTGGGGGACCAACACTAAGTCACCTTTATACCTGACTAGACTAGTCTGGGGGACCAACACTAAGTCACCTTTATACCTGACTAGACTAGACTGGGGGACTAACACTAAGTCACCTTTATACCTGTACCTGACTAGACTAGACTGGGGGACCAACACTAAGTCACCTTTATACCTGTACCTGACTAGACTAGACTGGGGGACCAACACTAAGTCACCTTTATACCTGTACCTGACTAGACTAGTCTGGGGGACCAACACTAAGTCACCTTTATACCTGTACCTGACTAGACTAGTCTGGGGGACCAACACTAAGTCACCCTTTATACCTGTACCTGACTAGACTAGTCTGGGGGACCAACACTAAATCACCTTTATACCTGACTAGACTAGACTGGGGGACCAACACTAAGTCACCTTTATACCTGTACCTGACTAGACTAGACTGGGGGACCAACACTAAGTCACCTTTATACCTGTACCTGACTAGACTGGGGGACCAACACTAAGTCACCTTTATACCTGTACCTGACTAGACTAGTCTGGGGGACCAACACTAAGTCACCCTTTATACCTGTACCTGACTAGACTAGTCTGGGGGACCAACACTAAGTCACCCTTTATACCTGTACCTGACTAGACTAGTCTGGGGGACCAACACTAAATCACCTTTATACCTGACTAGACTAGACTGGGGGACCAACACTAAGTCACCTTTATACCTGTACCTGACTAGACTAGACTGGGGGACCAACACTAAGTCACCTTTATACCTGTACCTGACTAGACTGGGGGACCAACACTAAGTCACCTTTATACCTGTACCTGACTAGACTAGACTGGGGGACCAACACTAAGTCACCTTTATACCTGACTAGACTAGACTGGGGGACCAACACTAAGTCACCTTTATACCTGTACCTGACTAGACTGGGGGACCAACACTAAGTCACCTTTATACCTGACTAGACTAGACTGGGGGACCAACACTAAGACACCTTTATACCTGTACCTGACTAGACTAGACTGGGGGACCAACACTAAGTCACCTTTATACCTGTACCTGACTAGACTAGACTGGGGGACCAACACTAAGTCACCTTTATACCTGTACCTGACTAGACTAGACTGGGGGACCAACACTAAGTCACCTTTATACCTGTACCTGACTAGACTAGACTGGGGGACCAACACTAAGACACCTTTATACCTGTACCTGACTAGACTAGACTGGGGGACCAACACTAAGTCACCTTTATACCTGTACCTGACTAGACTAGACTGGGGGACCAACACTAAGTCACCTTTATACCTGTACCTGACTAGACTAGACTGGGGGACCAACACTAAGTCACCTTTATACATGACTAGACTAGACTGGGGGACCAACACTAAGACACCTTTATACCTGTACCTGACTAGACTAGACTGGGGGACCAACACTAAGTCACCTTTATACCTGACTAGACTAGACTGGGGGACCAACACTAAGTCACCTTTATACCTGACTAGACTAGACTGGGGGACCAACACTAAGTCACCTTTATACCTGTAACTGACTAGACTAGTCTGGGGGACCAACACTAAGTCACCTTTATACCTGACTAGACTAGACTGGGGGACCAACACTAAGTCACCTTTATTACTGTACCTGACTAGTCTGGGGGACCAACACTAAGTCACCTTTATACCTGTACCTGACTAGACTAGACTGGGGGACCAACACTAAGTCACCTTTATACCTGACTAGACTAGACTGGGGGACCAACACTAAGTCACCTTTATACCTGTACCTGACTAGACTAGACTGGGGGACCAACACTAAGTCACCTTTATACCTGACTAGACTAGACTGGGGGACCAACACTAAGACACCTTTATACCTGTACCTGACTAGACTGGGGGACCAACACTAAGTCACCTTTATACCTGACTAGACTGGGGGACCAACACTAAGTCACCTTTATACCTGTACCTGACTAGACTGGGGGACCAACACTAAGTCACCTTTATACCTGACTAGACTGGGGGACCAACACTAAGTCACCTTTATACCTGACTAGACTGGGGGACCAACACTAAGTCACCTTTATACCTGACTAGACTAGACTGGGGGACCAACACTAAGTCACCTTTATACCTGACTAGACTAGACTGGGGGACCAACACTAAGTCACCTTTATACCTGTAACTGACTAGACTGGACTGGGGGACCAACATTAAGTCACCTTTATACCTGTACCTGACTAGACTGGACTGGGGGACCAACACTAAGTCACCTTTATACCTGTACCTGACTAGACTAGACTGGGGGACCAACACTAAGTCACCTTTATACCTGTACCTGACTAGACTAGTCTGGGGGACCAACACTAAGTCACCTTTATACCTGTACCTGACTAGACTAGACTGGGGGACCAACACTAAGTCACCGTTATACCTGACTAGACTAGACTGGGGGACCAACACTAAGTCACCTTTATACCTGTACCTGACTAGACTAGACTGGGGGACCAACACTAAGTCACCTTTATACCTGTACCTGACTAGACTGGGGGACCAACACTAAGTCACCTTTATACATGTACCTGACTAGACTGGGGGACCAACACTAAGTCACCTTTATACCTGTACCTGACTAGACTGGGGGACCAACGCTAAGTCACCTTTATTCCTGTACCTGACTAGACTGGGGGACCAACACTAAGTCACCTTTATACCTGTAACTGACTAGACTAGACTGGGGACCAACACTAAGTCACCTTTATACCTGACTAGACTAGTCTGGGGGACCAACACTAAGTCACCTTTATACCTGACTAGACTAGTCTGGGGGACCAACACTTAGTCACCTTTATACCTGTAACTGACTAGACTAGTCTGGGGGACCAACACTAAGTCACCTTTATACCTGACTAGACTAGACTGGGGGACCAACACTAAGTCACCTTTATACCTGTACCTGACTAGTCTGGGGGACCAACACTAAGTCACCTTTATACCTGTACCTGACTAGACTAGACTGGGGGACCAACACTAAGTCACCTTTATACCTGACTAGACTAGACTGGGGGACCAACACTAAGTCACCTTTATACCTGTACCTGACTAGACTAGACTGGGGGACCAACACTAAGTCACCTTTATACCTGACTAGACTAGACTGGGGGACCAACACTAAGACACCTTTATACCTGTACCTGACTAGACTGGGGGACCAACACTAAGTCACCTTTATACCTGACTAGACTGGGGGACCAACACTAAGTCACCTTTATACCTGTACCTGACTAGAATGGGGGACCAACACTAAGTCACCTTTATACCTGACTAGACTGGGGGACCAACACTAAGTCACCTTTATACCTGACTAGACTGGGGGACCAACACTAAGTCACCTTTATACCTGACTAGACTAGACTGGGGGACCAACACTAAGTCACCTTTATACCTGACTAGACTAGACTGGGGGACCAACACTAAGTCACCTTTATACCTGTAACTGACTAGACTGGACTGGGGGACCAACATTAAGTCACCTTTATACCTGTACCTGACTAGACTGGACTGGGGGACCAACACTAAGTCACCTTTATACCTGTACCTGACTAGACTAGACTGGGGGACCAACACTAAGTCACCTTTATACCTGTACCTGACTAGACTAGTCTGGGGGACCAACACTAAGTCACCTTTATACCTGTACCTGACTAGACTAGACTGGGGGACCAACACTAAGTCACCTTTATACCTGACTAGACTAGACTGGGGGACCAACACTAAGTCACCTTTATACCTGTACCTGACTAGACTAGACTGGGGGACCAACACTAAGTCACCTTTATACCTGTACCTGACTAGACTGGGGGACCAACACTAAGTCACCTTTATACATGTACCTGACTAGACTGGGGGACCAACACTAAGTCACCTTTATACCTGTACCTGACTAGACTGGGGGACCAACGCTAAGTCACCTTTATACCTGTACCTGACTAGACTGGGGGACCAACACTAAGTCACCTTTATACCTGTAACTGACTAGACTAGACTGGGGACCAACACTAAGTCACCTTTATACCTGACTAGACTAGTCTGGGGGACCAACACTAAGTCACCTTTATACCTGACTAGACTAGTCTGGGGGACCAACACTAAGTCACCTTTATACCTGTACCTGACTAGACTAGTCAGGGGGACCAACACTAAGTCACCTTTATACCTGACTAGACTAGACTGGGGGACCAACACTAAGTCACCTTTATACCTGTACCTGACTAGACTAGACTGGGGGACCAACACTAAGACACCTTTATACCTGACTAGACTAGACTGGGGGACCAACACTAAGTCACCTTTATACCTGTACCTGACTAGACTGGGGGACCAACACTAAGTCACCTTTATACCTGTACCTGACTAGACTGGGGGACCAACACTAAGTCACCTTTATACCTGTACCTGACTAGACTGGGGGACCAACACTAAGTCACCTTTATACCTGTACCTGACTAGACTGGGGGACTAACACTAAGTCACCTTTATACCTGTACCTGACTAGACTAGACTGGGGGACCAACACTAAGTCACCTTTATACCTGTACCTGACTAGACTAGACTGGGGGACCAACACTAAGTCACCTTTATACCTGACTAGACTAGACTGGGGGACCAACACTAAGTCACCTTTATACCTGACTAGACTAGACTGGGGGACCAACACTAAGTCACCTTTATACCTGACTAGACTGGGGGACCAACACTAAGTCACCTTTATACCTGTACCTGACTAGACTAGTCCGGGGGACCAACACTAAGTCACCTTTATACCTGTACCTGACTAGACTAGACTGGGGGACCAACACTAAGTCACCTTTATACCTGACTAGACTAGTCTGGGGGACCAACACTAAGACACCTTTATACCTGACTAGACTAGACTGGGGGACCAACACTAAGTCACCTTTATACCTGTACCTGACTAGACTAGACTGGGGGACTAACACTAAGTCACCTTTATACCTGACTAGACTAGTCTGGGGGACCAACACTAAGTCACCTTTATACCTGACTAGACTAGACTGGGGGACCAACACTATGTCACCTTTATACCTGACTAGACTAGACTGGGGGACCAACACTAAGTCACCTTTATACCTGTACCTGACTAGACTAGACTGGGGGACCAACACTAAGACACCTTTATACCTGACTAGACTAGACTGGGGGACCAACACTAAGTCACCTTTATACCTGACTAGACTAGTCTGGGGGACCAACACTAAGTCACCTTTATACCTGACTAGACTAGACTGGGGGACTAACACTAAGTCACCTTTATACCTGTACCTGACTAGACTAGACTGGGGGACCAACACTAAGTCACCTTTATACCTGTACCTGACTAGACTAGACTGGGGGACCAACACTAAGTCACCTTTATACCTGTACCTGACTAGACTAGTCTGGGGGACCAACACTAAGTCACCTTTATACCTGTACCTGACTAGACTAGTCTGGGGGACCAACACTAAGTCACCCTTTATACCTGTACCTGACTAGACTAGTCTGGGGGACCAACACTAAATCACCTTTATACCTGACTAGACTAGACTGGGGGACCAACACTAAGTCACCTTTATACCTGTACCTGACTAGACTAGACTGGGGGACCAACACTAAGTCACCTTTATACCTGTACCTGACTAGACTGGGGGACCAACACTAAGTCACCTTTATACCTGTACCTGACTAGACTAGACTGGGGGACCAACACTAAGTCACCTTTATACCTGACTAGACTAGACTAGTCTGGGGGACCAACACTAAGTCACCTTTATACCTGTACCTGACTAGACTAGTCTGGGGGACCAACACTAAGTCACCCTTTATACCTGTACCTGACTAGACTAGTCTGGGGGACCAACACTAAGTCACCCTTTATACCTCTACCTGACTAGACTAGTCTGGGGGACCAACACTAAATCACCTTTATACCTGACTAGACTAGACTGGGGGACCAACACTAAGTCACCTTTATACCTGTACCTGACTAGACTAGACTGGGGGACCAACACTAAGTCACCTTTATACCTGTACCTGACTAGACTGGGGGACCAACACTAAGTCACCTTTATACCTGTACCTGACTAGACTAGACTGGGGGACCAACACTAAGTCACCTTTATACCTGACTAGACTAGACTGGGGGACCAACACTAAGTCACCTTTATACCTGTACCTGACTAGACTGGGGGACCAACACTAAGTCACCTTTATACCTGACTAGACTAGACTGGGGGACCAACACTAAGACACCTTTATACCTGTACCTGACTAGACTAGACTGGGGGACCAACACTAAGTCACCTTTATACCTGTACCTGACTAGACTAGACTGGGGGACCAACACTAAGTCACCTTTATACCTGTACCTGACTAGACTAGACTGGGGGACCAACACTAAGTCACCTTTATACCTGTACCTGACTAGACTAGACTGGGGGACCAACACTAAGACACCTTTATACCTGTACCTGACTAGACTAGACTGGGGGACCAACACTAAGTCACCTTTATACCTGTACCTGACTAGACTAGACTGGGGGACCAACACTAAGTCACCTTTATACCTGTACCTGACTAGACTAGACTGGGGGACCAACACTAAGTCACCTTTATACCTGACTAGACTAGACTGGGGGACCAACACTAAGACACCTTTATACCTGTACCTGACTAGACTAGACTGGGGGACCAACACTAAGTCACCTTTATACCTGACTAGACTAGACTGGGGGACCAACACTAAGTCACCTTTATACCTGACTAGACTAGACTGGGGGACCAACACTAAGTCACCTTTATACATGTAACTGACTAGACTAGTCTGGGGGACCAACACTAAGTCACCTTTATACCTGACTAGACTAGACTGGGGGACCAACACTAAGTCACCTTTATACCTGTACCTGACTAGTCTGGGGGACCAACACTAAGTCACCTTTATACCTGTACCTGACTAGACTAGACTGGGGGACCAACACTAAGTCACCTTTATACCTGTACCTGACTAGACTGGGGGACCAACACTAAGTCACCTTTATACCTGTACCTGACTAGACTAGACTGGGGGACCAACACTAAGTCACCTTTATACCTGACTAGACTAGACTAGTCTGGGGGACCAACACTAAGTCACCTTTATACCTGTACCTGACTAGACTAGTCTGGGGGACCAACACTAAGTCACCCTTTATACCTGTACCTGACTAGACTAGTCTGGGGGACCAACACTAAGTCACCCTTTATACCTGTACCTGACTAGACTAGTCTGGGGGACCAACACTAAATCACCTTTATACCTGACTAGACTAGACTGGGGGACCAACACTAAGTCACCTTTATACCTGTACCTGACTAGACTAGTCTGGGGGACCAACACTAAGTCACCTTTATACCTGTACCTGACTAGACTGGGGGACCAACACTAAGTCACCTTTATACCTGTACCTGACTAGACTAGACTGGGGGACCAACACTAAGTCACCTTTATACCTGACTAGACTAGACTGGGGGACCAACACTAAGTCACCTTTATACCTGTACCTGACTAGACTGGGGGACCAACACTAAGTCACCTTTATACCTGACTAGACTAGACTGGGGGACCAACACTAAGACACCTTTATACCTGTACCTGACTAGACTAGACTGGGGGACCAACACTAAGTCACCTTTATACCTGTACCTGACTAGACTAGACTGGGGGACCAACACTAAGTCACCTTTATACCTGTACCTGACTAGACTAGACTGGGGGACCAACACTAAGTCACCTTTATACCTGTACCTGACTAGACTAGACTGGGGGACCAACACTAAGACACCTTTATACCTGTACCTGACTAGACTAGACTGGGGGACCAACACTAAGTCACCTTTATACCTGTACCTGACTAGACTAGACTGGGGGACCAACACTAAGTCACCTTTATACCTGTACCTGACTAGACTAGACTGGGGGACCAACACTAAGTCACCTTTATACCTGACTAGACTAGACTGGGGGACCAACACTAAGACACCTTTATACCTGTACCTGACTAGACTAGACTGGGGGACCAACACTAAGTCACCTTTATACCTGACTAGACTAGACTGGGGGACCAACACTAAGTCACCTTTATACCTGACTAGACTAGACTGGGGACCAACACTAAGTCACCTTTATACATGTAACTGACTAGACTAGTCTGGGGGACCAACACTAAGTCACCTTTATACCTGACTAGACTAGACTGGGGGACCAACACTAAGTCACCTTTATACCTGTACCTGACTAGTCTGGGGGACCAACACTAAGTCACCTTTATACCTGTACCTGACTAGACTAGACTGGGGGACCAACACTAAGTCACCTTTACACCTGACTAGACTAGACTGGGGGACCAACACTAAGTCACCTTTATACCTGACTAGACTAGTCTGGGGGACCAACACTAAGTCACCTTTATACCTGTACCTGACTAGACTGGGGGACCAACACTAAGTCACCTTTATACCTGTAACTGACTAGACTAGACTGGGGACCAACACTAAGTCACCTTTATACCTGACTAGACTAGTCTGGGGGACCAACACTAAGTCACCTTTATACCTGACTAGACTAGTCTGGGGGACCAACACTTAGTCACCTTTATACCTGTACCTGACTAGACTAGTCAGGGGGACCAACACTAAGTCACCTTTATACCTGACTAGACTAGACTGGGGGACCAACACTAAGTCACCTTTATACCTGTACCTGACTAGACTAGACTGGGGGACCAACACTAAGTCACCTTTATACCTGACTAGACTAGACTGGGGACCAACACTAAGTCACCTTTATACCTGACTAGACTGGGGGACCAACACTAAGTCACCTTTATACCTGTACCTGACTAGACTAGTCCGGGGGACCAAAACTAAGTCACCTTTATACCTGTACCTGACTAGACTAGACTGGGGGACCAACACTAAGTCACCTTTATACCTGTACCTGACTAGACTAGACTGGGGGACCAACACTAAGTCACCTTTATACCTGACTAGACTAGTCTGGGGGACCAACACTAAGACACCTTTATACCTGACTAGACTAGACTGGGGGACCAACACTAAGTCACCTTTATACCTGTACCTGACTAGACTAGACTGGGGGACTAACACTAAGTCACCTTTATACCTGACTAGACTAGTCTGGGGGACCAACACTAAGTCACCTTTATACCTGACTAGACTAGACTGGGGGACCAACACTAAGTCACCTTTATACCTGACTAGACTAGACTGGGGGACCAACACTAAGTCACCTTTATACCTGTACCTGACTAGACTAGACTGGGGGACCAACACTAAGTCACCTTTATACCTGACTAGACTAGACTGGGGGACCAACACTAAGTCACCTTTATACCTGACTAGACTGGGGGACCAACACTAAGTCACCTTTATACCTGTACCTGACTAGACTAGTCCGGGGGACCAACACTAAGTCACCTTTATACCTGTACCTGACTAGACTAGACTGGGGGACCAACACTAAGTCACCTTTATACCTGTCTAGACTAGTCTGGGGGACCAACACTAAGACACCTTTATACCTGACTAGACTAGACTGGGGGACCAACACTAAGTCACCTTTATACCTGTACCTGACTAGACTAGACTGGGGGACTAACACTAAGTCACCTTTATACCTGACTAGACTAGTCTGGGGGACCAACACTAAGTCACCTTTATACCTGACTAGACTAGACTGGGGGACCAACACTAAGTCACCTTTATACCTGACTAGACTAGACTGGGGGACCAACACTAAGTCACCTTTATACCTGTACCTGACTAGACTAGACTGGGGGACCAACACTAAGACACCTTTATACCTGTACCTGACTAGACTAGACTGGGGGACCAACACTAAGACACCTTTATACCTGACTAGACTAGACTGGGGGACCAACACTAAGTCACCTTTATACCTGACTAGACTAGTCTGGGGGACCAACACTAAGTCACCTTTATACCTGACTAGACTAGACTGGGGGACTAACACTAAGTCACCTTTATACCTGTACCTGACTAGACTAGACTGGGGGACCAACACTAAGTCACCTTTATACCTGTACCTGACTAGACTAGACTGGGGGACCAACACTAAGTCACCTTTATACCTGTACCTGACTAGACTAGTCTGGGGGACCAACACTAAGTCACCTTTATACCTGTACCTGACTAGACTAGTCTGGGGGACCAACACTAAGTCACCCTTTATACCTGTACCTGACTAGACTAGTCTGGGGGACCAACACTAAATCACCTTTATACCTGACTAGACTAGACTGGGGGACCAACACTAAGTCACCTTTATACCTGTACCTGACTAGACTAGACTGGGGGACCAACACTAAGTCACCTTTATACCTGTACCTGACTAGACTGGGGGACCAACACTAAGTCACCTTTATAACTGTACCTGACTAGACTAGACAGGGGGACCAACACTAAGTCACCTTTATACCTGACTAGACTAGACTAGTCTGGGGGACCAACACTAAGTCACCTTTATACCTGTACCTGACTAGACTAGTCTGGGGGACCAACACTAAGTCACCCTTTATACCTGTACCTGACTAGACTAGTCTGGGGGACCAACACTAAGTCACCCTTTATACCTGTACCTGACTAGACTAGACTGGGGGACCAACACTAAGTCACCTTTATACCTGACTAGACTAGTCTGGGGGACCAACACTAAGACACCTTTATACCTGACTAGACTAGACTGGGGGACCAACACTAAGTCACCTTTATACCTGTACCTGACTAGACTAGACTGGGGGACTAACACTAAGTCACCTTTATACCTGACTAGACTAGTCTGGGGGACCAACACTAAGTCACCTTTATACCTGACTAGACTAGACTGGGGGACCAACACTAAGTCACCTTTATACCTGACTAGACTAGACTGGGGGACCAACACTAAGTCACCTTTATACCTGACTAGACTAGACTGGGGGACCAACACTAAGTCACCTTTATACCTGTACCTGACTAGACTAGACTGGGGGACCAACACTAAGTCACCTTTATACCTGACTAGACTAGACTGGGGGACCAACACTAAGTCACCTTTATACCTGACTAGACTGGGGGACCAACACTAAGTCACCTTTATACCTGTACCTGACTAGACTAGTCCGGGGGACCAACACTAAGTCACCTTTATACCTGTACCTGACTAGACTAGACTGGGGGACCAACACTAAGTCACCTTTATACCTGTACCTGACTAGACTAGACTGGGGGACCAACACTAAGTCACCTTTATACCTGACTAGACTAGTCTGGGGGACCAACACTAAGACACCTTTATACCTGACTAGACTAGACTGGGGGACCAACACTAAGTCACCTTTATACCTGTACCTGACTAGACTAGACTGGGGGACTAACACTAAGTCACCTTTATACCTGACTAGACTAGTCTGGGGGACCAACACTAAGTCACCTTTATACCTGACTAGACTAGACTGGGGGACCAACACTAAGTCACCTTTATACCTGACTAGACTAGACTGGGGGACCAACACTAAGTCACCTTTATACCTGTACCTGACTAGACTAGACTGGGGGACCAACACTAAGTCACCTTTATACCTGTACCTGACTAGACTGGGGGACCAACACTAAGTCACCTTTATACCTGTACCTGACTAGACTAGACTGGGGGACCAACACTAAGACACCTTTATACCTGTACCTGACTAGACTAGACTGGGGGACCAACACTAAGACACCTTTATACCTGACTAGACAAGACTGGGGGACCAACACTAAGTCACCTTTATACCTGACTAGACTAGTCTGGGGGACCAACACTAAGTCACCTTTATACCTGACTAGACTAGACTGGGGGACTAACACTAAGTCACCTTTATACCTGTACCTGACTAGACTAGACTGGGGGACCAACACTAAGTCACCTTTATACCTGTACCTGACTAGACTAGACTGGGGGACCAACACTAAGTCACCTTTATACCTGTACCTGACTAGACTAGTCTGGGGGACCAACACTAAGTCACCTTTATACCTGTACCTGACTAGACTAGTCTGGGGGACCAACACTAAGTCACCCTTTATACCTGTACCTGACTAGACTAGTCTGGGGGACCAACACTAAATCACCTTTATACCTGACTAGACTAGACTGGGGGACCAACACTAAGTCACCTTTATACCTGTACCTGACTAGACTAGACTGGGGGACCAACACTAAGTCACCTTTATACCTGTACCTGACTAGACTGGGGGACCAACACTAAGTCACCTTTATACCTGTACCTGACTAGACTAGACTGGGGGACCAACACTAAGTCACCTTTATACCTGACTAGACTAGACTAGTCTGGGGGACCAACACTAAGTCACCTTTATACCTGTACCTGACTAGACTAGTCTGGGGGACCAACACTAAGTCACCCTTTATACCTGTACCTGACTAGACTAGTCTGGGGGACCAACACTAAGTCACCCTTTATACCTGTACCTGACTAGACTAGTCTGGGGGACCAACACTAAATCACCTTTATACCTGACTAGACTAGACTGGGGGACCAACACTAAGTCACCTTTATACCTGTACCTGACTAGACTAGACTGGGGGACCAACACTAAGTCACCTTTATACCTGTACCTGACTAGACTGGGGGACCAACACTAAGTCACCTTTATACCTGTACCTGACTAGACTAGACTGGGGGACAAACACTAAGTCACCTTTATACCTGACTAGACTAGACTGGGGGACCAACACTAAGTCACCTTTATACCTGTACCTGACTAGACTGGGGGACCAACACTAAGTCACCTTTATACCTGACTAGACTAGACTGGGGGACCAACACTAAGACACCTTTATACCTGTACCTGACTAGACTAGACTGGGGGACCAACACTAAGTCACCTTTATACCTGTACCTGACTAGACTAGACTGGGGGACCAACACTAAGTCACCTTTATACCTGTACCTGACTAGACTAGACTGGGGGACCAACACTAAGTCACCTTTATACCTGTACCTGACTAGACTAGACTGGGGGACCAACACTAAGACACCTTTATACCTGTACCTGACTAGACTAGACTGGGGGACCAACACTAAGTCACCTTTATACCTGTACCTGACTAGACTAGACTGGGGGACCAACACTAAGTCACCTTTATACCTGTACCTGACTAGACTAGACTGGGGGACCAACACTAAGTCACCTTTATACCTGACTAGACTAGACTGGGGGACCAACACTAAGACACCTTTATACCTGTACCTGACTAGACTAGACTGGGGGACCAACACTAAGTCACCTTTATACCTGACTAGACTAGACTGGGGGACCAACACTAAGTCACCTTTATACCTGACTAGACTAGACTGGGGGACCAACACTAAGTCACCTTTATACCTGTAACTGACTAGACTAGTCTGGGGGACCAACACTAAGTCACCTTTATACCTGACTAGACTAGACTGGGGGACCAACACTAAGTCACCTTTATTACTGTACCTGACTAGTCTGGGGGACCAACACTAAGTCACCTTTATACCTGTACCTGACTAGACTAGACTGGGGGACCAACACTAAGTCACCTTTATACCTGACTAGACTAGACTGGGGGACCAACACTAAGTCACCTTTATACCTGTACCTGACTAGACTAGACTGGGGGACCAACACTAAGTCACCTTTATACCTGACTAGACTAGACTGGGGGACCAACACTAAGACACCTTTATACCTGTACCTGACTAGACTGGGGGACCAACACTAAGTCACCTTTATACCTGACTAGACTGGGGGACCAACACTAAGTCACCTTTATACCTGTACCTGACTAGACTGGGGGACCAACACTAAGTCACCTTTATACCTGACTAGACTGGGGGACCAACACTAAGTCACCTTTATACCTGACTAGACTGGGGGACCAACACTAAGTCACCTTTATACCTGACTAGACTAGACTGGGGGACCAACACTAAGTCACCTTTATACCTGACTAGACTAGACTGGGGGACCAACACTAAGTCACCTTTATACCTGTAACTGACTAGACTGGACTGGGGGACCAACATTAAGTCACCTTTATACCTGTACCTGACTAGACTGGACTGGGGGACCAACACTAAGTCACCTTTATACCTGTACCTGACTAGACTAGACTGGGGGACCAACACTAAGTCACCTTTATACCTGTACCTGACTAGACTAGTCTGGGGGACCAACACTAAGTCACCTTTATACCTGTACCTGACTAGACTAGACTGGGGGACCAACACTAAGTCACCGTTATACCTGACTAGACTAGACTGGGGGACCAACACTAAGTCACCTTTATACCTGTACCTGACTAGACTAGACTGGGGGACCAACACTAAGTCACCTTTATACCTGTACCTGACTAGACTGGGGGACCAACACTAAGTCACCTTTATACATGTACCTGACTAGACTGGGGGACCAACACTAAGTCACCTTTATACCTGTACCTGACTAGACTGGGGGACCAACGCTAAGTCACCTTTATACCTGTACCTGACTAGACTGGGGGACCAACACTAAGTCACCTTTATACCTGTAACTGACTAGACTAGACTGGGGACCAACACTAAGTCACCTTTATACCTGACTAGACTAGTCTGGGGGACCAACACTAAGTCACCTTTATACCTGACTAGACTAGTCTGGGGGACCAACACTTAGTCACCTTTATACCTGTAACTGACTAGACTAGTCTGGGGGACCAACACTAAGTCACCTTTATACCTGACTAGACTAGACTGGGGGACCAACACTAAGTCACCTTTATACCTGTACCTGACTAGTCTGGGGGACCAACACTAAGTCACCTTTATACCTGTACCTGACTAGACTAGACTGGGGGACCAACACTAAGTCACCTTTATACCTGACTAGACTAGACTGGGGGACCAACACTAAGTCACCTTTATACCTGTACCTGACTAGACTAGACTGGGGGACCAACACTAAGTCACCTTTATACCTGACTAGACTAGACTGGGGGACCAACACTAAGACACCTTTATACCTGTACCTGACTAGACTGGGGGACCAACACTAAGTCACCTTTATACCTGACTAGACTGGGGGACCAACACTAAGTCACCTTTATACCTGTACCTGACTAGACTGGGGGACCAACACTAAGTCACCTTTATACCTGACTAGACTGGGGGACCAACACTAAGTCACCTTTATACCTGACTAGACTGGGGGACCAACACTAAGTCACCTTTATACCTGACTAGACTAGACTGGGGGACCAACACTAAGTCACCTTTATACCTGACTAGACTAGACTGGGGGACCAACACTAAGTCACCTTTATACCTGTAACTGACTAGACTGGACTGGGGGACCAACATTAAGTCACCTTTATACCTGTACCTGACTAGATTGGACTGGGGGACCAACACTAAGTCACCTTTATACCTGTACCTGACTAGACTAGACTGGGGGACCAACACTAAGTCACCTTTATACCTGTACCTGACTAGACTAGTCTGGGGGACCAACACTAAGTCACCTTTATACCTGTACCTGACTAGACTAGACTGGGGGACCAACACTAAGTCACCTTTATACCTGACTAGACTAGACTGGGGGAACAACACTAAGTCACCTTTATACCTGTACCTGACTAGACTAGACTGGGGGACCAACACTAAGTCACCTTTATACCTGTACCTGACTAGACTGGGGGACCAACACTAAGTCACCTTTATACATGTACCTTACTAGACTGGGGGACCAACACTAAGTCACCTTTATACCTGTACCTGACTAGACTGGGGGACCAACGCTAAGTCACCTTTATACCTGTACCTGACTAGACTGGGGGACCAACACTAAGTCACCTTTATACCTGTAACTGACTAGACTAGACTGGGGACCAACACTAAGTCACCTTTATACCTGACTAGACTAGTCTGGGGGACCAACACTAAGTCACCTTTATACCTGACTAGACTAGTCTGGGGGACCAACACTAAGTCACCTTTATACCTGTACCTGACTAGACTAGTCAGGGGGACCAACACTAAGTCACCTTTATACCTGACTAGACTAGACTGGGGGACCAACACTAAGTCACCTTTATACCTGTACCTGACTAGACTAGACTGGGGGACCAACACTAAGACACCTTTATACCTGACTAGACTAGACTGGGGGACCAACACTAAGTCACCTTTATACCTGTACCTGACTAGACTGGGGGACCAACACTAAGTCACCTTTATACCTGTACCTGACTAGACTGGGGGACCAACACTAAGTCACCTTTATACCTGTACCTGACTAGACTGGGGGACCAACACTAAGTCACCTTTATACCTGTACCTGACTAGACTGGGGGACTAACACTAAGTCACCTTTATACCTGTACCTGACTAGACTAGACTGGGGGACCAACACTAAGTCACCTTTATACCTGTACCTGACTAGACTAGACTGGGGGACCAACACTAAGTCACCTTTATACCTGACTAGACTAGACTGGGGGACCAACACTAAGTCACCTTTATACCTGTACCTGACTAGTCTGGGGGACCAACACTAAGTCACCTTTATACCTGTACCTGACTAGACTAGACTGGGGGACCAACACTAAGTCACATTTATACCTGACTAGACTAGACTGGGGGACCAACACTAAGTCACCTTTATACCTGTACCTGACTAGACTAGCCTGGGGGACCAACACTAAGTCACCTTTATACCTGACTAGACTAGACTGGGGGACCAACACTAAGACACCTTTATACCTGTACCTGACTAGACTGGGGGACCAACACTAAGTCACCTTTATACCTGACTAGACTGGGGGACCAACACTAAGTCACCTTTATACCTGTACCTGACTAGACTGGGGGACCAACACTAAGTCACCTTTATACCTGACTAGACTGGGGGACCAACACTAAGTCACCTTTATACCTGACTAGACTGGGGGACCAACACTAAGTCACCTTTATACCTGACTAGACTAGACTGGGGGACCAACACTAAGTCACCTTTATACCTGACTAGACTAGACTGGGGGACCAACACTAAGTCACCTTTATACCTGTAACTGACTAGACTGGACTGGGGGACCAACATTACGTCACCTTTATACCTGTACCTGACTAGACTGGACTGGGGGACCAACACTAAGTCACCTTTATACCTGTACCTGACTAGACTAGACTGGGGGACCAACACTAAGTCACCTTTATACCTGTACCTGACTAGTCTGGGGGACCAACACTAAGTCACCTTTATACCTGTACCTGACTAGACTAGACTGGGGGACCAACACTAAGTCACATTTATACCTGACTAGACTAGACTGGGGGACCAACACTAAGTCACCTTTATACCTGTACCTGACTAGACTAGACTGGGGGACCAACACTAAGTCACCTTTATACCTGACTAGACTAGACTGGGGGACCAACACTAAGACACCTTTATACCTGTACCTGACTAGACTGGGGGACCAACACTAAGTCACCTTTATACCTGACTAGACTGGGGGACCAACACTAAGTCACCTTTATACCTGTACCTGACTAGACTGGGGGACCAACACTAAGTCACCTTTATACCTGTACCTGACTAGACTGGGGGACCAACACTAAGTCACCTTTATACCTGTACCTGACTAGACTGGGGGACTAACACTAAGTCACCTTTATACCTGTACCTGACTAGACTAGACTGGGGGACCAACACTAAGTCACCTTTATACCTGTACCTGACTAGACTAGACTGGGGGACCAACACTAAGTCACCTTTATACCTGACTAGACTAGACTGGGGGACCAACACTAAGTCACCTTTATACCTGTACCTGACTAGTCTGGGGGACCAACACTAAGTCACCTTTATACCTGTACCTGACTAGACTAGACTGGGGGACCAACACTAAGTCACATTTATACCTGACTAGACTAGACTGGGGGACCAACACTAAGTCACCTTTATACCTGTACCTGACTAGACTAGCCTGGGGGACCAACACTAAGTCACCTTTATACCTGACTAGACTAGACTGGGGGACCAACACTAAGACACCTTTATACCTGTACCTGACTAGACTGGGGGACCAACACTAAGTCACCTTTATACCTGACTAGACTGGGGGACCAACACTAAGTCACCTTTATACCTGTACCTGACTAGACTGGGGGACCAACACTAAGTCACCTTTATACCTGACTAGACTGGGGGACCAACACTAAGTCACCTTTATACCTGACTAGACTGGGGGACCAACACTAAGTCACCTTTATACCTGACTAGACTAGACTGGGGGACCAACACTAAGTCACCTTTATACCTGACTAGACTAGACTGGGGGACCAACACTAAGTCACCTTTATACCTGTAACTGACTAGACTGGACTGGGGGACCAACATTACGTCACCTTTATACCTGTACCTGACTAGACTGGACTGGGGGACCAACACTAAGTCACCTTTATACCTGTACCTGACTAGACTAGACTGGGGGACCAACACTAAGTCACCTTTATACCTGTACCTGACTAGTCTGGGGGACCAACACTAAGTCACCTTTATACCTGTACCTGACTAGACTAGACTGGGGGACCAACACTAAGTCACATTTATACCTGACTAGACTAGACTGGGGGACCAACACTAAGTCACCTTTATACCTGTACCTGACTAGACTAGACTGGGGGACCAACACTAAGTCACCTTTATACCTGACTAGACTAGACTGGGGGACCAACACTAAGACACCTTTATACCTGTACCTGACTAGACTGGGGGACCAACACTAAGTCACCTTTATACCTGACTAGACTGGGGGACCAACACTAAGTCACCTTTATACCTGTACCTGACTAGACTGGGGGACCAACACTAAGTCACCTTTATACCTGACTAGACTGGGGGACCAGCACTAAGTCACCTTTATACCTGACTAGACTGGGGGACCAACACTAAGTCACCTTTATACCTGACTAGACTAGACTGGGGGACCAACACTAAGTCACCTTTATACCTGACTAGACTAGACTGGGGGACCAACACTAAGTCACCTTTATACCTGTAACTGACTAGACTGGACTGGGGGACCAACATTAAGTCACCTTTATACCTGTACCTGACTAGACTGGACTGGGGGATCAACACTAAGTCACCTTTATACCTGACTAGACTAGACTGGGGGACCAACACTAAGTCACCTTTATACCTGACTAGACTAGACTGGGGGACCAACACTAAGTCACCTTTATACCTGTAACTGACTAGACTGGACTGGGGGACCAACACTAAGTCACCTTTATACCTGTACCTGACTAGACTAGACTGGGGGACCAACACTAAGTCACCTTTATACCTGACTAGACTAGACTGGGGGACCAACACTAAGTCACCTTTATACCTGTACCTGACTAGACTAGACTGGGGGACCAACACTAAGTCACCTTTATACCTGTACCTGACTAGACTGGGGGACCAACACTAAGTCACCTTTATACCTGTACCTGACTAGACTGGGGGACCAACGCTAAGTCACCTTTATACCTGTACCTGACTAGACTGGGGGACCAACACTAAGTCACCTTTATACCTGTAACTGACTAGACTAGACTGGGGACCAACACTAAGTCACCTTTATACCTGACTAGACTAGTCTGGGGGACCAACACTAAGTCACCTTTATACCTGACTAGACTAGTCTGGGGGACCAACACTAAGTCACCTTTATACCTGTACCTGACTAGACTAGTCAGGGGGACCAACACTAAGTCACCTTTATACCTGACTAGACTAGACTGGGGGACCAACACTAAGTCACCTTTATACCTGTACCTGACTAGACTGGACTGGGGGACCAACACTAAGACACCTTTATACCTGACTAGACTAGACTGGGGGACCAACACTAAGTCACCTTTATACCTGTACCTGACTAGACTGGGGGACCAACACTAAGTCACCTTTATACCTGTACCTGACTAGACTGGGGGACCAACACTAAGTCACCTTTATACCTGTACCTGACTAGACTGGGGGACCAACACTAAGTCACCTTTATACCTGTACCTGACTAGACTGGGGGACTAACACTAAGTCACCTTTATACCTGTACCTGACTAGACTAGACTGGGGGACCAACACTAAGTCACCTTTATACCTGTACCTGACTAGACTAGACTGGGGGACCAACACTAAGTCACCTTTATACCTGTACCTGACTAGACTAGTCTGGGGGACCAACACTAAGTCACCTTTATACCTGTACCTGACTAGACTAGTCTGGGGGACCAACACTAAGTCACCCTTTATACCTGTACCTGACTAGACTAGTCTGGGGGACCAACACTAAATCACCTTTATACCTGACTAGACTAGACTGGGGGACCAACACTAAGTCACCTTTATACCTGTACCTGACTAGACTAGACTGGGGGACCAACACTAAGTCACCTTTATACCTGTACCTGACTAGACTGGGGGACCAACACTAAGTCACCTTTATACCTGTACCTGACTAGACTAGACTGGGGGACCAACACTAAGTCACCTTTATACCTGACTAGACTAGACTAGACTGGGGGATCAACACTAAGTCACCTTTATACCTGTACCCGACTAGACTAGTCTGGGGGACCAACACTTAGACACCTTTATACCTGTACCTGACTAGACTAGACTGGGGGACCAACACTAAGTCACCTTTATACCTGTACCTGACTAGACTAGACTGGGGGACCAACACTAAGACACCTTTATACCTGTACCTGACTAGACTAGACTGGGGGACTAACACTAAGTCACCTTTATACCTGTACCTGACTAGACTAGACTGGGGGACCAACACTAAGACACCTTTATACCTGTACCTGACTAGACTAGACTGGGGGACCAACACTAAGTCACCTTTATACCTGACTAGACTAGACTGGGGGACCAACACTAAGTCACCTTTATACCTGACTAGACTAGACTGGGGGACTAACACTAAGTCACCTTTATACCTGTACCTGACTAGACTAGACTGGGGGACCAACACTAAGTCACCTTTATACCTGTACCTGACTAGACTAGACTGGGGGACCAACACTAAGACACCTTTATACCTGTACCTGACTAGACTGGGGGACCAACACTAAGTCACCTTTATACCTGACTAGACTAGACTGGGGGACCGACACTAAGTCAACTTTATACCTGACTAGACTAGCCTGGGGGACCAACACTAAGTCACCTTTATACCTGACTAGACTGGACTAGACTGGGGGACCAACACTAAGACACCTTTATACCTGTACCTGACTAGACTAGACTGGGGGACCAACACTAAGTCACCTTTATACCTGTACCTGACTAGACTAGACTGGGGGACCAACACGAAGTCACCTTTATACCTGTACCTGACTAGACTAGACTGGGGGACCAACACTAAGTCACCTTTATACCTGTACCTGACTAGACTAGTCTGGGGGACCAACACTAAGTCACCTTTATACCTGTACCTGACTAGACTAGACTGGGGGACCAACACTGAGTCACCTTTATACCTGTACCTGACTAGACTAGACTGGGGGACCAACACTAAGTCACCTTTATACCTGACTAGACTAGTCTGGGGGACCAACACTAAGTCACCTTTATACCTGTACCTGACTAGACTAGTCTGGGGGACCAACACTAAGTCACCTTTATACCTGGACCTGACTAGACTAGACTGGGGGACCAACACTGAGTCACCTTTATACCTGTACCTGACTAGACTGGTCTGGGGGGCCAACACTAAGTCACCTTTATACCTGTACCTGACTAGACTGGGGGACCAACACTAAGTCACCTTTATACCTGTACCTGACTAGACTAGACTGGGGGACCAACACTAAGTCACCTTTATACCTGTACCTGACTAGACTAGACTGGGGGACCAACACTAAGTCACCTTTATACCTGACTAGACTAGACTGGGGGACCAACACTAAGTCACCTTTATACCTGACTAGACTAGACTGGGGGACCAACACTAAGTCACCTTTATACCTGACTAGACTAGTCTGGGGGACCAACACTAAGTCACCTTTATACCTGTACCCGACTAGACTAGACTGGGGGACCAACACTAAGTCACCTTTATACCTGTACCTGACTAGACTGGGGGACCAACACTAAGTCACCTTTATACCTGTACCTGACTAGACTAGACTGGGGGACCAACACTAAGACACCTTTATACCTGTACCTGACTAGACTAGACTGGGGGACCAACACTAAGTCACCTTTATACCTGACTAGACTAGACTGGGGGACCAACACTAAGTCACCTTTATACCTGACTAGACTAGACTGGGGGACTAACACTAAGTCACCTTTATACCTGACTAGACTAGACTGGGGGACCAACACTAAGTCACCTTTATACCTGTACCTGACTAGACTAGACTGGGGGACCAACACTAAGTCACCTTTATACCTGTACCTGACTAGACTAGACTGGGGGACCAACACTAAGTCACCTTTATACCTGACTAGACTAGACTGGGGGACCAACACTAAGTCACCTTTATACCTGTACCTGACTAGACTAGCCTGGGGGACCAACACTAAGTCACCTTTATACCTGTACCTGACTAGACTAGACTGGGGGACCAACACTAAGTCACCTTTATACCTGTACCTGACTAGACTAGACTGGGGGACCAACACTAAGTCACCTTTATACCTGACTAGACTAGACTGGGGGACCAACACTAAGTCACCTTTATACCTGACTAGACTAGCCTGGGGGACCAACACTAAGTCACCTTTATACCTGACTAGACTAGACTGGGGGACCAACACTAAGTCACCTTTATACCTGACTAGACTAGACTGGGGGACCAACACTAAGTCACCTTTATACCTGTACCTGACTAGACTAGCCTGGGGGACCAACACTAAGTCACCTTTATACCTGTACCTGACTAGACTGGACTGGGGGACCAACACTAAGTCACCTTTATACCTGTACCTGACTAGACTAGACTGGGGGACCAACACTAAGTCACCTTTATACCTGTACCTGACTAGACTAGTCTGGGGGACCAACACTAAGTCACCTTTATACCTGTACCTGACTAGACTAGACTGGGGGACCAACACTAAGTCACCTTTATACCTGACTAGACTAGACTGGGGGACCAACACTAAGTCACCTTTATACCTGTACCTGACTAGACTAGACTGGGGGACCAACACTAAGTCACCTTTATACCTGTACCTGACTAGACTGGG
Organism: Salvelinus fontinalis; assembly: GCF_029448725.1. Lineage (NCBI taxonomy): Eukaryota > Metazoa > Chordata > Actinopteri > Salmoniformes > Salmonidae > Salvelinus > Salvelinus fontinalis. The sequence goes on from NC_074690.1 coordinate 8,702,985, forward strand.
GGACCAACACTAAGTCACCTTTATACATGTACCTGACTAGACTGGGGGACCAACACTAAGTCACCTTTATACCTGTACCTGACTAGACTGGGGGACCAACGCTAAGTCACCTTTATACCTGTACCTGACTAGACTGGGGGACCAACACTAAGTCACCTTTATACCTGTAACTGACTAGACTAGACTGGGGACCAACACTAAGTCACCTTTATACCTGACTAGACTAGTCTGGGGGACCAACACTAAGTCACCTTTATACCTGACTAGACTAGTCTGGGGGACCAACACTAAGTCACCTTTATACCTGTACCTGACTAGACTAGTCAGGGGGACCAACACTAAGTCACCTTTATACCTGACTAGACTAGACTGGGGGACCAACACTAAGTCACCTTTATACCTGTACCTGACTAGACTAGACTGGGGGACCAACACTAAGACACCTTTATACCTGACTAGACTAGACTGGGGGACCAACACTAAGTCACCTTTATACCTGTACCTGACTAGACTGGGGGACCAACACTAAGTCACCTTTATACCTGTACCTGACTAGACTGGGGGACCAACACTAAGTCACCTTTATACCTGTACCTGACTAGACTGGGGGACCAACACTAAGTCACCTTTATACCTGTACCTGACTAGACTGGGGGACTAACACTAAGTCACCTTTATACCTGTACCTGACTAGACTAGACTGGGGGACCAACACTAAGTCACCTTTATACCTGTACCTGACTAGACTAGACTGGGGGACCAACACTAAGTCACCTTTATACCTGACTAGACTAGACTGGGGGACCAACACTAAGTCACCTTTATACCTGTACCTGACTAGTCTGGGGGACCAACACTAAGTCACCTTTATACCTGTACCTGACTAGACTAGACTGGGGGACCAACACTAAGTCACATTTATACCTGACTAGACTAGACTGGGGGACCAACACTAAGTCACCTTTATACCTGTACCTGACTAGACTAGACTGGGGGACCAACACTAAGTCACCTTTATACCTGACTAGACTAGACTGGGGGACCAACACTAAGACACCTTTATACCTGTACCTGACTAGACTGGGGGACCAACACTAAGTCACCTTTATACCTGACTAGACTGGGGGACCAACACTAAGTCACCTTTATACCTGTACCTGACTAGACTGGGGGACCAACACTAAGTCACCTTTATACCTGACTAGACTGGGGGACCAACACTAAGTCACCTTTATACCTGACTAGACTGGGGGACCAACACTAAGTCACCTTTATACCTGACTAGACTAGACTGGGGGACCAACACTAAGTCACCTTTATACCTGACTAGACTAGACTGGGGGACCAACACTAAGTCACCTTTATACCTGTAACTGACTAGACTGGACTGGGGGACCAACATTACGTCACCTTTATACCTGTACCTGACTAGACTGGACTGGGGGACCAACACTAAGTCACCTTTATACCTGTACCTGACTAGACTAGACTGGGGGACCAACACTAAGTCACCTTTATACCTGTACCTGACTAGTCTGGGGGACCAACACTAAGTCACCTTTATACCTGTACCTGACTAGACTAGACTGGGGGACCAACACTAAGTCACATTTATACCTGACTAGACTAGACTGGGGGACCAACACTAAGTCACCTTTATACCTGTACCTGACTAGACTAGACTGGGGGACCAACACTAAGTCACCTTTATACCTGACTAGACTAGACTGGGGGACCAACACTAAGACACCTTTATACCTGTACCTGACTAGACTGGGGGACCAACACTAAGTCACCTTTATACCTGACTAGACTGGGGGACCAACACTAAGTCACCTTTATACCTGTACCTGACTAGACTGGGGGACCAACACTAAGTCACCTTTATACCTGACTAGACTGGGGGACCAACACTAAGTCACCTTTATACCTGACTAGACTGGGGGACCAACACTAAGTCACCTTTATACCTGACTAGACTAGACTGGGGGACCAACACTAAGTCACCTTTATACCTGACTAGACTAGACTGGGTGACCAACACTAAGTCACCTTTATACCTGTAACTGACTAGACTGGACTGGGGGACCAACATTAAGTCACCTTTATACCTGTACCTGACTAGACTGGACTGGGGGACCAACACTAAGTCACCTTTATACCTGACTAGACTAGACTGGGGGACCAACACTAAGTCACCTTTATACCTGACTAGACTAGACTGGGGGACCAACACTAAGTCACCTTTATACCTGTAACTGACTAGACTGGACTGGGGGACCAACACTAAGTCACCTTTATACCTGTACCTGACTAGACTAGACTGGGGGACCAACACTAAGTCACCTTTATACCTGACTAGACTAGACTGGGGGACCAACACTAAGTCACCTTTATACCTGTACCTGACTAGACTAGACTGGGGGACCAACACTAAGTCACCTTTATACCTGTACCTGACTAGACTGGGGGACCAACACTAAGTCACCTTTATACCTGTACCTGACTAGACTGGGGGACCAACGCTAAGTCACCTTTATACCTGTACCTGACTAGACTGGGGGACCAACACTAAGTCACCTTTATACCTGTAACTGACTAGACTAGACTGGGGACCAACACTAAGTCACCTTTATACCTGACTAGACTAGTCTGGGGGACCAACACTAAGTCACCTTTATACCTGACTAGACTAGTCTGGGGGACCAACACTAAGTCACCTTTATACCTGTACCTGACTAGACTAGTCAGGGGGACCAACACTAAGTCACCTTTATACCTGACTAGACTAGACTGGGGGACCAACACTAAGTCACCTTTATACCTGTACCTGACTAGACTGGACTGGGGGACCAACACTAAGACACCTTTATACCTGACTAGACTAGACTGGGGGACCAACACTAAGTCACCTTTATACCTGTACCTGACTAGACTGGGGGACCAACACTAAGTCACCTTTATACCTGTACCTGACTAGACTGGGGGACCAACACTAAGTCACCTTTATACCTGTACCTGACTAGACTGGGGGACCAACACTAAGTCACCTTTATACCTGTACCTGACTAGACTGGGGGACTAACACTAAGTCACCTTTATACCTGTACCTGACTAGACTAGACTGGGGGACCAACACTAAGTCACCTTTATACCTGTACCTGACTAGACTAGACTGGGGGACCAACACTAAGTCACCTTTATACCTGTACCTGACTAGACTAGTCTGGGGGACCAACACTAAGTCACCTTTATACCTGTACCTGACTAGACTAGTCTGGGGGACCAACACTAAGTCACCCTTTATACCTGTACCTGACTAGACTAGTCTGGGGGACCAACACTAAATCACCTTTATACCTGACTAGACTAGACTGGGGGACCAACACTAAGTCACCTTTATACCTGTACCTGACTAGACTAGACTGGGGGACCAACACTAAGTCACCTTTATACCTGTACCTGACTAGACTGGGGGACCAACACTAAGTCACCTTTATACCTGTACCTGACTAGACTAGACTGGGGGACCAACACTAAGTCACCTTTATACCTGACTAGACTAGACTAGACTGGGGGATCAACACTAAGTCACCTTTATACCTGTACCCGACTAGACTAGTCTGGGGGACCAACACTTAGACACCTTTATACCTGTACCTGACTAGACTAGACTGGGGGACCAACACTAAGTCACCTTTATACCTGTACCTGACTAGACTAGACTGGGGGACCAACACTAAGACACCTTTATACCTGTACCTGACTAGACTAGACTGGGGGACTAACACTAAGTCACCTTTATACCTGTACCTGACTAGACTAGACTGGGGGACCAACACTAAGACACCTTTATACCTGTACCTGACTAGACTAGACTGGGGGACCAACACTAAGTCACCTTTATACCTGACTAGACTAGACTGGGGGACCAACACTAAGTCACCTTTATACCTGACTAGACTAGACTGGGGGACTAACACTAAGTCACCTTTATACCTGTACCTGACTAGACTAGACTGGGGGACCAACACTAAGTCACCTTTATACCTGTACCTGACTAGACTAGACTGGGGGACCAACACTAAGACACCTTTATACCTGTACCTGACTAGACTAGACTGGGGGACCAACACTAAGTCACCTTTATACCTGACCTGACTAGACTGGGGGACCAACACTAAGTCACCTTTATACCTGACTAGACTAGACTGGGGGACCGACACTAAGTCACCTTTATACCTGACTAGACTAGCCTGGGGGACCAACACTAAGTCACCTTTATACCTGACTAGACTGGACTAGACTGGGGGACCAACACTAAGACACCTTTATACCTGTACCTGACTAGACTAGACTGGGGGACCAACACTAAGTCACCTTTATACCTGTACCTGACTAGACTAGACTGGGGGACCAACACTAAGTCACCTTTATACCTGTACTTGACTAGACTAGACTGGGGGACCAACACTAAGTCACCTTTATACCTGTACCTGACTAGACTAGTCTGGGGGACCAACACTAAGTCACCTTTATACCTGTACCTGACTAGACTAGACTGGGGGACCAACACTGAGTCACCTTTATACCTGTACCTGACTAGACTAGACTGGGGGACCAACACTAAGTCACCTTTATACCTGACTAGACTAGTCTGGGGGACCAACACTAAATCACCTTTATACCTGACTAGACTAGACTGGGGGACCAACACTAAGTCACCTTTATACCTGTACCTGACTAGACTAGACTGGGGGACCAACACTAAGTCACCTTTATACCTGTACCTGACTAGACTGGGGGACCAACACTAAGTCACCTTTATACCTGTACCTGACTAGACTAGACTGGGGGACCAACACTAAGTCACCTTTATACCTGACTAGACTAGACTAGACTGGGGGATCAACACTAAGTCACCTTTATACCTGTACCCGACTAGACTAGTCTGGGGGACCAACACTTAGACACCTTTATACCTGTACCTGACTAGACTAGACTGGGGGACCAACACTAAGTCACCTTTATACCTGTACCTGACTAGACTAGACTGGGGGACCAACACTAAGACACCTTTATACCTGTACCTGACTAGACTAGACTGGGGGACTAACACTAAGTCACCTTTATACCTGTACCTGACTAGACTAGACTGGGGGACCAACACTAAGACACCTTTATACCTGTACCTGACTAGACTAGACTGGGGGACCAACACTAAGTCACCTTTATACCTGACTAGACTAGACTGGGGGACCAACACTAAGTCACCTTTATACCTGACTAGACTAGACTGGGGGACTAACACTAAGTCACCTTTATACCTGTACCTGACTAGACTAGACTGGGGGACCAACACTAAGTCACCTTTATACCTGTACCTGACTAGACTAGACTGGGGGACCAACACTAAGACACCTTTATACCTGTACCTGACTAGACTAGACTGGGGGACCAACACTAAGTCACCTTTATACCTGACCTGACTAGACTGGGGGACCAACACTAAGTCACCTTTATACCTGACTAGACTAGACTGGGGGACCGACACTAAGTCACCTTTATACCTGACTAGACTAGCCTGGGGGACCAACACTAAGTCACCTTTATACCTGACTAGACTGGACTAGACTGGGGGACCAACACTAAGACACCTTTATACCTGTACCTGACTAGACTAGACTGGGGGACCAACACTAAGTCACCTTTATACCTGTACCTGACTAGACTAGACTGGGGGACCAACACTAAGTCACCTTTATACCTGTACTTGACTAGACTAGACTGGGGGACCAACACTAAGTCACCTTTATACCTGTACCTGACTAGACTAGTCTGGGGGACCAACACTAAGTCACCTTTATACCTGTACCTGACTAGACTAGACTGGGGGACCAACACTGAGTCACCTTTATACCTGTACCTGACTAGACTAGACTGGGGGACCAACACTAAGTCACCTTTATACCTGACTAGACTAGTCTGGGGGACCAACACTAAGTCACCTTTATACCTGTACCTGACTAGACTAGTCTGGGGGACCAACACTAAGTCACCTTTATACCTGGACCTGACTAGACTAGACTGGGGGACCAACACTGAGTCACCTTTATACCTGTACCTGACTAGACTGGTCTGGGGGGCCAACACTAAGTCACCTTTATACCTGTACCTGACTAGACTGGGGGACCAACACTAAGTCACCTTTATACCTGTACCTGACTAGACTAGACTGGGGGACCAACACTAAGTCACCTTTATACCTGACTAGACTAGACTGGGGGACCAACACTAAGTCACCTTTATACCTGACTAGACTAGACTGGGGGACCAACACTAAGTCACCTTTATACCTGACTAGACTAGTCTGGGGGACCAACACTAAGTCACCTTTATACCTGTACCCGACTAGACTAGACTGGGGGACCAACACTAAGTCACCTTTATACCTGTACCTGACTAGACTGGGGGACCAACACTAAGTCACCTTTATACCTGTACCTGACTAGACTAGACTGGGGGACCAACACTAAGACACCTTTATACCTGTACCTGACTAGACTAGACTGGGGGACCAACACTAAGTCACCTTTATACCTGACTAGACTAGACTGGGGGACCAACACTAAGTCACCTTTATACCTGACTAGACTAGACTGGGGGACTAACACTAAGTCACCTTTATACCTGACTAGACTAGACTGGGGGACCAACACTAAGTCACCTTTATACCTGTACCTGACTAGACTAGACTGGGGGACCAACACTAAGTCACCTTTATACCTGTACCTGACTAGACTAGACTGGGGGACCAACACTAAGTCACCTTTATACCTGACTAGACTAGACTGGGGGACCAACACTAAGTCACCTTTATACCTGTACCTGACTAGACTAGCCTGGGGGACCAACACTAAGTCACCTTTATACCTGTACCTGACTAGACTAGACTGGGGGACCAACACTAAGTCACCTTTATACCTGTACCTGACTAGACTAGACTGGGGGACCAACACTAAGTCACCTTTATACCTGACTAGACTAGACTGGGGGACCAACACTAAGTCACCTTTATACCTGACTAGACTAGCCTGGGGGACCAACACTAAGTCACCTTTATACCTGACTAGACTAGACTGGGGGACCAACACTAAGTCACCTTTATACCTGACTAGACTAGACTGGGGGACCAACACTAAGTCACCTTTATACCTGACTAGACTAGACTGGGGGACCAACACTAAGTCACCTTTATACCTGTACCTGACTAGACTAGACTGGGGGACCAACACTAAGTCACCTTTATACCTGACTAGACTAGACTAGACTGGGGGACCAACACTAAGTCACCTTTATACCTGTACCTGACTAGACTAGACTGGGTGACCAACACTTAGACACCTTTATACCTGTACCTGACTAGACTAGACTGGGGGACCAACACTATGTCACCTTTATACCTGTTCCTGACTAGACTAGACTGGGGGACCAACACTAAGTCACCTTTATACCTGTACCTGACTAGACTAGACTCGGGGACCAACACTAAGTCACCTTTATACCTGACTAGACTAGACTGGGGGACCAACACTAAGTCACCTTTATACCTGGCTAGACTGGGGGACCAACACTAAGTTACCTTTATACCTGTACCTGACTAGACTGGGGGACCAACACTAAGTCACCTTTATACCTGACTAGACTGGGGGACCAACACTAAGTCACCTTTATACCTGTATCTGACTAGACTAGACTGGGGGACCAACACTAAGTCACCTTTATACCTGTACCTGACTAGACTAGACTAGACTGGGGGACCAACACTAAGTCACCTTTATACCTGACTAGACTAGACTGGGGGACCAACACTAAGACACCTTTATACCTGTACCTGACTAGACTGGACTGGGGGACCAACACTAAGTCACCTTTATACCTGTACCTGACTAGACTAGTCTGGGGGACCAACACTAAGTCACCTTTATACCTGACTAGACTAGACTGGACTGGGGGACCAACACTAAGTCACCTTTATACCTGACTAGACTAGACTGGGGGACCAACACTAAGTCACCTTTATACCTGACTAGACTAGACTGGGGGACCAACACTAAGTCACCTTTATACCTGTACCTGACTAGACTGGGGGACCAACACTGAGTCACCTTTATACCTGACTAGACTAGACTGGGGGACCAACACTAAGTCACCTTTATACCTGTACCTGACTAGACTAGACTGGGGGACCAACACTAAGTCACCTTTATACCTGTACCTGACTAGACTAGACTGGGGGACCAACACTAAGTCACCTTTATACCTGTACCTGACTAGACTGGGGGACCAACACTAAGTCACCTTTATACCTGACTAGACTAGACTGGGGGACCAACACTAAGTCACCTTTATACCTGTACCTGACTAGACTAGACTGGGGGACCAACACTAAGTCACCTTTATACCTGTACCTGACTAGACTGGGGGACCAACACTAAGTCACCTTTATACCTGTACCTGACTAGACTGGGGGACCAACACTAAGTCACCTTTATACCTGTACCTGACTAGACTAGACTGGGGGACCAACACTAAATCACCTTTATACCTGACTAGACTAGACTGGGGGACCAACACTAAGTCACCTTTATACCTGACTAGACTAGACTAGACTGGGGGACCAACACTAAGACACCTTTATACCTGACTAGACTAGACTGGGGGACCAACACTAAGTCACCTTTATACCTGACTAGACTAGACTAGTCTGGGGGACCAACACTAAGTCACCTTTATACCTGACTAGACTAGACTGGGGGACCAACACTAAGTCACCTTTATACCTGTAACTGACTAGACTAGACTGGGGGACCAACACTAAGTCACCTTTATACCTGTACCTGACTAGACTGGGGGACCAACACTAAGTCACCTTTATACCTGTACCTGACTAGTCTGGGGGACCAACACTAAGTCACCTTTATACCTGTACCTGACTAGACTAGACTGGGGGACCAACACTAAGACACCTTTATACCTGTACCTGACTAGACTAGACTGGGGGACCAACACTAAGTCACCTTTATACCTGTACCTGACTAGACTGGGGGACCAACACTAAGTCACCTTTATACCTGTACCTGACTAGACTGGGGGACCAACACTAAGTCACCTTTATACCTGTACCTGACTAGACTGGGGGACCAACACTAAGTCACCTTTATACCTGTACCTGACTAGACTGGGGGACCAACACTAAGTCACCTTTATACCTGTACCTGACTAGACTGGGGGACCAACACTAGGTCACCTTTATACCTGTACCTGACTAGTCTGGGGGACCAACACTAAGTCACCTTTATACCTGTACCTGACTAGACTAGACTGGGGGACCAACACTAAGTCACCTTTATACCTGTACCTGACTAGACTGGGGGACCAACACTAAGTCACCTTTATACCTGTACCTGACTAGACTGGGGGACCAACACTAAGTCACCTTTATACCTGTACCTGACTAGTCTGGGGGACCAACACTAAGACACCTTTATACCTGACTAGACTAGTTGTTCCTGTGTGTCAGAGCTTAGCTGTACTAAAATGTATTATTCTGGATGTCCATATCTTTCTCCTTTCTTCCTACAGGTTTAATGCCTGTCTCTGTTTTCTAGGTATGGCGTCACCATTGTTACAATGTTGTTTGTTTTAAAATGTGCCTTAATGAACAGTACTAGGCAATTAACATGTCCCAAATGGCACCCTATTGTCTATGGGCCAAAACTCTGCACTATATAGAGAATATGAGGCCATTTGAGACATGGTCAGTTGTAACTTGTTGGCTGTGTTGAAGAATATAGAATATAGAATATAGAATATGGTCTAGAAGTGACTGCTGTCTATTATTATTATAATATAATAATGCTAATAATGCTAATAATATAATAATATAATGATATTGAACTTCTGCCAAGCTGTATATGTGGAGATATCATATGATAGGAGAAATGCTTTGGGAAGTATTTAGCATTTAATGATTTATGATTTGATGGTCTCCCTCTGTAGACCGTAAGATGATTTGCTTCTCTATCTGTGCCTTCACATATAATATCCCACTGAATACTACAGTTTAGTAAATATAGATTTTCTGATTAGCAGAATTAGCAGAATTAGCTATATATCTTATCATCAGATCTTCTAATCTGGGGATTCATATGATTGTTGCATTATTCCCATAAGGATTTAGTTTATTAGCTACATATGGAGCTATGTTTAAATCTAGCAAAGTAATGCAGTCATTGGTTAGTTACCAACATATTGAATGTGTGCCTATAGTCTATACCACATAAGAAGAACAAGCCACAACAAGGGACATTAAACAAGCCGCCACAAGCCACGTCAAGGGACATTCAACAAGCCACATTCAACAAGGGACATTCAAAAAGGGACATTCAACAAGCCACATTCAACAAGGGACATTCAACAAGGGACATTCAACAAGGGACATTCAACAAGGGACATTCAACAAGCCGCAACAAGCCACATTCAACAAGCCGCAACAAGTCACATTCAACAAGCCACAACAAGCCACATTCAACAAGCCACGTCAAGCCACATTCAACAAGCCACGACAAGGGACATTCAACAAGCCACATTCAACAAGCCACATTCAACAAGCCACGACAAGGGACATTCAACAAGGGACATTCAACAAGCCGCATTCAACAAGGGACATTCAACAAGGGACATTCAACAAGGGACATTCAACAAGGGACATTCAACAAGCCGCATTCAACAAGCCACATTCAACAAGGGACATTCAACAAGGGACATTCAACAAGCCACATTCAACAAGGGACATTCAACAAGGGACATTCAACAAGGGACATTCAACAAGCCGCAACAAGCCACATTCAACAAGCCGCAACAAGCCACATCAACAAGGGACATTCAACAAGGGACATTCAACAAGGGACATTCAACAAGCCACATTCAACAAGGGACATTCAACAAGGGACATTCAACAAGGGACATTCAACAAGCCACAATAAGGGACATTCAACAAGCTACATAAGATAAGAGATGTTATTACCAACAGGGTTTGTGATGGCAGTATAAATGTCTTAGACTTCACTCTCTTCAATCAGATATCAAAAGTCAACTGGGTTAAAAAGGTACATAAAAAAAGCAAAAATAATTCTGGAATATTATACCTCATTTTGTTTTTCAGAAGCTTGGAGGGTTTAATTTTTTACGACAATGCCCGTATATTGTGGGTATACTTCCTGTGAAATTGGTGGCTTTTCACAAGCAGGCTTTAATGTGCTGGGCTTTGCTTTATAAACCCAACCTTTCACCACATAAATGTTTTATATGGAATAATGGGTCGATATAACATAGAAACAAAATGTTATTTTACCATAACTGGTTCTCGTAAAACATTGTCCTTGTCAGCCAATTAGTTCGTATTAGTGGGAATCTATTTACACGGAGAGAATTTATGGATAGATACAACTTTGATGTTTCAAGCAAGGAATTTGACACTGTTATTAAAGCTGTACCTAGTGGGATGAAATCGTTACTTCAGAATAATGCATATTTTGGAATATCTCCTATTGTAAGCGATATCCAGGTGAATGGCATAGCTCCACTAGATAAGAAATTCAACAATCGTTTATTAAGGGATATTCTCTACAGGAAGTCTATTCCCTCTGTGATATTTTGTTGGGCTTCATCGTTTGATGTAAACTGGCACAGCGCTTGGTTCACTCCACACAAAGTTATGGTGACCAATAAAGTAAGTCCTTTCAGATGATCCATAGGTTCTATCCGTGTCGTAGCTTGATTTCTAATTATATACCTGATGTTACCAGTGAACGTAGATGTTGTGAACTAGAAACTGAATCTATTGAACACTTAGTCTGTCATTGTTTATATAGTGAAGTGTTCTGGACGGATGTAAAACTATATCTTGGAAACAAAATGCATACAACCATTGAAATATCTATGTTTGGCATATTATTTTACTACACTGATTCCACAATTGAACGTATGTCATAAATCTATTTTATTAGGAAAATGTTTCATACACAAATCAAAATTTATTGAAGAAAAAGCCACTTTTCTAAAAAAAATGAATCTGATTTGTAAAACTATTTAGAGTCAGTAAAACGTATACAAAACATAATGTGTACGAAACGTGTCGCTACGTGTCTGTATTTGAATTGACGTTGAGTCTTTATTTCTTTGTGGAAACCCTCTGGCTGTTCTTTTCATGTTTTGCATGTTACTGTTCAATAATAATAATAATAATAATAAAATATATATATGTAACTATATATAATAAAATGTTTAAATAAAAACACAATACAACTTCTGTGTTACTGTCAAAAACTGAGCCCAGAATAGACATGCTATATTCAATATTTTCTGTATCCACTGTCCATCTAGGGAGGAATTTATTCTGTATCCACTGTCCATCTAGGGAGGAATTTATTCTGTATCCACTGTCCATCTAGGGAGGAATTTATTCTGTATCCACTGTCCATCTAGGGAGGAATATATTCTGTATCCAATGTCCATCTAGGGAGGAAGATAATAAATATATTCTGTATCCAATGTCCATCTAGGGAGGAGGGAGGAATATATTCTGTATCCACTGTCCATCTAGGGAGGAAGATAATAAATATATTCTGTGTCCACTGTCCATCTAGGGAGGAAGATAATAAATATATTCTGTATCCATGTCCATCTAGGGAGGAGGGAGGAATATATTCTGTATCCACTGTCCATCTAGGGAGGAGGGAGGAATATATTATGTATCCACTGTCCATCTAGGGAGGAGGGAGGAATATATTCTGTATCCAATGTCCATCTAGGGAGGAGGGAGGAATATATTCTGTATCCAATGTCCATCTAGGGAGGAGGGAGGAATATATTCTGTATCCAATGTCCATCTAGGGAGGAGGGAGGAATATATTCTGTGTCCATGTCCATCTAGGGAGGAGGGAGGAATATATTCTGTATCCAATGTCCATCTAGGGAGGAAGATAATAAATATATTCTGTGTCCACTGTCCATCTAGGGAGGAGGGAGGAATATATTCTGTATCCACTGTCCATCTAGGGAGGAGGGAGGAATATATTCTGTATCCACTGTCCATCTAGGGAGGAAGATAATAAATATATTCTGTATCCACTGTTCATCTAGGGAGGAGGGAGGAATATATTCTGTATCCAATGTCCATCTAGGGAGGAGGGAGGAATATATTCTGTATCCACTGTCCATCTAGGGAGGAGGGAGGAATATATTCTGTATCCACTGTCCATCTAGGGAGGAAGATAATAAATATATTCTGTATCCACTGTCCATCTAGGGAGGAAGATAATAAATATATTCTGTATCCACTGTTCATCTAGGGAGGAGGGAGGAATATATTCTGTATCCAATGTCCATCTAGGGAGGAGGGAGGAATATATTCTGTATCCACTGTCCATCTAGGGAGGAGGGAGGAATATATTCTGTATCCACTGTCCATCTAGGGAGGAAGATAATAAATATATTCTGTATCCACTGTCCATCTAGGGAGGAGGGAGGAATTTAATAAATACACTACCGCTCAAAAGTTTGGGGTCACTTAGAAATGTCCTTGTTTTTCAAAGAAAAGCACATTTTATGTCCATTAAAATAACATAAAATTAACCAGAAATACAGCTTAGACAGAAATACATTGTAGACATTGTTAATGTTGTAAATTACTATTGTAGCTGGAAACAACATATATTTTTATGGAATATCTACATAGGTGTACAGAGGCCCATTATCAGCAACCATCACTCCTGTGTTCCAATGGCATGTTGTGTTAGCTAATACAAGTTTATCATTTTAAAAAGGCTAATTGATCATTAGAAAACCCTTTTGCAATTATGTTAGCACAGCTGAAAACTGTTGTACTGATTAAAGAAGCAATAAAACTGGCCTTCTTTAGACTAGTTGAGTATCTGGAGCATCAGCATTTGTGGGTTCAATTACAGGCTCAAAATGGCCAGAAACAAAGCACTTTCTTCTGAAACTCGACAGTCTATTCTTGTTCTGAGAAATGAAGGCCATTCCACGCAAGAAATTGCCAAGAAACTGAAGATCTCGTACAACGTTGTGCACTAGTCCCTTCACAGAACAGTGCAAACTGGCTCTAACCAGAATAGAAAGAGGAGTGTGAGGCCCCGGTGCACAACTGAGCAAGAGAACAAGTACATTAGTGTGTCTAGTTTGAGAAACATACGCCTCACAAGTCCTCAACTTGCAGCTTCATTAAATAGTACCCGCAAAACATCAGTCTCAACGTTAACAGTGAAGAGGCGACTCCGGGATGCTGGCCTTCTAGGCAGAGTTCCTCTGTCCAGTGTCTGTGTTCTTTTGCCCATCATAATCTTTTATTTTTATTGGCCAGTCTGATATGGCTTTTTCTTTGCAACTCTGCCTAGAAGGCCAGCATCCCGGAGTCGCCTCTTCACTGTTGACTTTGAGACTCTCTCTTATTCATATTTTTTTAAACTGCATTGTTGGTTAGGGGCTCATAAGTAAACATTTCACTGTATGGTCTACACCTGTTGAATTCGGCGCATGTGACTAATAAAATTTGATATATTATATTACTGACCCATAATACACCTAACTATAGCGATATATTATATTACTGACCCATAATACACCTAACTATAGCGATATATTATATTACTGACCCATAATACACCTAACAATAGCGATATATTATATTACTGAACCATCTAACTATGCAAACTCCCCGTCGAGCTGCCTAGTGACACGAATCTACCAGACGAGCTAAATTACTTCTATGCTCGCTTCGAGGCAAGCAACACTGAGGCATGCATGAGAGCATCAGCTGTTCCCGGACGACTGTGTGATCACGCTCTCCGTAGCCGACGTGAGTAAGACCTTTAAACAGGTCAACATACACAAGGCTGCAGGGCCAGACTGATTACCAGGACGTGTGCTCCGGGCATGTGTTGACCAACTGGCAGGTGTCTTCACTGACATTTTCAACCGCTCCCTGACCGAGTCTAATACCAACATGTTTGAAGCAGACCACCATAGTCCCTGTGCCCAAGAACATGGACCTATATACCAGGCGGTGTCAGAGGGACACTGGGGCCAATCTTCCTGCCATCCAGGACCTATATACCAGGCGGTGTCAGAGGGAGGCCCTAATAATTGTTGCTCCTTGATATAATTTTTAATTATTTTAGTAAATACTTAAACACTTATGTTTCTTAACTGCATTGTTGGTTAAGGGCATGTAAGTAAGCATTTCACTGTAAGGTCTACATCTGTTGTATTCAGCGCATGTGACAAATACAATTTGATGATTTGGTAAGTAATTGTCTCAACGCAGCCTTACTCTGTGAAAGGATCCAGGATGATTTGGGTGGATACCATCCTTATAAAACGTGTTCTGTTCCCAAAAGGTATCGAAATGGTCAACAAAGGTTACACCCATTGAACTGCAATAATCACGCAGCCAGTTGTGAAGAGAAAGAATCCTGCTAAAGTGTTCAATGCCGTGATTCAGATATGATCAGAGAGGGCACAGGGCCAGATATGATCAGAGAGGGCACAGGGCCAGATATGATCAGAGGGCACAGGGCCAGATATGATCAGAGAGGGCACAGGGCCAGATATGATCAGAGAGGGCACAGGGCCAGATATGATCAGAGAGGGCACAGGGCCAGATATGATCAGAGGGCACAGGGCCAGATATGATCAGAGAGGGCACAGGGCCAGATATGATCAGAGAGGGCACAGGGCCAGATATGATCAGAGAGGGCACAGGGCCAGATATGATCAGAGAGGGCACAGGGCCAGATATGATCAGAGAGGACACTGGGCCAGATATGATCAGAGAGGACACTGGGCCAGATATGATCAGAGAGGGGACAGGGACAGATATGATCAGAGAGGGCACAGGGCCAGATACGATCAGAGAGGGCACAGGGCCAGATATGATCAGAGAGGGCACAGGGCAAGATATGATCAGAGAGGACACAGGGCCAGATATGATCAGAGAGGTCACAGGGCCAGATATGATCAGAGAGGTCACAGGGCCAGATATGATCAGAGACTGCACAGGGCCAGATATGATCAGAGAGGGTACAGGGCCAGATATGATCAGAGAGGGCACAGGGCCAGATATGATCAGAGAGGGCACAGGGCCAGATATGATCAGAGAGGGTACAGGACCAGATATGATCAGAGAGGGCACAGGGCCAGATATGATCAGAGAGGGCACAGGGCCAGATATGATCAGAGGGCACAGGGCCAGATATGATCAGAGAGGGCACAGGGCCAGATATGATCAGAGAGGGCACAGGGCCAGATATGATCAGAGAGGACACAGGGCCAGATATGATCAGAGAGGACACAGGGCCAGATATGATCAGAGAGGGCACAGGGCCAGATATGATCAGAGAGGGCACAGGGCCAGATATGATCAGAGAGGACACAGGGCCAGAAATGATCAGAGAGGACACTGGGCCAGATATGATCAGAGAGGGGACAGGGACAGATATGATCAGAGAAAGGACAGGGACAGATATGATCAGAGAGGGCACAGGACCAGATATGATCAGAGAGGGCACAGGGCCAGATATGATCAGAGAGGGCACAGGGCCAGATATGATCAGAGAGGACACAGGGCCAGATATGATCAGAGAGGACACAGGGCCAGATATGATCAGAGAGGGCACAGGGCAAGATATGATCAGAGAGGACACAGGGCCAAAAATAATCAGAGAGGTCACAGGGCCAGATATGATCAGAGAGGTCACAGGGCCAGATATGATCAGAGACTGCACAGGGCCAGATATGATCAGAGAGGGTACAGGACCAGATATGATCAGAGAGGGCACAGGGCCAGATATGATCAGAGAGGGCACAGGGCCAGATATGATCAGAGAGGACACTGGGCCAGATATGATCAGAGAGGACACAGGGCCAGATATGATCAGAGAGGGCACAGGGCCAGATATGATCAGAGAGGGCAGAGTGCCAGATATGATCAGAGGGCACAGGGCCAGATATGATCAGAGAGGGCACAGGGCCAGATATGATCAGAGAGGGCACAGGGCCAGATATGATCAGAGAGGACACAGGGCCAGATATGATCAGAGAGGACACAGGGCCAGATATGATCAGAGAGGGCACAGGGCCAGATATGATCAGAGAGGGCACAGGGCCAGATATGATCAGAGAGGGCACAGGACCAGATATGATCAGAGAGGGCACAGGGCCAGATATGATCAGAGAGGACACAGGGCCAGATATGATCAGAGAGGGCACAGGGCAAGATATGATCAGAGAGGACACAGGGCCAGATATGATCAGAGAGGTCACAGGGCCAGATATGATCAGAGAGATCACAGGGCCAGATATGATCAGAGAGGGCACAGGGCCAGATATGATCAGAGAGGGCACAGGGCCAGATATGATCAGAGAGGACACAGGACCAGATATGATCAGAGAGGACACAGGGCCAGATATGATCAGAGAGGGCACAGGGCCAGATATGATCAGAGAGGGCACAGGGCCAGATATGATCAGAGAGGACACAGGGCCAGATATGATCAGAGAGGGCACAGGGCCAGATATGATCAGAGAGGGCACAGGGCCAGATATGATCAGAGAGGACATGGGGCCAGATATGATCAGAGAGACAGATATGATCAGAGAGGGCACAGGGCCAGATATGATCAGAGAGGACACAGGGCCAGATATGATCAGAGAGATCACAGGGCCAGATATGATCAGAGAGGGCACAGGGCCAGATATGATCAGAGAGGGCACAGGGCCAGATATGATCAGAGAGGTCACAGGGCCAGATATGATCAGAGAGGACACAGGGCCAGATATGATCAGAGAGGACACAGGGCCAGATATGATCAGAGAGATCACAGGGCCAGATATGATCAGAGAGATCACAGGGCCAGATATGATCAGAGAGGGCACAGGGCCAGATATGATCAGAGAGGGCACAGGACCAGATATGATCAGAGAGGGCACAGGGCCAGATATGATCAGAGAGGGCACAGGGCCAGATATGATCAGAGAGGACATGGGGCCAGATATGATCAGAGAGACAGATATGATCAGAGAGGGCACAGGGCCAGATATGATCAGAGAGGACACAGGGCCAGATATGATCAGAGAGATCACAGGGCCAGATATGATCAGAGAGGGCACAGGGCCAGATATGATCAGAGAGGACACAGGGCCAGATATGATCAGAGAGGTCACAGGGCCAGATATGATCAGAGAGGACATGGGGCCAGATATGATCAGAGAGGACTCGGGGCCAGATATGATCAGAGAGATCACAGGGCCAGATATGATCAAAGAGGGCACAGGGCCAGATATGATCAGAGAGGGCACAGGGCCAGACATGATCAGAGAGGGCACAGGGCCAGATATGATCAGAGAGGACACAGGGCCAGATATGATCAGAGAGGACACAGGACCAGATATGATCAGAGAGGGCACAGGGCCAGATATGATCAGAGAGGGTACAGGGCCAGATATGATCAGAGAGGGCACAGGGCCAGATATGATCAGAGAGGCCACAGGGCCAGATATGATCAGAGAGGGCACAGGGCCAGATATGATCAGAGAGGGGACAGGGCCAGATATGATCAGAGAGGACACAGGGCCAGATATGATCAGAGAGGGCACAGGGCCAGATATGATCAGAGAGGGCACAGGGCCAGATATGATCAGAAAGGACACAGGGTCAGATATGATCAGAGAGGGCACAGGGCCAGATATGATCAGAGAGGGCACAGGGCCAGATATGATCAGAGAGGACATGGGGCCAGATATGATCAGAGAGACAGATATGATCAGAGAGGGCACAGGGCCAGATATGATCAGAGAGGACACAGGGCCAGATATGATCAGAGAGATCACAGGGCCAGATAATATCAGAGAGGGCACAGGGCCAGATATGATCAGAGAGGGCACAGGGCCAGATATGATCAGAGAGGTCACAGGGTCAGATATGATCAGAGAGGACACAGGGCCAGATATGATCAGAGAGGACACAGGGCCAGATATGATCAGAGAGATCACAGGGCCAGATATGATCAGAGAGATCACAGGGCCAGATATGATCAGAGAGGGCACAGGGCCAGATATGATCAGAGAGGGCACAGGGCCAGATATGATCAGAGAGGGCACAGGGCCAGATATGATCAGAGAGGGCACAGGGCCAGATATGATCAGAGAGGACATGGGGCCAGATATGATCAGAGAGACAGATATGATCAGAGAGGGCACAGGGCCAGATATGATCAGAGAGGACACAGGGCCAGATATGATCAGAGAGATCACAGGGCCAGATATGATCAGAGAGGGCACAGGGCCAGATATGATCAGAGAGGACACATGGCCAGATATGATCAGAGAGGTCACAGGGCCAGATATGATCAGAGAGGACATGGGGCCAGATATGATCAGAGAGGACACAGGGCCAGATATGATCAGAGAGATCACAGGACCAGATATGATCAGAGAGGGCACAGGGCCAGATATGATCAGAGAGGGCACAGGGCCAGATATGATCAGAGAGGTCACAGGGCCAGATATGATCAGAGAGGACACAGGGCCAGATATGATCAGAGAGGACACAGGACCAGATATGATCAGAGAGGGCACAGGGCCAGATATGATCAGAGAGGGTACAGGGCCAGATATGATCAGAGAGGACACAGGGCCAGATATGATCAGAGAGGGCACAGGGCCAGATATGATCAGAGAGGGCACAGGGCCAGATATGATCAGAGAGGACACAGGGCCAGATATGATCAGAGAGGGTACAGGACTAGATATGATCCGAGAGGGCACAGGGCCAGATATGATCAGAGAGGGCACAGGACCAGATATGATCAGAGAGGGCACAGGGCCAGATATGATCAGAGAGGACACAGGGCCAGATATGATCAGAGAGGGCACAGGGCCAGATATGGTCAGAGAGGGCACAGGGCCAGATATGATCAGAGAGGGCACAGGGCCAGATATGATCAGAGATGACACAGGGCCAGATATGATCAGAGAGGGGACAGGGCCAGATATGATCAGAGAGGGCACAGGGCCAGATATGATCAGAGAGGGCACAGGGCCAGATATGATCAGAGAGATCACAGGGCCAGATATGATCAGAGAGGGCACAGGGCCAGATATGATCAGAGATGACACAGGGCCAGATATGATCAGAGAGGGCACAGGGCCAGATATGATCAGAGAGGGCACAGGGCCAGATATGATCAGAGAGGGCACAGGGCCAGATATGATCAGAGAGATCACAGGGCCAGATATGATCAGAGATGGCACAGGGCCAGATATGATCAGAGAGGACACAGGGCCAGATATGATCAGAGAGATCACAGGGCCAGATATGATCAGAGAGATCACAGGGCCAGATATGATCAGAGAGGGCACAGGGCCAGATATGATCAGAGAGGGCACAGGGCCAGATATGATCAGAGAGGACACAGGACCAGATATGATCAGAGAGGGCACAGGGCCAGATATGATCAGAGAGGTCACAGGACCAGATATGATCAGAGAGGGCACAGGGCCAGATATGATCAGAGAGGGCACAGGGCCAGATATGATCAGAGAGGACACAGGGCCAGATATGATCAGAGAGGGCACAGGGCCAGATATGATCAGAGAGGGCACAGGGACAGATATGATCAGAGAGGACACAGGGCCAGATATGATCAGAGAGGACACGGGGCCAGATATGATCAGAGAGGTCACAGGGCCAGATATGATCAGAGAGGACACGGGGCCAGATATGATCAGAGAGGACACAGGGCCAGATATGATCAGAGAGGTCACAGGGCCAGATATGATCAGAGAGGGCACAGGGCCAGATATGATCAGAGAGGACACAGGGCCAGATATGATCAGAGAGGGCACAGGGCCAGATATGATCAGAGAGAACACAGGGCCAGATATGATCAGAGAGGACACAGGACCAGATATGATCAGAGAGGGCACAGGGCCAGATATGATCAGAGAGGACACAGGGCCAGATATGATCAGAGAGGACACAGGGCCAGATATGATCAGAGAGGGCACAGGGCCAGATATGATCAGAGAGGGCACAGGGCCAGATATGATCAGAGAGGACACAGGGCCAGATATGATCAGAGAGGGTACAGGGCCAGATATGATCAGAGAGGGTACAGGGCCAGATATGATCAGAGAGGGTACAGGGCCAGATATGATCAGAGAGGGCACAGGGCCAGATATGATCAGAGAGGGCACAGGGCCAGATATGATCAGAGAGGACACAGGGACAGATAGGATCAGAGAGGGCACAGGGCCAGATATGATCAGAGAGGGCACAGGGCCAGATATGATCAGAGAGGACACAGGGACAGATATGATCAGAGAGGACACAGGGCCAGATATGATCAGAGAGGGCACAGGGCCAGATATGATCAGAGAGGACACAGGGCCAGATATGATCAGAGAGGACACAGGGCCAGATATGATCAGAGAGGACACAGGGCCAGATATGATCAGAGAGGTCACAGGGCCAGATATGATCAGAGAGGACACGGGGCCAGATATGATCAGAAAGGACACAGGGCCAGATATGATCAGAGAGGGCACAGGGCCAGATATGATCAGAGAGGGCACAGGGCCAGATATGATCAGAGAGGGCACAGGGCCAGATATGATCAGAGAGGGCACAGGGCCAGATATGATCAGAGAGGACACAGGGCCAGATATGTTCAGAGAGATCACAGGGCCAGATGTGATCAGAGAGGGCACAGGGCCAGATATGATCAGAGAGGGCACAGGGCCAGATATGATCAGAGAGGACACAGGACCAGATATGATCAGAGAGGGCACAGGGCCAGATATGATCAGAGAGGTCACAGGACCAGATATGATCAGAGAGGGCACAGGGCCAGATATGATCAGAGAGGGCACAGGGACAGATATGATCAGAGAGGACACAGGGCCAGATATGATCAGAGAGGGCACAGGGCCAGATATGATCAGAGAGGGCACAGGGCCAGATATGATCAGAGAGGACACAGGGCCAGATATGATCAGAGAGGTCACAGGGCCAGATATGATCAGAGAGGACACAGGGCCAGATATGATCAGAGAG
The DNA here is from genome assembly GCF_029448725.1 of Salvelinus fontinalis. Classification (NCBI taxonomy): domain Eukaryota; kingdom Metazoa; phylum Chordata; class Actinopteri; order Salmoniformes; family Salmonidae; genus Salvelinus; species Salvelinus fontinalis. The sequence continues at coordinate 8,725,183 of NC_074690.1, forward strand.
GACACAGGGCCAGATATGATCAGAGAGGGCACAGGGCCAGATATGATCAGAGAGGGCACAGGGCCAGATATGATCAGAGAGATCACAGGGCCAGATATGATCAGAGAGGGCACAGGGCCAGATATGATCAGAGAGGACACAGGGCCAGATATGATCAGAGAGGACACAGGACCAGATATGATCAGAGAGGGCACAGGGCCAGATATGATCAGAGAGGGTACAGGGCCAGATATGATCAGAGAGGACACAGGGCCAGATATGATCAGAGAGGGCACAGGGCCAGATATGATCAGAGAGGGCACAGGGCCAGATATGATCAGAGAGGACACAGGGCCAGATATGATCAGAGAGGGTACAGGGCCAAATATGATCAGAGAGGATACAGGACCAGATATGATCAGAGAGGGCACAGGGCCAGATATGATCAGAGATGACACAGGGCCAGATATGATCAGAGAGGGTACAGGGCCAGATATGATCAGAGAGGGCACAGGGCCAGATATGATCAGAGAGGACACAGGGCCAGATATGATCAGAGAGGGTACAGGACCAGATATGATCAGAGAGGGCACAGGACCAGATATGATCAGAGAGGGCACAGGGCCAGATATGATCAGAGAGGGCACAGGGCCAGATATGATCAGAGAGGGCACAGGGCCAGATATGATCAGAGAGGACACAGGGCCAGATATGATCAGAGAGGGTACAGGGCCAGATATGATCAGAGAGGGCACAGGGCCAGATACTGTCAGAGAGGACACAGGGCCAGATATGATCAGAGAGGACACAGGGCCATATATGATCAGAGAGGGCACAGGGCCAGATATGATCAGAGAGGGCACAGGACCAGATATGATCAGAGAGGACACAGGGCCAGATATGATCCAGAGAGGGCACAGGGCCAGATATGATCAGAGAGGGCACAGGGCCAGATATGATCAGAGAGGGCACAGGGCCAGATATGATCAGAGATGACACAGGGCCAGATATGATCAGAGAGGGCACAGGGCCAGATATGATCAGAGAGGGCACAGGACCAGATATGATCAGAGAGGACACAGGGCCAGATATGATCAGAGAGGGCACAGGGCCAGATATGATCAGAGAGGGCACAGGGCCAGATATGATCAGAGAGGACACAGGGCCAGATATGATCAGAGAGGGTACAGGGCCAGATATGATCAGAGAGGGCACAGGGCCAGATACTGTCAGAGAGGACACAGGGCCAGATATGATCAGAGAGGACACAGGGCCATATATGATCAGAGAGGGCACAGGGCCAGATATGATCAGAGAGGGCACAGGACCAGATATGATCAGAGAGGACACAGGGCCAGATATGATCCAGAGAGGGCACAGGGCCAGATATGATCAGAGAGGGCACAGGGCCAGATATGATCAGAGAGGGCACAGGGCCAGATATGATCAGAGATGACACAGGGCCAGATATGATCAGAGAGGGCACAGGGCCAGATATGATCAGAGAGGGCACAGGACCAGATATGATCAGAGAGGACACAGGGCCAGATATGATCAGAGAGGGCACAGGGCCAGATATGATCAGAGAGGGCACAGGGCCAGATATGATCAGAGAGGGCACAGGGCCAGATATGATCAGAGAGGACACAGGGCCAGATATGATCAGAGAGGGCACAGGGCCAGATATGATCAGAGAGGGCACAGGGCCAGATATGATCAGAGAGGACATGGGGCCAGATATGATCAGAGAGGGCACAGGGCCAGATATGGTCAGAGAGGGCACAGGGCCAGATATGATCAGAGAGGGCACAGGGCCAGATATGATCAGAGAGGACACAGGGCCAGGTATGATCAGAGAGGGCACAGGGCCAGATATGATCAGAGAGGACATGGGGCCAGATATGATCAGAGAGGGCACAGGGCCAGATATGGTCAGAGAGGGCACAGGGCCAGATATGATCAGAGAGGGCACAGGGCCAGATATGATCAGAGAGGACACAGGGCCAGGTATGATGAGTCTTTTATTAGTGTCTAGCAGAGAGTCAATCAGCTCTTTAAAATCTAGTTTCAACTGTTCAGAGCTGCCCTCATAATGTCATTAAAACCAACATGGACTGGAATGGAATTATAAAAAACAGAAAATACACCTTGCAGGGACTAAAGCAACACAGACACACAAGATAACTTGTGCACTATACACACACATATTTGGATTTTGTAATGTAGATATGTGTTGGATTAGGGGCCTGAGGGCACACAGTGTGTTGGGAAATTTGTGAATGTATCGTAATGTTTTACATTGTATAAACTGCCTTAATTTTGCTGGACCCCAAGAAGGGTAGCTGCTGCCTTGGCAGGAACTAATGGTTGTTACGTACGCCTCAAGGAAGAGGGAACGCAACACCCTGCTACAACTCAACTCCCTGTGGAGTGAAAGATGAATGGGATTGTAGGTGCAGGTAAGGATGACAAAAGGCAGAGAATTGACCATTTACAGGGAATGTATTCCTTCACACGGTAATTTGGGAAAAGGGGCTGGACGGAACCAAAGCAAAGAATGTTAAAGTTAAAGAGCCCCCTCTCCTACCTTACCTGCCTACCCACTACTTACCTAACTTGCACCACCTGGTGCACTAACCAAAATACAGGGGGTGGTCCGCCCAGGTCTTACCTAGTGTGCCTAGACATTGAATATACTACGGGTATATGTATGCCCGCGGGCCTCTTGCCTAAGCACTCCCAAGGTGCCTTCTCCTTCCCCCCTGGGAACAAAAACAGAATGATACTAATGTAAGTAAACTATTTTAATAGTCAAAAACAAGGCGTCCTATGGGAACACCCATACCTTAGAAGCAGCGGCTACAAAATACTTAACAAAAGAACCTGTCTCTGCACAACATCCAACACAAGACATACTAATAAGCTCTCTCTAACAAAGGAACACTCTCTTTTCTAGCTGGAGAAGGAGTCTAATGGGATACAGCTGTATCCTCTGACGAGAAGGCGTGGTCAGCTCCAATTAGCAATGGGGCCGACCAATCAGCTGCTGGGGGGAATTCAGGATGCCAATTCCTGAAACACACACATACAAACAAAACGACAACACAGTAACTAGGGAACGTAAGAATGGTGATCCATAATAAATTAACCTCTCTAGGATAGGGGGCAGAATTTTGATATCCGGATGAAAAGTGTGCCCAAAGTAAACTGCGTGTTACTCAGGCCCAGAAATTAGGATTTGCATATAATTGGCAGATTTGGAAAGAAAACACTCTAACGTTTCGAAAACGGTTAAAATGATGTCTGTGAGTATAACAGAACTGATTTGGCAGGCAAAACCCTTAGGAAAATCCATCCAGGCAGTGCCATTAATTTGAAATGGGTGTTTTTCCATTGAAAGCCTATCCACCATTTAAAGGGATATGACCCAGATTACATTCCCTATTGCTTCCACTAGATGTCAACAGTCTTTAGACATTGTTTCAGGCTTTTATTCTGAAAAATGAGGGAGAATGACCACTTTGAGTGAGTGGAGAGTGGAAAGTCCCAGAGCAGTTTCATGCGCACGACCGAGAGCGCGCCATTCGTTCTTTTTCCTTTCTAATGATTGGTTGAAATATTATTGATTATTTAGAGTAAATACAACCTGAGGATTGATTATAAACATCGTTTGACATGTTTCTACGAACTTTACGGGTACTATTTGGATTTTTCGTCTGCCTGTTGTGACCGCCTTTTGAGCCAATGTATTACCGAACAAAACTCGCCAACAAAACGGAGGTTTTTGGAAATAAAGAGGGAATTTATCGAAAAAAACAAACATTTATTGTGTAACTGGGATTCTTGTGAGTGCAACCATACAAAGATTATCAAAGGTAAGTGATTAATTTTATTGCTATTTCTGACTTTCCTGACTAATCTACTTGGCTGCTAACTGTTTGTAATGTTTTGTGTGCTGGGCGCTGTCCTCAGATAATCGCATGGTTTGCTTTCGCCGTAAAGCCTTTTTGAAATCTGACACGGCGGCTGGATTAACAACAAGTTAAGCTTTATTTTGATGTATTGCACTTGTGATTTCATGAAAGTTAAATATTTCAACTAATTTAATTTGAATTTGGCGCTCTGCAATTTCACCGGAAGTGGTCGAGGTGGGATGCTAGCATCCCACGGTTCCATAAGAAGTTTTAACTGAAAAGACAGTTCCTTTCCAGGAGTGACTCTTTCAGCAGGCTACTGTGAAAACCGAACCCTCTATTACCATCCCCCGGGGTAGACCTCCTGGGATACCCCCCCTTAGCCCTGACTGGGAGGGAGGCATGCTCAGGGCTAGGTTTGCATCCCTCCTGGAGACGGCGTCCGCATTGCCGTGCTGGGCCCCCGACCTGTGGACAACAGAGAAAGAGAATCGTTGTAAGGACAGGAACCAGCGGGTGACACGGTCATTCGTGTCCTTACCTCGTGCCATCCACACAAGGGGGACATCCCCCCTAGACTGCTGGGCCAAAAGGATTCGTAACAGTCAGTGATCAGGGTGAACTTCCTCCCGAGGAGGTAATACTTGAGGGTGTCCAGTGCCCACCTCACGGCGAGGGACTCCTTCTCGACAATCGAGTATTTCTTCTCCCTCGGGAAGAGCTTCCTGCTGACATACATTATTGGGTGGTCCTCGCCTTCCTGCTCTTGGGACAAAACGTCCCCGGTGTCAGACGCGTCTGTCTGGACCAGGATTTTTTTTTTAGAAGTCCGGGGTGACGAGTACCGGGTGCATAGCGCATCCTTCAGGGCCTGGAACGCCGCCTGTGTGTCCTCCGTCCATCTGAAGTGGTCTAAGGCACTGCATCGCAGTGCTAGCTGCGCCACCAGAGTCTCTGGGTTCACGCCCAGGCTCTGTCGCAGCCGGCCACAACCGGGAGGTCCGTGGGGCGACGCACAATTGGCATAGCGTCGTCCGGGTTAGGGAGGGTTTGGCCGGTAGGGATATCCTTGTCTCAGTATGTAAATGTAATAAAAATCTATGCACTCTACTGTAAGTCGCTCTGGATTACATTTACATTTAAGTCATTTAGCAGACGCTCTTATCCAGAGCGACTTACAAATTGGAAAGTTCATACATATTCATCCTGGTCCCCCGTGGGAATTGAACCCACAACCCTGGCGTTGCAAGCGCCATGCTCTACCAACTGAGCCACACGGGACCACATAAGAGCGTCTGCTAAATGACTAAAATGTAAAATGTAAATGTAAACCGACTGTAGTACCCTGCTAACCCCAGGAATGACTTCACCTGCTTCTTGGTTCGGGGGACCGGCCATCCCCTAATGGCAGCCATTTTTTTCTTGGGGTTTCACATTTCCCCTCCTGATCTGATATCCCAGGTACTCCACCAGCTTGCACTTGTGGGGGTTCGCGGTCAGACTTGCATCCCTTAGCGCATCAACCACGGCCTGTAACGTACAAAGATGCGACACCCAACGGTCACTGTGCACAATTATGTCATCCAGATAAGTGGCTGTGTACTCACTGTGCGGCCGCAGGACGCTGTCCATAAGTCGCTGAAAGGTTGCTGGTGCCCCGTGGAGCCGGCACCTTAATGGGATTTATCTGTTAATTGAATGATTAGAATGTTCCACCCTGAAACATATAATTGTATGGAATTGATTAGAATGTATAAAATCAGAATCAATAAATGTGTAGTCCTAGTCAGAATTAGGGTAAAATAATATAGCTAATGTTTATGTCTTTATGGTGTCATGACGTTGCCTGTTTGGGTACATCAAGCCCCATCCCCCTCTCCCTGCCACTCCCTGCCTCCCCCTTTCCTCCTTCAACCCATGCTGTGGCCAGAGAGACGTCGTAAATTCCTGAGAATATCCTCATGGACACACAGTATAGCAGAGGGTAAAATTTTCATAGAGAACAAAGGGATTTCTTCCACCTCACAGAACTTAAGGTACGAACAGATTTCCTGTTCCGGAAAAAGTATAAAAGATCGGTGAAGATTCCAGCTATTAACTGGTCCGTTTGTCACAACTTGGGAAACTCATGGGAGACTGTGTGGCTACATTACCATACCTGTCACGTTCCTGATCTATTTATGTTAGTTGTTATGTGTGTTAGTTGGTCAGGACGTGAGGTTGGGTGGGCATTCTATGTTTTCTGTTTCTGTGTTGGTTTTGGGTTGCCTGGTATGGCTCTTAATTAGAGGCAGGTGTTTGGTGTTCCTCTAATTAAGAGTCATATTTAGGTAGGCGTTGTCACAGTGTTCGTTGTGGGTGATTGTCTTCCGTGTCTGTATGTTATTTCGTACCACACGGGACTGTTTCGGTTTATGTAGTCTGTTTCCTATTCGTGCGTTCTTCGTGTCTATGTAAGTTCTCATGTTTAGGTCAGTCTACGTCGTTTGTTATTTTGTATCATTTCAAGTGTAGTTCGTGTTCGTTTTTCGTCTTGTTTAATAAATATGTGTTCAAACTTCGCTGCGCCTTGGTTCCCTCAATACTCCTCCTTTTCCGAAGATGGAGAGGAGGAGGATCGCCGTTACAGAATCACCCACCATACCAGAGCCAAGCAGCGGAGTCAACGGAGTAAGGGACAGGAAAAGAAGGAGCAATGGACATGGGACGATATCTTGGAAGGAAAGGGTTGCTATACATGGGAGGAGATCCTGGCTGGTAGGGATCGCCTCCCATGGGAACAGCTGGAGGCACTGAGAAGAGCAGAGGCTACCGGAGAGAGGAACCGGAGCTATGAGGGAACGCGTCTGGCACGGAAGCCCAAAAAGCCCGTAAGTAATTCCCAAAGATTTCTTGGGGGGGGGGCTAGGAGGTAGTGGGCCAAGGGCAGGTAGGAGACCTGCGCCCACTTCCCAGGCTTACCGTGGAGAGCGGGAGTACGGGCAGGCGCCGTGTTACGCAGTAGAGCGCACGGTGTCTCCTGTACGAGTGCATAGCCCAGTGCGGGTTATTCCACCTCCCCGCACTGGTAGGGCTAGATTGGGTATTGAGCCAGGTGTCATGAGGCCGGCTCAACGCGTCTGGTCTCCAGTGCGTCTCCTCGGGCCGGCATACATGGCACCCGCCTTACGCATGGTTTCCCCGGTTCGCCTACATAGCCCGGTGCGGGTTATTCCACCTCCCCGCACTGGTCGGGCAACCGGGAGTATTCAACCAGGTAAGGTTGGGCAGGCTCAATGCTCAAGAGTGCCAGTACGCCTCCACGGTCCGGTATTTCCGGCGCCACCTCCCCGCCCCAGCCTAGTACCTACAGTGCCTATACTACGCACTAGGCTATCAGTGCGTCTCCTGAGCCCAGTTCCTCCTCCACGCACTCTCTCTGTAGTGCGTGTATCCAGTTCGGTGCCTCCAGTTCCGGCACCACGCACAAAGCCTCCTGTGCGTCTCCAGAGCCCTGAACACACTGTATATTCTCCCCCTACTAATCCTGATGTGCTTGTCCTCAGCCCGGTGTCACCAGTGCCGGTACCTCGCATCAGGTATAGAGTGGGCTTTGAGAATACAGTGTGCCCTGTCCCTGCTCCCCGCACTAGTAGGAAGGTGCTTATCCTTAGCCCGGTGCCTCCAGTTCCGGCACCACGCACCAGGTCTACAGTGCGCCGTATCCGGCCAGAGCCATCCGTCTCCCCAGCGCCATCTGAGCCATCCGTCTCCCCAGCGCCATCTGAGCCATCCGTCTCCCCAGCGCCATCTGAGCCATCCGTCTCCCCAGCGCCGTCTGAGCCATCCGTCTGCCATGAGCCTGCAAAGCCGCCCGTCTGCCATGAGCCTGCAAAGCCGCCCGTCTGCCATGAGCCTACAGAGCCGTCCGCCAGACAGGAGCCGCTAGAGCCGTCCGCCAGACAGGAGCCGCTAGAGCCGTCCGCCAGACAGGATCTGCCAGAGCCGCCAACCAGACAGGATCTGCCAGAGCCGCCAACCAGACAGGATCTGCCAGAGCCGCCAACCAGACAGGATCTGCCAGAGCCGCCAGCGAGCCATGAGCAGCCAGAGCCGTCAGAGAGCCATGAGCGTCGAGAGCCGTCAGCCTGCCATGAGCGTCGAGAGCCGTCAGCCAGCCATGAGCGTCGAGAGCCGTCAGCCAGCCTTGAGCGTCGAGAGCCGTCAGCCAGCCATGAGCGTCGAGAGCCGTCAGCCAGCCATGAGCGTCGAGAGCCGTCAGCCAGCCATGAGCGTCGAGATTCGTCAGTCAGCCATGAGCTGCCCTTCAGCCTGAAACAGCTAGATACCCAGAACTGCCCATCAGTCCAGAGCTGTCTCTCTGTCCGGAGCTGCTTTTCAGTCCGGAGTTGCCCCTCTATCATTATCTCCCTCTCTATCTTGATCTACCTCTATATTCTTATCTATCCCTCTGTCTTGATCTATCTCTCTGTCCCGGTGCTGTCCCTATCAGTGATGATACTAAGAAGATTTTGTGGGGGTAAAAGGAGGGTGGACATTCTTAGAGGGAGGAAGCTAGGATGGATTATGGTGGGGTGGGGACCTCGCCCGGAGCCTGAGCCACCACCGTGGTTAGATGCCCACCCAGACCCTCCCCTAGACTTTGTGCTGGTGCGCCCGGAGTTCGCACCTTATGGGGGGGGTAATGTCACGTTCCTGATCTATTTATGTTAGTTGTTATGTGTGTTAGTTGGTCAGGACGTGAGGTTGGGTGGGCATTCTATGTTTTCTGTTTCTGTGTTGGTTTTGGGTTGCCTGGTATGGCTCTTAATTAGAGGCAGGTGTTTGGTGTTCCTCTAATTAAGAGTCATATTTAGGTAGGCGTTGTCACAGTGTTCGTTGTGGGTGATTGTCTTCCGTGTCTGTATGTTATTTCGTACCACACGGGACTGTTTCGGTTTATGTAGTCTGTTTCCTATTCGTGCGTTCTTCGTGTCTATGTAAGTTCTCATGTTTAGGTCAGTCTACGTCGTTTGTTATTTTGTATCATTTCAAGTGTAGTTCGTGTTCGTTTTTCATCTTGTTTAATAAATATGTGTTCAAACTTCGCTGCGCCTTGGTTCCCTCAATACTCCTCCTTTTCCGAAGATGGAGAGGAGGAGGATCGCCGTTACAATACCACTGTTTATATAATAACCTCAGATATGAGGTTTACATCTGATTGTTGTATAATATGAATGAGTGAGTATGATACTGTTTGTATAATTGTGTAATATGATTTTGGACTGTTTAATGAAGAAAAATCCAATCCCTTTTGATTTGAACTAAATCCGAGGACCCGCCCCTGAGCCCAGTTGGGTCAGACATCCTGGGACAGCCCTTTCTGCGATCCTAATAAAAACTCTTAGACTCTTAAACTCTTAGACTATACCGACAGAATAAGAACAAGTCTTTGATATTGACTACTAGTCTGCAGCTAGGAATTCGGTATCATTGAACGCGAAGAACGACAACTGCCGAAACATCCACTCGATAACGAAACGAATGAATGTCACTCTGAACTATCTCCTCTAACCAAGACAGAGAGAGAGAAAGATGGACGAAACTCTCCAACAGAAACTAACTTTTCTCCAGCGATCAAGACGACACACTGAGCGTAAATATATATATATTGATTGCAATTGTTCCCGAATGAGTGAGCGTTCATGTGTAAAGGATTAGCATGTCAATTGTTATAATTATGAACTCTGTAGTGACTTCTTAGTCGACCCCCAAATTTCCCCTTTGTCTAACAAGCTGCCATGCCGGTTCAGCCCACTAGGGCATATTTCTCCTATCATTTCATGTAACCATTTTAAGTTTGTTTGTTTGTTTATGCATTTCTGTGAATTACTTAGTTAGTAATAAATAAATGATTTAAGACAATTGATGTATGGATGACTCATAGTGAAGACTGGGTTCGTGCAGATAACCAACAATTTACGACGTTTGGAATGAGACTAACGTGAGGTAAAATAAATAAATAATTAATCAGAAGACTATTGATCAGATATGAAAATATCTGAAAGGTTATATTGGGAAATTATAACTTTGTAATCTGAATACTCTCCCTGGTGCCCCAACTTCCTAGTTAATTAGTTACGTTATTATTTAGTTGATCGCGTAATAACTAATTACAGAGAATCTTTGATAAAAACGAAGTCTTCAATTTAATGACAGTAAAGACACGACAATGGTATTTTAAACACAGGCTGTCTGAGCTCGGTGCCGACCTGACTAGAGATTTGGGAGAGAACGGGGAGTACGTCTCAAGGTCAAGGTCTCCCTAATCTCTGTCGGCTGGGTAGTGAGACAGTATGTGCGTAGGATACCTTCTGTTTGTGTGTCTGTATGTGCGTAGGATATCTACTGTGGGTGTGGAAGTATGTGCGCAGCTGTAAAATTAATGTCTTTGTATTCTTGACTTTAGAACGTTCTCTGAATAAACCGTACTAACCTTTTGCATAAGCTGAGTCTTTGACTAATTATTATTAAATCCAAACCTCGGGGATTGGTCAGAGCTATTGATTGATTGTTATTATCATTGGGATTGGATATTCTCGTGACATTGTGGAATAGCCCCCCCGGCGTGAAATACCCCCCCGGGAGAAGGCAGTCTTCTCCTGGGAGACCGCTGCCAGTGGCACCTGCCAGTACCCCTCCAAGGTGTATCTCGCCATACCCTAGCGGTTGATCAGTTCATCCACCCGGGGCATGGGGTAGGCATCGAACTTACTGACCTGGATCAGGCCCCGGAAGTCATTACAGAAGCGGACGGTTCCGTCCGGTTTTGGAACCAGCACTATGGGGCTAGACAACTCACTGTGTCTTCCTCGCACGGTGGCTCGCTTGCCGGAGCGGGGTCATCTCCCTCCTCCGGGTCCGACTCGGGCCCAGTGTACACCGCATGTTGGGTTGCACAGGCCACCGTCCTTTTTCCTTTTCTTCCTACCTCCTATGTGCGCCTGCCCAGGTCCCTCCTCCACAGTGCCTGGAAGAGAGGGCAGACTCAACCGAGGAAAATGGACACGAGTAGGTTAGGAACAGCTCCCACGCGCATCTGGCACTCCACCCTTGGGGTGGTTATCCTCACCGGCCACGTTGGGTACCTCTTCGTGTCTCCGTGTACACAGTACACTGTCACCTCCTCATCCCCCGGTTCCTCCTTCCCCTCTCGGGTGAGCCACTGCGGGTGGGCCAGGGTCACCATGCTGCCGGAGTACAGCAGAGTGCTGGTGTCGATGCCACCGATTCGTACAGGAACCATCAGAGGGGACGTCTCGGTGTGCGCCCAACAGGAGGTGACGTAACTCGCCATCCGGGTTACCCCAGAGCTGGGGGATGTGGAGGGCATGGTTTTGTTGGTTCTGCTCCTCCAGTCTGAGGTTCTGTTGGTGCTGCTCCTCCAGTCTGAGGTTGTGTTGGTGGTGCTCCTCCAGTCTGAGGTTCTGTTGGTGCTGCTCCTCCAGTCTGAGGTTGTGTTGGTGCTGTTCCTCCAGTCTGAGGTTGTGTTGGTGCTGCTCCTCCAGTCTGAGGTTCTGTTGGTGCTGCTCCTCCAGTCTGAGGTTCTGTTGGTGCTGCTCCTCCAGTCTGAGGTTGTGTTGGTGCTGCTCCTCCAGTCTGAGGTTCTGTTGGTGCTGCTCCTCCAGTCTGAGGTTGTGTTGGTGCTGTTCCTCCAGTCTGAGGTTCTGTTGGTGCTGCTCCTCCAGTCTGAGGTTCTGTTGGTGCTGCTCCTCCAGTCTGAGGTTCTGTTGGTGCTGCTCCTCCAGTCTGAGGTTCTGTTGGTGCTGCTCCTCCAGTCTGAGGTTGTGTTGGTGCTGTTCCTCCAGTCTGAGGTTGTGTTGGTGCTGCTCCTCCAGTCTGAGGTTCTGTTGGTGCTGCTCCTCCAGTCTGAGGTTCTGTTGGTGCTGCTCCTCCAGTCTGAGGTTCTGTTGGTGCTGCTCCTCCAGTCTGAGGTTCTGTTGGTGCTGCTCCTCCAGTCTGAGGTTGTGTTGGTGGTGCTCCTCCAGTCTGAGGTTCTGCTCCTCCAGTCTGAGGTTCTGTTGGTGCTGCTCCTCCAGTCTGAGGTTCTGTTGGTGCTGCTCCTCCAGTCTGAGGTTCTGTTGGTGCTGCTCCTCCAGTCTGAGGTTGTGTTGGTGCTGCTCCTCCAGTCTGAGGTTGTGTTGATGCTGCTCCTCCAGTCTGAGGTTCTGTTGGTGCTGCTCCTCCAGTCTGAGGTTCTGTTGGTGCTGCTCCTCCAGTCTGAGGTTCTGTTGGTGCTGCTCCTCCAGTCTGAGGTTCTGTTGGTGCTGCTCCTCCAGTCTGAGGTTGTGTTGGTGCTGCTCCTCCAGTCTGAGGTTCTGTTGGTGCTGCTCCTCCAGTCTGAGGTTGTGTTGGTGCTGCTCCTCCAGTCTGAGGTTCTGTTGGTGCTGCTCCTCCAGTCTGAGGTTTTGTTGGTACTGCTCCTCCATTGCTTGCTCCTGAACTGAGCCACCAGCTCCTCCAGAGTAATCTAGGTACGCTTGACCCCACGGTACCCAAAGCTACACGGTACCCAAAGCTACTTCTCCACCATATGTGGTAAAGCCAGTGACTGATGTGGTGTACTCCTCAATGCCATCGGAAGAATCCCGGAACATGTTCCAGTCTGTGATAGCAAAACAGTCCTGTAGTTCAGCATCTGCTTCATCTGACCACTTTTTTATAGATCGAGTCACTGGTGCTTCCTGCTTAAATTTTTGCTTGTAAGCAGGAATCAGGAGGATAGAATTATGGTCAGATTTGCCAAATGGAGGGCGAGGGAGAGCTTTGTATGGAGTAAAGGTGATCTAGAATTGTTTTTCCTATGGTTGCACATTTAACATGTGGTCCCGTGTGGCTCAGTTGGTAGAGCATGGCGCTTGCAACGCCAGGGTTGTGGGTTCAATTCCCACGGGGGGACCAGGGTTCAATTCCCACGGGGGGACTAGGATGAATATGTATGAACTTTCCAATTTGTAAGTCGCTCTGGATAAGAGCGTCTGCTAAATGACTTAAATGTAAATGTAACATGCTGATAGAAATTAAGTTTCCCTGCGTTAAAGTCCCCGGCCACTAGGAGGGCCACCTCTGGATGAGCGTTTTCCTGTTTGTGTCACGCCCTGGCCTTAGTATTCTTTGTTTCCTTTATTATTTTAGTTAGGTCAGGGTGTGACATGGGGAAGGTATGTGTTTTTGTAGTGTCTAGGGTGGTTGTATGGTTTAGGGGGTTAAGTAGAGTAGATGGGTTTGTGTTTAGTGTAGAGGTCTAGCTGTGTCTATGGTTGCCTGAATGGTTCTCAATCAGAGACAGATGTCATTAATTGTCTCTGATTGGGAGCCATATTTAAGACAGCCATAGGCACTAGGTTAATGTGGGTAATTGTCTATGTTGAACGTTTGTAGCTTGTGTGTGCACTTACGTTTGTAGCTTCACGGTCGTTTGTTGTTTTGTTTTGTAAAAGTGTTTGTTTCGTGTTTCGTCATCTTTAATAAAAGAAGCTGTCTTCATATCCCGCTTATTATGACGATCGTGACAGTTTGCTTATGGCAAATTATATATGCTTATTATATACAGCGGTATGAGTGCGGTTTTAGTGCCAGCATAGTGCCAGTTTGTGGTAACAGTATAACTTTACGTCGTCCCCTCGCCCCGACCCGGGCGCGAACCAGGGACCTTCTGCACACATCAACAACGGTCGCCCACGAAGCATCGTTACCCATCGCTCCACAAAGGCCACGGCTGCTACAAAAAATACAGATGAAAACTCTCTAGGTAGATAGTGTGGTCTACAGCTTATCATGAGATACTCTACCTCAGGCGGGCAAAACCTCGAGACTTCCTTAGATATCGTGCACCAGCTGTTGTTTACATATATGCATAAGCCCCCGCACCGTGTCTTACCAGAGGCTGCTGTTCTGTCCTGCTGATACAGTGTATAACCTGCCACCCCTTGTCTTACCAGAGGCTGATGTCCTGCTGATACAGTGTATAACCTGCCACCCCTTGTCTTACCAGAGGCTGCTGTCCTGCTGATACAGTGTATAACCTGCCACCCCTTGTCTTACCAGAGGCTGATGTCCTGCTGATACAGTGTATAACCTGCCACCCCTTGTCTTACCAGAGGCTGCTGTCCTGCTGATACAGTGTATAACCTGCCACCCCTTGTCTTACCAGAGGCTGCTGTTCTGTCCTGCTGATACAGTGTATAACCTGCCACCCCTTGTCTTACCAGAGGCTGCTGTCCTGCTGATACAGTGTATAACCTGCCACCCCTTGTCTTACCAGAGGCTGCTGTCCTGCCGATACAGTGTATAACCTGCCACCCCTTGTCTTACCAGAGGCTGCTGTTCTACCCTGCTGATACAGTGTATAACCTGCCACCCCTTGTCTTACCAGAGGCTGCTGTTCTATCCTGCTGATACAGTGTATAACCTGCCACCCCTTGTCTTACCAGAGGCTGCTGTTCTACCCTGCTGATACAGTGTATAACCTGCCACCCCTTGTCTTACCAGAGGCTGCTGTTCTATCCTGCTGATACAGTGTATAACCTGCCACCCCTTGTCTTACCAGAGGCTGCTGTTCTATCTGATACAGTGTATAACCTGCCACCCCTTGTCTTACCAGAGGCTGCTGTTCTATCTGATACAGTGTATAACCTGCCACCCCTTGTCTTACCAGAGGCTGCTGTCCTGCTGATACAGTGTATAACCTGCCACCCCTTGTCTTACCAGAGGCTGCTGTTCTATCTGATACAGTGTATAACCTGCCACCCCTTGTCTTACCAGAGGCTGCTGTTCTATCTGATACAGTGTATAACCTGCCACCCCTTGTCTTACCAGAGGCTGCTGTCCTGCTGATACAGTGTATAACCTGCCACCCCTTGTCTTACCAGAGGCTGCTGTTCTATCCTGCTGATACAGTGTATAACCTGCCACCCCTTGTCTTACCAGAGGCTGCTGTTCTATCTGATACAGTGTATAACCTGCGACCCCTTGTCTTACCAGAGGCTGCTGTTCTATCCTGCTGATACAGTGTATAACCTGCCACCCCTTGTCTTACCAGAGGCTGCTGTCCTGCTGATACAGTGTATAACCTGCCACCCCGTGTCTTACCAGAGGCTGCTGTCCTGTCCTGCTGATACAGTGTATAACCTGCCACCCCTTGTCTTACCAGAGGCTGCTGTCCTGCTGATACAGTGTATAACCTGCCACCCCTTGTCTTACCAGAGGCTGCTGTCCTGCTGATACAGTGTATAACCTGCCACCCCTTGTCTTACCAGAGGCTGCTGTTCTATCCTGCTGATACAGTGTATAACCTGCCACCCCTTGTCTTACCAGAGGCTGCTGTTCTATCTGATACAGTGTATAACCTGCCACCCCTTGTCTTACCAGAGGCTGCTGTTCTGCTGATACAGTGTATAACCTGCCACCCCTTGTCTTACCAGAGGCTGCTGTCCTGCTGATACAGTGTATAACCTGCCACCCCTTGTCTTACCAGAGGCTGCTGTCCTGCTGATACAGTGTATAACCTGCCACCCCTTGTCTTACCAGAGGCTGCTGTCCTGCTGATACAGTGTATAACCTGCCACCCCTTGTCTTACCAGAGGCTGCTGTCCTGCTGATACAGTGTATAACCTGCCACCCCTTGTCTTACCAGAGGCTGCTGTTCTATCCTGCTGATACAGTGTATAACCTGCCACCCCTTGTCTTACCAGAGGCTGCTGTCCTGCTGATACAGTGTATAACCTGCCACCCCTTGTCTTACCAGAGGCTGCTGTTCTATCCTGCTGATACAGTGTATAACCTGCCACCCCTTGTCTTACCAGAGGCTGCTGTTCTGTCCTGCTGATACAGTGTATAACCTGCCACCCCTTGTCTTACCAGAGGCTGCTGTCCTGCTGATACAGTGTATAACCTGCCACCCCTTGTCTTACCAGAGGCTGCTGTTCTATCCTGCTGATACAGTGTATAACCTGCCACCCCTTGTCTTACCAGAGGCTGCTGTCCTGCTGATACAGTGTATAACCTGCCACCCCTTGTCTTACCAGAGGCTGCTGTCCTGCTGATACAGTGTATAACCTGCCACCCCTTGTCTTACCAGAGGCTGCTGTCCTGCTGATACAGTGTATAACCTGCCACCCCTTGTCTTACCAGAGGCTGCTGTCCTGCTGATACAGTGTATAACCTGCCACCCCTTGTCTTACCAGAGGCTGCTGTCCTGCTGATACAGTGTATAACCTGCCACCCCTTGTCTTACCAGAGGCTGCTGTCCTGTCCTGCTGATACAGTGTATAACCTGCCACCCCTTGTCTTACCAGAGGCTGCTGTCCTGCTGATACAGTGTATAACCTGCCACCCCTTGTCTTACCAGAGGCTGCTGTCCTGCTGATACAGTGTATAACCTGCCACCCCTTGTCTTACCAGAGGCTGCTGTTCTATCTGATACAGTGTATAACCAGCCACCCCTTGTCTTACCAGAGGCTGCTGTTCTGTCCTGCTGATACAGTGTATAACCTGCCACCCCTTGTCTTACCAGAGGCTGCTGTTCTACCCTGCTGATACAGTGTATAACCTGCCACCCCTTGTATTACCAGAGGCTGCTGTTCTATCTGATACAGTGTATAACCTGCCACCCCTTGTCTTACCAGAGGCTGCTGTCCTGCTGATACAGTGTATAACCTGCCACCCCTTGTCTTACCAGAGGCTGCTGTTCTATCCTGCTGATACAGTGTATAACCTGCCACCCCTTGTCATACCAGAGGCTGCTGTTCTATCCTGCTGATACAGTGTATAACCTGCCACCCCTTGTCTTACCAGAGGCTGCTGTCCTGCTGATACAGTGTATAACCTGCCACCCCTTGTCTTACCAGAGGCTGCTGTTCTATCCTGCTGATACAGTGTATAACCTGCCACCCCTTGTCTTACCAGAGGCTGCTGTCCTGCTGATACAGTGTATAACCTGCCACCCCTTGTCTTACCAGAGGCTGCTGTTCTATCCTGCTGATACAGTGTATAACCTGCCACCCCTTGTCTTACCAGAGGCTGCTGTCCTGCTGATACAGTGTATAACCTGCCACCCCTTGTCTTACCAGAGGCTGCTGTTCTATCTGATACAGTGTATAACCTGCCACCCCTTGTCTTACCAGAGGCTGCTGTCCTGCTGATACAGTGTATAACCTGCCACCCCTTGTCTTACCAGAGGCTGCTGTTCTATCCTGCTGATACAGTGTATAACCTGCCACCCCTTGTCTTACCAGAGGCTGCTGTCCTGCTGATACAGTGTATAACCTGCCACCCCTTGTCTTACCAGAGGCTGCTGTTCTATCCTGCTGATACAGTGTATAACCAGCCACCCCTTGTCTTACCAGAGGCTGCTGTTCTATCCTGCTGATACAGTGTATAACCTGCCACCCCTTGTCTTACCAGAGGCTGCTGTTCTACCCTGCTGATACAGTGTATAACCTGCCACCCCTTGTATTACCAGAGGCTGCTGTTCTATCTGATACAGTGTATAACCTGCCACCCCTTGTCTTACCAGAGGCTGCTGTCCTGCTGATACAGTGTATAACCTGCCACCCCTTGTCTTACCAGAGGCTGCTGTTCTATCCTGCTGATACAGTGTATAACCTGCCACCCCTTGTCATACCAGAGGCTGCTGTTCTATCCTGCTGATACAGTGTATAACCTGCCACCCCTTGTCTTACCAGAGGCTGCTGTCCTGCTGATACAGTGTATAACCTGCCACCCCTTGTCTTACCAGAGGCTGCTGTCCTGCTGATACAGTGTATAACCTGCCACCCCTTGTCTTACCAGAGGCTGCTGTCCTGCTGATACAGTGTATAACCTGCCACCCCTTGTCTTACCAGAGGCTGCTGTCCTGCTGATACAGTGTATAACCTGCCACCCCTTGTCTTACCAGAGGCTGCTGTTCTACCCTGCTGATACAGTGTATAACCTGTCACCCCTTGTCTTACCAGAGGCTGCTGTTCTACCCTGCTGATACAGTGTATAACCTGCCACCCCTTGTCTTACCAGAGGCTGCTGTCCTGCTGATACAGTGTATAACCTGTCACCCCTTGTCTTACCAGAGGCTGCTGTTCTATCCTGCTGATACAGTGTATAACCTGCCACCCCTTGTCTTACCAGAGGCTGCTGTTCTACCCTGCTGATACAGTGTATAACCTGCCACCCCTTGTCTTACCAGAGGCTGCTGTCCTGCTGATACAGTGTATAACCTGTCACCCCTTGTCTTACCAGAGGCTGCTGTTCTATCCTGCTGATACAGTGTATAACCTGCCACCCCTTGTCTTACCAGAGGCTGCTGTTCTACCCTGCTGATACAGTGTATAACCTGCCACCCCTTGTCTTACCAGAGGCTGCTGTTCTATCTGATACAGTGTATAACCTGCCACCCCTTGTCTTACCAGAGGCTGCTGTCCTGCTGATACAGTGTATAACCTGCCACCCCTTGTCTTACCAGAGGCTGCTGTCCTGCTGATACAGTGTATAACCTGCCACCCCTTGTATTACCAGAGGCTGCTGTTCTATCTGATACAGTGTATAACCTGCCACCCCTTGTCTTACCAGAGGCTGCTGTTCTGTCCTGCTGATACAGTGTATAACCTGCCACCCCTTGTCTTACCAGAGGCTGCTGTTCTATCCTGCTGATACAGTGTATAACCTGCCACCCCTTGTCTTACCAGAGGCTGCTGTTCTGTCCTGCTGATACAGTGTATAACCTGCCACCCCTTGTCTTACCAGAGGCTGCTGTTCTGCTGATACAGTGTATAACCTGCCACCCCTTGTCTTACCAGAGGCTGCTGTCCTGTCCTGCTGATACAGTGTATAACCTGCCACCCCTTGTCTTACCAGAGGCTGCTGTTCTATCCTGCTGATACAGTGTATAACCTGCCACCCCTTGTCTTACCAGAGGCTGCTGTCCTGTCCTGCTGATACAGTGTATAACCTGCCACCCCTTGTCTTACCAGAGGCTGCTGTTCTACCCTGCTGATACAGTGTATAACCTGCCACCCCTTGTCTTACCAGAGGCTGCTGTCCTGCTGATACAGTGTATAACCTGCGACCCCTTGTCTTACCAGAGGCTGCTGTTCTATCCTGCTGATACAGTGTATAACCTGCCACCCCTAGTCTTACCAGAGGCTGCTGTCCTGCTGATACAGTATATAACCTGCCACCCCTTGTCTTACCAGAGACTGCTGTTCTATCCTGCTGATACAGTGTAAGCTCCTTTCCTGAGGACGGCTCACCTCTCACAGTTCTGGGTGACTTTAACCTCCCCATGTCTACCTTTGACTCATTCCTCTCTGCCTCCTTCTTTCCACTCCTCTCCTCTTTTGACCTCACCCTCTCACCTTCCCCCCCTACTCACAAGGCAGGCAATACGCTTGACCTCATCTTCACTAGATGCTGTTCTTCCACTAACCTCATTGCAACTCCCCTCCAAGTCTCCGACCACTACCTTGTATCCTTCTCCCTCTCGCTCTCATCCAACACTTCCCACACTGCCCCTACTCGGATGGTATCGCGCCGTCCCAACCTCCGCTCTCTCTCCCCCGCTACTCTCTCCTCTTCCATCCTATCATCTCTTCCCTCTGCCCAAACCTTCTCCAACCTATCTCCTGATTCTGCCTCCTCAACCCTCCTCTCCTCCCTTTCTGCATCCTTTGACTCTCTATGTCCCCTATCCTCCAGGCCGGCTCGGTCCTCCCCTCCCGCTCCGTGGCTCGACGACTCATTGCGAGCTCACAGAACAGGGCTCCGGGCAGCCGAGCGGAAATGGAGGAAAACTCGCCTCCCTGCGGACCTGGCATCCCTCCTGACTCCCTCCTCTCTACATTTTCCTCTTCTGTCTCTGCTGCTAAAGCCACTTTCTACCACTCTAAATTCCAAGCATCTGCCTCTAACCCTAGGAAGCTCTTTGCCACCTTCTCCTCCCTCCTGAATCCTCCTCCCCCTCCCCCCCCCTCCTCCCTCTCTGCAGACGACTTCGTCAACCATTTTGAAAAGAAGGTCGACGACATCCGATCCTCGTTCGCTAAGTCAAACGACACCGCTGGTTCTGCTCACACTGCCCAACCCTGTGCTTTGACCTCTTTCTCCCCTCTCTCTCCAGATGAAATCTCGCGTCTTGTGACGGCCGGCCGCCCAACAACCTGCCCGCTTGACCCTATCCCCTCCTCTCTTCTCCAGACCATTTCCGGAGACCTTCTACCTTACCTCACCTCGCTCATCAACTCATCCTTGACCGCTGGCTACGTCCCTTCCGTCTTCAAGAGAGCGAGAGTTGCACCCCTTCTGAAAAAACCTACACTCGATCCCTCCGATGTCAACAACTACAGACCAGTATCCCTTCTTTCTTTTCTCTCCAAAACTCTTGAACGTGCCGTCCTTGGCCAGCTCTCCTGCTATCTCTCCCAGAATGACCTTCTTGATCCAAATCAGTCAGGTTTCAAGACTAGTCACTCAACTGAGACTGCTCTTCTCTGTATCACGGAGGCGCTCCGCACTGCTAAAGCTAACTCTCTCTCCTCTGCTCTCATCCTTCTAGACCTATCGGCTGCCTTCGATACTGTGAACCATCAGATCCTCCTCTCCACCCTCTCCGAGTTGGGCATCTCCGGCGCGGCCCACGCTTGGATTGCGTCCTACCTGACAGGTCGCTCCTACCAGGTGGCGTGGCGAGAATCTGTCTCCTCACCACGCGCTCTCACCACTGGTGTCCCCCAGGGCTCTGTTCTAGGCCCTCTCCTATTCTCGCTATACACCAAGTCACTTGGCTCTGTCATAACCTCACATGGTCTCTCCTATCATTGCTATGCAGACGACACACAATTAATCTTCTCCTTTCCCCCTTCTGATGACCAGGTGGCGAATCGCATCTCCGCATGTCTGGCAGACATATCAGTGTGGATGACGGATCACCACCTCAAGCTGAACCTCGGCAAGACGGAGCTGCTCTTCCTCCCGGGGAAGGACTGTCCGTTCCATGATCTCGCCATCACGGTTGACAACTCCATTGTGTCCTCCTCCCAGAGCGCTAAGAACCTTGGCGTGATCCTGGACAACACCCTGTCGTTCTCCACCAACATCAAGGCGGTGGCCCGTTCCTGTAGGTTCATGCTCTACAACATCCGCAGAGTACGACCCTGCCTCACACAGGAAGCGGCGCAGGTCCTAATCCAGGCACTTGTCATCTCCCGTCTGGATTACTGCAACTCGCTGCTGGCTGGGCTCCCTGCCTGTGCCATTAAACCCCTACAACTCATCCAGAACGCCGCAGCCCGTCTGGTGTTCAACCTTCCCAAGTTCTCTCACGTCACCCCGCTCCTCCGCTCTCTCCACTGGCTTCCAGTTGAAGCTCGCATCCGCTACAAGACCATGGTGCTTGCCTACGGAGCTGTGAGGGGAACGGCACCTCAGTACCTTCAGGCTCTGATCAGGCCCTACACCCAAACAAGGGCACTGCGTTCATCCACCTCTGGCCTGCTCGCCTCCCTACCACTGAGGAAGTACAGTTCCCGCTCAGCCCAGTCAAAACTGTTCGCTGCTCTGGCACCCCAATGGTGGAACAAACTCCCTCACGACGCCAGGACAGCGGAGTCAATCACCACCTTCCGGAGACACCTGAAACCCCACCTCTTCAAGGAATACCTAGGATAAAGCAATCCTTCTGCCCCCCCCCCCCCCCCCCCCCCCCCTTAAAAGATCTGATGCACTATTGTAAAGTGGCTGTTCCACTGGATGTCATAAGGTGAATGCACCAATTTGTAAGTCGCTCTGGATAAGAGCGTCTGCTAAATGACTTAAATGTAAATGTAAATGTGTATAACCTGCCACCCCTTGTCTTACCAGAGGCTGCTGTCCTGCTGATACAGTGTATAACCTGCCACCCCTTGTCTTACCAGAGGCTGCTGTTCTATCCTGCTGATACAGTGTATAACCAGCCACCCCTTGTCTTACCAGAGGCTGCTGTCCTGCTGATACAGTGTATAACCTGCCACCCCTTGTCTTACCAGAGGCTGCTGTTCTATCCTGCTGATACAGTGTATAACCAGCCACCCCTTATCTTACCAGAGGCTGCTGTCCTGCTGATACAGTGTATAACCTGCCACCCCTTGTCTTACCAGAGGCTGCTGTTCTACCCTGCTGATACAGTGTATAACCTGCCACCCCTTGTCTTACCAGAGGCTGCTGTTCTATCCTGCTGATACAGTGTATAACCTGCCACCCCTTGTCTTACCAGAGGCTGCTGTTCTGTCCTGCTGATACAGTGTATAACCTGCCACCCCTTGTCTTACCAGAGGCTGCTGTTCTACCCTGCTGATACAGTGTATAACCTGCCACCCCTTGTCTTACCAGAGGCTGCTGTCCTGCTGATACAGTGTATAACCTGCCACCCCTTGTCTTACCAGAGGCTGCTGTCCTGTCGATATAGTGTATAACCTGCCACCCCTTGTCTTACCAGAGGCTGCTGTCCTGCTGATACAGTGTATAACCTGCCACCCCTTGTCTTACCAGAGGCTGCTGTCCTGCTGATACAGTGTATAACCTGCCACCCCTTGTCTTACCAGAGGCTGCTGTTCTATCCTGCTGATACAGTGTATAACCTGCCACCCCTTGTCTTACCAGAGGCTGCTGTTCTGTCCTGCTGATACAGTGTATAACCTGCCACCCCTTGTCTTACCAGAGGCTGCTGTCCTGCTGATACAGTGTATAACCTGCCACCCCTTGTCTTACCAGAGGCTGCTGTTCTATCCTGCTGATACAGTGTATAACCTGCCACCCCTTGTCTTACCAGAGGCTGCTGTTCTACCCTGCTGATACAGTGTATAACCTGCCACCCCTTGTCTTACCAGAGGCTGCTGTCCTGCTGATACAGTGTATAACCTGCCACCCCTTGTCTTACCAGAGGCTGCTGTTCTATCCTGCTGATACAGTGTATAACCTGCCACCCCTTGTCTTACCAGAGGCTGCTGTTCTACCCTGCTGATACAGTGTATAACCTGCCACCCCTTGTCTTACCAGAGGCTGCTGTCCTGCTGATACAGTGTATAACCTGCCACCCCTTGTATTACCAGAGGCTGCTGTTCTATCCTGCTGATACAGTGTATAACCTGCCACCCCTTGTCTTACCAGAGGCTGCTGTTCTACCCTGCTGATACAGTGTATAACCTGCCACCCCTTGTCTTACCAGAGGCTGCTGTCCTGCTGATACAGTGTATAACCTGCCACCCCTTGTCTTACCAGAGGCTGCTGTTCTATCCTGCTGATACAGTGTATAACCCACCAGCTGTATGTTCTTAAATGTCGTCGTTCAGACACGACTCGGTGAAACATAAGATATTACAGTTTTTAATATCCCATTGATAGGATATACGTTCTTTCAACTCGTCCCATTTATTTTCCAGCGATTGAACGTTAGCTAGCAGGACGGAAGGCAAAGGCAGATTAGCCATTCGTCGTCTGATCCTCACAAGGCACCCTGATCTTTTTCCACAAAATCTCAGTTTCCTTCTCCAGTGAATCACAGGGATCTGGGCCTGGTTGGGTGTCTGTAGTAGTATATCCCTCCAGTCCGACTCATTGAAGAAGAACTCCTCGTCCAGTTTGAGGTGAGTAATGTCAGTTCTGATGTCCAGAAGCTCTTGTCGGTCATAAGAGACGGTAGCAGCAACATTATGTACAAAACAAGTTACGAACAACGTGAAAAAACAAACAAAATACTAGATTGGTTCAGAGCCAATAAGACGACAGCCCTCCCCTCAGGCACCAAGAACGAATACTCATGCGTTAGATTAAATAATCTGTCCACTCATCCATTTTTGACTAAATGTGAAACTGATTTGAAAACGAGGAACAACACAGTCTGTCCATTTATCCATTTTTGACTAAATGTGAAACTGAGTTAAAATGAGGAACGACACGTCGTCTGTCCACGCAACCCTTGAACGGTGGTTAACAGTTTTCTCACTAACATCTTAACACTCTGAGAACCGGTTCACATGGTAGGTTGATGTTAACATTATTATCATATTATAGAGAGGCTAGAAATATGTGGTCAAATTTATCAAATCGCTGATGTACTATTTGATGCATCTCATGTCATTTCCACATCTTGGAAAGTGTCTCACACTTTGTAATAATTCCTGCGATGTAACTCTATTCTTTGTGATCTGTAGTGGCTCTCTGTCATTCTATAGTATATATCACCTCTATTCTCTGTGATCTGTAGTGGCTCTCTGTCATTCTATAGTATATATCACCTCTATTCTCTGTGATCTGTAGTGGCTCTCTGTCATTCTATAGTATATATCACCTCTATTCTCTGTGATCTGTAGTGGCTCACTGTCATTCTATAGTATATATCACCTCTATTCTCTGTGATCTGTAGTGGCTCTCTGTCATTCTATAGTATATATCACCTCTATTCTCTGTGATCTGTAGTGGCTCTCTGTCATTCTATAGTATATATCACCTCTATTCTCTGTGATCTGTAGTGGCTCTCTGTCATTCTATAGTATATATCACCTCTATTCTCTGTGATCTGTACTGTAGTGGCTCACTGTCATTCTATAGTATATATCACCTCTATTCTCTGTGATCTGTACTGTAGTGGCTCACTGTCATTCTATAGTATATATCACCTCTATTCTCTGTGATCTGTAGTGGCTCTCTGTCATTCTATAGTATATATCACCTCTATTCTCTGTGATCTGTAGTGGCTCTCTGTCATTCTATAGTATATATCACCTCTATTCTCTGTGATCTGTAGTGGCTCTCTGTCATTCTATAGTATATATCACCTCTATTCTCTGTGATCTGTAGTGGCTCTCTGTCATTCTATAGTATATATCACCTCTATTCTCTGTGATCTGTAGTGGCTCTCTGTCATTCTATAGTATATATCACCTCTATTCTCTGTGATCTGTAGTGGCTCTCTGTCATTCTATAGTATATATCACCTCTATTCTCTGTGATCTGTAGTGGCTCACTGTCATTCTATAGTATACATCACCTCTATTCTCTGTGATCTGTAGTGGCTCTCTGTCATTCTATAGTATATATCACCTCTATTCTCTGTGATCTGTAGTGGCTCTCTGTCATTCTATAGTATATATCACCTCTATTCTCTGTGATCTGTACTGGCTCACTGTCATTCTATAGTATACATCACCTCTATTCTCTGTGATCTGTAGTGGCTCTCTGTCATTCTATAGTATATATCACCTCTATTCTCTGTGATCTGTAGTGGCTCTCTGTCATTCTATAGTATATATCACCTCTATTCTCTGTGATCTGTAGTGGTTCACTGTCATTCTATAGTATATATCACCTCTATTCTCTGTGATCTGTAGTGGCTCTCTGTCATTCTATAGTATACATCACCTCTATTCTCTGTGTACTGTAGTGGCTCTCTGTCATTCTATAGTATATATCACCTCTATTCTCTGTGATCTGTAGTGGCTCTCTGTCATTCTATAGTATACATCACCTCTATTCTCTGTGATCTGTAGTGGCTCTCTGTCATTCTATAGTATATATCACCTCTATTCTCTGTGATCTGTAGTGGCTCACTGTCATTCTATAGTATATATCACCTCTATTCTCTGTGATCTGTAGTGGCTCTCTGTCATTCTATAGTATATATCACCTCTATTCTCTGTGATCTGTAGTGGCTCACTGTCATTCTATAGTATATATCACCTCTATTCTCTGTGATCTGTAGTGGCTCTCTGTCATTCTATAGTATATATCACCTCTATTCTCTGTGATCTGTAGTGGCTCTCTGTCATTCTATAGTATATATCACCTCTATTCTCTGTGATCTGTAGTGGCTCTCTGTCATTCTATAGTATATATCACCTCTATTCTCTGTGATCTGTAGTGGCTCTCTGTCATTCTATAGTATATATCACCTCTATTCTCTGTGATCTGTAGTGGCTCTCTGTCATTCTATAGTATATATCACCTCTATTCTCTGTGATCTGTAGTGGCTCTCTGTCATTCTATAGTATATATCACCTCTATTCTCTGTGATCTGTAGTGGCTCTCTGTCATTCTATAGTATACATCAGCGATGAACCTGAGTGAGTCCTGGAAGACCATGGTGAATGAGACCAGCTCTGTGAACGACAGCAGCTACACTGATGAAGACTATGGTGATAAACAATTAATCCTGCTGTGTGACGAGGTCGGAGGGTTAGAGGACGTCACGGCTGGTTGCCTCCTGGTCATCTTCCTCCTCAGTGTCACAGGTAACTTGGTTGCTTCCTGGTCATCTTCCTCCTCAGTGTCACAGGTAACTTGGTTGCTTCCTGGTCATCTTCCTCCTCAGTGTCACAGGTAACTTGGTTGCTTCCTGGTCATCTTCCTCCTCAGTGTCACAGGTAACTTGGTTGCTTCCTGGTCATCTTCCTCCTCAGTGTCACAGGTAACTTGGTTGCTTCCAGGTCATCTTCCTCCTCAGTGTCACAGGTAACTTGGTTGCTTCCTGGTCATCTTCCTCCTCAGTGTCACAGGTAACTTGGTTGCTTCCTGGCAATCTTCCTCCTCAGTGTCACAGGTAACTTGGTTGCTTCCTGGTCATCTTCCTCCTCAGTGTCACAGGTAACTTGGTTTCTTCCTGGTCATCTTCCTCCTAAGTGTCACAGGTAACTTGGTTGCTTCCTGGTCATCTTCCTCCTCAGTGTCACAGGTAACTTGGTTTCTTCCTGGTCATCTTCCTCCTCAGTGTCACAGGTAACCTGTTTGCTCTTCGTCATCAACAGTGTATTCTGTGTTGTCTAGTTAACTGTATGTTCTGTGTTGTCTAGCTAACTGTATGTTCTGTGTTGTCTAGTTAACTGTATGTTCTGTGTTGTCTAGCTAACTGTATGTTCTGTGTTGTCTAGGTAACTGTATGTTCTGTGTTGTCTAGGTAACTGTATGTTCTGTGTTGTCTAGTTAACTGTATGTTCTGTGTTGTCTAGGTAACTGTATGTTCTGTGTTGTCTAGCTAACTGTATGTTCTGTGTTGTCTAGTTAACTGTATGTTTTGTGTTGTCTAGTTAACTGTATGTTCTGTGTTGTCTAGTTAACTGTATGTTCTGTGTTGTCTAGTTAACTGTATGTTCTGTGTTGTCTAGCTAACTGTGTGTTAAGTGTTGTCTAATTAACGGTGTGTTCCACGTTGTCTAGGTAACGGTGTGTTCCGTGTTGTCCGGGTAATGAACAGTGTCCTCTGTATTGTACTGCTTCTTGACACAATGCCCGCTTAAACCGGAAGCCAGCCGCACCAATGTGTCGGAGAAAAACACTGTACACCTGGCAACCGTGTCAGTGTGTATTGCGCCCTCGACAGGAATCGCTGGAGAGCGATGGGACAAGAACATCCCTGCCAACCAAACCCTCCCCTAACCCTGACGACGCTCGGCCAATTGTGCGCCGCCCCATGGGTCTCCCGGTCGAGGCCGGCTGTGACAGAGCCTGGATCGAACCCAGGATCTCTAGTGACACAGCTAGCACAGCAAGGCAGTACCTTAGACCACTGCGTCACTCTTGAGGCCCCTGTGTTGTCTACTTAATGATATGTTTTGTGTTGTCTAGGTAACGGATTGTTGCTGGTTGCCTTGTGTCGTTATGAGGACCTAAGGAGGGTCACCAACCTGTTCATCATTAACCTGTTGATCTCTGACCTCCTATTTACCCTGACCCTGCCCTTCTGGGCCGTCTACCACCTCTCCCACTGGATGTTTGGTGACCTGGTGGGTATGACCAACCCTGACCTCTGATCTCTAACCCTAACCTCTGACATCTAACCTCTAACCCTAACCTCTGACATCTAACCTCTAACCCTAACCTCTGACTCCTAACCTCTGACATCTAACCTCTAACCCTAACCTCTGACCCTAACCTCTGACCCCTAACCCTAACCTCTAACCCTAAACTCTGACTCCTAACCCTAACCCTAACCTCTGACCCTAACCCTAACCCTAACCTCTAACACTGACCTCTGGACTCTAACCCTAACCCTAACCTCTGACCCTAACCCTATCCCTAACCTCTAACACTGACCTCTGGACTCTAACCCTAACCCTAACCTCTGACCCTAACCCTAACCTCTAACACTGACCTCTGGACTCTAACCCTAATCTCTGATCTCTAACACTAACCCCTGACTCCTAACCCTAACCGCTGACTCCTAACCATAACCTCTGACTCCTAACCCTAATCTCTAAACTCTGACATCTAACCCTGACCTCTGATCTCTAATCCTTTTCTCTGACCTCTAATCGTAACCTCAGACCTCTAATCCTAACCTCTGATCTCTAACCCTAACCTCTGACTCCTAACTCTAAACCCTAACCTCTGATCTCTAACCCTAACCTCTGACTGCTAACCCTAACCTGTAACCTCTAATCTCTAACCCTAACCTCTAATCTCTAACCCTAACCTCTAATCTCTAACCCTAACCTCTAATCTCTAACCCTAACCTCTAATCTCTAACCCTAACCTCTGATCTCTAACCCTAACCTCTGATCTCTAACCCTAACCTCTAACCTCTGACCTCTAACTCTAACCTCTAATCTCTAACCGTAACCTCTGACTGCTAACCCTAACCTCTGACTCCTAACTCTAAACTCTAACCTCTGACCCTCAACCGTAACCTCTGACCTCTAACTCTAACCCTAACCTCTGAACCCTAACCTCTGACCCCTAACCCTAACCTCTGACCCCTAATCCTAACGTCTGACCCCTAACCCTAACCTCTGACCCCAGGCCTGTAAGCTGTTGACGGGGGCATACTTCACCGGTCTCTACAGCAGTATGATGCTGCTCACCTCTAACCCTAACCTCTGACCCCTAACCCTAACCTCTGACCCCTAACCCTAACCTCTGACCCCAGGCCTGTAAGCTGTTGACGGGGGCATACTTCACCGGTCTCTACAGCAGTATGATGCTGCTGACCTCCATGACGGTGTACCGCTGTGTAACAGTCGTCGCGTCCCGCTGGACCGTCGTTCCCCGGAGACGACTGAGGTACGCAATGGCCGCCTTCACGGCATCATGGGTAGTCAGCCTGGCAGCCTCCCTCAGTGATGTCATATCCTCCCAGGTACAGGAAGAGGAAAACGGGACAAGAAAATTCACCTGTGAGATCTCACCTGGAACTACGGACGAGGAGGTGGGTTACAGTCCTGTAGAACAAAAGAGAAATGTCCTCTCACTGTTTACTGCTCCCAGTAGGGATCTCCTCTCTCTCTCTCTCTCTCTCTCTCTCTCTCTCTCTCTCTCTCTCTCTCTCTCTCTCTCTCTCTCTCTCTCTCTCTCTCTCTCTCTCTCTCTCTCTCTTTCTCTCTCTCTCTCTCTCTCTCTCTCTCCCTCTCTCTCCCTCTCTCTCCCTCTCTCTCTGTATCTCTCTCTCTCTCTCTCTCTCTCTCTCTCTCTCGCTCTCTCGCTCTCTCTCTCTCTCTTTCTGTCCTCCAGAAGCTGGATATTCATATATTACCCATCTCTCTCTGTCCCCCAACAGCTGGGCTACTACCTGCAGGTTTCCCTGCTCTTCGTCCTCCCTCTAATCATCATCATCCTCTGCTACAGTGCCATTCTCAGGACGGTCCTGGTAACTGCGACCAGGAGACGGCACCGCACAGTGCTGGTGGTCTTCTGTATCGTGGTTGCGTTCTTCGTCTGCTGGGCGCCGTACAACCTAATCGTCTTCGTCATGTCTGTCTACACACCTGTAGACTGTGGGGTCAAGCAGCTGCTGCATGTTGTGTACGTTGTGTGTCGTATTGTGGCCTACGCCCACTGCTTCCTGAACCCTGCTCTCTACATGCTGTCTCACTCCTTCAGACGACATCTCTGGTCGCTGTTGTGCTGTCTGATGGGGGAGGAGAGGGGAGGGCAGGGGGGAGGAGGGGAGAGGAGTGTGGGACACAGTACGCACCACATCACGACTAGACCAACAGGACCAGCTGTGGTGCTTCAGGGCCCCATAGACAATAACTATACAGCTACATGGACGGAGCTAAGATCGGTGCAGGAATGAACTATGGAACTTTCTCACTGACTTTCTATTGGAAAAGGTTTTTTTCCTGCCCTTTCTAATGGTTAGAAAAGGCCATGTTTAAAGCTTTGGATATGAGGAATGAGGAAGTGAGATTAGCCAAAACAAAAACATTTGAATCCCTGGATATGAATCTGTGATACACAGAATGTGAACCCTGTGTTCAGTCCAGAATGATTCTGTGAATAAGTCTATGCTATCTTCATACAATATGAAGAATATCTATGTTTCATGTAGAATATGTGAAATACTATATTATCGATGGTGGACGTAAACCTGATGCTATGTGTGGTGTGTGGTGGTATGCTAACTAAATAAAAAGATCTGTGTGCACAAGTAGCAGATGTCTTTTTTTGCCTTTGGTTTGGGTTAGGTTTAGGGTTAGACTAGACCTGTTTGGATGCTGTCTTGGGTTAGGTTTAGGGTTAGACTAGACCTGTCTGGACGCTGGCTTGGGTTAGGATTAGGGTTAGACTAGACCTGTCTGGATGCTGGCTTGGGTTAGGTTTAGATTTAGACTAGACCTGTCTGGATGCTGGCTTGGGTTAGGTTTAGGGTTAGACTAGACCTGTCTGGATGCTGGCTTGGGTTAGGTTTAGATTTAGACTAGACCTGTCTGGATGCTGGCTTGGGTTAGGTTTAGGGTTAGACTAGACCTGTCTGGATGCTGGCTTGGGTTAGGTTTAGGGTTAGACTAGACATGTCTGGATGCTGGCTTGGGTTAGGTTTAGGGTTAGACTAGACCTGGCTGGATGCTGGCTTGGGTTAGGTTAAGGGTTAGACTAGACCTGTCTGGATGCTGGCTTGGGTTAGGTTTAGGGTTAGACTAGACCTGTCTGGATTCTGGCTTGGGTTAGGTTTAGCGTTAGACTAGACCTGTCTGGATTCTGGCTTGGGTTAGGTTTAGGGTTAGACTAGACCTGTCTAGATTCTGGCTTGGGTTAGGTTTAGGGTTAGACTAGACCTGTCTGGATGCTGGCTTGGGTTAGGTTTAGGGTTAGACTAGACCTGTCTGGCTTGGGTTAGGTTTAGGGTTAGACTAGACCTGTCTGGACGCTGGATTGGGTTAGGTTTAGGGTTAGACTAGACCTGTCTGGACGCTGGCTTGGGTTAGGTTTAGATTTAGACTAGACCTGTCTGGATGCTGGCTTGGGTTAGGTTTAGGGATAGACTAGACCTGTCTGGACGCTGGCTTGGGTTAGGTTTAGGGTTAGACTAGACCAGTCTGGATGCTGGCTTGGGTTAGGTTTAGATTTAGACTAGACCTGTCTGGATGCTGGCTTGGGTTAGGTTTAGATTTAGACTAGACCTGTCTGGATGTTGGCTTGGGTTAGGTTTAGGGTTAGACTAGACCTGTCTAGATGCTGGCTTGGGTTAGGTTTAGGGTTAGACTAGACCTGTCTGGATGTTGGCTTGGGTTAGGGTTAGGATTAGACTAGACCTGTCTAGATGCTGGCTTGGGTTAGGTTTAGGGTTAGACTAGACCTGTCTAGATGCTGGCTTGGGTTAGGTTTAGGGTTAGATTAGACCTGTCTGGACGCTGGCTTGGGTTAGGTTTAGGGTTAGACTAGACCTGTCTGGACGCTGGCTTGGGTTAGGTTTAGGGTTAGACTAGACCTGTCTGGACGCTGGCTTGGGTTACGTTTAGATTTAGACTAGACCTGTCTGGACGTTGGCTTGGGGTAGGTTTAGGGTTAGACTAGACCTGTCTTAATGCTGGCTTGGGTTAGGTTTAGGGTTAGACTAGACCTGTCTGGATGCTGGCTTGGGTTAGGTTTAGGGTTAGACTAGACCTGTCTGGATTCTGGCTTGGGTTAGGTTTTGGGTTAGACTGGACCTGTCTGGATGCTGGCTTGGTTTAGGTTTAGGGATAGACTAGACCTGTCTGGATTCTGGCTTTGGTTAGGTTTAGGGTTAGACTAGACCTGTCTTAATGCTGGCTTGGGTTAGGTTTAGGGTTAGACTAGACCTGTCTGGATGCTGGTTTGGGTAAGGTTTAAGGTTAGACTAGACCTGTCTAGATGCTGGCTTGGGTTAGGGTTAGTGTTAGACTAGACATGTCTGGATTCTGGCTTGGGTTAGGTTTAGGGTTAGACTAGACCTGTCTGGACGCTGGATTGGGTTAGGTTTAGGGTTAGACTAGACCTGTCTGGACGCTGGCTTGGGTTAGGTTTAGATTTAGACTAGACCTGTCTGGATGCTGGCTTGGGTTAGGTTTAGGGATAGACTAGACCTGTCTGGACGCTGGCTTGGGTTAGGTTTAGGGTTAGACTAGACCAGTCTGGATGCTGGCTTGGGTTAGGTTTAGATTTAGACTAGACCTGTCTGGATGCTGGCTTGGGTTAGGTTTAGATTTAGACTAGACCTGTCTGGATGTTGGCTTGGGTTAGGTTTAGGGTTAGACTAGACCTGTCTAGATGCTGGCTTGGGTTAGGTTTAGGGTTAGACTAGACCTGTCTGGATGTTGGCTTGGGTTAGGGTTAGGATTAGACTAGACCTGTCTAGATGCTGGCTTGGGTTAGGTTTAGGGTTAGACTAGACCTGTCTAGATGCTGGCTTGGGTTAGGTTTAGGGTTAGATTAGACCTGTCTGGACGCTGGCTTGGGTTAGGTTTAGGGTTAGACTAGACCTGTCTGGACGCTGGCTTGGGTTAGGTTTAGGGTTAGACTAGACCTGTCTGGACGCTGGCTTGGGTTACGTTTAGATTTAGACTAGACCTGTCTGGACGTTGGCTTGGGGTAGGTTTAGGGTTAGACTAGACCTGTCTTAATGCTGGCTTGGGTTAGGTTTAGGGTTAGACTAGACCTGTCTGGATGCTGGCTTGGGTTAGGTTTAGGGTTAGACTAGACCTGTCTGGATTCTGGCTTGGGTTAGGTTTTGGGTTAGACTGGACCTGTCTGGATGCTGGCTTGGTTTAGGTTTAGGGATAGACTAGACCTGTCTGGATTCTGGCTTTGGTTAGGTTTAGGGTTAGACTAGACCTGTCTTAATGCTGGCTTTGGTTAGGTTTAGGGTTAGACTAGACCTGTCTGGATGCTGGTTTGGGTAAGGTTTAAGGTTAGACTAGACCTGTCTAGATGCTGGCTTGGGTTAGGGTTAGTGTTAGACTAGACATGTCTGGATTCTGGCTTGGGTTAGGTTTAGGGTTAGACTAGACCTGTCTGGATGCAGGCTTAGGTTTAGGGTTAGACTAGACCTGTCTGGATTCTGGCTTGGGTTAGGTTTAGGGTTAGACTAGACCTGTCTGGATGCAAGCTTGGGTTAGGGTTAGAGTGGACCTGTCTGGATGCTGGCTTGGGTTAGGTTTAGGGTTAGACTAGACCTGTCTGGATGCTGGCTTGGGTTAGGTTTAGGGTTAGACTATACCTGTCTGGATGCTGGCTTGGGTTAGGTTTAGGGTTAGACTAGACCTGTCTGGATGCTGGCTTGGTTTAGGGTTAGGGTTATACTAGACCTGTCTAGATTCTGGCTTGGGTTAGGTTTAGGGTTAGACTAGACCTGTCTGGATGCTGGCTTGGGTTAGGTTTAGGGTTAGGGTTAGACTAGACCTGTCTAGATTCTGGTTTGGGTTAGGTTTAGGGTTTAGACTAGACCTGTCTGGATGCTGGCTTGGGTTAGGTTTAGGGTTAGACTAGACCTGTCTGGATGCTGGCTTGTGTAAGGTTTAGGGTTAAACTAGACCTGTCTGGACGCTGGCTTGCTTTAGTTTTAGGGTTAGACTAGACCTGTCTGGATGCTGTCTTGGGTTAGGTTTAGGGTTAGACTAGACCTGTCTGGATGCTGGCTTGGGTTAGGTTAAGGGTTAAACTAGACCTGTCTGGATGTTGGCTTGTGTTAGGTTTAGGGTTAGACTAGACCTGTCTAGATGCTGGCTTGGGTTAGGTTTAGGCTTAGACTAGAACTGTCTGGATGCTGGCTTGGGTTAGGTTTAGGGTTAGACTAGACCTGTCTGGACGCTGGCTTGGGTTAGGTTTAGGGTTAGACTAGACCTGTCTGGACGCTGGCTTGGGTTATGTTTAGGGTTAGACTAGACCTGTCTCAATGCTGGCTTGGGTTAGGTTTAGGGTTAGGCTAGACCTGTCTGGATGCTGGCTTGGGTTAGGTTTAGGGTTAGACTAGACCTGTCTGGATGCTGGCTTGGGTTAGGTTAAGGGTTAGACTAGACCTGTCTGGATGCTGGCTTGGGTTAGGTTTAGAGTTAGACTAGACCTGTCTGGATGCTGGCTTGGGTTAGGTTTAGGGTTAGACTAGACCTGTCTGCATGCTGGCTTGGGTTAGGTTTAGGGTTAGACTAGACCTGTCTAGATGCTGGCTTGGGTTAGGTTTAGGGTTAGATTAGACCTGTCTGGACGCTGGCTTGGGTTAGGTTTAGGGTTAGACTAGACCTGTCTGGACGCTGGCTTGGGTTAGGTTTAGGGTTAGACTATACCTGTCTGGACGCTGGCTTGGGTTACGTTTAGATTTAGACTAGACCTGTCTGGACGTTGGCTTGGGGGTAGGTTTAGGGTTAGACTAGACCTGTCTTAATGCTGGCTTGGGTTAGGTTTAGGGTTAGACTAGACCTGTCTGGATTCTGGCTTGGGTTAGGTTTAGGGTTAGACTAGACCTGTCTGGATGCAGGCTTGGGTTAGGTTTAGGGTTAGACTAGACCTGTATGGATTCTGGCTTGGGTTAGGTTTAGGGTTAGACTAGACCTGGCTGGATGCTGGGTTGGGTTAGGTTAAGGGTTAGACTAGACCTGTCTGGATGCTGGCTTGGGTTAGGTTTAGGGTTAGACTAGACCTGTCTGGATTCTGGCTTGGGTTAGGTTTAGCGTTAGACTAGACCTGTCTGGATTCTGGCTTGGGTTAGGTTTAGGGTTAGACTAGACCTGTCTAGATTCTGGCTTGGGTTAGGTTTAGGGTTAGACTAGACCTGTCTGGATGCTGGCTTGGGTTAGGTTTAGGGTTAGACTAGACCTGTCTGGATGCTGGCTTGGGTTAGGTTTAGGGTTAGACTAGACCTGTCTGGCTTGGGTTAGGTTTAGGGTTAGACTAGACCTGTCTGGACGCTGGATTGGGTTAGGTTTAGGGTTAGACTAGACCTGTCTGGACGCTGGCTTGGGTTAGGTTTAGATTTAGACTAGACCTGTCTGGATGCTGGCTTGGGTTAGGTTTAGGGATAGACTAGACCTGGCTGGACGCTGGCTTGGGTTAGGTTTAGGGTTAGACTAGACCTGTCTGGATGCTGGCTTGGGTTAGGTTTAGATTTAGACTAGACCTGTCTGGATGCTGGCTTGGGTTAGGTTTAGATTTAGACTAGACCTGTCTGGATGTTGGCTTGGGTTAGGTTTAGGGTTAGACTAGACCTGTCTAGATGCTGGCTTGGGTTAGGTTTAGGGTTAGACTAGACCTGTGTGGATATTGGCTTGGGTTAGGGTTAGGATTAGACTAGACCTGTCTAGATGCTGGCTTGGGTTAGGTTTAGGGTTAGACTAGACCTGTCTAGATGCTGGCTTGGGTTAGGTTTAGGGTTAGATTAGACCTGTCTGGACGCTGGCTTGGGTTAGGTTTAGGGTTAGACTAGACCTGTCTGGACGCTGGCTTGGGTTAGGTTTAGGGTTAGACTAGACCTGTCTGGACGCTGGCTTGGGTTACGTTTAGATTTAGACTAGACCTGTCTGGACGTTGGCTTGGGGTAGGTTTAGGGTTAGACTAGACCTGTCTTAATGCTGGCTTGGGTTAGGTTTAGGGTTAGACTAGACCTGTCTGGATTCTGGCTTGGGTTAGGTTTAGGGTTAGACTAGACCTGTCTGGATGCAGGCTTGGGTTAGGTTTAGGGTTAGACTAGACCTGTATGGATTCTGGCTTGGGTTAGGTTTAGGGTTAGACTAGACCTGTATGGATTCTGGCTTGGGTTAGGTTTAGGGTTAGACTAGACCTGTCTGGATGCAAGCTTGGGTTAGGTTTAGGGCTAGAGTGAACCTGTCTGGATGCTGGCTTGGGTTAGGTTTAGGGTTAGACTAGACCTGCCTGGATGCTGGCTTGTGTTAGGTATAGGGTTAGACTAGACCTGTCTGGATGCTGGCTTGGGTTAGGTTTAGGGTTAGACTACACCTGTCTGGTTGCTGGCTTGGGTTAGGTTTAGGGTTAGACTAGACCTGTTTGGATTCTGGCTTGGGTTAGGTTTAGGGTTAGACTAGACCTGTCTAGATAATGGCTTTGTTTAGGTTTAGGGTTAGGGTTAGACTAGACCTGTCTAGATTCTGGCTTGGGTTAGGTATAGGGTTAGACTAGACCTTTCTGGATGCTGGCTTGGGTTAGGTTTAGGGTTAGACTAGACCAGTCTGGACGCTGGCTTGGGTTAGGTTTAGGGTTAGACTAGACATGTCTGGATGCTGTCTTGGGTTAGGTTTAGGGTTAGACTAGACCTGGCTGGATGCTGGCTTGGGTTAGGTTTAGGGCTAGAGTGAACCTGTCTGGATGCTGGCTTGGGTTAGGTTTAGGGTTAGACTAGACCTGCCTGGATGCTGGCTTGTGTTAGGTATAGGGTTAGACTAGACCTGTCTGGATGCTGGCTTGGGTTAGGTTTAGGGTTAGACTAGACCTGTCTGGTTGCTGGCTTGGGTTAGGTTTAGGGTTAGACTAGACCTGTCTGGATTCTGGCTTGGGTTAGGTTTAGGGTTAGACTAGACCTGTCTAGATAATGGCTTTGTTTAGGTTTAGGGTTAGGGTTAGACTAGACCTGTCTAGATTCTGGCTTGGGTTAGGTATAGGGTTAGACTAGACCTGTCTGGATGCTGGCTTGGGTTATGTTTAGGGTTAGACTAGACCAGTCTTGACGCTGGCTTGGGTTAGGTTTAGGGTTAGACTAGACATGTCTGGATGCTGTCTTGGGTTAGGTTTAGGGTTAGACTAGACCTGGCTGGATGCTGGCTTGGGTTAGGTTAAGGGTTAGACTAGACCTGTCTGGATGCTGGCTTGGGTTAGGTTTAGGGATAGACTAGACCTGTCTGGATTCTGGCTTGGGTTAGGTTTAGCGTTAGACTAGACCTGTCTGGATGCTGCCTTGGGTTAGGTTTAGGGTTAGGGTTAGACTAGACCTGTCTAGATTCTGGCTTGGGTTAGGTTTAGGGTTAGACTAGACCTGTCTGGATGCTGGCTTGGGTTAGGTTTAGGGCTAGACTAGACCTGTCTAGATGCTGGCTTGGGTTAGGTTTAGGGTTAGACTAGACCTGTCTGGATGCTGGCTTGGGTTAGGTTTAGGGTTAAGGTTAGACCTGTCTGGAGGCTGGCTTGGGTTAGGTTTAGGGTTAGACTAGACCAGTCTGGACTCTGGCTTGGGTTAGGTTTATGGTTACCGTTAGACCTGTCTGGATGCTGGCTTGGGTTAGGTTTAGGGTTAGACTAGACCTGTCTGGATTCTGGCTTGGGTTAGGTTTTGGGTTAGACTGGACCTGTCTGGATGCTGGCTTGGTTTAGGTTTAGGGATAGACTAGACCTGTCTGGATTCTGGCTTTGGTTAGGTTTAGGGTTAGACTAGACCTGTCTTAATGCTGGCTTGGGTTAGGTTTAGGGTTAGACTAGACCTGTCTGGATGCTGGTTTGGGTAAGGTTTAAGGTTAGACTAGACCTGTCTAGATGCTGGCTTGGGTTAGGGTTAGTGTTAGACTAGACATGTCTGGATTCTGGCTTGGGTTAGGTTTAGGGTTAGACTAGACCTGTCTGGATGCAGGCTTAGGTTTAGGGTTAGACTAGACCTGTCTGGATTCTGGCTTGGGTTAGGTTTAGGGTTAGACTAGACCTGTCTGGATGAAAGCTTGGGTTAGGGTTAGAGTGGACCTGTCTGGATGCTGGCTTGGGTTAGGTTTAGGGTTAGACTAGACCTGTCTGGATGCTGGCTTGGGTTAGGTTTAGGGTTAGACTATACCTGTCTGGATGCTGGCTTGGGTTAGGTTTAGGGTTAGACTAGACCTGTCTGGATGCTGGCTTGGTTTAGGGTTAGGGTTATACTAGACCTGTCTAGATTCTGGCTTGGGTTAGGTTTAGGGTTAGGGTTAGACTAGACCTGTCTAGATTCTGGCTTGGGTTAGGTTTAGGGTTAGACTTGACCTGTCTGGATTCTGGCTTGGGTTAGGTTTAGGGTTAGACTAGACCTGTCTGGATGCTGGCTTGGGTTAGGTTTAGGGTTAGGGTTAGACTAGACCTGTCTAGATTCTGGTTTGGGTTAGGTTTAGGGTTTAGACTAGACCTGTCTGGATGCTGGCTTGGGTTAGGTTTTCGGTTAGACTAGACCTGTCTGGATGCTGGCTTGGGTAAGGTTTAGGGTTAAACTAGACCTGTCTGGATGCTGGCTTGGGTTAGGTTAAGGGTTAAACTAGACCTGTCTGGATGTTGGCTTGGGTTAGGTTTAGGGTTAGACTAGACCTGTCTGGACGCTGGCTTGGGTTAGGTTTAGGGTTAGACTAGACCTGTCTGGACGCTGGCTTGGGTTATGTTTAGGGTTAGACTAGACCTGTCTCAATGCTGGCTTGGGTTAGGTTTAGGGTTAGGCTAGACCTGTCTGGATGCTGGCTTGGGTTAGGTTTAGGGTTAGACTAGACCTGTCTGGATGCTGGCTTGGGTTAGGTTAAGGGTCAGACTAGACCTGTCTGGATGCTGGCTTGGGTTAGGTTTAGAGTTACACTAGACCTGTCTGGATGCTGGCTTGGGTTAGGTTTAGGGTTAGACTAGACCTGTCTGCATGCTGGCTTGGGTTAGGTTTAGGGTTAGACTAGACCTGTCTAGATGCTGGCTTGGGTTAGGTTTAGGGTTAGATTAGACCTGTCTGGACGCTGGCTTGGGTTAGGTTTAGGGTTAGACTAGACCTGTCTGGACGCTGGCTTGGGTTAGGTTTAGGGTTAGACTAGACCTGTCTGGACGCTGGCTTGGGTTACGTTTAGATTTAGACTAGACCTGTCTGGACGTTGGCTTGGGGTAGGTTTAGGATTAGACTAGACCTGTCTTAATGCTGGCTTGGGTTAGGTTTAGGGTTAGACTAGACCTGTCTGGATTCTGGCTTGGGTTAGGTTTAGGGTTAGACTAGACCTGTCTGGATGCAGGCTTGGGTTAGGTTCAGGGTTAGACTAGACCTGTATGGATTCTGGCTTGGGTTAGGTTTAGGGTTAGACTAGACCTGGCTGGATGCTGGCTTGGGTTAGGTTTAGGGTTAGACTAGACCTGTCTGGATGCTGGCTTGGGTTAGGTTAAGGGTTAGACTAGACCTGTCTGGATTCTGGCTTGGGTTAGGTTTAGCGTTAGACTAGACCTGTCTGGATTCTGGCTTGGGTTAGGTTTAGGGTTAGACTAGACCTGTCTAGATTCTGGCTTGGGTTAGGTTTAGGGTTAGACTAGACCTGTCTGGATGCTGGCTTGGGTTAGGTTTAGGGTTAGACTAGACCTGTCTGGATGCTGGCTTGGGTTAGGTTTAGGGTTAGACTAGACCTGTCTGGCTTGGGTTAGGTTTAGGGTTAGACTAGACCTGTCTGGACGCTGGATTGGGTTAGGTTTAGGGTTAGACTAGACCTGTCTGGACGCTGGCTTGGGTTAGGTTTAGATTTAGACTAGAACTGTCTGGATGCTGGCTTGGGTTAGGTTTAGGGATAGACTAGACCTGGCTGGACGCTGGCTTGGGTTAGGTTTAGGGTTAGACTAGACCTGTCTGGATGCTGGCTTGGGTTAGGTTTAGATTTAGACTAGACCTGTCTGGATGCTGGCTTGGGTTAGGTTTAGATTTAGACTAGACCTGTCTGGATGTTGGCTTGGGTTAGGTTTAGGGTTAGACTAGACCTGTCTAGATGCTGGCTTGGGTTAGGTTTAGGGTTAGACTAGACCTGTCTGGATATTGGCTTGGGTTAGGGTTAGGATTAGACTAGACCTGTCTAGATGCTGGCTTGGGTTAGGTTTAGGGTTAGACTAGACCTGTCTAGATGCTGGCTTGGGTTAGGTTTAGGGTTAGATTAGACCTGTCTGGACGCTGGCTTGGGTTAGGTTTAGGGTTAGACTAGACCTGTCTGGACGCTGGCTTGGGTTAGGTTTAGGGTTAGACTAGACCTGTCTGGACGCTAGCTTGGGTTACGTTTAGATTTAGACTAGACCTGTCTGGACGTTGGCTTGGGGTAGGTTTAGGGTTAGACTAGACCTGTCTTAATGCTGGCTTGGGTTAGGTTTAGGGTTAGACTAGACCTGTCTGGATTCTGGCTTGGGTTAGGTTTAGGGTTAGACTAGACCTGTCTGGATGCAGGCTTGGGTTAGGTTTAGGGTTAGACTAGACCTGTATGGATTCTGGCTTGGGTTAGGTTTAGGGTTAGACTAGACCTGTATGGATTCTGGCTTGGGTTAGGTTTAGGGTTAGACTAGACCTGTCTGGATGCAAGCTTGGGTTAGGTTTAGGGCTAGAGTGAACCTGTCTGGATGCTGGCTTGGGTTAGGTTTAGGGTTAGACTAGACCTGCCTGGATGCTGGCTTGTGTTAGGTATAGGGTTAGACTAGACCTGTCTGGATGCTGGCTTGGGTTAGGTTTAGGGTTAGACTACACCTGTCTGGTTGCTGGCTTGGGTTAGGTTTAGGGTTAGACTAGACCTGTTTGGATTCTGGCTTGGGTTAGGTTTAGGGTTAGACTAGACCTGTCTAGATAATGGCTTTGTTTAGGTTTAGGGTTAGGGTTAGACTAGACCTGTCTAGATTCTGGCTTGGGTTAGGTATAGGGTTAGACTAGACCTTTCTGGATGCTGGCTTGGGTTAGGTTTAGGGTTAGACTAGACCAGTCTGGACGCTGGCTTGGGTTAGGTTTAGGGTTAGACTAGACATGTCTGGATGCTGTCTTGGGTTAGGTTTAGGGTTAGACTAGACCTGGCTGGATGCTGGCTTGGGTTAGGTTTAGGGCTAGACTAGACCTGCCTGGATGCTGGCTTGGGTTAGGTTTAGGGTTAGACTAGACCTGCCTGGATGCTGGCTTGTGTTAGGTATAGGGTTAGACTAGACCTGTCTGGATGCTGGCTTGGGTTAGGTTTAGGGTTAGACTAGACCTGTCTGGTTGCTGGCTTGGGTTAGGTTTAGGGTTAGACTAGACCTGTCTGGATTCTGGCTTGGGTTAGGTTTAGGGTTAGACTAGACCTGTCTAGATAATGGCTTTGTTTAGGTTTATGGTTAGGGTTAGACTAGACCTGTCTAGATTCTGGCTTGGGTTAGGTATAGGGTTAGACTAGACCTGTCTGGATGCTGGCTTGGGTTATGTTTAGGGTTAGACTAGACCAGTCTGGACGCTGGCTTGGGTTAGGTTTAGGGTTAGACTAGACATGTCTGGATGCTGTCTTGGGTTAGGTTTAGGGTTAGACTAGACCTGGCTGTATGCTGGCTTGGGTTAGGTTAAAGGTTAGACTAGACCTGTCTGGATGCTGGCTTGGGTTAGGTTTAGGGATAGACTAGACCTGTCTGGATTCTGGCTTGGGTTAGGTTTAGCGTTAGACTAGACCTGTCTGGATGCTGCCTTGGGTTAGGTTTAGGGTTAGGGTTAGACTAGACCTGTCTGGATGCTGGCTTGGGTTAGGTTTAGGGCTAGACTAGACCTGTCTAGATGCTGGCTTGGGTTAGGTTTAGGGTTAGACTAGACCTGTCTGGATGCTGGCTTGGGTTAGGTTTAGGGTTAAGGTTAGACCTGTCTGGAGGCTGGCTTGGGTTAGGTTTAGGGTTAGACTAGACCAGTCTGGACTCTGGCTTGGGTTAGGTTTATGGTTACCGTTAGACCTGTCTGGATGCTGGCTTGGGTTAGGTTTAGGGTTAGACTAGACCTGTCTGGATTCTGGCTTGGGTTAGGTTTTGGGTTAGACTGGACCTGTCTGGATGCTGGCTTGGTTTAGGTTTAGGGATAGACTAGACCTTTCTGGATTCTGGCTTTGGTTAGGTTTAGGGTTAGACTAGACCTGTCTTAATGCTGGCTTGGGTTAGGTTTAGGGTTAGACTAGACCTGTCTGGATGCTGGTTTGGGTAAGGTTTAAGGTTAGACTAGACCTGTCTAGATGCTGGCTTGGGTTAGGGTTAGTGTTAGACTAGACATGTCTGGATTCTGGCTTGGGTTAGGTTTAGGGTTAGACTAGACCTGTCTGGATGCAGGCTTAGGTTTAGGGTTAGACTAGACCTGTCTGGATTCTGGCTTGGGTTAGGTTTAGGGTTAGACTAGACCTGTCTGGATGAAAGCTTGGGTTAGGGTTAGAGTGGACCTGTCTGGATGCTGGCTTGGGTTAGGTTTAGGGTTAGACTAGACCTGTCTGGATGCTGGCTTGGGTTAGGTTTAGGGTTAGACTATACCTGTCTGGATGCTGGCTTGGGTTAGGTTTAGGGTTAGACTAGACCTGTCTGGATGCTGGCTTGGTTTAGGGTTAGGGTTATACTAGACCTGTCTAGATTCTGGCTTGGGTTAGGTTTAGGGTTAGGGTTAGACTAGACCTGTCTAGATTCTGGCTTGGGTTAGGTTTAGGGTTAGACTTGACCTGTCTGGATTCTGGCTTGGGTTAGGTTTAGGGTTAGACTAGACCTGTCTGGATGCTGGCTTGGGTTAGGTTTAGGGTTAGACTAGACCTGTCTGGATGCTGGCTTGGGTTAGGTTTAGGGTTAGGGTTAGACTAGACCTGTCTAGATTCTGGTTTGGGTTAGGTTTAGGGTTTAGACTAGACCTGTCTGGACGCTGGCTTGGGTTAGGTTTAGGGTTAGACTAGACCTGTCTGGATGCTGGCTTGGGTAAGGTTTAGGGTTAAACTAGACCTGTCTGGATGCTGGCTTGGGTTAGGTTAAGGGTTAAACTAGACCTGTCTGGATGTTGGCTTGGGTTAGGTTTAGGGTTAGACTAGACCTGTCTGGAC
Organism: Salvelinus fontinalis; assembly: GCF_029448725.1. Classification (NCBI taxonomy): domain Eukaryota; kingdom Metazoa; phylum Chordata; class Actinopteri; order Salmoniformes; family Salmonidae; genus Salvelinus; species Salvelinus fontinalis. The sequence goes on from NC_074690.1 coordinate 8,768,036, forward strand.
GCTGGATTGGGTTAGGTTTAGGGTTAGACTAGACCTGTCTGGACGCTGGCTTGGGTTATGTTTAGGGTTAGACTAGACCTGTCTCAATGCTGGCTTGGGTTAGGTTTAGGGTTAGGCTAGACCTGTCTGGATGCTGGCTTGGGTTAGGTTTAGGGTTAGACTAGACCTGTCTGGATGCTGGCTTGGGTTAGGTTAAGGGTTAGACTAGACCTGTCTGGATGCTGGCTTGGGTTAGGTTTAGAGTTACACTAGACCTGTCTGGATGCTGGCTTGGGTTAGGTTTAGGGTTAGACTAGACCTGTCTGCATGCTGGCTTGGGTTAGGTTTAGGGTTAGACTAGACCTGTCTAGATGCTGGCTTGGGTTAGGTTTAGGGTTAGATTAGACCTGTCTGGACGCTGGCTTGGGTTAGGTTTAGGGTTAGACTAGACCTGTCTGGACGCTGGCTTGGGTTAGGTTTAGGGTTAGACTAGACCTGTCTGGACGCTGGCTTGGGTTACGTTTAGATTTAGACTAGACCTGTCTGGACGTTGGCTTGGGGTAGGTTTAGGGTTAGACTAGACCTGTCTTAATGCTGGCTTGGGTTAGGTTTAGGGTTAGACTAGACCTGTCTGGATTCTGGCTTGGGTTAGGTTTAGGGTTAGACTAGACCTGTCTGGATGCAGGCTTGGGTTAGGTTCAGGGTTAGACTAGACCTGTATGGATTCTGGCTTGGGTTAGGTTTAGGGTTAGACTAGACCTGGCTGGATGCTGGCTTTGGTTAGGTTAAGGGTTAGACTAGACCTGTCTGGATGCTGGCTTGGGTTAGGTTTAGGGTTAGACTAGACCTGTCTGGATTCTGGCTTGGGTTAGGTTTAGCGTTAGACTAGACCTGTCTGGATTCTGGCTTGGGTTAGGTTTAGGGTTAGACTAGACCTGTCTAGATTCTGGCTTGGGTTAGGTTTAGGGTTAGACTAGACCTGTCTGGATGCTGGCTTGGGTTAGGTTTAGGGTTAGACTAGACCTGTCTGGATGCTGGCTTGGGTTAGGTTTAGGGTTAGACTAGACCTGTCTGGCTTGGGTTAGGTTTAGGGTTAGACTAGACCTGTCTGGACGCTGGATTGGGTTAGGTTTAGGGTTAGACTAGACCTGTCTGGACGCTGGCTTGGGTTACGTTTAGATTTAGACTAGACCTGTCTGGACGTTGGCTTGGGGTAGGTTTAGGGTTAGACTAGACCTGTCTTAATGCTGGCTTGGGTTAGGTTTAGGGTTAGACTAGACCTGTCTGGATGCTGGCTTGGGTTAGGTTTAGGGTTAGACTAGACCTGTCTGGATTCTGGCTTGGGTTAGGTTTTGGGTTAGACTGGACCTGTCTGGATGCTGGCTTGGTTTAGGTTTAGGGATAGACTAGACCTGTCTGGATTCTGGCTTTGGTTAGGTTTAGGGTTAGACTAGACCTGTCTTAATGCTGGCTTTGGTTAGGTTTAGGGTTAGACTAGACCTGTCTGGATGCTGGTTTGGGTAAGGTTTAAGGTTAGACTAGACCTGTCTAGATGCTGGCTTGGGTTAGGGTTAGTGTTAGACTAGACATGTCTGGATTCTGGCTTGGGTTAGGTTTAGGGTTAGACTAGACCTGTCTGGATGCAGGCTTAGGTTTAGGGTTAGACTAGACCTGTCTGGATTCTGGCTTGGGTTAGGTTTAGGGTTAGACTAGACCTGTCTGGATGCAAGCTTGGGTTAGGGTTAGAGTGGACCTGTCTGGATGCTGGCTTGGGTTAGGTTTAGGGTTAGACTAGACCTGTCTGGATGCTGGCTTGGGTTAGGTTTAGGGTTAGACTATACCTGTCTGGATGCTGGCTTGGGTTAGGTTTAGGGTTAGACTAGACCTGTCTGGATGCTGGCTTGGTTTAGGGTTAGGGTTATACTAGACCTGTCTAGATTCTGGCTTGGGTTAGGTTTAGGGTTAGACTAGACCTGTCTGGATGCTGGCTTGGGTTAGGTTTAGGGTTAGGGTTAGACTAGACCTGTCTAGATTCTGGTTTGGGTTAGGTTTAGGGTTTAGACTAGACCTGTCTGGATGCTGGCTTGGGTTAGGTTTAGGGTTAGACTAGACCTGTCTGGATGCTGGCTTGTGTAAGGTTTAGGGTTAAACTAGACCTGTCTGGACGCTGGCTTGCTTTAGTTTTAGGGTTAGACTAGACCTGTCTGGATGCTGTCTTGGGTTAGGTTTAGGGTTAGACTAGACCTGTCTGGATGCTGGCTTGGGTTAGGTTAAGGGTTAAACTAGACCTGTCTGGATGTTGGCTTGTGTTAGGTTTAGGGTTAGACTAGACCTGTCTAGATGCTGGCTTGGGTTAGGTTTAGGCTTAGACTAGAACTGTCTGGATGCTGGCTTGGGTTAGGTTTAGGGTTAGACTAGACCTGTCTGGACGCTGGCTTGGGTTAGGTTTAGGGTTAGACTAGACCTGTCTGGACGCTGGCTTGGGTTATGTTTAGGGTTAGACTAGACCTGTCTCAATGCTGGCTTGGGTTAGGTTTAGGGTTAGGCTAGACCTGTCTGGATGCTGGCTTGGGTTAGGTTTAGGGTTAGACTAGACCTGTCTGGATGCTGGCTTGGGTTAGGTTAAGGGTTAGACTAGACCTGTCTGGATGCTGGCTTGGGTTAGGTTTAGAGTTAGACTAGACCTGTCTGGATGCTGGCTTGGGTTAGGTTTAGGGTTAGACTAGACCTGTCTGCATGCTGGCTTGGGTTAGGTTTAGGGTTAGACTAGACCTGTCTAGATGCTGGCTTGGGTTAGGTTTAGGGTTAGATTAGACCTGTCTGGACGCTGGCTTGGGTTAGGTTTAGGGTTAGACTAGACCTGTCTGGACGCTGGCTTGGGTTAGGTTTAGGGTTAGACTATACCTGTCTGGACGCTGGCTTGGGTTACGTTTAGATTTAGACTAGACCTGTCTGGACGTTGGCTTGGGGGTAGGTTTAGGGTTAGACTAGACCTGTCTTAATGCTGGCTTGGGTTAGGTTTAGGGTTAGACTAGACCTGTCTGGATTCTGGCTTGGGTTAGGTTTAGGGTTAGACTAGACCTGTCTGGATGCAGGCTTGGGTTAGGTTTAGGGTTAGACTAGACCTGTATGGATTCTGGCTTGGGTTAGGTTTAGGGTTAGACTAGACCTGGCTGGATGCTGGGTTGGGTTAGGTTAAGGGTTAGACTAGACCTGTCTGGATGCTGGCTTGGGTTAGGTTTAGGGTTAGACTAGACCTGTCTGGATTCTGGCTTGGGTTAGGTTTAGCGTTAGACTAGACCTGTCTGGATTCTGGCTTGGGTTAGGTTTAGGGTTAGACTAGACCTGTCTAGATTCTGGCTTGGGTTAGGTTTAGGGTTAGACTAGACCTGTCTGGATGCTGGCTTGGGTTAGGTTTAGGGTTAGACTAGACCTGTCTGGATGCTGGCTTGGGTTAGGTTTAGGGTTAGACTAGACCTGTCTGGCTTGGGTTAGGTTTAGGGTTAGACTAGACCTGTCTGGACGCTGGATTGGGTTAGGTTTAGGGTTAGACTAGACCTGTCTGGACGCTGGCTTGGGTTAGGTTTAGATTTAGACTAGACCTGTCTGGATGCTGGCTTGGGTTAGGTTTAGGGATAGACTAGACCTGGCTGGACGCTGGCTTGGGTTAGGTTTAGGGTTAGACTAGACCTGTCTGGATGCTGGCTTGGGTTAGGTTTAGATTTAGACTAGACCTGTCTGGATGCTGGCTTGGGTTAGGTTTAGATTTAGACTAGACCTGTCTGGATGTTGGCTTGGGTTAGGTTTAGGGTTAGACTAGACCTGTCTAGATGCTGGCTTGGGTTAGGTTTAGGGTTAGACTAGACCTGTGTGGATATTGGCTTGGGTTAGGGTTAGGATTAGACTAGACCTGTCTAGATGCTGGCTTGGGTTAGGTTTAGGGTTAGACTAGACCTGTCTAGATGCTGGCTTGGGTTAGGTTTAGGGTTAGATTAGACCTGTCTGGACGCTGGCTTGGGTTAGGTTTAGGGTTAGACTAGACCTGTCTGGACGCTGGCTTGGGTTAGGTTTAGGGTTAGACTAGACCTGTCTGGACGCTGGCTTGGGTTACGTTTAGATTTAGACTAGACCTGTCTGGACGTTGGCTTGGGGTAGGTTTAGGGTTAGACTAGACCTGTCTTAATGCTGGCTTGGGTTAGGTTTAGGGTTAGACTAGACCTGTCTGGATTCTGGCTTGGGTTAGGTTTAGGGTTAGACTAGACCTGTCTGGATGCAGGCTTGGGTTAGGTTTAGGGTTAGACTAGACCTGTATGGATTCTGGCTTGGGTTAGGTTTAGGGTTAGACTAGACCTGTATGGATTCTGGCTTGGGTTAGGTTTAGGGTTAGACTAGACCTGTCTGGATGCAAGCTTGGGTTAGGTTTAGGGCTAGAGTGAACCTGTCTGGATGCTGGCTTGGGTTAGGTTTAGGGTTAGACTAGACCTGCCTGGATGCTGGCTTGTGTTAGGTATAGGGTTAGACTAGACCTGTCTGGATGCTGGCTTGGGTTAGGTTTAGGGTTAGACTACACCTGTCTGGTTGCTGGCTTGGGTTAGGTTTAGGGTTAGACTAGACCTGTTTGGATTCTGGCTTGGGTTAGGTTTAGGGTTAGACTAGACCTGTCTAGATAATGGCTTTGTTTAGGTTTAGGGTTAGGGTTAGACTAGACCTGTCTAGATTCTGGCTTGGGTTAGGTATAGGGTTAGACTAGACCTTTCTGGATGCTGGCTTGGGTTAGGTTTAGGGTTAGACTAGACCAGTCTGGACGCTGGCTTGGGTTAGGTTTAGGGTTAGACTAGACATGTCTGGATGCTGTCTTGGGTTAGGTTTAGGGTTAGACTAGACCTGGCTGGATGCTGGCTTGGGTTAGGTTTAGGGCTAGAGTGAACCTGTCTGGATGCTGGCTTGGGTTAGGTTTAGGGTTAGACTAGACCTGCCTGGATGCTGGCTTGTGTTAGGTATAGGGTTAGACTAGACCTGTCTGGATGCTGGCTTGGGTTAGGTTTAGGGTTAGACTAGACCTGTCTGGTTGCTGGCTTGGGTTAGGTTTAGGGTTAGACTAGACCTGTCTGGATTCTGGCTTGGGTTAGGTTTAGGGTTAGACTAGACCTGTCTAGATAATGGCTTTGTTTAGGTTTAGGGTTAGGGTTAGACTAGACCTGTCTAGATTCTGGCTTGGGTTAGGTATAGGGTTAGACTAGACCTGTCTGGATGCTGGCTTGGGTTATGTTTAGGGTTAGACTAGACCAGTCTTGACGCTGGCTTGGGTTAGGTTTAGGGTTAGACTAGACATGTCTGGATGCTGTCTTGGGTTAGGTTTAGGGTTAGACTAGACCTGGCTGGATGCTGGCTTGGGTTAGGTTAAGGGTTAGACTAGACCTGTCTGGATGCTGGCTTGGGTTAGGTTTAGGGATAGACTAGACCTGTCTGGATTCTGGCTTGGGTTAGGTTTAGCGTTAGACTAGACCTGTCTGGATGCTGCCTTGGGTTAGGTTTAGGGTTAGGGTTAGACTAGACCTGTCTAGATTCTGGCTTGGGTTAGGTTTAGGGTTAGACTAGACCTGTCTGGATGCTGGCTTGGGTTAGGTTTAGGGCTAGACTAGACCTGTCTAGATGCTGGCTTGGGTTAGGTTTAGGGTTAGACTAGACCTGTCTGGATGCTGGCTTGGGTTAGGTTTAGGGTTAAGGTTAGACCTGTCTGGAGGCTGGCTTGGGTTAGGTTTAGGGTTAGACTAGACCAGTCTGGACTCTGGCTTGGGTTAGGTTTATGGTTACCGTTAGACCTGTCTGGATGCTGGCTTGGGTTAGGTTTAGGGTTAGACTAGACCTGTCTGGATTCTGGCTTGGGTTAGGTTTTGGGTTAGACTGGACCTGTCTGGATGCTGGCTTGGTTTAGGTTTAGGGATAGACTAGACCTGTCTGGATTCTGGCTTTGGTTAGGTTTAGGGTTAGACTAGACCTGTCTTAATGCTGGCTTGGGTTAGGTTTAGGGTTAGACTAGACCTGTCTGGATGCTGGTTTGGGTAAGGTTTAAGGTTAGACTAGACCTGTCTAGATGCTGGCTTGGGTTAGGGTTAGTGTTAGACTAGACATGTCTGGATTCTGGCTTGGGTTAGGTTTAGGGTTAGACTAGACCTGTCTGGATGCAGGCTTAGGTTTAGGGTTAGACTAGACCTGTCTGGATTCTGGCTTGGGTTAGGTTTAGGGTTAGACTAGACCTGTCTGGATGAAAGCTTGGGTTAGGGTTAGAGTGGACCTGTCTGGATGCTGGCTTGGGTTAGGTTTAGGGTTAGACTAGACCTGTCTGGATGCTGGCTTGGGTTAGGTTTAGGGTTAGACTATACCTGTCTGGATGCTGGCTTGGGTTAGGTTTAGGGTTAGACTAGACCTGTCTGGATGCTGGCTTGGTTTAGGGTTAGGGTTATACTAGACCTGTCTAGATTCTGGCTTGGGTTAGGTTTAGGGTTAGGGTTAGACTAGACCTGTCTAGATTCTGGCTTGGGTTAGGTTTAGGGTTAGACTTGACCTGTCTGGATTCTGGCTTGGGTTAGGTTTAGGGTTAGACTAGACCTGTCTGGATGCTGGCTTGGGTTAGGTTTAGGGTTAGGGTTAGACTAGACCTGTCTAGATTCTGGTTTGGGTTAGGTTTAGGGTTTAGACTAGACCTGTCTGGATGCTGGCTTGGGTTAGGTTTTCGGTTAGACTAGACCTGTCTGGATGCTGGCTTGGGTAAGGTTTAGGGTTAAACTAGACCTGTCTGGATGCTGGCTTGGGTTAGGTTAAGGGTTAAACTAGACCTGTCTGGATGTTGGCTTGGGTTAGGTTTAGGGTTAGACTAGACCTGTCTGGACGCTGGCTTGGGTTAGGTTTAGGGTTAGACTAGACCTGTCTGGACGCTGGCTTGGGTTATGTTTAGGGTTAGACTAGACCTGTCTCAATGCTGGCTTGGGTTAGGTTTAGGGTTAGGCTAGACCTGTCTGGATGCTGGCTTGGGTTAGGTTTAGGGTTAGACTAGACCTGTCTGGATGCTGGCTTGGGTTAGGTTAAGGGTCAGACTAGACCTGTCTGGATGCTGGCTTGGGTTAGGTTTAGAGTTACACTAGACCTGTCTGGATGCTGGCTTGGGTTAGGTTTAGGGTTAGACTAGACCTGTCTGCATGCTGGCTTGGGTTAGGTTTAGGGTTAGACTAGACCTGTCTAGATGCTGGCTTGGGTTAGGTTTAGGGTTAGATTAGACCTGTCTGGACGCTGGCTTGGGTTAGGTTTAGGGTTAGACTAGACCTGTCTGGACGCTGGCTTGGGTTAGGTTTAGGGTTAGACTAGACCTGTCTGGACGCTGGCTTGGGTTACGTTTAGATTTAGACTAGACCTGTCTGGACGTTGGCTTGGGGTAGGTTTAGGATTAGACTAGACCTGTCTTAATGCTGGCTTGGGTTAGGTTTAGGGTTAGACTAGACCTGTCTGGATTCTGGCTTGGGTTAGGTTTAGGGTTAGACTAGACCTGTCTGGATGCAGGCTTGGGTTAGGTTCAGGGTTAGACTAGACCTGTATGGATTCTGGCTTGGGTTAGGTTTAGGGTTAGACTAGACCTGGCTGGATGCTGGCTTGGGTTAGGTTTAGGGTTAGACTAGACCTGTCTGGATGCTGGCTTGGGTTAGGTTAAGGGTTAGACTAGACCTGTCTGGATTCTGGCTTGGGTTAGGTTTAGCGTTAGACTAGACCTGTCTGGATTCTGGCTTGGGTTAGGTTTAGGGTTAGACTAGACCTGTCTAGATTCTGGCTTGGGTTAGGTTTAGGGTTAGACTAGACCTGTCTGGATGCTGGCTTGGGTTAGGTTTAGGGTTAGACTAGACCTGTCTGGATGCTGGCTTGGGTTAGGTTTAGGGTTAGACTAGACCTGTCTGGCTTGGGTTAGGTTTAGGGTTAGACTAGACCTGTCTGGACGCTGGATTGGGTTAGGTTTAGGGTTAGACTAGACCTGTCTGGACGCTGGCTTGGGTTAGGTTTAGATTTAGACTAGAACTGTCTGGATGCTGGCTTGGGTTAGGTTTAGGGATAGACTAGACCTGGCTGGACGCTGGCTTGGGTTAGGTTTAGGGTTAGACTAGACCTGTCTGGATGCTGGCTTGGGTTAGGTTTAGATTTAGACTAGACCTGTCTGGATGCTGGCTTGGGTTAGGTTTAGATTTAGACTAGACCTGTCTGGATGTTGGCTTGGGTTAGGTTTAGGGTTAGACTAGACCTGTCTAGATGCTGGCTTGGGTTAGGTTTAGGGTTAGACTAGACCTGTCTGGATATTGGCTTGGGTTAGGGTTAGGATTAGACTAGACCTGTCTAGATGCTGGCTTGGGTTAGGTTTAGGGTTAGACTAGACCTGTCTAGATGCTGGCTTGGGTTAGGTTTAGGGTTAGATTAGACCTGTCTGGACGCTGGCTTGGGTTAGGTTTAGGGTTAGACTAGACCTGTCTGGACGCTGGCTTGGGTTAGGTTTAGGGTTAGACTAGACCTGTCTGGACGCTAGCTTGGGTTACGTTTAGATTTAGACTAGACCTGTCTGGACGTTGGCTTGGGGTAGGTTTAGGGTTAGACTAGACCTGTCTTAATGCTGGCTTGGGTTAGGTTTAGGGTTAGACTAGACCTGTCTGGATTCTGGCTTGGGTTAGGTTTAGGGTTAGACTAGACCTGTCTGGATGCAGGCTTGGGTTAGGTTTAGGGTTAGACTAGACCTGTATGGATTCTGGCTTGGGTTAGGTTTAGGGTTAGACTAGACCTGTATGGATTCTGGCTTGGGTTAGGTTTAGGGTTAGACTAGACCTGTCTGGATGCAAGCTTGGGTTAGGTTTAGGGCTAGAGTGAACCTGTCTGGATGCTGGCTTGGGTTAGGTTTAGGGTTAGACTAGACCTGCCTGGATGCTGGCTTGTGTTAGGTATAGGGTTAGACTAGACCTGTCTGGATGCTGGCTTGGGTTAGGTTTAGGGTTAGACTACACCTGTCTGGTTGCTGGCTTGGGTTAGGTTTAGGGTTAGACTAGACCTGTTTGGATTCTGGCTTGGGTTAGGTTTAGGGTTAGACTAGACCTGTCTAGATAATGGCTTTGTTTAGGTTTAGGGTTAGGGTTAGACTAGACCTGTCTAGATTCTGGCTTGGGTTAGGTATAGGGTTAGACTAGACCTTTCTGGATGCTGGCTTGGGTTAGGTTTAGGGTTAGACTAGACCAGTCTGGACGCTGGCTTGGGTTAGGTTTAGGGTTAGACTAGACATGTCTGGATGCTGTCTTGGGTTAGGTTTAGGGTTAGACTAGACCTGGCTGGATGCTGGCTTGGGTTAGGTTTAGGGCTAGACTAGACCTGCCTGGATGCTGGCTTGGGTTAGGTTTAGGGTTAGACTAGACCTGCCTGGATGCTGGCTTGTGTTAGGTATAGGGTTAGACTAGACCTGTCTGGATGCTGGCTTGGGTTAGGTTTAGGGTTAGACTAGACCTGTCTGGTTGCTGGCTTGGGTTAGGTTTAGGGTTAGACTAGACCTGTCTGGATTCTGGCTTGGGTTAGGTTTAGGGTTAGACTAGACCTGTCTAGATAATGGCTTTGTTTAGGTTTATGGTTAGGGTTAGACTAGACCTGTCTAGATTCTGGCTTGGGTTAGGTATAGGGTTAGACTAGACCTGTCTGGATGCTGGCTTGGGTTATGTTTAGGGTTAGACTAGACCAGTCTGGACGCTGGCTTGGGTTAGGTTTAGGGTTAGACTAGACATGTCTGGATGCTGTCTTGGGTTAGGTTTAGGGTTAGACTAGACCTGGCTGTATGCTGGCTTGGGTTAGGTTAAAGGTTAGACTAGACCTGTCTGGATGCTGGCTTGGGTTAGGTTTAGGGATAGACTAGACCTGTCTGGATTCTGGCTTGGGTTAGGTTTAGCGTTAGACTAGACCTGTCTGGATGCTGCCTTGGGTTAGGTTTAGGGTTAGGGTTAGACTAGACCTGTCTGGATGCTGGCTTGGGTTAGGTTTAGGGCTAGACTAGACCTGTCTAGATGCTGGCTTGGGTTAGGTTTAGGGTTAGACTAGACCTGTCTGGATGCTGGCTTGGGTTAGGTTTAGGGTTAAGGTTAGACCTGTCTGGAGGCTGGCTTGGGTTAGGTTTAGGGTTAGACTAGACCAGTCTGGACTCTGGCTTGGGTTAGGTTTATGGTTACCGTTAGACCTGTCTGGATGCTGGCTTGGGTTAGGTTTAGGGTTAGACTAGACCTGTCTGGATTCTGGCTTGGGTTAGGTTTTGGGTTAGACTGGACCTGTCTGGATGCTGGCTTGGTTTAGGTTTAGGGATAGACTAGACCTTTCTGGATTCTGGCTTTGGTTAGGTTTAGGGTTAGACTAGACCTGTCTTAATGCTGGCTTGGGTTAGGTTTAGGGTTAGACTAGACCTGTCTGGATGCTGGTTTGGGTAAGGTTTAAGGTTAGACTAGACCTGTCTAGATGCTGGCTTGGGTTAGGGTTAGTGTTAGACTAGACATGTCTGGATTCTGGCTTGGGTTAGGTTTAGGGTTAGACTAGACCTGTCTGGATGCAGGCTTAGGTTTAGGGTTAGACTAGACCTGTCTGGATTCTGGCTTGGGTTAGGTTTAGGGTTAGACTAGACCTGTCTGGATGAAAGCTTGGGTTAGGGTTAGAGTGGACCTGTCTGGATGCTGGCTTGGGTTAGGTTTAGGGTTAGACTAGACCTGTCTGGATGCTGGCTTGGGTTAGGTTTAGGGTTAGACTATACCTGTCTGGATGCTGGCTTGGGTTAGGTTTAGGGTTAGACTAGACCTGTCTGGATGCTGGCTTGGTTTAGGGTTAGGGTTATACTAGACCTGTCTAGATTCTGGCTTGGGTTAGGTTTAGGGTTAGGGTTAGACTAGACCTGTCTAGATTCTGGCTTGGGTTAGGTTTAGGGTTAGACTTGACCTGTCTGGATTCTGGCTTGGGTTAGGTTTAGGGTTAGACTAGACCTGTCTGGATGCTGGCTTGGGTTAGGTTTAGGGTTAGACTAGACCTGTCTGGATGCTGGCTTGGGTTAGGTTTAGGGTTAGGGTTAGACTAGACCTGTCTAGATTCTGGTTTGGGTTAGGTTTAGGGTTTAGACTAGACCTGTCTGGACGCTGGCTTGGGTTAGGTTTAGGGTTAGACTAGACCTGTCTGGATGCTGGCTTGGGTAAGGTTTAGGGTTAAACTAGACCTGTCTGGATGCTGGCTTGGGTTAGGTTAAGGGTTAAACTAGACCTGTCTGGATGTTGGCTTGGGTTAGGTTTAGGGTTAGACTAGACCTGTCTGGACGCTGGATTGGGTTAGGTTTAGGGTTAGACTAGACCTGTCTGGACGCTGGCTTGGGTTATGTTTAGGGTTAGACTAGACCTGTCTCAATGCTGGCTTGGGTTAGGTTTAGGGTTAGGCTAGACCTGTCTGGATGCTGGCTTGGGTTAGGTTTAGGGTTAGACTAGACCTGTCTGGATGCTGGCTTGGGTTAGGTTAAGGGTTAGACTAGACCTGTCTGGATGCTGGCTTGGGTTAGGTTTAGAGTTACACTAGACCTGTCTGGATGCTGGCTTGGGTTAGGTTTAGGGTTAGACTAGACCTGTCTGCATGCTGGCTTGGGTTAGGTTTAGGGTTAGACTAGACCTGTCTAGATGCTGGCTTGGGTTAGGTTTAGGGTTAGATTAGACCTGTCTGGACGCTGGCTTGGGTTAGGTTTAGGGTTAGACTAGACCTGTCTGGACGCTGGCTTGGGTTAGGTTTAGGGTTAGACTAGACCTGTCTGGACGCTGGCTTGGGTTACGTTTAGATTTAGACTAGACCTGTCTGGACGTTGGCTTGGGGTAGGTTTAGGGTTAGACTAGACCTGTCTTAATGCTGGCTTGGGTTAGGTTTAGGGTTAGACTAGACCTGTCTGGATTCTGGCTTGGGTTAGGTTTAGGGTTAGACTAGACCTGTCTGGATGCAGGCTTGGGTTAGGTTCAGGGTTAGACTAGACCTGTATGGATTCTGGCTTGGGTTAGGTTTAGGGTTAGACTAGACCTGGCTGGATGCTGGCTTTGGTTAGGTTAAGGGTTAGACTAGACCTGTCTGGATGCTGGCTTGGGTTAGGTTTAGGGTTAGACTAGACCTGTCTGGATTCTGGCTTGGGTTAGGTTTAGCGTTAGACTAGACCTGTCTGGATTCTGGCTTGGGTTAGGTTTAGGGTTAGACTAGACCTGTCTAGATTCTGGCTTGGGTTAGGTTTAGGGTTAGACTAGACCTGTCTGGATGCTGGCTTGGGTTAGGTTTAGGGTTAGACTAGACCTGTCTGGATGCTGGCTTGGGTTAGGTTTAGGGTTAGACTAGACCTGTCTGGCTTGGGTTAGGTTTAGGGTTAGACTAGACCTGTCTGGACGCTGGATTGGGTTAGGTTTAGGGTTAGACTAGACCTGTCTGGACGCTGGCTTGGGTTAGGTTTAGATTTAGACTAGACCTGTCTGGATGCTGGCTTGGGTTAGGTTTAGGGATAGACTAGACCTGGCTGGACGCTGGCTTGGGTTAGGTTTAGGGTTAGACTAGACCTGTCTGGATGCTGGCTTGGGTTAGGTTTAGATTTAGACTAGACCTGTCTGGATGCTGGCTTGGGTTAGGTTTAGATTTAGACTAGAACTGTCTGGATGTTGGCTTGGGTTAGGTTTAGGGTTAGACTAGACCTGTCTAGATGCTGGCTTGGGTTAGGTTTAGGGTTAGACTAGACCTGTCTGGATGTTGGCTTGGGTTAGGGTTAGGATTAGACTAGACCTGTCTAGATGCTGGCTTGGGTTAGGTTTAGGGTTAGACTAGACCTGTCTAGATGCTGGCTTGGGTTAGGTTTAGGGTTAGATTAGACCTGTCTGGACGCTGGCTTGGGTTAGGTTTAGGGTTAGACTAGACCTGTCTGGACGCTGGCTTGGGTTAGGTTTAGGGTTAGACTAGACCTGTCTGGACGCTGGCTTGGGTTACGTTTAGATTTAGACTAGACCTGTCTGGACGTTGGCTTGGGGTAGGTTTAGGGTTAGACTAGACCTGTCTTAATGCTGGCTTGGGTTAGGTTTAGGGTTAGACTAGACCTGTCTGGATTCTGGCTTGGGTTAGGTTTAGGGTTAGACTAGACCTGTCTGGATGCAGGCTTGGGTTAGGTTTAGGGTTAGACTAGACCTGTATGGATTCTGGCTTGGGTTAGGTTTAGGGTTAGACTAGACCTGTATGGATTCTGGCTTGGGTTAGGTTTAGGGTTAGACTAGACCTGTCTGGATGCAAGCTTGGGTTAGGTTTAGGGCTAGAGTGAACCTGTCTGGATGCTGGCTTGGGTTAGGTTTAGGGTTAGACTAGACCTGCCTGGATGCTGGCTTGTGTTAGGTATAGGGTTAGACTAGACCTGTCTGGATGCTGGCTTGGGTTAGGTTTAGGGTTAGACTACACCTGTCTGGTTGCTGGCTTGGGTTAGGTTTAGGGTTAGACTAGACCTGGCTGGATTCTGGCTTGGGTTAGGTTTAGGGTTAGACTAGACCTGTCTAGATAATGGCTTTGTTTAGGTTTAGGGTTAGGGTTAGACTAGACCTGTCTAGATTCTGGCTTGGGTTAGGTATAGGGTTAGACTAGACCTGTCTGGATGCTGGCTTGGGTTATGTTTAGGGTTAGACTAGACCAGTCTGGACGCTGGCTTGGGTTAGGTTTAGGGTTAGACTAGACATGTCTGGATGCTGTCTTGGGTTAGGTTTAGGGTTAGACTAGACCTGGCTGGATGCTGGCTTGGGTTAGGTTAAGGGTTAGACTAGACCTGTCTGGATGCTGGCTTGGGTTAGGTTTAGGGATAGACTAGACCTGTCTGGATTCTGGCTTGGGTTAGGTTTAGCGTTAGACTAGACCTGTCTGGATGCTGCCTTGGGTTAGGTTTAGGGTTAGGGTTAGACTAGACCTGTCTAGATTCTGGCTTGGGTTAGGTTTAGGGTTAGACTAGACCTGTCTGGATGCTGGCTTGGGTTAGGTTTAGGGCTAGACTAGACCTGTCTAGATGCTGGCTTGGGTTAGGTTTAGGGTTAGACTAGACCTGTCTGGATGCTGGCTTGGGTTAGGTTTAGGGTTAAGGTTAGACCTCTCTGGAGGCTGGCTTGGGTTAGGTTTAGGGTTAGACTAGACCAGTCTGGACTCTGGCTTGGGTTAGGTTTATGGTTACCGTTAGACCTGTCTGGATGCTGGCTTGGGTTAGGTTTAGGGTTAGACTAGACCTGTCTGGATTCTGGCTTGGGTTAGGTTTTGGGTTAGACTGGACCTGTCTGGATGCTGGCTTGGTTTAGGTTTAGGGATAGACTAGACCTGTCTGGATTCTGGCTTTGGTTAGGTTTAGGGTTAGACTAGACCTGTCTTAATGCTGGCTTGGGTTAGGTTTAGGGTTAGACTAGACCTGTCTGGATGCCGGTTTGGGTAAGGTTTAAGGTTAGACTAGACCTGTCTAGATGCTGGCTTGGGTTAGGGTTAGTGTTAGACTAGACATGTCTGGATTCTGGCTTGGGTTAGGTTTAGGGTTAGACTAGACCTGTCTGGATGCAGGCTTAGGTTTAGGGTTAGACTAGACCTGTCTGGATTCTGGCTTGGGTTAGGTTTAGGGTTAGACTAGACCTGCCTGGATGCAAGCTTGGGTTAGGGTTAGAGTGGACCTGTCTGGATGCTGGCTTGGGTTAGGTTTAGGGTTAGACTAGACCTGTCTGGATGCTGGCTTGGGTTAGGTTTAGGGTTAGACTATACCTGTCTGGATGCTGGCTTGGGTTAGGTTTAGGGTTAGAGTAGACCTGTCTGGATGCTGGCTTGGTTTAGGGTTAGGGTTATACTAGACCTGTCTAGATTCTGGCTTGGGTTAGGTTTAGGGTTAGGGTTAGACTAGACCTGTCTAGATTCTGGCTTGGGTTAGGTTTAGGGTTAGACTTGACCTGTCTGGATTCTGGCTTGGGTTAGGTTTAGGGTTAGACTAGACCTGTCTGGATGCTGGCTTGGGTTAGGTTTAGGGTTAGACTAGACCTGTCTGGATGCTGGCTTGGGTTAGGTTTAGGGTTAGGGTTAGACTAGACCTGTCTAGATTCTGGTTTGGGTTAGGTTTAGGGTTTAGACTAGACCTGTCTGGATGCTGGCTTGGGTTAGGTTTAGGGTTAGACTAGACCTGTCTGGATGCTGGCTTGGGTAAGGTTTAGGGTTAAACTAGACCTGTCTGGATGCTGGCTTGGGTTAGGTTAAGGGTTAAACTAGACCTGTCTGGATGTTGGCTTGTGTTAGGTTTAGGGTTAGACTAGACCTGTCTAGATGCTGGCTTGGGTTAGGTTTAGGCTTAGACTAGAACTGTCTGGATGCTGGCTTGGGTTAGGTTTAGGGTTAGACTAGACCTGTCTGGACGCTGGCTTGGGTTAGGTTTAGGGTTAGACTAGACCTGTCTGGACGCTGGCTTGGGTTATGTTTAGGGTTAGACTAGACCTGTCTCAATGCTGGCTTGGGTTAGGTTTAGGGTTAGGCTAGACCTGTCTGGATGCTGGCTTGGGTTAGGTTTAGGGTTAGACTAGACCTGTCTGGATGCTGGCTTGGGTTAGGTTAAGGGTTAGACTAGACCTGTCTGGATGCTGGCTTGGGTTAGGTTTAGAGTTACACTAGACCTGTCTGGATGCTGGCTTGGGTTAGGTTTAGGGTTAGACTAGACCTGTCTGCATGCTGGCTTGGGTTAGGTTTAGGGTTAGACTAGACCTGTCTAGATGCTGGCTTGGGTTAGGTTTAGGGTTAGATTAGACCTGTCTGGACGCTGGCTTGGGTTAGGTTTAGGGTTAGACTAGACCTGTCTGGACGCTGGCTTGGGTTAGGTTCAGGGTTAGACTAGACCTGTCTGGACGCTGGCTTGGGTTACGTTTAGATTTAGACTAGACCTGTCTGGACGTTGGCTTGGGGTAGGTTTAGGGTTAGACTAGACCTGTCTTAATGCTGGCTTGGGTTAGGTTTAGGGTTAGACTAGACCTGTCTGGATTCTGGCTTGGGTTAGGTTTAGGGTTAGACTAGACCTGTCTGGATGCAGGCTTGGGTTAGGTTTAGGGTTAGACTAGACCTGTATGGATTCTGGCTTGGGTTAGGTTTAGGGTTAGACTAGACCTGGCTGGATGCTGGCTTGGGTTAGGTTAAGGGTTAGACTAGACCTGTCTGGATGCTGGCTTGGGTTAGGTTTAGGGTTAGACTAGACCTGTCTGGATTCTGGCTTGGGTTAGGTTTAGCGTTAGACTAGACCTGTCTGGATTCTGGCTTGGGTTAGGTTTAGGGTTAGACTAGACCTGTCTAGATTCTGGCTTGGGTTAGGTTTAGGGTTAGACTAGACCTGTCTGGATGCTGGCTTGGGTTAGGTTTAGGGTTAGACTAGACCTGTCTGGATGCTGGCTTGGGTTAGGTTTAGGGTTAGACTAGACCTGTCTGGCTTGGGTTAGGTTTAGGGTTAGACTAGACCTGTCTGGACGCTGGATTGGGTTAGGTTTAGGGTTAGACTAGACCTGTCTGGACGCTGGCTTGGGTTAGGTTTAGATTTAGACTAGACCTGTCTGGATGCTGGCTTGGGTTAGGTTTAGGGATAGACTAGACCTGGCTGGACGCTGGCTTGGGTTAGGTTTAGGGTTAGACTAGACCTGTCTGGATGCTGGCTTGGGTTAGGTTTAGATTTAGACTAGACCTGTCTGGATGCTGGCTTGGGTTAGGTTTAGATTTAGACTAGACCTGTCTGGATGTTGGCTTGGGTTAGGTTTAGGGTTAGACTAGACCTGTCTAGATGCTGGCTTGGGTTAGGTTTAGGGTTAGACTAGACCTGTCTGGATGTTGGCTTGGGTTAGGGTTAGGATTAGACTAGACCTTTCTAGATGCTGGCTTGGGTTAGGTTTAGGGTTAGACTAGACCTGTCTAGATGCTGGCTTGGGTTAGGTTTAGGGTTAGATTAGACCTGTCTGGACGCTGGCTTGGGTTAGGTTTAGGGTTAGACTAGACCTGTCTGGACGCTGGCTTGGGTTAGGTTTAGGGTTAGACTAGACCTGTCTGGACGCTGGCTTGGGTTACGTTTAGATTTAGACTAGACCTGTCTGGACGTTGGCTTGGGGTAGGTTTAGGGTTAGACTAGACCTGTCTTAATGCTGGCTTGGGTTAGGTTTAGGGTTAGACTAGACCTGTCTGGATTCTGGCTTGGGTTAGGTTTAGGGTTAGACTAGACCTGTCTGGATGCAGGCTTGGGTTAGGTTTAGGGTTAGACTAGACCTGTATGGATTCTGGCTTGGGTTAGGTTTAGGGTTAGACTAGACCTGTATGGATTCTGGCTTGGGTTAGGTTTAGGGTTAGACTAGACCTGTCTGGATGCAAGCTTGGGTTAGGTTTAGGGCTAGAGTGAACCTGTCTGGATGCTGGCTTGGGTTAGGTTTAGGGTTAGACTAGACCTGCCTGGATGCTGGCTTGTGTTAGGTATAGGGTTAGACTAGACCTGTCTGGATGCTGGCTTGGGTTAGGTTTAGGGTTAGACTACACCTGTCTGGTTGCTGGCTTGGGTTAGGTTTAGGGTTAGACTAGACCTGTCTGGATTCTGGCTTGGGTTAGGTTTAGGGTTAGACTAGACCTGTCTAGATAATGGCTTTGTTTAGGTTTAGGGTTAGGGTTAGACTAGACCTGTCTAGATTCTGGCTTGGGTTAGGTATAGGGTTAGACTAGACCAGTCTGGACGCTGGCTTGGGTTAGGTTTAGGGTTAGACTAGACATGTCTGGATGCTGTCTTGGGTTAGATTTAGGGTTAGACTAGACCTGGCTGGATGCTGGCTTGGGTTAGGTTAAGGGTTAGACTAGACCTGTCTGGATGCTTGCTTGGGTTAGGTTTAGGGTTAGACTAGACCTGTCTGGATGCTGGCTTGGGTTAGGTTTAGCGTTAGACTAGACCTGTCTGGATGCTGCCTTGGGTTAGGTTTAGGGTTAGGGTTAGACTAGACCTGTCTAGATTCTGGCTTGGGTTAGGTTTAGGGTTAGACTAGACCTGTCTGGATGCTGGCTTGGGTTAGGTTTAGGGCTAGACTAGACCTGTCTGGATGCTGGCTTTGGTTAGGTTTAGGGTTAGACTAGACCTGTCTGGATGCTGGCTTGGGTTAGGTTTAGGGTTAAGGTTAGACCTGTCTGGAGGCTGGCTTGGGTTAGGTTTAGGGTTAGACTAGACCAGTCTGGACTCTGGCTTGGGTTAGGTTTAGGGTTACCGTTAGACCTGTCTGGATGCTGGCTTGGGTTAGGTTTAGGGTTAGACTAGACCTGTCTGGATTCTGGCTTGGGTTAGGTTTTGGGTTAGACTGGACCTGTCTGGATGTTGGCTTGGTTTAGGTTTAGGGATAGACTAGACCTGTCTGGAATCTGGCTTTGGTTAGGTTTAGGGTTAGACTAGACCTGTCTTAATGCTGGCTTGGGTTAGGTTTAGGGTTAGACTAGACCTGTCTGGATGCTGGTTTGGGTAAGGTTTAAGGTTAGACTAGACCTGTCTAGATGCTGGCTTGGGTTAGGGTTAGTGTTAGACTAGACATGTCTGGATTCTGGCTTGGGTTAGGTTTAGGGTTAGACTAGACCTGTCTGGATTCTGGCTTGGGTTAGGTTTAGGGTTAGACTAGACCTGTCTGGATTCTGGCTTGGGTTAGGTTTAGGGTTAGACTAGACCTGTCTGGATGCAAGCTTGGGTTAGGGTTAGAGTGGACCTGTCTGGATGCTGGCTTGGGTTAGGTTTAGGGTTAGACTAGACCTGTCTGGATGCTGGCTTGGGTTAGGTTTAGGGTTAGACTATACCTGTCTGGATGCTGGCTTGGGTTAGGTTTAGGGTTAGACTAGACCTGTCTGGATTCTGGCTTGGGTTAGGTTTAGGGTTAGACTAGACCTGTCTAGATAATGGCTTTGTTTAGGTTTAGGGTTAGGGTTAGACTAGACCTGTCTAGATTCTGGCTTGGGTTAGGTATAGGGTTAGACTAGACCTGTCTGGATGCTGGCTTGGGTTAGGTTTAGGGTTAGACTAGACCAGTCTGGACGCTGGCTTGGGTTAGGTTTAGGGTTAGACTAGACATGTCTGGATGCTGTCTTGGGTTAGATTTAGGGTTAGACTAGACATGTCTGGATGCTGTCTTGGGTTAGGTTTAGGGTTAGACTAGACCTGTCTGGATGCTGGCTTGGGTTAGGTTTAGCGTTAGACTAGACCTGTCTGGATGCTGCCTTGGGTTAGGTTTAGGGTTAGGGTTAGACTAGACCTGTCTAGATTCTGGCTTGGGTTAGGTTTAGGGTTAGACTAGACCTGTCTGGATGCTGGCTTGGGTTACGTTTAGGGCTAGACTAGACCTGTCTGGATGCTGGCTTTGGTTAGGTTTAGGGTTAGACTAGACCTGTCTGGATGCTGGCTTGGGTTAGGTTTAGGGTTAAGGTTAGACCTGTCTGGAGGCTGGCTTGGGTTAGGTTTAGGGTTAGACTAGACCAGTCTGGACTCTGGCTTGGGTTAGGTTTAGGGTTACCGTTAGACCTGTCTGGATGCTGGCTTGGGTTAGGTTTAGGGTTAGACTAGACCTGTCTGGATTCTGGCTTGGGTTAGGTTTTGGGTTAGACTGGACCTGTCTGGATGTTGGCTTGGTTTAGGTTTAGGGATAGACTAGACCTGTCTGGAATCTGGCTTTGGTTAGGTTTAGGGTTAGACTAGACCTGTCTTAATGCTGGCTTGGGTTAGGTTTAGGGTTAGACTAGACCTGTCTGGATGCTGGTTTGGGTAAGGTTTAAGGTTAGACTAGACCTGTCTAGATGCTGGCTTGGGTTAGGGTTAGTGTTAGACTAGACATGTCTGGATTCTGGCTTGGGTTAGGTTTAGGGTTAGACTAGACCTGTCTGGATTCTGGCTTGGGTTAGGTTTAGGGTTAGACTAGACCTGTCTGGATTCTGGCTTGGGTTAGGTTTAGGGTTAGACTAGACCTGTCTGGATGCAAGCTTGGGTTAGGGTTAGAGTGGACCTGTCTGGATGCTGGCTTGGGTTAGGTTTAGGGTTAGACTAGACCTGTCTGGATGCTGGCTTGGGTTAGGTTTAGGGTTAGACTATACCTGTCTGGATGCTGGCTTGGGTTAGGTTTAGGGTTAGACTAGACCTGTCTGGATGCTGGCTTGGTTTAGGGTTAGGGTTATACTAGACCTGTCTAGATTCTGGCTTGGGTTAGGTTTAGGGTTAGGGTTAGACTAGACCTGTCTAGATTCTGGCTTGGGTTAGGTTTAGGGTTAGACTTGACCTGTCTGGATTCTGGCTTGGGTTAGGTTTAGGGTTAGATTAGACCTGTCTGGATGCTGGCTTGGGTTAGGTTTAGGGTTAGACTAGACCTGTCTGGATGCTGGCTTGGGTTAGGTTTAGGGTTAGGGTTAGACTAGACCTGTCTAGATTCTGGTTTGGGTTAGGTTTAGGGTTTAGACTAGACCTGTCTGGATGCTGGCTTGGGTTAGGTTTAGGGTTAGACTAGACCTGTCTGGATGCTGGCTTGGGTAAGGTTTAGGGTTAAACTAGACCTGTCTGGACGCTGGCTTGCTTTAGGTTTAGGGTTAGACTAGACCTGTCTGGATGCTGTCTTGGGTTAGGTTTAGGGTTAGACTAGACCTGTCTGGATGCTGGCTTGGGTTAGGTTAAGGGTTAAACTAGACCTGTCTGGATGTTGGCTTGTGTTAGGTTTAGGGTTAGACTAGACCTGTCTGGATGCAAGCTTGGGTTAGGTTTAGGGCTAGAGTGAACCTGTCTGGATGCTGGCTTGGGTTAGGTTTAGGGTTAGACTAGACCTGCCTGGATGCTGGCTTGTGTTAGGTATAGGGTTAGACTAGACCTGTCTGGATGCTGGCTTGGGTTAGGTTTAGGGTTAGACTACACCTGTCTGGTTGCTGGCTTGGGTTAGGTTTAGGGTTAGGCTAGACCTGTCTGGATTCTGGCTTGGGTTAGGTTTAGGGTTAGACTAGACCTGTCTAGATAATGGCTTTGTTTAGGTTTAGGGTTAGGGTTAGACTAGACCTGTCTAGATTCTGGCTTGGGTTAGGTATAGGGTTAGACTAGACCTGTCTGGATGCTGGCTTGGGTTAGGTTTAGGGTTAGACTAGACCAGTCTGGACGCTGGCTTGGGTTAGGTTTAGGGTTAGACTAGACCTGTCTGGATTCTGGCTTGGGTTAGGTTTAGCGTTAGACTAGAGCTATCTGGATGCTGCCTTGGGTTAGGTTTAGGGTTAGGGTTAGACTAGACCTGTCTAGATTCTGGCTTGGGTTAGGTTTAGGGTTAGACTAGACCTGTCTGGATGCTGGCTTGGGTTAGGTTTAGGGCTAGACTAGACCTGTCTGGATGCTGGCTTGGGTTAGGTTTAGGGTTAGACTAGACCTGTCTGGATTCTGGCTTGGGTTAGGTTTAGCGTTAGACTAGACCTGTCTGGATGCTGCCTTGGGTTAGGTTTAGGGTTAGGGTTAGACTAGACCTGTCTAGATTCTGGCTTGGGTTAGGTTTAGGGTTAGACTAGACCTGTCTGGATGCTGGCTTGGGTTAGGTTTAGGGTTAGGGTTAGACTAGACCTGTCTAGATTCTGGTTTGGGTTAGGTTTAGGGTTTAGACTAGACCTGTCTGGATGCTGGCTTGGGTTAGGTTTAGGGTTAGACTAGACCTGTCTGGATGCTGGCTTGGGTAAGGTTTAGGGTTAAACTAGACCTGTCTGGACGCTGGCTTGCTTTAGGTTTAGGGTTAGACTAGAACTGTCTGGATGCTGTCTTGGGTTAGGTTTAGGGTTAGACTAGACCTGTCTGGATGCTGTCTTGGGTTAGGTTAAGGGTTAAACTAGACCTGTCTGGATGTTGGCTTGTGTTAGGTTTAGGGT
Source organism: Salvelinus fontinalis (assembly GCF_029448725.1). NCBI lineage: Eukaryota > Metazoa > Chordata > Actinopteri > Salmoniformes > Salmonidae > Salvelinus > Salvelinus fontinalis. Next base: position 8,789,960 of record NC_074690.1, read on the forward strand.
TAGACTAGACCTGTCTGGATGCAAGCTTGGGTTAGGTTTAGGGCTAGAGTGAACCTGTCTGGATGCTGGCTTGGGTTAGGTTTAGGGTTAGACTAGACCTGCCTGGATGCTGGCTTGTGTTAGGTATAGGGTTAGACTAGACCTGTCTGGATGCTGGCTTGGGTTAGGTTTAGGGTTAGACTACACCTGTCTGGTTGCTGGCTTGGGTTAGGTTTAGGGTTAGACTAGACCTGTCTGGATTCTGACTTGGGTTAGGTTTAGGGTTAGACTAGACCTGTCTAGATAATGGCTTTGTTTAGGTTTAGGGTTAGGGTTAGACTAGACCTGTCTAGATTCTGGCTTGGGTTAGGTATAGGGTTAGACTAGACCTGTCTGGATGCTGGCTTGGGTTAGGTTTAGGGTTAGACTAGACCAGTCTGGACGCTGGCTTGGGTTAGGTTTAGGGTTAGACTAGACCTGTCTGGATTCTGGCTTGGGTTAGGTTTAGCGTTAGACTAGACCTATCTGGATGCTGCCTTGGGTTAGGTTTAGGGTTAGGGTTAGACTAGACCTGTCTAGATTCTGGCTTGGGTTAGGTTTAGGGTTAGACTAGACCTGTCTGGATGCTGGCTTGGGTTAGGTTTAGGGCTAGACTAGACCTGTCTGGATGCTGGCTTGGGTTAGGTTTAGGGTTAGACTAGACCTGTCTGGATTCTGGCTTGGGTTAGGTTTAGCGTTAGACTAGACCTGTCTGGATGCTGCCTTGGGTTAGGTTTAGGGTTAGGGTTAGACTAGACCTGTCTAGATTCTGGCTTGGGTTAGGTTTAGGGTTAGACTAGACCTGTCTGGATGCTGGCTTGGGTTAGGTTTAGGGCTAGACTAGACCTGTCTGGATGCTGGCTTGGGTTAGGTTTAGGGTTAGACTAGACCTGTTTGGATGCTGGCTTGGGTTAGGTTTAGGGTTAAGGTTAGACCTGTCTGGAGGCTGGCTTGGGTTAGGTTTAGGGTTAGACTAGACCAGTCTGGACTCTGGCTTGGGTTAGGTTTAGGGTTACCGTTAGACCTGTCTGGATGCTGGCTTGGGTTAGGTTTAGGGTTAGACTAGACCTGTCTGGATTCTGGCTTGGGTTAGGTTTTGGGTTAGACTGGACCTGTCTGGATGTTGGCTTGGTTTAGGTTTAGGGATAGACTAGACCTGTCTGGAATCTGGCTTTGGTTAGGTTTAGGGTTAGACTAGACCTGTCTTAATGCTGGCTTGGGTTAGGTTTAGGGTTAGACTAGACCTGTCTGGATGCTGGTTTGGGTAAGGTTTAAGGTTAGACTAGACCTGTCTAGATGCTGGCTTGGGTTAGGGTTAGTGTTAGACTAGACATGTCTGGATTCTGGCTTGGGTTAGGTTTAGGGTTAGACTAGACCTGTCTGGATTCTGGCTTGGGTTAGGTTTAGGGTTAGACTAGACCTGTCTGGATTCTGGCTTGGGTTAGGTTTAGGGTTAGACTAGACCTGTCTGGATGCAAGCTTGGGTTAGGGTTAGAGTGGACCTGTCTGGATGCTGGCTTGGGTTAGATTTAGGGTTAGACTAGACCTGTCTGGATGCTGGCTTGGGTTAGGTTTAGGGTTAGACTATACCTGTCTGGATGCTGGCTTGGGTTAGGTTTAGGGTTAGACTAGACCTGTCTGGATGCTGGCTTGGTTTAGGGTTAGGGTTATACTAGACCTGTCTAGATTCTGGCTTGGGTTAGGTTTAGGGTTAGGGTTAGACTAGACCTGTCTAGATTCTGGCTTGGGTTAGGTTTAGGGTTAGACTTGACCTGTCTGGATTCTGGCTTGGGTTAGGTTTAGGGTTAGATTAGACCTGTCTGGATGCTGGCTTGGGTTAGGTTTAGGGTTAGACTAGACCTGTCTGGATGCTGGCTTGGGTTAGGTTTAGGGTTAGGGTTAGACTAGACCTGTCTAGATTCTGGTTTGGGTTAGGTTTAGGGTTTAGACTAGACCTGTCTGGATGCTGGCTTGGGTTAGGTTTAGGGTTAGACTAGACCTGTCTGGATGCTGGCTTGGGTAAGGTTTAGGGTTAAACTAGACCTGTCTGGACGCTGGCTTGCTTTAGGTTTAGGGTTAGACTAGACCTGTCTGGATGCTGTCTTGGGTTAGGTTTAGGGTTAGACTAGACCTGTCTGGATGCTGGCTTGGGTTAGGTTAAGGGTTAAACTAGACCTGTCTGGATGTTGGCTTGTGTTAGGTTTAGGGTTAGACTAGACCTGTCTAGATGCTGGCTTGAGTTAGGTTTAGGCTTAGACTAGAACTGTCTGGATGCTGGCTTGGGTTAGGTTTAGGGTTAGACTAGACCTGTCTGGACGCTGGCTTGGGTTAGGTTTAGGGTTAGACTAGACCTGTCTGGACGCTGGCTTGGGTTATGTTTAGGGTTAGACTAGACCTGTCTCAATGCTGGCTTGGGTTAGGTTTAGGGTTAGGCTAGACCTGTCTGGATGCTGGCTTGGGTTAGGTTTAGGGTTAGACTAGACCTGTCTGGTTGCTGGCTTGGGTTAGGTTTAGGGTTAGGGTTAGACTAGACCTGTCTGGTTGCTGGCTTGGGTTAGGTTTAGGGTTAGACTAGACCTGTCTGGATTCTGGCTTGGGTTAGGTTTAGGGTTAGACTAGACCTGTCTAGATAATGGCTTTGTTTAGGTTTAGGGTTAGGGTTAGACTAGACCTGTCTAGATTCTGGCTTGGGTTAGGTATAGGGTTAGACTAGACCTGTCTGGATGCTGGCTTGGGTTAGGTTTAGGGTTAGACTAGACCTGTCTAGATGCTGGCTTGGGTTAGGTTAAGGGTTAGACTAGACCTGTCTGGATGCTGGCTTGGGTTAGGTTTAGAGTTAGACTAGACCTGTCTGGATGCTGGCTTGGGTTAGGTTTAGGGTTAGACTAGACCTGTCTGCATGCTGGCTTGGGTTAGGTTTAGGGTTAGACTAGACCTGTCTGGATGCTGGCTTGGGTTAGGTTTAGCGTTAGACTAGACCTGTCTGGATGCTGGCTTGGGTTAGGTTTAGGTTTAGGGTTAGACTAGACCTGTCTAGATTCTGGCTTGGGTTAGGTTTAGGGTTAGACTAGACCTGTCTGGATTCTGGCTTGGGTTAGGTTTAGGGTTAGACTAGACCTGTCTGGATGCTGGCTTGGGTTAGGTTTAGGGTTAGACTAGACCTGTCTGGATGCTGGCTTGGGTTAGGTTTAGAGTTAGACTAGACCTGTCTGGATGCTGGCTTGGGCTAGGTTAAGGGTTAGACTAGACCTGTCTGGATTCTGGCTTGGGTTAGGTTTAGGGTTAGGGTTAGACTAGACCTGTCTAGATTCTGTTTTGGGTTAGGTTTAGGGTTTAGACTAGACCTGTCTGGATGCTGGCTTGGGTTAGGTTTAGGGTTAGACTAGACCTGTCTGGATGCTGGCTTGGGTAAGGTTTAGGGTTAAACTAGACCTGTCTGGACGCTGGCTTGCGTGAGGTTTAGGGTTAGACTAGACCTGTCTGGATGCTGGCTTGGGTTAGGTTTAGGGTTAGACTAGACCTGTCTGGATGCTGGCTTGGGTTAGGTTAAGGGTTAGACTAGACCTGTCTGGATGCTGGCTTGGGTTAGGTTAAGGGTTAGACTACACCTGTCTAGATGCTGGCTTGGGTTAGGTTTAGGGTTAGACTAGACCTGTCTGAATGCTGGCTTGGGTTAGGTTTAGGGTTAGACTAGACCTGTCTGGGTGCTGGCTTGGGTTAGGTTTAGGGTTAGACTAGACCTGTCTGGACGCTGGCTTGGGTTAGGTTTAGGGTTAGACTAGTCCTGTCTGGACGCTGGCTTGGGTTATGTTCAGGGTTAGACTAGACCTGTCTGGATGCTGGCTTGGGTTAGGTTTAGGGTAAGACTAGACCTGTCTGGACGCTGGCTTGGGTTAGGTTTAGGGTTAGACTAGACCTGTCTGAATGCTGGCTTGGGTTAGGTTTAGGGTTAGACTAGACCTCTCTGGATGCTGGCTTGGGTTAGGTTAAGGGTTAGACTAGACCTGTTTGGATGCTGGCTTGGGTTAGGTTTAGGGTTAGGGTTAGACTAGACCTGTCTGGATGTTGGCTTGGGTTAGGTTTAGGTTTAGGGTTAGACTAGACCTGTCTGGATGCTTGCTTGGGTTAGGTTTAGGGTTAGACTAGACCTGTCTGGATGCTGGCTTGGGTTAGGTTTAGGGTTAGACTAGACCTGTCTGGATGCTGGCTTGGGTTAGGTTTAGGGTTAGACTAGACCTGTCTTAATGCTGGCTCGGGTTAGGTTTAGGGTTAGACTAGACCTGTCTGGATGCTGGCTTGGGTTAGGTTTAGGGTTAGACTAGACCTGTCTGGATGCTGGCTTGGGTTAGGTTTAGGTTTAGACTAGACCTGTCTAGATGCTGGCTTGGGTTAGGTTAAGGGTTAGACTAGACCTGTCTGGATGCTGGCTTGGGTTAGGTTTAGAGTTAGACTAGACCTGTCTGGATGCTGGCTTGGGTGAGGTTTAGGGTTAAACTAGACCTGTCTGGATGTTGGCTTGTGTTAGGTTTAGGGTTAGACTAGACCTGTCTAGATGCTGGCTTGTGTTAGGTTTAGGCTTAGACTAGAACTGTCTGGATGCTGGCTTGGGTTAGGTTTAGGGTTAGACTAGACCTGTCTGGACGCTGGCTTGGGTTAGGTTTAGGGTTAGACTAGACCTGTCTGGACGCTGGCTTGGGTTTTGTTTAGGGTTAGACTAGACCTGTCTCAATGCTGGCTTGGGTTAGGTTTAGGGTTAGGCTAGACCTGTCTGGATGCTGGCTTGGGTTAGGTTTAGGGTTATACTAGACCTGTCTGGATTCTGGCTTGGGTTAGGTTTAGGGTTAGACTAGACCTGTCTAGATAATGGCTTTGTTTAGGTTTAGGGTTAGGGTTAGACTAGACCTGTCTAGATTCTGGCTTGGGTTAGGTACAGGGTTAGACTAGACCTGTCTGGATGCTGGCTTGGGTTAGGTTTAGGGTTAGACTAGACCTGTCTAGATGCTGGCTTGGGTTAGGTTAAGGGTTAGACTAGACCTGTCTGGATGCTGGCTTGGGTTAGGTTTAGAGTTAGACTAGACCTGTCTGGATTCTGGCTTGGGTTAGGTTTAGGGTTAGACTAGACCTGTCTAGATAATGGCTTTGTTTAGGTTTAGGGTTAGGGTTAGACTAGACCTGTCTAGATTCTGGCTTGGGTTAGGTATAGGGTTAGACTAGACCTGTCTGGATGCTGGCTTGGGTTAGGTTTAGGGTTAGACTAGACCTGTCTAGATGCTGGCTTGGGTTAGGTTAAGGGTTAGACTAGACCTGTCTGGATGCTGGCTTGGGTTAGGTTTAGAGTTAGACTAGACCTGTCTGGATGCTGGCTTGGGTTAGGTTTAGGGTTAGACTAGACCTGTCTGCATGCTGGCTTGGGTTAGGTTTAGGGTTAGGGTAGACCTGTCTGAATGCTGGCTTGGGTTAGGTTTAGGGTTAGACTAGACCTGTCTGGGTGCTGGCTTGGGTTAGGTTTAGGGTTAGACTAGACCTGTCTGGACGCTGGCTTGGGTTAGGTTTAGGGTTAGACTAGTCCTGTCTGGACGCTGGCTTGGGTTATGTTCAGGGTTAGACTAGACCTGTCTGGATGCTGGCTTGGGTTAGGTTTAGGGTAAGACTAGACCTGTCTGGACGCTGGCTTGGGTTAGGTTTAGGGTTAGACTAGACCTGTCTGAATGCTGGCTTGGGTTAGGTTTAGGGTTAGACTAGACCTCTCTGGATGCTGGCTTGGGTTAGGTTAAGGGTTAGACTAGACCTGTTTGGATGCTGGCTTGGGTTAGGTTTAGGGTTAGGGTTAGACTAGACCTGTCTGGATGTTGGCTTGGGTTAGGTTTAGGTTTAGGGTTAGACTAGACCTGTCTGGATGCTTGCTTGGGTTAGGTTTAGGGTTAGACTAGACCTGTCTGGATGCTGGCTTGGGTTAGGTTTAGGGTTAGACTAGACCTGTCTGGATGCTGGCTTGGGTTAGGTTTAGGGTTAGACTAGACCTGTCTTAATGCTGGCTCGGGTTAGGTTTAGGGTTAGACTAGACCTGTCTGGATGCTGGCTTGGGTTAGGTTTAGGGTTAGACTAGACCTGTCTGGATGCTGGCTTGGGTTAGGTTTAGGTTTAGACTAGACCTGTCTAGATGCTGGCTTGGGTTAGGTTAAGGGTTAGACTAGACCTGTCTGGATGCTGGCTTGGGTTAGGTTTAGAGTTAGACTAGACCTGTCTGGATGCTGGCTTGGGTGAGGTTTAGGGTTAAACTAGACCTGTCTGGATGTTGGCTTGTGTTAGGTTTAGGGTTAGACTAGACCTGTCTAGATGCTGGCTTGTGTTAGGTTTAGGCTTAGACTAGAACTGTCTGGATGCTGGCTTGGGTTAGGTTTAGGGTTAGACTAGACCTGTCTGGACGCTGGCTTGGGTTAGGTTTAGGGTTAGACTAGACCTGTCTGGACGCTGGCTTGGGTTTTGTTTAGGGTTAGACTAGACCTGTCTCAATGCTGGCTTGGGTTAGGTTTAGGGTTAGGCTAGACCTGTCTGGATGCTGGCTTGGGTTAGGTTTAGGGTTATACTAGACCTGTCTGGATTCTGGCTTGGGTTAGGTTTAGGGTTAGACTAGACCTGTCTAGATAATGGCTTTGTTTAGGTTTAGGGTTAGGGTTAGACTAGACCTGTCTAGATTCTGGCTTGGGTTAGGTACAGGGTTAGACTAGACCTGTCTGGATGCTGGCTTGGGTTAGGTTTAGGGTTAGACTAGACCTGTCTAGATGCTGGCTTGGGTTAGGTTAAGGGTTAGACTAGACCTGTCTGGATGCTGGCTTGGGTTAGGTTTAGAGTTAGACTAGACCTGTCTGGATTCTGGCTTGGGTTAGGTTTAGGGTTAGACTAGACCTGTCTAGATAATGGCTTTGTTTAGGTTTAGGGTTAGGGTTAGACTAGACCTGTCTAGATTCTGGCTTGGGTTAGGTATAGGGTTAGACTAGACCTGTCTGGATGCTGGCTTGGGTTAGGTTTAGGGTTAGACTAGACCTGTCTAGATGCTGGCTTGGGTTAGGTTAAGGGTTAGACTAGACCTGTCTGGATGCTGGCTTGGGTTAGGTTTAGAGTTAGACTAGACCTGTCTGGATGCTGGCTTGGGTTAGGTTTAGGGTTAGACTAGACCTGTCTGCATGCTGGCTTGGGTTAGGTTTAGGGTTAGACTAGACCTGTCTGGATGCTGGCTTGGGTTAGGTTTAGCGTTAGACTAGACCTGTCTGGATGCTGGCTTGGGTTAGGTTTAGGTTTAGGGTTAGACTAGACCTGTCTAGATTCTGGCTTGGGTTATGTTAAGGGTTAGACTAGACCTGTCTGGATTCTGGCTTGGGTTAGGTTTAGGGTTAGACTAGACCTGTCTGGATGCTGGCTTGGGTTAGGTTTAGGGTTAGACTAGACCTGTCTGGATGCTGGCTTGGGTTAGGTTTAGGGTTAGACTAGACCTGTCTGGGTGCTGGCTTGGGTTAGGTTTAGGGTTAGACTAGACCTGTCTGGACGCTGGCTTGGGTTAGGTTTAGGGTTAGACTAGTCCTGTCTGGACGCTGGCTTGGGTTATGTTCAGGGTTAGACTAGACCTGTCTGGATGCTGGCTTGGGTTAGGTTTAGGGTAAGACTAGACCTGTCTGGACGCTGGCTTGGGTTAGGTTTAGGGTTAGACTAGACCTGTCTGAATGCTGGCTTGGGTTAGGTTTAGGGTTAGACTAGACCTCTCTGGATGCTGGCTTGGGTTAGGTTAAGGGTTAGACTAGACCTGTTTGGATGCTGGCTTGGGTTAGGTTTAGGGTTAGGGTTAGACTAGACCTGTCTGGATGTTGGCTTGGGTTAGGTTTAGGTTTAGGGTTAGACTAGACCTGTCTGGATGCTTGCTTGGGTTAGGTTTAGGGTTAGACTAGACCTGTCTGGATGCTGGCTTGGGTTAGGTTTAGGGTTAGACTAGACCTGTCTGGATGCTGGCTTGGGTTAGGTTTAGGGTTAGACTAGACCTGTCTTAATGCTGGCTCGGGTTAGGTTTAGGGTTAGACTAGACCTGTCTGGATGCTGGCTTGGGTTAGGTTTAGGGTTAGACTAGACCTGTCTGGATGCTGGCTTGGGTTAGGTTTAGGTTTAGACTAGACCTGTCTAGATGCTGGCTTGGGTTAGGTTAAGGGTTAGACTAGACCTGTCTGGATGCTGGCTTGGGTTAGGTTTAGAGTTAGACTAGACCTGTCTGGATGCTGGCTTGGGTGAGGTTTAGGGTTAAACTAGACCTGTCTGGATGTTGGCTTGTGTTAGGTTTAGGGTTAGACTAGACCTGTCTAGATGCTGGCTTGTGTTAGGTTTAGGCTTAGACTAGAACTGTCTGGATGCTGGCTTGGGTTAGGTTTAGGGTTAGACTAGACCTGTCTGGACGCTGGCTTGGGTTAGGTTTAGGGTTAGACTAGACCTGTCTGGACGCTGGCTTGGGTTTTGTTTAGGGTTAGACTAGACCTGTCTCAATGCTGGCTTGGGTTAGGTTTAGGGTTAGGCTAGACCTGTCTGGATGCTGGCTTGGGTTAGGTTTAGGGTTATACTAGACCTGTCTGGATTCTGGCTTGGGTTAGGTTTAGGGTTAGACTAGACCTGTCTAGATAATGGCTTTGTTTAGGTTTAGGGTTAGGGTTAGACTAGACCTGTCTAGATTCTGGCTTGGGTTAGGTACAGGGTTAGACTAGACCTGTCTGGATGCTGGCTTGGGTTAGGTTTAGGGTTAGACTAGACCTGTCTAGATGCTGGCTTGGGTTAGGTTAAGGGTTAGACTAGACCTGTCTGGATGCTGGCTTGGGTTAGGTTTAGAGTTAGACTAGACCTGTCTGGATTCTGGCTTGGGTTAGGTTTAGGGTTAGACTAGACCTGTCTAGATAATGGCTTTGTTTAGGTTTAGGGTTAGGGTTAGACTAGACCTGTCTAGATTCTGGCTTGGGTTAGGTATAGGGTTAGACTAGACCTGTCTGGATGCTGGCTTGGGTTAGGTTTAGGGTTAGACTAGACCTGTCTAGATGCTGGCTTGGGTTAGGTTAAGGGTTAGACTAGACCTGTCTGGATGCTGGCTTGGGTTAGGTTTAGAGTTAGACTAGACCTGTCTGGATGCTGGCTTGGGTTAGGTTTAGGGTTAGACTAGACCTGTCTGCATGCTGGCTTGGGTTAGGTTTAGGGTTAGACTAGACCTGTCTGGATGCTGGCTTGGGTTAGGTTTAGCGTTAGACTAGACCTGTCTGGATGCTGGCTTGGGTTAGGTTTAGGTTTAGGGTTAGACTAGACCTGTCTAGATTCTGGCTTGGGTTATGTTAAGGGTTAGACTAGACCTGTCTGGATTCTGGCTTGGGTTAGGTTTAGGGTTAGACTAGACCTGTCTGGATGCTGGCTTGGGTTAGGTTTAGGGTTAGACTAGACCTGTCTGGATGCTGGCTTGGGTTAGGTTTAGAGTTAGACTAGACCTGTCTGGATGCTGGCTTGGGCTAGGTTTAGGGTTAGACTAGACCTGTCTGGATTCTGGCTTGGGTTAGGTTTAGGGTTAGGGTTAGACTAGACCTGTCTAGATTCTGTTTTGGGTTAGGTTTAGGGTTTAGACTAGACCTGTCTGGATGCTGGCTTGGGTTAGGTTTAGGGTTAGACTAGACCTGTCTGGATGCTGGCTTGGGTTAGGTTTAGGGTTATACTAGACCTGTCTGGATGCTGGCTTGGGTTAGGTTTAGGGTTAGACTAGACCTGTCTTAATGCTGGCTCGGGTTAGGTTTAGGGTTAGACTAGACCTGTCTGGATGCTGGCTTGGGTTAGGTTTAGGGTTAGACTAGACCTGTCTGGATGCTGGCTTGGGTTAGGTTTAGGTTTAGACTAGACCTGTCTAGATGCTGGCTTGGGTTAGGTTAAGGGTTAGACTAGACCTGTCTGGATGCTGGCTTGGGTTAGGTTTAGAGTTAGACTAGACCTGTCTGGATGCTGGCTTGGGTGAGGTTTAGGGTTAAACTAGACCTGTCTGGATGTTGGCTTGTGTTAGGTTTAGGGTTAGACTAGACCTGTCTAGATGCTGGCTTGTGTTAGGTTTAGGCTTAGACTAGAACTGTCTGGATGCTGGCTTGGGTTAGGTTTAGGGTTAGACTAGACCTGTCTGGACGCTGGCTTGGGTTAGGTTTAGGGTTAGACTAGACCTGTCTGGACGCTGGCTTGGGTTTTGTTTAGGGTTAGACTAGACCTGTCTCAATGCTGGCTTGGGTTAGGTTTAGGGTTAGGCTAGACCTGTCTGGATGCTGGCTTGGGTTAGGTTTAGGGTTAGACTAGACCTGTCTGGATTCTGGCTTGGGTTAGGTTTAGGGTTAGACTAGACCTGTCTAGATAATGGCTTTGTTTAGGTTTAGGGTTAGGGTTAGACTAGACCTGTCTAGATTCTGGCTTGGGTTAGGTACAGGGTTAGACTAGACCTGTCTGGATGCTGGCTTGGGTTAGGTTTAGGGTTAGACTAGACCTGTCTAGATGCTGGCTTGGGTTAGGTTAAGGGTTAGACTAGACCTGTCTGGATGCTGGCTTGGGTTAGGTTTAGAGTTAGACTAGACCTGTCTGGATTCTGGCTTGGGTTAGGTTTAGGGTTAGACTAGACCTGTCTAGATAATGGCTTTGTTTAGGTTTAGGGTTAGGGTTAGACTAGACCTGTCTAGATTCTGGCTTGGGTTAGGTATAGGGTTAGACTAGACCTGTCTGGATGCTGGCTTGGGTTAGGTTTAGGGTTAGACTAGACCTGTCTAGATGCTGGCTTGGGTTAGGTTAAGGGTTAGACTAGACCTGTCTGGATGCTGGCTTGGGTTAGGTTTAGAGTTAGACTAGACCTGTCTGGATGCTGGCTTGGGTTAGGTTTAGGGTTAGACTAGACCTGTCTGCATGCTGGCTTGGGTTAGGTTTAGGGTTAGACTAGACCTGTCTGGATGCTGGCTTGGGTTAGGTTTAGCGTTAGACTAGACCTGTCTGGATGCTGGCTTGGGTTAGGTTTAGGTTTAGGGTTAGACTAGACCTGTCTAGATTCTGGCTTGGGTTATGTTAAGGGTTAGACTAGACCTGTCTGGATTCTGGCTTGGGTTAGGTTTAGGGTTAGACTAGACCTGTCTGGATGCTGGCTTGGGTTAGGTTTAGGGTTAGACTAGACCTGTCTGGATGCTGGCTGGGGTTAGGTTTAGAGTTAGACTAGACCTGTCTGGATGCTGGCTTGGGCTAGGTTTAGGGTTAGACTAGACCTGTCTGGATTCTGGCTTGGGTTAGGTTTAGGGTTAGGGTTAGACTAGACCTGTCTAGATTCTGTTTTGGGTTAGGTTTAGGGTTTAGACTAGACCTGTCTGGATGCTGGCTTGGGTTAGGTTTAGGGTTAGACTAGACCTGTCTGGATGCTGGCTTGGGTAAGGTTTAGGGTTAAACTAGACCTCTCTGGACGCTGGCTTGCGTGAGGTTTAGGGTTAGACTAGACCTGTCTGGATGCTGGCTTGGGTTAGGTTTAGGGTTAAACTAGACCTGTCTGGATGCTGGCTTGGGTTAGGTTAAGGGTTAGACTAGACCTGTCTGGATGCTGGCTTGGGTTAGGTTAAGGGTTAGACTAGACCTGTCTAGATGCTGGCTTGGGTTAGGTTTAGGGTTAGACTAGACCTGTCTGAATGCTGGCTTGGGTTAGGTTTAGGGTTAGACTAGACCTGTCTGGGTGCTGGCTTGGGTTAGGTTTAGGGTTAGACTAGACCTGTCTGGACGTTGGCTTGGGTTAGGTTTAGGGTTAGACTAGACCTGTCTGGACGCTGGCTTGGGTTATGTTCAGGGTTAGACTAGACCTGTCTGGATGCTGGCTTGGGTTAGGTTTAGGGTAAGACTAGACCTGTCTGGACGCTGGCTTGGGTTAGGTTTAGGGTTAGACTAGACCTGTCTGGATGCTGGCTTGGGTTAGGTTTAGGGATAGACTAGACCTGTCTGGATGCTGGCTTGGGTTAGGTTTAGGGTTAGACTAGACCTCTCTGGATGCTGGCTTGGGTTAGGTTAAGGGTTAGACTAGACCTGTTTGGATGCTGGCTTGGGTTAGGTTTAGGGTTAGGGTTAGACTAGACCTGTCTGGATGTTGGCTTGGGTTAGGTTTAGGGTTAGGGTTAGACTAGACCTGTCTGGATGTTGGCTTGGGTTAGGTTTAGGGTTAGATTAGACCTGTCTGGATGCTGGCTTGGGTTAGGTTTAGGGTTAGACTAGACCCGTCTGGATGCTGGCTTGGGTTAGGTTTAGGGTTAGGGTTAGACTAGACCTGTCTAGATTCTGGTTTGGGTTAGGTTTAGGGTTTAGACTAGACCTGTCTGGATGCTGGCTTGGGTTAGGTTTAGGGTTAGACTAGACCTGTCTGGATGCTGGCTTGGGTAAGGTTTAGGGTTAAACTAGACCTGTCTGGACGCTGGCTTGCTTTAGGTTTAGGGTTAGACTAGACCTGTCTGGATGCTGTCTTGGGTTAGGTTTAGGGTTAGACTAGACCTGTCTGGATGCTGGCTTGGGTTAGGTTAAGGGTTAAACTAGACCTGTCTGGATATTGGCTTGTGTTAGGTTTAGGGTTAGACTAGACCTGTCTAGATGCTGGCTTGGGTTAGGTTTAGGCTTAGACTAGACCTGTCTGGATGCTGGCTTGGGTTAGGTTTAGGGTTAGACTAGACCTGTCTGGACGCTGGCTTGGGTTAGGTTTAGGGTTAGACTAGACCTGTCTGGACGCTGGCTTGGGTTATGTTTAGGGTTAGACTAGACCTGTCTCAATGCTGGCTTGGGTTAGGTTTAGGGTTAGGCTAGACCTGTCTGGATGCTGGCTTGGGTTAGGTTTAGGGTTAGACTAGACCTGTCTGGTTGCTGGCTTGGGTTAGGTTTAGGGTTAGGGTTAGACTAGACCTGTCTGGTTGCTGGCTTGGGTTAGGTTTAGGGTTAGACTAGACCTGTCTGGATTCTGGCTTGGGTTAGGTTTAGGGTTAGACTAGACCTGTCTAGATAATGGCTTTGTTTAGGTTTAGGGTTAGGGTTAGACTAGACCTGTCTAGATTCTGGCTTGGGTTAGGTATAGGGTTAGACTAGACCTGTCTGGATGCTGGCTTGGGTTAGGTTTAGGGTTAGACTAGACCTGTCTAGATGCTGGCTTGGGTTAGGTTAAGGGTTAGACTAGACCTGTCTGGATGCTGGCTTGGGTTAGGTTTAGAGTTAGACTAGACCTGTCTGGATGCTGGCTTGGGTTAGGTTTAGGGTTAGACTAGACCTGTCTGCATGCTGGCTTGGGTTAGGTTTAGGGTTAGACTAGACCTGTCTGGATGCTGGCTTGGGTTAGGTTTAGCGTTAGACTAGACCTGTCTGGATGCTGGCTTGGGTTAGGTTTAGGTTTAGGGTTAGACTAGACCTGTCTAGATTCTGGCTTGGGTTAGGTTTAGGGTTAGACTAGACCTGTCTGGATTCTGGCTTGGGTTAGGTTTAGGGTTAGACTAGACCTGTCTGGATGCTGGCTTGGGTTAGGTTTAGGGTTAGACTAGACCTGTCTGGATGCTGGCTTGAGTTAGGTTTAGAGTTAGACTAGACCTGTCTGGATGCTGGCTTGGGCTAGGTTTAGGGTTAGACTAGACCTGTCTGGATTCTGGCTTGGGTTAGGTTTAGGGTTAGGGTTAGACTAGACCTGTCTAGATTCAGTTTTGGGTTAGGTTTAGGGTTTAGACTAGACCTGTCTGGATGCTGGCTTGGGTTAGGTTTAGGGTTAGACTAGACCTGTCTGGATGCTGGCTTGGGTAAGGTTTAGGGTTAAACTAGACCTGTCTGGACGCTGGCTTGCGTGAGGTTTAGGGTTAGACTAGACCTGTCTGGATGCTGGCTTGGGTTAGGTTTAGGGTTAGACTAGACCTGTCTGGATGCTGGCTTGGGTTAGGTTAAGGGTTAGACTAGACCTGTCTGGATGCTGGCTTGGGTTAGGTTAAGGGTTAGACTAGACCTGTCTAGATGCTGGCTTGGGTTAGGTTTAGGGTTAGACTAGACCTGTCTGAATGCTGGCTTGGGTTAGGTTTAGGGTTAGACTAGACCTGTCTGGGTGCTGGCTTGGGTTAGGTTTAGGGTTAGACTAGACCTGTCTGGACACTGGCTTGGGTTAGGTTTAGGGTTAGACTAGACCTGTCTGGACGCTGGCTTGGGTTATGTTCAGGGTTAGACTAGACCTGTCTGGATGCTGGCTTGGGTTAGGTTTAGGGTAAGACTAGACCTGTCTGGACGCTGGCTTGGGTTAGGTTTAGGGTTAGACTAGACCTGTCTGGATGCTGGCTTGGGTTAGGTTTAGGGTTAGACTAGACCTGTCTGGATGCTGGCTTGGGTTAGGTTTAGGGTTAGACTAGACCTCTCTGGATGCTGGCTTGGGTTAGGTTAAGGGTTAGACTAGACCTGTTTGGATGCTGGCTTGGGTTAGGTTTAGGGTTAGGGTTAGACTAGACCTGTCTGGATGTTGGCTTGGGTTAGGTTTAGGGTTAGGGTTAGACTAGACCTGTCTGGATGTTGGCTTGGGTTAGGTTTAGGGTTAGACTAGACCTGTCTGGATGCTGGCTTGGGTTAGGTTTAGGGTTAGACTAGACCTGTCTGGATGCTTGCTTGGGTTAGGTTTAGGGTTAGACTAGACCTGTCTGGATGCTGGCTTGGGTTAGGTTTAGGGTTATACTAGACCTGTCTGGATGCTGGCTTGGGTTAGGTTTAGGGTTAGACTAGACCTGTCTTAATGCTGGCTCGGGTTAGGTTTAGGGTTAGACTAGACCTGTCTGGATGCTGGCTTGGGTTAGGTTTAGGGTTAGACTAGACCTGTCTGGATGCTGGCTTGGGTTAGGTTTAGGGTTAGACTAGACCTGTCTAGATGCTGGCTTGGGTTAGGTTAAGGGTTAGACTAGACCTGTCTAGATGCTGGCTTGGGTTAGGTTAAGGGTTAGACTAGACCTGTCTGGATGCTGGCTTGGGTTAGGTTTAGGGTTAGACTAGACCTGTCTGGATGCTGGCTTGGGTGAGGTTTAGGGTTAAACTAGACCTATCTGGACGCTGGCTTGCTTTGGGTTTAGGGTTAGACTAGACCTGTCTGGATGCTGTCTTGGGTTAGGTTTAGGGTTAGACTAGACCTGTCTGGATGCTGGCTTTGGTTAGGTTAAGGGTTAAACTAGACCTGTCTGGATGTTGGCTTGTGTTAGGTTTAGGGTTAGACTAGACCTGTCTAGATGCTGGCTTGTGTTAGGTTTAGGCTTAGACTAGAACTGTCTGGATGCTGGCTTGGGTTAGGTTTAGGGTTAGACTAGACCTGTCTGGACGCTGGCTTGGGTTAGGTTTAGGGTTAGACTAGACCTGTCTAGACGCTGGCTTGGGTTATGTTTAGGGTTAGACTAGACCTGTCTCAATGCTGGCTTGGGTTAGGTTTAGGGTTAGGCTAGACCTGTCTGGATGCTGGCTTGGGTTAGGTTTAGGGTTAGACTAGACCTGTCTGGATGCTGGCTTGGGTTAGGTTTAGGTTTAGCGTTAGACTAGACCTGTCTGGATGCTGGCTTGGGTTAGGTTTAGGTTTAGGGTTAGACTAGACCTGTCTAGATTCTGGCTTGGGTTAGGTTTAGGGTTAGACTAGACCTGTCTGGATTCTGGCTTGGGTTAGGTTTAGGGTTAGACTAGACCTGTCTGGATGCTGGCTTGGGTTAGGTTTAGGGTTAGACTAGACCTGTCTGGATGCTGGCTTGAGTTAGGTTTAGAGTTAGACTAGACCTGTCTGGATGCTGGCTTGGGCTAGGTTTAGGGTTAGACTAGACCTGTCTGGATTCTGGCTTGGGTTAGGTTTAGGGTTAGGGTTAGACTAGACCTGTCTAGATTCAATTTTGGGTTAGGTTTAGGGTTTAGACTAGACCTGTCTGGATGCTGGCTTGGGTTAGGTTTAGGGTTAGACTAGACCTGTCTGGATGCTGGCTTGGGTAAGGTTTAGGGTTAAACTAGACCTGTCTGGACGCTGGCTTGCGTGAGGTTTAGGGTTAGACTAGACCTGTCTGGATGCTGGCTTGGGTTAGGTTTAGGGTTAGACTAGACCTGTCTGGATGCTGGCTTGGGTTAGGTTAAGGGTTAGACTAGACCTGTCTGGATGCTGGCTTGGGTTAGGTTAAGGGTTAGACTAGACCTGTCTAGATGCTGGCTTGGGTTAGGTTTAGGGTTAGACTAGACCTGTCTGAATGCTGGCTTGGGTTAGGTTTAGGGTTAGACTAGACCTGTCTGGGTGCTGGCTTGGGTTAGGTTTAGGGTTAGACTAGACCTGTCTGGACGCTGGCTTGGGTTAGGTTTAGGGTTAGACTAGACCTGTCTGGACGCTGGCTTGGGTTATGTTCAGGGTTAGACTAGACCTGTCTGGATGCTGGCTTGGGTTAGGTTTAGGGTAAGACTAGACCTGTCTGGACGCTGGCTTGGGTTAGGTTTAGGGTTAGACTAGACCTGTCTGGATGCTGGCTTGGGTTAGGTTTAGGGTTAGACTAGACCTGTCTGGATGCTGGCTTGGGTTAGGTTTAGGGTTAGACTAGACCTCTCTGGATGCTGGCTTGGGTTAGGTTAAGGGTTAGACTAGACCTGTTTGGATGCTGGCTTGGGTTAGGTTTAGGGTTAGGGTTAGACTAGACCTGTCTGGATGTTGGCTTGGGTTAGGTTTAGGGTTAGGGTTAGACTAGACCTGTTTGGATGTTTGCTTGGGTTAGGTTTAGGGTTAGACTAGACCTGTCTGGATGCTGGCTTGGGTTAGGTTTAGGGTTAGACTAGACCTGTCTGGATGCTTGCTTGGGTTAGGTTTAGGGTTAGACTAGACCTGTCTGGATGCTGGCTTGGGTTAGGTTTAGGGTTATACTAGACCTGTCTGGATGCTGGCTTGGGTTAGGTTTAGGGTTAGACTAGACCTGTCTTAATGCTGGCTCGGGTTAGGTTTAGGGTTAGACTAGACCTGTCTGGATGCTGGCTTGGGTTAGGTTTAGGGTTAGACTAGACCTGTCTGGATGCTGGCTTGGGTTAGGTTTAGGGTTAGACTAGACCTGTCTAGATGCTGGCTTGGGTTAGGTTAAGGGTTAGACTAGACCTGTCTAGATGCTGGCTTGGGTTAGGTTAAGGGTTAGACTAGACCTGTCTGGATGCTGGCTTGGGTTAGGTTTAGGGTTAGACTAGACCTGTCTGGATGCTGGCTTGGGTGAGGTTTAGGGTTAAACTAGACCTATCTGGACGCTGGCTTGCTTTAGGTTTAGGGTTAGACTAGACCTGTCTGGATGCTGTCTTGGGTTAGGTTTAGGGTTAGACTAGACCTGTCTGGATGCTGGCTTGGGTTAGGTTAAGGGTTAAACTAGACCTGTCTGGATGTTGGCTTGTGTTAGGTTTAGGGTTAGACTAGACCTGTCTAGATGCTGGCTTGTGTTAGGTTTAGGCTTAGACTAGAACTGTCTGGATGCTGGCTTGGGTTAGGTTTAGGGTTAGACTAGACCTGTCTGGACGCTTGCTTGGGTTAGGTTTAGGGTTAGACTAGACCTGTCTAGACGCTGGCTTGGGTTATGTTTAGGGTTAGACTAGACCTGTCTCAATGCTGGCTTGGGTTAGGTTTAGGGTTAGGCTAGACCTGTCTGGATGCTGGCTTGGGTTAGGTTTAGGGTTAGACTAGACCTGTCTGGTTGCTGGCTTGGGTTAGGTTTAGGGTTAGGGTTAGACTAGACCTGTCTGGTTGCTGGCTTGGGTTAGGTTTAGGGTTAGACTAGACCTTACTGGATTCTGGCTTGGGTTAGGTTTAGGGTTAGACTAGACCCGTCTAGATAATGGCTTTGTTTAGGTTTAGGGTTAGGGTTAGACTAGACCTGTCTAGATTCTGGCTTTGGTTAGGTATAGGGTTAGACTAGACCTGTCTGGATGCTGGCTTGGGTTAGGTTTAGGGTTAGACTAGACCTGTCTAGATGCTGGCTTGGGTTAGGTTAAGGGTTAGACTAGACCTGTCTGGATGCTGGCTTGGGTTAGGTTTAGAGTTAGACTAGACCTGTCTGGATGCTGGCTTGGGTTAGGTTTAGGGTTAGACTAGACCTGTCTGCATGCTGGCTTGGGTTAGGTTTAGGGTTAGACTAGACCTGTCTGGATGCTGTCTTGGGTTAGGTTTAGCGTTAGACTAGACCTGTCTGGATGCTGGCTTGGGTTAGGTTTAGGTTTAGGGTTAGACTAGACCTGTCTAGATTCTGGCTTGGGTTAGGTTAAGGGTTAGACTAGACCTGTCTGGATTCTGGCTTGGGTTAGGTTTAGGGTTAGACTAGACCTGTCTGGATGCTGGCTTGGGTTAGGTTTAGGGTTAGACTAGACCTGTCTGGATGCTGGCTTGGGTTAGGTTTAGAGTTAGACTAGACCTGTCTGGATGCTGGCTTGGGCTAGGTTTAGGGTTAGACTAGACCTGTCTGGATTCTGGCTTGGGTTAGGTTTAGGGTTAGGGTTAGACTAGACCTGTCTAGATTCTGTTTTGGGTTAGGTTTAGGGTTTAGACTAGACCTGTCTGGATGCTGGCTTGGGTTAGGTTTAGGGTTAGACTAGACCTGTCTGGATGCTGGCTTGGGTAAGGTTTAGGGTTAAACTAGACCTGTCTGGACGCTGGCTTGCGTGAGGTTTAGGGTTAGACTAGACCTGTCTGGATGCTGGCTTGGGTTAGGTTTAGGGTTAGACTAGACCTGTCTGGATGCTGGCTTGGGTTAGGTTAAGGGTTAGACTAGACCTGTCTGGATGCTGGCTTGGGTTAGGTTAAGGGTTAGACTAGACCTGTCTAGATGCTGGCTTGGGTTAGGTTTAGGGTTAGACTAGACCTGTCTGAATGCTGGCTTGGGTTAGGTTTAGGGTTAGACTAGACCTGTCTGGGTGCTGGCTTGGGTTAGGTTTAGGGTTAGACTAGACCTGTCTGGACGCTGGCTTGGGTTAGGTTTAGGGTTAGACTAGACCTGTCTGGACGCTGGCTTGGGTTATGTTCAGGGTTAGACTAGACCTGTCTGGATGCTGGCTTGGGTTAGGTTTAGGGTTAGACTAGACCTGTCTGGATGCTGGCTTGGGTTAGGTTTAGGGTTAGACTAGACCTCTCTGGATGCTGGCTTGGGTTAGGTTAAGGGTTAGACTAGACCTGTTTGGATGCTGGCTTGGGTTAGGTTTAGGGTTAGGGTTAGACTAGACCTGTCTGGATGTTGGCTTGGGTTAGGTTTAGGGTTAGGGTTAGACTAGACCTGTCTGGATGTTGGCTTGGGTTAGGTTTAGGGTTAGATTAGACCTGTCTGGATGCTGGCTTGGGTTAGGTTTAGGGTTAGACTAGACCTGTCTGGATGCTGGCTTGGGTTAGGTTTAGGGTTAGGGTTAGACTAGACCTGTCTAGATTCTGGTTTGGGTTAGGTTTAGGGTTTAGACTAGACCTGTCTGGATGCTGGCTTGGGTTAGGTTTAGGGTTAGACTAGACCTGTCTGGATGCTGGCTTGGGTAAGGTTTAGGGTTAAACTAGACCTGTCTGGACGCTGGCTTGCTTTAGGTTTAGGGTTAGACTAGACCTGTCTGGATGCTGTCTTGGGTTAGGTTTAGGGTTAGACTAGACCTGTCTGGATGCTGGCTTGGGTTAGGTTAAGGGTTAAACTAGACCTGTCTGGATGTTGGCTTGTGTTAGGTTTAGGCTTAGACTAGAACTGTCTGGATGCTGGCTTGGGTTAGGTTTAGGGTTAGACTAGACCTTTCTGGACGCTGGCTTGGTTTAGGTTTAGGGTTAGACTAGACCTGTCTGGACGCTGGCTTGGGTTATGTTTAGGGTTAGACTAGACCTGTCTCAATGCTGGCTTGGGTTAGGTTTAGGGTTAGGCTAGACCTGTCTGGATGCTGGCTTGGGTTAGGTTTAGGGTTAGACTAGACCTGTCTGGTTGCTGGCTTGGGTTAGGTTTAGGGTTAGGGTTAGACTAGACCTGTCTGGTTGCTGGCTTGGGTTAGGTTTAGGGTTAGACTAGACCTGTCTGGATTCTGGCTTGGGTTAGGTTTAGGGTTAGACTAGACCTGTCTAGATAATGGCTTTGTTTAGGTTTAGGGTTAGGGTTAGACTAGACCTGTCTAGATTCTGGCTTGGGTTAGGTATAGGGTTAGACTAGACCTGTCTGGATGCTGGCTTGGGTTAGGTTTAGGGTTAGACTAGACCTGTCTAGATGCTGGCTTGGGTTAGGTTAAGGGTTAGACTAGACCTGTCTGGATGCTGGCTTGGGTTAGGTTTAGGGTTAGACTTATACCTGTCTGCATGCTGGCTTGGGTTAGGTTTAGGGTTAGACTAGACCTGTCTGGATGCTGGCTTGGGTTAGATTTAGCGTTAGACTAGACCTGTCTGGATGCTGGCTTGGGTTAGGTTTAGGTTTAGGGTTAGACTAGACCTGTCTAGATTCTGGCTTGGGTTAGGTTTAGGGTTAGACTAGACCTGTCTGGATTCTGGCTTGGGTTAGGTTTAGGGTTAGACTAGACCTGTCTGGATGCTGGCTTGGGTTAGGTTTAGGGTTAGACTAGACCTGTCTGTATTCTGGCTTGGGTTAGGTTTAGAGTTAGACTAGACCTGTCTGGATGCTGGCTTGGGCTAGGTTTAGGGTTAGACTAGACCTGTCTGGATTCTGGCTTGGGTTAGGTTTAGGGTTAGGGTTAGACTAGACCTGTCTAGATTCTGTTTTGGGTTAGGTTTAGGGTTAAGACTAGACCTGTCTGGATGCTGGCTTGGGTTAGGTTTAGGGTTAGACTAGACCTGTCTGGATGCTGGCTTGGGTAAGGTTTAGGGTTAAACTAGACCTGTCTGGACGCTGGCTTGCGTGAGGTTTAGGGCTAGACTAGACCTGTCTGGATGCTGGCTTGGGTTAGGTTTAGGGTTAGACTAGACCTGTCTGGATGCTGGCTTGGGTTAGGTTAAGGGTTAGACTAGACCTGTCTGGATGCTGGCTTGGGTTAGGTTAAGGGTTAGACTAGACCTGTCTAGATGCTGGCTTGGGTTAGGTTTAGGTTTAGACTAGACCTGTCTGAATGCTGGCTTGGGTTAGGTTTAGGGTTAGACTAGACCTGTCTGGGTGCTGGCTTGGGTTAGGTTTAGGGTTAGACTAGACTTGTCTGGAGGCTGGCTTGGGTTAGGTTTAGGGTTAGACTAGACCTGTCTGGACGCTGGCTTGGGTTATGTTCAGGGTTAGACTAGACCTGTCTGGATGCTGGCTTGGGTTAGGTTTAGGGTAAGACTAGACCTGTCTGGACGCTGGCTTGGGTTAGGTTTAGGGTTAGACTAGACCTGTCTGGATGCTGGCTTGGGTTAGGTTTAGGGTTAGACTAGACCTGTCTGGATGCTGGCTTGGGTTAGGTTTAGGGTTAGACTAGACCTCTCTGGATGCTGGCTTGGGTTAGGTTAAGGGTTAGACTAGACCTGTTTGGATGCTGGCTTGGGTTAGGTTTAGGGTTAGGGTTAGACTAGACCTGTCTGGATGTTGGCTTGGGTTAGGTTTAGGGTTAGGGTTAGACTAGACCTGTCTGGATGTTGGCTTGGGTTAGGTTTAGGGTTAGACTAGACCTGTCTGGATGCTGGCTTGGGTTAGGTTAAGGGTTAAACTAGACCTGTCTGGATGTTGGCTTGTGTTAGGTTTAGGGTTAGACTAGACCTGTCTAGATGCTGGCTTGGGTTAGGTTTAGGCTTAGACTAGAACTGTCTGGATGCTGGCTTGGGTTAGGTTTAGGGTTAGACTAGACCTGTCTGGACGCTGGGTTGGGTTAGGTTTAGGGTTAGACTAGACCTGTCTGGACGCTGGCTTGGGTTATGTTTAGGGTTAGACTAGACCTGTCTCAATGCTGGCTTGGGTTAGGTTTAGGGTTAGGCTAGACTTGTCTGGATGCTGGCTTGGGTTAGGTTTAGGGTTAGACTAGACCTGTCTGGTTGCTGGCTTGGGTTAGGTTTAGGGTTAGGGTTAGACTAGACCTGTCTGGTTGCTGGCTTGGGTTAGGTTTAGGGTTAGACTAGACCTGTCTGGATGCTGGCTTGGGCTAGGTTTAGGGTTAGACTAGACCTGTCTGGATTCTGGCTTGGGTTAGGTTTAGGGTTAGGGTTAGACTAGACCTGTCTAGATTCTGTTTTGGGTTAGGTTTAGGGTAAAGACTAGACCTGTCTGGATGCTGGCTTGGGTTAGGTTTAGGGTTAGACTAGACCTGTCTGGATGCTGGCTTGGGTAAGGTTTAGGGTTAAACTAGACCTGTCTGGACGCTGGCTTGCGTGAGGTTTAGGGCTAGACTAGACCTGTCTGGATGCTGGCTTGGGTTAGGTTTAGGGTTAGACTAGACCTGTCTGGATGCTGGCTTGGGTTAGGTTAAGGGTTAGACTAGACCTGTCTGGATGCTGGCTTGGGTTAGGTTAAGGGTTAGACTAGACCTGTCTAGATGCTGGCTTGGGTTAGGTTTAGGGTTAGACTAGACCTGTCTGAATGCTGGCTTGGGTTAGGTTTAGGGTTAGACTAGACCTGTCTGGGTGCTGGCTTGGGTTAGGTTTAGGGTTAGACTAGACTTGTCTGGAGGCTGGCTTGGGTTAGGTTTAGGGTTAGACTAGACCTGTCTGGACGCTGGCTTGGGTTATGTTCAGGGTTAGACTAGACCTGTCTGGATGCTGGCTTGGGTTAGGTTTAGGGTAAGACTAGACCTGTCTGGACGCTGGCTTGGGTTAGGTTTAGGGTTAGACTAGACCTGTCTGGATGCTGGCTTGGGTTAGGTTTAGGGTTAGACTAGACCTGTCTGGATGCTGGCTTGGGTTAGGTTTAGGGTTAGACTAGACCTCTCTGGATGCTGGCTTGGGTTAGGTTAAGGGTTAGACTAGACCTGTTTGGATGCTGGCTTGGGTTAGGTTTAGGGTTAGGGTTAGACTAGACCTGTCTGGATGTTGGCTTGGGTTAGGTTTAGGGTTAGGGTTAGACTAGACCTGTCTGGATGTTGGCTTGGGTTAGGTTTAGGGTTAGACTAGACCTGTCTGGATGCTGGCTTGGGTTAGGTTAAGGGTTAAACTAGACCTGTCTGGATGTTGGCTTGTGTTAGGTTTAGGGTTAGACTAGACCTGTCTAGATGCTGGCTTGGGTTAGGTTTAGGCTTAGACTAGAACTGTCTGGATGCTGGCTTGGGTTAGGTTTAGGGTTAGACTAGACCTGTCTGGACGCTGGCTTGGGTTAGGTTTAGGGTTAGACTAGACCTGTCTGGACGCTGGCTTGGGTTATGTTTAGGGTTAGACTAGACCTGTCTCAATGCTGGCTTGGGTTAGGTTTAGGGTTAGGCTAGACCTGTCTGGATGCTGGCTTGGGTTAGGTTTAGGGTTAGACTAGACCTGTCTGGTTGCTGGCTTGGGTAAGGTTTAGGGTTAGGGTTAGACTAGACCTGTCTGGTTGCTGGCTTGGGTTAGGTTTAGGGTTAGACTAGACCTGTCTGGATTCTGGCTTGGGTTAGGTTTAGGGTTAGACTAGACCTGTCTGGATGCTGGCTTGGGTTAGGTTTAGGGTTAGACTAGACCTGTCTAGATGCTGGCTTGGGTTAGGTTAAGGGTTAGACTAGACCTGTCTGCATGCTGGCTTGGGTTAGGTTTAGGGTTAGACTAGACCTGTCTGGATGCTGGCTTGGGTTAGGTTTAGCGTTAGACTAGACCTGTCTGGATGCTGGCTTGGGTTAGGTTTAGGTTTAGGGTTAGACTAGACCTGTCTAGATTCTGGCTTGGGTTAGGTTTAGGGTTAGACTAGACCTGTCTGGATTCTGGCTTGGGTTAGGTTTAGGGTTAGACTAGACCTGTCTGGATGCTGGCTTGGGTTAGGTTTAGGGTTAGACTAGACCTGTCTGGATGCTGGCTTGGGTTAGGTTTAGAGTTAGACTAGACCTGTCTGGATGCTGGCTTGGGCTAGGTTTAGGGTTAGACTAGACCTGTCTGGATTCTGGCTTGGGTTAGGTTTAGGGTTAGGGTTAGACTAGACCTGTCTAGATTCTGTTTTGGGTTAGGTTTAGGGTTTAGACTAGACCTGTCTGGATGCTGGCTTGGGTTAGGTTTAGGGTTAGACTAGACCTGTCTGGATGCTGGCTTGGGTAAGGTTTAGGGTTAAACTAGACCTGTCTGGACGCTGGCTTGCGTGAGGTTTAGGGTTAGACTAGACCTGTCTGGATGCTGGCTTGGGTTAGGTTTAGGGTTAGACTAGACCTGTCTGGATGCTGGCTTGGGTTAGGTTAAGGGTTAGACTAGACCTGTCTGGATGCTGGCTTGGGTTAGGTTAAGGGTTAGACTAGACCTGTCTAGATGCTGGCTTTAGTTAGGTTTAGGGTTAGACTAGACCTGTCTGAATGCTGGCTTGGGTTAGGTTTAGGGTTAGACTAGACCTGTCTGGGTGCTGGCTTGGGTTAGGTTTAGGGTTAGACTAGACCTGTCTGGACGCTGGCTTGGGTTAGGTTTAGGGTTAGACTAGACCTGTCTGGACGCTGGCTTGGGTTATGTTCAGGGTTAGACTAGACCTGTCTGGATGCTGGCTTGGGTTAGGTTTAGGGTAAAACTAGACCTGTCTGGACGCTGGCTTGGGTTAGGTTTAGGGTTAGACTAGACCTGTCTGGATGCTGGCTTGGGTTAGGTTTAGGGTTAGACTAGACCTGTCTGGATGCTGGCTTGGGTTAGGTTTAGGGTTAGACTAGACCTCTCTGGATGCTGGCTTGGGTTAGGTTAAGGGTTAGACTAGACCTGTTTGGATGCTGGCTTGGGTTAGGTTTAGGGTTAGGGTTAGACTAGACCTGTCTGGATGTTGGCTTGGGTTAGGTTTAGGGTTAGGGTTAGACTAGACCTGTCTGGATGTTGGCTTGGGTTAGGTTTAGGGTTAGACTAGACCTGTCTGGATGCTGGCTTGGGTTAGGTTTAGGGTTAGACTAGACCTGTCTGGATGCTTGCTTGGGTTAGGTTTAGGGTTAGACTAGACCTGTCTGGATGCTGGCTTGGGTTAGGTTTAGGGTTATACTAGACCTGTCTGGATGCTGGCTTGGGTTAGGTTTAGGGTTAGACTAGACCTGTCTTAATGCTGGCTCGGGTTAGGTTTAGGGTTAGACTAGACCTGTCTGGATGCTGGCTTGGGTTAGGTTTAGGGTTAGACTAGACCTGTCTGGATGCTGGCTTGGGTTAGGTTTAGGGTTAGACTAGACCTGTCTAGATGCTGGCTTGGGTTAGGTTAAGGGTTAGACTCGACCTGTCTGGATGCTGGCTTGGGTTAGGTTTAGAGTTAGACTAGACCTTTCTGGATGCTGGCTTGGGTTAGGTTTAGGGTTAGACTAGACCTGTCTGGATGCTGGCTTGGGTAAGGTTTAGGGTTACCTAGACCTGTCTGGACGCTGGCTTGCTTTAGGTTTAGGATTAGACTAGACCTGTCTGGATGCTGTCTTGGGTTAGGTTTAGGGTTAGACTAGACCTGTCTGGATGCTGGCTTGGGTTAGGTTAAGGTTTAAACTAGACCTGTCTGGATGTTGGCTTGTGTTAGGTTTAGGGTTAGACTAGACCTGTCTAGATGCTGGCTTGGGTTAGGTTTAGGCTTAGACTAGAACTGTCTGGATGCTGGCTTGGGTTAGGTTTAGGGTTAGACTAGACCTGTCTGGACGCTGGCTTGGGTTAGGTTTAGGGTTAGACTAGACCTGTCTGGACGCTGGCTTGGGTTATGTTTAGGGTTAGACTAGACCTGTCTCAATGCTGGCTTGGGTTAGGTTTAGGGTTAGGCTAGACCTGTCTGGATGCTGGCTTGGGTTAGGTTTAGGGTTAGACTAGACCTGTCTGGTTGCTGGCTTGGGTTAGGTTTAGGGTTAGGGTTAGACTAGACCTGTCTGGTTGCTGGCTTGGGTTAGGTTTAGGGTTAGACTAGACCTGTCTGGATTCTGGCTTGGGTTAGGTTTAGGGTTAGACTAGACCTGTCTAGATAATGGCTTTGTTTAGGTTTAGGGTTAGGGTTAGACTAGACCTGTCTAGATTCTGGCTTGGGTTAGGTATAGGGTTAGACTAGACCTGTCTGGATGCTGGCTTGGGTTAGGTTTAGGGTTAGACTAGACCTGTCTAGATGCTGGCTTGGGTTAGGTTAAGGGTTAGACTAGACCTGTCTGGATGCTGGCTTGGGTTAGGTTTAGAGTTAGACTAGACCTGTCTGGATGCTGGCTTGGGTTAGGTATAGGGTTAGACTAGACCTGTCTGCATGCTGGCTTGGGTTAAGTTTAGGGTTAGACAAGACCTGTCTGGATGCTGGCTTGGGTTAGGTTTAGCGTTAGACTAGACCTGTCTGGATGCTGGCTTGGATTAGGTTTAGGTTTAGGGTTAGACTAGACCTGTCTAGATTCTGGCTTGGGTTAGGTTAAGGGTTAGACTAGACCTGTCTGGATTCTGGCTTGGGTTAGGTTTAGGGTTAGACTAGACCTGTCTGGATGCTGGCTTGGGTTAGGTTTAGGGTTAGACTAGACCTGTCTGGATTCTGGCTTGGGTTAGGTTTAGGGTTAGACTAGACCTGTCTAGATAATGGCTTTGTTTAGGTTTAGGGTTAGGGTTAGACTAGACCTGTCTAGATTCTGGCTTGGGTTAGGTATAGGGTTAGACTAGACCTGTCTGGATGCTGGCTTGGGTTAGGTTTAGGGTTAGACTAGACCTGTCTAGATGCTGGCTTGGGCTAGGTTTAGGGTTAGACTAGACCTGTCTGGATGCTGGCTTGGGTTAGGTTTAGAGTTAGACTAGACCTGTCTGGATGCTGGCTTGGGTTAGGTATAGGGTTAGACTAGACCTGTCTGCATGCTGGCTTGGGTTAAGTTTAGGGTTAGACAAGACCTGTCTGGATGCTGGCTTGGGTTAGGTTTAGCGTTAGACTAGACCTGTCTGGATGCTGGCTTGGATTAGGTTTAGGTTTAGGGTTAGACTAGACCTGTCTAGATTCTGGCTTGGGTTAGGTTAAGGGTTAGACTAGACCTGTCTGGATTCTGGCTTGGGTTAGGTTTAGGGTTAGACTAGACCTGTCTGGATGCTGGCTTGGGTTAGGTTTAGGGTTAGACTAGACCTGTCTGGATGCTGGCTTGGGTTAGGTTTTGGGTTAGACTAGACCTGTCTGGATGCTGGCTTGGGCTAGGTTTAGGGTTAGACTAGACCTGTCTGGATTCTGGCTTGGGTTAGGTTTAGGGTTAGGGTTAGACTAGACCTGTCTAGATTCTGTTTTGGGTTAGGTTTAGGGTTTAGACTAGACCTGTCTGGATGCTGGCTTGGGTTAGGTTTAGGGTTAGACTAGACCTGTCTGGACGCTGGCTTGGGTTATATTCAGGGTTAGACTAGACCTGTCTGGATGCTGGCTTGGGTTAGGTTTAGGGTAAGACTAGACCTGTCTGGACGCTGGCTTGGGTTAGGTTTAGGGTTAGACTAGACCTGTCTGGATGCTGGCTTGGGTTAGGTTTAGGGTTAGACTATACCTGTCTGGATGCTGGCTTGGGTTAGGTTTAGGGTTAGACTAGACCTGTCTGGATTCTGGCTTGGGTTAGGTTTAGGGTTAGACTAGACCTGTCTGGATGCTGGCTTGGGTTAGGTTTAGGGTTAGACTAGACCTGTCTGGATGCTGGCTTGGGTTAGGTTTAGAGTTAGACTAGACCTGTCTGGATGCTGGCTTGGGCTAGGTTTAGGGTTAGACTAGACCTGTCTGGATTCTGGCTTGGGTTAGGTTTAGGGTTAGGGTTAGACTAGACCTGTCTAGATTCTGTTTTGGGTTAGGTTTAGTGTTTAGACTAGACCTGTCTGGATGCTGGCTTGGGTTAGGTTTAGGGTTAGACTAGACCTGTCTGGATGCTGGCTTGGGTAAGGTTTAGGGTTAAACTAGACCTGTCTGGACGCTGGCTTGGGTTAGGTTTAGGGTTAGACTAGACCTGTCTGGATGCTGGCTTGGGTTAGGTTTAGGGTTAGACTAGACCTGTCTAGATAATGGCTTTGTTTAGGTTTAGGGTTAGGGTTAGACTAGACCTGTCTAGATTCTGGCTTGGGTTAGGTATAGGGTTAGACTAGACCTGTCTGGATGCTGGCTTGGGTTAGGTTTAGGGTTAGACTAGACCTGTCTAGATGCTGGCTTGGGTTAGGTTAAGGGTTAGACTAGACCTGTCTGGATGCTGGCTTGGGTTAGGTTTAGAGTTAGACTAGACCTGTCTGGATGCTGGCTTGGGTTAGGTATAGGGTTAGACTAGACCTGTCTGCATGCTGGCTTGGGTTAGGTTTAGGGTTAGACAAGACCTGTCTGGATGCTGGCTTGGGTTAGGTTTAGCGTTAGACTAGACCTGTCTGGATGCTGGCTTGGGTTAGGTTTAGGTTTAGGGTTAGACTAGACCTGTCTAGATTCTGGCTTGGGTTAGGTTAAGGGTTAGAGTAAACCTGTCTGGATTCTGGCTTGGGTTAGGTTTAGGGTTAGACTAGACCTGTCTGGATGCTGGCTTGGGTTAGGTTTAGGGTTAGACTAGACCTGTCTGGATGCTGGCTTGGGTTAGGTTTTGGGTTAGACTAGACCTGTCTGGATGCTGGCTTGGGCTAGGTTTAGGGTTAGACTAGACCTGTCTGGATTCTGGCTTGGGTTAGGTTTAGGGTTAGGGTTAGACTAGACCTGTCTAGATTCTGTTTTGGGTTAGGTTTAGGGTTTAGACTAGACCTGTCTGGATGCTGGCTTGGGTTAGGTTTAGGGTTAGACTAGACCTGTCTGGACGCTGGCTTGGGTTATATTCAGGGTTAGACTAGACCTGTCTGGATGCTGGCTTGGGTTAGGTTTAGGGTAAGACTAGACCTGTCTGGACGCTGGCTTGGGTTAGGTTTAGGGTTAGACTAGACCTGTCTGGATGCTGGCTTGGGTTAGGTTTAGGGTTAGACTATACCTGTCTGGATGCTGGCTTGGGTTAGGTTTAGGGTTAGACTAGACCTGTCTGGATTCTGGCTTGGGTTAGGTTTAGGGTTAGACTAGACCTGTCTGGATGCTGGCTTGGGTTAGGTTTAGGGTTAGACTAGACCTGTCTGGATGCTGGCTTGGGTTAGGTTTAGAGTTAGACTAGACCTGTCTGGATGCTGGCTTGGGCTAGGTTTAGGGTTAGACTAGACCTGTCTGGATTCTGGCTTGGGTTAGGTTTAGGGTTAGGGTTAGACTAGACCTGTCTAGATTCTGTTTTGGGTTAGGTTTAGTGTTTAGACTAGACCTGTCTGGATGCTGGCTTGGGTTAGGTTTAGGGTTAGACTAGACCTGTCTGGATGCTGGCTTGGGTAAGGTTTAGGGTTAAACTAGACCTGTCTGGACGCTGGCTTGCGTGAGGTTTAGGGTTAGACTAGACCTGTCTGGATGTTGGCTTGGGTTAGGTTTAGGGTTAGACTAGACCTGTCTGGATGCTGGCTTGGGTTAGGTTTAGGGTTAGACTAGACCTGTCTGGATGCTTGCTTGGGTTAGGTTTAGGGTTAGACTAGACCTGTCTGGATGCTGGCTTGGGTTAGGTTTAGGGTTAGACTATACCTGTCTGGATGCTGGCTTGGGTTAGGTTTAGGGTTAGACTAGACCTGTCTGGATTCTGGCTTGGGTTAGGTTTAGGGTTAGACTAGACCTGTCTGGATGCTGGCTTGGGTTAGGTTTAGGGTTAGACTAGACCTGTCTGGATGCTGGCTTGGGTTAGGTTTAGGGTTATACTAGACCTGTCTGGATGCTGGCTTGGGTTAGGTTTAGGGTTAGACTAGACCTGTCTTAATGCTGGCTCGGGTTAGGTTTAGGGTTAGACTAGACCTGTCTGGATGCTGGCTTGGGTTAGGTTTAGGGTTAGACTAGACCTGTCTGGATGCTGGCTTGGGTTAGGTTTAGGGTTAGACTAGACCTGTCTAGATGCTGGCTTGGGTTAGGTTAAGGGTTAGACTAGACCTGTCTGGATGCTGGCTTGGGTTAGGTTTAGAGTTAGACTAGACCTGTCTGGATGCTGGCTTGGGTTAGGTTTAGGGTTAGACTAGACCTGTCTGGATGCTGGCTTGGGTAAGGTTTAGGGTTACCTAGACCTGTCTGGACGCTGGCTTGCTTTAGGTTTAGGGTTAGACTAGACCTGTCTGGATGCTGTCTTGGGTTAGGTTTAGGGTTAGACTAGACCTGTCTGGATGCTGGCTTGGGTTAGGTTAAGGTTTAAACTAGACCTGTCTGGATGTTGGCTTGGGTTAGGTTTAGGCTTAGACTAGAACTGTCTGGATGCTGGCTTGGGTTAGGTTTAGGGTTAGACTAGACCTGTCTGGACGCTGGCTTGGGTTAGGTTTAGGGTTAGACTAGACCTGTCTGGACGCTGGCTTGGGTTATGTTTAGGGTTAGACTAGACCTGTCTCAATGCTGGCTTGGGTTAGGTTTAGGGTTAGGCTAGACCTGTCTGGATGATGGCTTGGGTTAGGTTTAGGGTTAGACTAGACCTGTCTGGTTGCTGGCTTGGGTTAGGTTTAGGGTTAGGGTTAGACTAGACCTGTCTGGTTGCTGGCTTGGGTTAGGTTTAGGGTTAGACTAGACCTGTCTGGATTCTGGCTTGGGTTAGGTTTAGGGTTAGACTAGACCTGTCTAGATAATGGCTTTGTTTAGGTTTAGGGTTAGGGTTAGACTAGACCTGTCTAGATTCTGGCTTGGGTTAGGTATAGGGTTAGACTAGACCTGTCTGGATGCTGGCTTGGGTTAGGTTTAGGGTTAGACTAGACCTGTCTAGATGCTGGCTTGGGTTAGGTTAAGGGTTAGACTAGACCTGTCTGGATGCTGGCTTGGGTTAGGTTTAGAGTTAGACTAGACCTGTCTGGATGCTGGCTTGGGTTAGGTATAGGGTTAGACTAGACCTGTCTGCATGCTGGCTTGGGTTAAGTTTAGGGTTAGACAAGACCTGTCTGGATGCTGGCTTGGGTTAGGTTTAGCGTTAGACTAGACCTGTCTGGATGCTGGCTTGGATTAGGTTTAGGTTTAGGGTTAGACTAGACCTGTCTAGATTCTGGCTTGGGTTAGGTTAAGGGTTAGACTAGACCTGTCTGGATTCTGGCTTGGGTTAGGTTTAGGGTTAGACTAGACCTGTCTGGATGCTGGCTTGGGTTAGGTTTAGGGTTAGACTAGACCTGTCTGGATGCTGGCTTGGGTTAGGTTTTGGGTTAGACTAGACCTGTCTGGATGCTGGCTTGGGCTAGGTTTAGGGTTAGACTAGACCTGTCTGGATTCTGGCTTGGGTTAGGTTTAGGGTTAGGGTTAGACTAGACCTGTCTAGATTCTGTTTTGGGTTAGGTTTAGGGTTTAGACTAGACCTGTCTGGATGCTGGCTTGGGTTAGGTTTAGGGTTAGACTAGACCTGTCTGGACGCTGGCTTGGGTTATATTCAGGGTTAGACTAGACCTGTCTGGATGCTGGCTTGGGTTAGGTTTAGGGTAAGACTAGACCTGTCTGGACGCTGGCTTGGGTTAGGTTTAGGGTTAGACTAGACCTGTCTGGATGCTGGCTTGGGTTAGGTTTAGGGTTAGACTATACCTGTCTGGATGCTGGCTTGGGTTAGGTTTAGGGTTAGACTAGACCTGTCTGGATTCTGGCTTGGGTTAGGTTTAGGGTTAGACTAGACCTGTCTGGATGCTGGCTTGGGTTAGGTTTAGGGTTAGACTAGACCTGTCTGGATGCTGGCTTGGGTTAGGTTTAGAGTTAGACTAGACCTGTCTGGATGCTGGCTTGGGCTAGGTTTAGGGTTAGACTAGACCTGTCTGGATGCTGGCTTGGGCTAGGTTTAGGGTTAGACTAGACCTGTCTGGACGCTGGCTTGGGTTATATTCAGGGTTAGACTAGACCTGTCTGGATGCTGGCTTGGGTTAGGTTTAGGGTAAGACTAGACCTGTCTGGACGCTGGCTTGGGTTAGGTTTAGGGTTAGACTAGACCTGTCTGGATGCTGGCTTGGGTTAGGTTTAGGGTTAGACTATACCTGTCTGGATGCTGGCTTGGGTTAGGTTTAGGGTTAGACTAGACCTGTCTGGATTCTGGCTTGGGTTAGGTTTAGGGTTAGACTAGACCTGTCTGGATGCTGGCTTGGGTTAGGTTTAGGGTTAGACTAGACCTGTCTGGATGCTGGCTTGGGTTAGGTTTAGAGTTAGACTAGACCTGTCTGGATGCTGGCTTGGGCTAGGTTTAGGGTTAGACTAGACCTGTCTGGATGCTGGCTTGGGCTAGGTTTAGGGTTAGACTAGACCTGTCTGGATTCTGGCTTGGGTTAGGTTTAGGGTTAGGGTTAGACTAGACCTGTCTAGATTCTGTTTTGGGTTAGGTTTAGTGTTTAGACTAGACCTGTCTGGATGCTGGCTTGGGTTAGGTTTAGGGTTAGACTAGACCTGTCTGGATGCTGGCTTGGGTAAGGTTTAGGGTTAAACTAGACCTGTCTGGACGCTGGCTTGCGTGAGGTTTAGGGTTAGACTAGACCTGTCTGGATGCTGGCTTGGGTTAGGTTTAGGGTTAGACTAGACCTGTCTAGATAATGGCTTTGTTTAGGTTTAGGGTTAGGGTTAGACTAGACCTGTCTGGACGCTGGCTTGCGTGAGGTTTAGGGTTAGACTAGACCTGTCTGGATGCTGGCTTGGGTTAGGTTTAGAGTTAGACTAGACCTGTCTGGATGCTGGCTTGGGTTAGGTTTAGGGTTAGACTAGACCTGTCTGGATGCTGGCTTGGGTAAGGTTTAGGGTTACCTAGACCTGTCTGGACGCTGGCTTGCTTTAGGTTTAGGGTTAGACTAGACCTGTCTGGATGCTGTCTTGGGTTAGGTTTAGGGTTAGACTAGACCTGTCTGGATGCTGGCTTGGGTTAGGTTAAGGTTTAAACTAGACCTGTCTGGATGTTGGCTTGGGTTAGGTTTAGGCTTAGACTAGAACTGTCTGGATGCTGGCTTGGGTTAGGTTTAGGGTTGGACTAGACCTGTCTGGACGCTGGCTTGGGTTAGGTTTAGGGTTAGACTAGACCTGTCTGGACGCTGGCTTGGTTTATGTTTAGGGTTAGACTAGACCTGTCTCAATGCTGGCTTGGGTTAGGTTTAGAGTTAGACTAGACCTGTCTGGATGCTGGCTTGGGTTAGGTTTAGGGTTAGACTAGACCTGTCTGGATGCTGGCTTGGGTAAGGTTTAGGGTTACCTAGACCTGTCTGGACGCTGGCTTGCTTTAGGTTTAGGGTTAGACTAGACCTGTCTGGATGCTGTCTTGGGTTAGGTTTAGGGTTAGACTAGACCTGTCTGGATGCTGGCTTGGGTTAGGTTAAGGTTTAAACTAGACCTGTCTGGATGTTGGCTTGGGTTAGGTTTAGGCTTAGACTAGAACTGTCTGGATGCTGGCTTGGGTTAGGTTTAGGGTTAGACTAGACCTGTCTGGACGCTGGCTTGGGTTAGGTTTAGGGTTAGACTAGACCTGTCTGGACGCTGGCTTGGGTTATGTTTAGGGTTAGACTAGACCTGTCTCAATGCTGGCTTGGGTTAGGTTTAGGGTTAGGCTAGACCTGTCTGGATGATGGCTTGGGTTAGGTTTAGGGTTAGACTAAACCTGTCTGGTTGCTGGCTTGGGTTAGGTTTAGGGTTAGGGTTAGACTAGACCTGTCTGGTTGCTGGCTTGGGTTAGGTTTAGGGTTAGACTAGACCTGTCTGGATTCTGGCTTGGGTTAGGTTTAGGGTTAGACTAGACCTGTCTAGATAATGGCTTTGTTTAGGTTTAGGGTTAGGGTTAGACTAGACCTGTCTAGATTCTGGCTTGGGTTAGGTATAGGGTTAGACTAGACCTGTCTGGATGCTGGCTTGGGTTAGGTTTAGGGTTAGACTAGACCTGTCTAGATGCTGGCTTGGGTTAGGTTAAGGGTTAGACTAGACCTGTCTGGATGCTGGCTTGGGTTAGGTTTAGAGTTAGACTAGACCTGTCTGGATGCTGGCTTGGGTTAGGTATAGGGTTAGACTAGACCTGTCTGCATGCTGGCTTGGGTTAAGTTTAGGGTTAGACAAGACCTGTCTGGATGCTGGCTTGGGTTAGGTTTAGCGTTAGACTAGACCTGTCTGGATGCTGGCTTGGATTAGGTTTAGGTTTAGGGTTAGACTAGACCTGTCTAGATTCTGGCTTGGGTTAGGTTAAGGGTTAGACTAGACCTGTCTGGATTCTGGCTTGGGTTAGGTTTAGGGTTAGACTAGACCTGTCTGGATGCTGGCTTGGGTTAGGTTTAGGGTTAGACTAGACCTGTCTGGATGCTGGCTTGGGTTAGGTTTTGGGTTAGACTAGACCTGTCTGGATGCTGGCTTGGGCTAGGTTTAGAGTTAGACTAGACCTTTCTGGATGCTGGCTTGGGTTAGGTTTAGGGTTAGGGTTAGACTAGACCTGTCTAGATTCTGTTTTGGGTTAGGTTTAGGGTTTAGACTAGACCTGTCTGGATGCTGGCTTGGGTTAGGTTTAGGGTTAGACTAGACCTGTCTGGACGCTGGCTTGGGTTATATTCAGGGTTAGACTAGACCTGTCTGGATGCTGGCTTGGGTTAGGTTTAGGGTAAGACTAGACCTGTCTGGACGCTGGCTTGGGTTAGGTTTAGGGTTAGACTAGACCTGTCTGGATGCTGGCTTGGGTTAGGTTTAGGGTTAGACTATACCTGTCTGGATGCTGGCTTGGGTTAGGTTTAGGGTTAGACTAGACCTGTCTGGATTCTGGCTTGGGTTAGGTTTAGGGTTAGACTAGACCTGTCTGGATGCTGGCTTGGGTTAGGTTTAGGGTTAGACTAGACCTGTCTGGATGCTGGCTTGGGTTAGGTTTAGAGTTAGACTAGACCTGTCTGGATGCTGGCTTGGGCTAGGTTTAGGGTTAGACTAGACCTGTCTGGATTCTGGCTTGGGTTAGGTTTAGGGTTAGGGTTAGACTAGACCTGTCTAGATTCTGTTTTGGGTTAGGTTTAGTGTTTAGACTAGACCTGTCTGGATGCTGGCTTGGGTTAGGTTTAGGGTTAGACTAGACCTGTCTGGATGCTGGCTTGGGTAAGGTTTAGGGTTAAACTAGACCTGTCTGGACGCTGGCTTGCGTGAGGTTTAGGGTTAGACTAGACCTGTCTGGATGCTGGCTTGGGTTAGGTTTAGGGTTAGACTAGACCTGTCTAGATAATGGCTTTGTTTAGGTTTAGGGTTAGGGTTAGACTAGACCTGTCTGGAAGCTGGCTTGCGTGAGGTTTAGGGTTAGACTAGACCTGTCTGGATGCTGGCTTGGGTTAGGTTTAGAGTTAGACTAGACCTGTCTGGATGCTGGCTTGGGTTAGGTTTAGGGTTAGACTAGACCTGTCTGGATGCTGGCTTGGGTAAGGTTTAGGGTTACCTAGACCTGTCTGGACGCTGGCTTGCTTTAGGTTTAGGGTTAGACTAGACCTGTCTGGATGCTGTCTTGGGTTAGGTTTAGGGTTAGACTAGACCTGTCTGGATGCTGGCTTGGGTTAGGTTAAGGTTTAAACTAGACCTGTCTGGATGTTGGCTTGGGTTAGGTTTAGGCTTAGATTTGAACTGTCTGGATGCTGGCTTGGGTTAGGTTTAGGGTTAGACTAGACCTGTCTGGACGCTGGCTTGGGTTAGGTTTAGGGTTAGACTAGACCTGTCTGGACGCTGGCTTGGGTTATGTTTAGGGTTAGACTAGACCTGTCTCAATGCTGGCTTGGGTTAGGTTTAGGGTTAGGCTAGACCTGTCTGGATGATGGCTTGGGTTAGGTTTAGGGTTAGACTAGACCTGTCTGGTTGCTGGCTTGGGTTAGGTTTAGGGTTAGGGTTAGACTAGACCTGTCTGGTTGCTGGCTTGGGTTAGGTTTAGGGTTAGACTAGACCTGTCTGGATTCTGGCTTGGGTTAGGTTTAGGGTTAGACTAGACCTGTCTAGATAATGGCTTTGTTTAGGTTTAGGGTTAGGGTTAGACTAGACCTGTCTAGATTCTGGCTTGGGTTAGGTATAGGGTTAGACTAGACCTGTCTGGATGCTGGCTTGGGTTAGGTTTAGGGTTAGACTAGACCTGTCTAGATGCTGGCTTGGGTTAGGTTAAGGGTTAGACTAGACCTGTCTGGATGCTGGCTTGGGTTAGGTTTAGAGTTAGACTAGACCTGTCTGGATGCTGGCTTGGGTTAGGTATAGGGTTAGACTAGACCTGTCTGCATGCTGGCTTGGGTTAAGTTTAGGGTTAGACAAGACCTGTCTGGATGCTGGCTTGGGTTAGGTTTAGCGTTAGACTAGACCTGTCTGGATGCTGGCTTGGATTAGGTTTAGGTTTAGGGTTAGACTAGACCTGTCTAGATTCTGGCTTGGGTTAGGTTAAGGGTTAGACTAGACCTGTCTGGATGCTGGCTTGGGTTAGGTTTAGGGTTAGACTAGACCTGTCTGGATGCTGGCTTGGGTTAGGTTTAGGGTTAGACTAGACCTGTCTGGATGCTGGCTTGGGTTAGGTTTTGGGTTAGACTAGACCTGTCTGGATGCTGGCTTGGGCTAGGTTTAGGGTTAGACTAGACCTGTCTGGATTCTGGCTTGGGTTAGGTTTAGGGTTAGGGTTAGACTAGACCTGTCTAGATTCTGTTTTGGGTTAGGTTTAGGGTTTAGACTAGACCTGTCTGGATGCTGGCTTGGGTTAGGTTTAGGGTTAGACTAGACCTGTCTGGACGCTGGCTTGGGTTATATTCAGGGTTAGACTAGACCTGTCTGGATGCTGGCTTGGGTTAGGTTTAGGGTAAGACTAGACCTGTCTGGACGCTGGCTTGGGTTAGGTTTAGGGTTAGACTAGACCTGTCTGGATGCTGGCTTGGGTTAGGTTTAGGGTTAGACTATACCTGTCTGGATGCTGGCTTGGGTTAGGTTTAGGGTTAGACTAGACCTGTCTGGATTCTGGCTTGGGTTAGGTTTAGGGTTAGACTAGACCTGTCTGGATGCTGGCTTGGGTTAGGTTTAGGGTTAGACTAGACCTGTCTGGATGCTGGCTTGGGTTAGGTTTAGAGTTAGACTAGACCTGTCTGGATGCTGGCTTGGGCTAGGTTTAGGGTTAGACTAGACCTGTCTGGATTCTGGCTTGGGTTAGGTTTAGGGTTAGGGTTAGACTAGACCTGTCTAGATTCTGTTTTGGGTTAGGTTTAGTGTTTAGACTAGACCTGTCTGGATGCTGGCTTGGGTTAGGTTTAGGGTTAGACTAGACCTGTCTGGATGCTGGCTTGGGTAAGGTTTAGGGTTAAACTAGACCTGTCTGGACGCTGGCTTGCGTGAGGTTTAGGGTTAGACTAGACCTGTCTGGATGCTGGCTTGGGTTAGGTTTAGGGTTAGACTAGACCTGTCTAGATAATGGCTTTGTTTAGGTTTAGGGTTAGGGTTAGACTAGACCTGTCTAGATTCTGGCTTGGGTTAGGTATAGGGTTAGACTAGACCTGTCTGGATGCTGGCTTGGGTTAGGTTTAGGGTTAGACTAGACCTGTCTAGATGCTGGCTTGGGTTAGGTTAAGGGTTAGACTAGACCTGTCTGGATGCTGGCTTGGGTTAGGTTTAGAGTTAGACTAGACCTGTCTGGATGCTGGCTTGGGTTAGGTATAGGGTTAGACTAGACCTGTCTGCATGCTGGCTTGGGTTAGGTTTAGGGTTAGACAAGACCTGTCTGGATGCTGGCTTGGGTTAGGTTTAGCGTTAGACTAGACCTGTCTGGATGCTGGCTTGGGTTAGGTTTAGGTTTAGGGTTAGACTAGACCTGTCTAGATTCTGGCTTGGGTTAGGTTAAGGGTTAGACTAGACCTGTCTGGATTCTGGCTTGGGTTAGGTTTAGGGTTAGACTATACCTGTCTGGATGCTGGCTTGGGTTAGGTTTAGGGTTAGACTAGACCTGTCTGGATTCTGGCTTGGGTTAGGTTTAGGGTTAGACTAGACCTGTCTGGATGCTGGCTTGGGTTAGGTTTAGGGTTAGACTAGACCTGTCTGGATGCTGGCTTGGGTTAGGTTTAGAGTTAGACTAGACCTGTCTGGATGCTGGCTTGGGCTAGGTTTAGGGTTAGACTAGACCTGTCTGGATTCTGGCTTGGGTTAGGTTTAGGGTTAGGGTTAGACTAGACCTGTCTAGATTCTGTTTTTGGTTAGGTTTAGTGTTTAGACTAGACCTGTCTGGATGCTGGCTTGGGTTAGGTTTAGGGTTAGACTAGACCTGTCTGGATGCTGGCTTGGGTAAGGTTTAGGGTTAAACTAGACCTGTCTGGACGCTGGCTTGCGTGAGGTTTAGGGTTAGACTAGACCTGTCTGGATGCTGGCTTGGGTTAGGTTTAGGGTTAGACTAGACCTGTCTAGATAATGGCTTTGTTTAGGTTTAGGGTTAGGGTTAGACTAGACCTGTCTAGATTCTGGCTTGGGTTAGGTATAGGGTTAGACTAGACCTGTCTGGATGCTGGCTTGGGTTAGGTTTAGGGTTAGACTAGACCTGTCTAGATGCTGGCTTGGGTTAGGTTAAGGGTTAGACTAGACCTGTCTGGATGCTGGCTTGGGTTAGGTTTAGAGTTAGACTAGACCTGTCTGGATGCTGGCTTGGGTTAGGTATAGGGTTAGACTAGACCTGTCTGCATGCTGGCTTGGGTTAGGTTTAGGGTTAGACAAGACCTGTCTGGATGCTGGCTTGGGTTAGGTTTAGCGTTAGACTAGACCTGTCTGGATGCTGGCTTGGGTTAGGTTTAGGTTTAGGGTTAGACTAGACCTGTCTAGATTC
Organism: Salvelinus fontinalis; assembly: GCF_029448725.1. NCBI lineage: Eukaryota > Metazoa > Chordata > Actinopteri > Salmoniformes > Salmonidae > Salvelinus > Salvelinus fontinalis. Next base: position 8,828,771 of record NC_074690.1, read on the forward strand.
TGGCTTGGGTTAGGTTAAGGGTTAGACTAGACCTGTCTGGATTCTGGCTTGGGTTAGGTTTAGGGTTAGACTAGACCTGTCTGGATGCTGGCTTGGGTTAGGTTTAGGGTTAGACTAGACCTGTCTGGATGCTGGCTTGGGTTAGGTTTTGGGTTAGACTAGACCTGTCTGGATGCTGGCTTGGGCTAGGTTTAGGGTTAGACTAGACCTGTCTGGATTCTGGCTTGGGTTAGGTTTAGGGTTAGGGTTAGACTAGACCTGTCTAGATTCTGTTTTGGGTTAGGTTTAGGGTTTAGACTAGACCTGTCTGGATGCTGGCTTGGGTTAGGTTTAGGGTTAGACTAGACCTGTCTGGACGCTGGCTTGGGTTATATTCAGGGTTAGACTAGACCTGTCTGGATGCTGGCTTGGGTTAGGTTTAGGGTAAGACTAGACCTGTCTGGACGCTGGCTTGGGTTAGGTTTAGGGTTAGACTAGACCTGTCTGGATGCTGGCTTGGGTTAGGTTTAGGGTTAGACTATACCTGTCTGGATGCTGGCTTGGGTTAGGTTTAGGGTTAGACTAGACCTGTCTGGATTCTGGCTTGGGTTAGGTTTAGGGTTAGACTAGACCTGTCTGGATGCTGGCTTGGGTTAGGTTTAGGGTTAGACTAGACCTGTCTGGATGCTGGCTTGGGTTAGGTTTAGAGTTAGACTAGACCTGTCTGGATGCTGGCTTGGGCTAGGTTTAGGGTTAGACTAGACCTGTCTGGATTCTGGCTTGGGTTAGGTTTAGGGTTAGGGTTAGACTAGACCTGTCTAGATTCTGTTTTGGGTTAGGTTTAGTGTTTAGACTAGACCTGTCTGGATGCTGGCTTGGGTTAGGTTTAGGGTTAGACTAGACCTGTCTGGATGCTGGCTTGGGTAAGGTTTAGGGTTAAACTAGACCTGTCTGGACGCTGGCTTGCGTGAGGTTTAGGGTTAGACTAGACCTGTCTGGATGCTGGCTTGGGTTAGGTTTAGGGTTAGACTAGACCTGTCTAGATAATGGCTTTGTTTAGGTTTAGGGTTAGGGTTAGACTAGACCTGTCTAGATTCTGGCTTGGGTTAGGTATAGGGTTAGACTAGACCTGTCTGGATGCTGGCTTGGGTTAGGTTTAGGGTTAGACTAGACCTGTCTAGATGCTGGCTTGGGTTAGGTTAAGGGTTAGACTAGACCTGTCTGGATGCTGGCTTGGGTTAGGTTTAGAGTTAGACTAGACCTGTCTGGATGCTGGCTTGGGTTAGGTATAGGGTTAGACTAGACCTGTCTGCATGCTGGCTTGGGTTAGGTTTAGGGTTAGACAAGACCTGTCTGGATGCTGGCTTGGGTTAGGTTTAGCGTTAGACTAGACCTGTCTGGATGCTGGCTTGGGTTAGGTTTAGGTTTAGGGTTAGACTAGACCTGTCTAGATTCTGGCTTGGGTTAGGTTAAGGGTTAGACTAGACCTGTCTGGATTCTGGCTTGGGTTAGGTTTAGGGTTAGACTAGACCTGTCTGGATGCTGGCTTGGGTTAGGTTTAGGGTTAGACTAGACCTGTCTGGATGCTGGCTTGGGTTAGGTTTTGGGTTAGACTAGACCTGTCTGGATGCTGGCTTGGGCTAGGTTTAGGGTTAGACTAGACCTGTCTGGATTCTGGCTTGGGTTAGGTTTAGGGTTAGGGTTAGACTAGACCTGTCTAGATTCTGTTTTGGGTTAGGTTTAGGGTTTAGACTAGACCTGTCTGGATGCTGGCTTGGGTTAGGTTTAGGGTTAGACTAGACCTGTCTGGACGCTGGCTTGGGTTATATTCAGGGTTAGACTAGACCTGTCTGGATGCTGGCTTGGGTTAGGTTTAGGGTAAGACTAGACCTGTCTGGACGCTGGCTTGGGTTAGGTTTAGGGTTAGACTAGACCTGTCTGGATGCTGGCTTGGGTTAGGTTTAGGGTTAGACTATACCTGTCTGGATGCTGGCTTGGGTTAGGTTTAGGGTTAGACTAGACCTGTCTGGATTCTGGCTTGGGTTAGGTTTAGGGTTAGACTAGACCTGTCTGGATGCTGGCTTGGGTTAGGTTTAGGGTTAGACTAGACCTGTCTGGATGCTGGCTTGGGTTAGGTTTAGAGTTAGACTAGACCTGTCTGGATGCTGGCTTGGGCTAGGTTTAGGGTTAGACTAGACCTGTCTGGATTCTGGCTTGGGTTAGGTTTAGGTTTAGGGTTAGACTAGACCTGTCTAGATTCTGGCTTGGGTTAGGTTAAGGGTTAGACTAGACCTGTCTGGATTCTGGCTTGGGTTAGGTTTAGGGTTAGACTAGACCTGTCTGGATGCTGGCTTGGGTTAGGTTTAGGGTTAGACTAGACCTGTCTGGATGCTGGCTTGGGTTAGGTTTTGGGTTAGACTAGACCTGTCTGGATGCTGGCTTGGGCTAGGTTTAGGGTTAGGGTTAGACTAGACCTGTCTAGATTCTGTTTTGGGTTAGGTTTAGGGTTTAGACTAGACCTGTCTGGATGCTGGCTTGGGTTAGGTTTAGGGTTAGACTAGACCTGTCTGGACGCTGGCTTGGGTTATATTCAGGGTTAGACTAGACCTGTCTGGATTCTGGCTTGGGTTAGGTTTAGGGTAAGACTAGACCTGTCTGGACGCTGGCTTGGGTTAGGTTTAGGGTTAGACTAGACCTGTCTGGATGCTGGCTTGGGTTAGGTTTAGGGTTAGACTATACCTGTCTGGATGCTGGCTTGGGTTAGGTTTAGGGTTAGACTAGACCTGTCTGGATTCTGGCTTGGGTTAGGTTTAGGGTTAGACTAGACCTGTCTGGATGCTGGCTTGGGTTAGGTTTAGGGTTAGACTAGACCTGTCTGGATGCTGGCTTGGGTTAGGTTTAGAGTTAGACTAGACCTGTCTGGATGCTGGCTTGGGCTAGGTTTAGGGTTAGACTAGACCTGTCTGGATTCTGGCTTGGGTTAGGTTTAGGGTTAGGGTTAGACTAGACCTGTCTAGATTCTGTTTTGGGTTAGGTTTAGGGTTTAGACTAGACCTGTCTGGATGCTGGCTTGGGTTAGGTTTAGGGTTAGACTAGACCTGTCTGGATGCTGGCTTGGGTAAGGTTTAGGGTTAAACTAGACCTGTCTGGACGCTGGCTTGCGTGAGGTTTAGGGTTAGACTAGACCTGTCTGGATGCTGGCTTGGGTTAGGTTTAGGGTTAGACTAGACCTGTCTGGATGCTGGCTTGGGTTAGGTTAAGGGTTAGACTAGACCTGTCTGGATGCTGGCTTGGGTTAGGTTAAGGGTTAGACTAGACCTGTCTAGATGCTGGCTTGGGTTAGGTTTAGGGTTAGACTAGACCTGTCTGAATGCTGGCTTGGGTTAGGTTTAGGGTTAGACTAGACCTGTCTGGGTGCTGGCTTGGGTTAGGTTTAGGGTTAGACTAGACCTGTCTGGACGCTGGCTTGGGTTAGGTTTAGGGTTAGACTAGACCTGTCTGGACGCTGGCTTGGGTTATGTTCAGGGTTAGACTAGACCTGTCTGGATGCTGGCTTGGGTTAGGTTTAGGGTAAGACTAGACCTGTCTGGACGCTGGCTTGGGTTAGGTTTAGGGTTAGACTAGACCTGTCTGGATGCTGGCTTGGGTTAGGTTTAGGGTTAGACTAGACCTGTCTGGATGCTGGCTTGGGTTAGGTTTAGGGTTAGACTAGACCTCTCTGGATGCTGGCTTGGGTTAGGTTAAGGGTTAGACTAGACCTGTTTGGATGCTGGCTTGGGTTAGGTTTAGGGTTAGGGTTAGACTAGACCTGTCTGGATGTTGGCTTGGGTTAGGTTTAGGGTTAGGGTTAGACTAGACCTGTCTGGATGTTGGCTTGGGTTAGGTTTAGGGTTAGACTAGACCTGTCTGGATGCTGGCTTGGGTTAGGTTTAGGGTTAGACTAGACCTGTCTAGATTCTGTTTTGGGTTAGGTTTAGGGTTTAGACTAGACCTGTCTGGATGCTGGCTTGGGTTAGGTTTAGGGTTAGACTAGACCTGTCTGGACGCTGGCTTGGGTTATATTCAGGGTTAGACTAGACCTGTCTGGATGCTGGCTTGGGTTAGGTTTAGGGTAAGACTAGACCTGTCTGGACGCTGGCTTGGGTTAGGTTTAGGGTTAGACTAGACCTGTCTGGATGCTGGCTTGGGTTAGGTTTAGGGTTAGACTATACCTGTCTGGATGCTGGCTTGGGTTAGGTTTAGGGTTAGACTAGACCTGTCTGGATTCTGGCTTGGGTTAGGTTTAGGGTTAGACTAGACCTGTCTGGATGCTGGCTTGGGTTAGGTTTAGGGTTAGACTAGACCTGTCTGGATGCTGGCTTGGGTTAGGTTTAGAGTTAGACTAGACCTGTCTGGATGCTGGCTTGGGCTAGGTTTAGGGTTAGACTAGACCTGTCTGGATTCTGGCTTGGGTTAGGTTTAGGGTTAGGGTTAGACTAGACCTGTCTAGATTCTGTTTTGGGTTAGGTTTAGTGTTTAGACTAGACCTGTCTGGATGCTGGCTTGGGTTAGGTTTAGGGTTAGACTAGACCTGTCTGGATGCTGGCTTGGGTAAGGTTTAGGGTTAAACTAGACCTGTCTGGACGCTGACTTGCGTGAGGTTTAGGGTTAGACTAGACCTGTCTGGATGCTGGCTTGGGTTAGGTTTAGGGTTAGACTAGACCTGTCTAGATAATGGCTTTGTTTAGGTTTAGGGTTAGGGTTAGACTAGACCTGTCTAGATTCTGGCTTGGGTTAGGTATAGGGTTAGACTAGACCTGTCTGGATGCTGGCTTGGGTTAGGTTTAGGGTTAGACTAGACCTGTCTAGATGCTGGCTTGGGTTAGGTTAAGGGTTAGACTAGACCTGTCTGGATGCTGGCTTGGGTTAGGTTTAGAGTTAGACTAGACCTGTCTGGATGCTGGCTTGGGTTAGGTATAGGGTTAGACTAGACCTGTCTGCATGCTGGCTTGGGTTAGGTTTAGGGTTAGACAAGACCTGTCTGGATGCTGGCTTGGGTTAGGTTTAGCGTTAGACTAGACCTGTCTGGATGCTGGCTTGGGTTAGGTTTAGGTTTAGGGTTAGACTAGACCTGTCTAGATTCTGGCTTGGGTTAGGTTAAGGGTTAGACTAGACCTGTCTGGATTCTGGCTTGGGTTAGGTTTAGGGTTAGACTAGACCTGTCTGGATGCTGGCTTGGGTTAGGTTTAGGGTTAGACTAGACCTGTCTGGATGCTGGCTTGGGTTAGGTTTTGGGTTAGACTAGACCTGTCTGGATGCTGGCTTGGGCTAGGTTTAGGGTTAGACTAGACCTGTCTGGATTCTGGCTTGGGTTAGGTTTAGGGTTAGGGTTAGACTAGACCTGTCTAGATTCTGTTTTGGGTTAGGTTTAGGGTTCAGACTAGACCTGTCTGGATGCTGGCTTGGGTTAGGTTTAGGGTTAGACTAGACCTGTCTGGACGCTGGCTTGGGTTATATTCAGGGTTAGACTAGACCTGTCTGGATGCTGGCTTGGGTTAGGTTTAGGGTAAGACTAGACCTGTCTGGACGCTGGCTTGGGTTAGGTTTAGGGTTAGACTAGACCTGTCTGGATGCTGGCTTGGGTTAGGTTTAGGGTTAGACTATACCTGTCTGGATGCTGGCTTGGGTTAGGTTTAGGGTTAGACTAGACCTGTCTGGATTCTGGCTTGGGTTAGGTTTAGGGTTAGACTAGACCTGTCTGGATGCTGGCTTGGGTTAGGTTTAGGGTTAGACTAGACCTGTCTGGATGCTGGCTTGGGTTAGGTTTAGAGTTAGACTAGACCTGTCTGGATGCTGGCTTGGGCTAGGTTTAGGGTTAGACTAGACCTGTCTGGATTCTGGCTTGGGTTAGGTTTAGGTTTAGGGTTAGACTAGACCTGTCTAGATTCTGGCTTGGGTTAGGTTAAGGGTTAGACTAGACCTGTCTGGATTCTGGCTTGGGTTAGGTTTAGGGTTAGACTAGACCTGTCTGGATGCTGGCTTGGGTTAGGTTTAGGGTTAGACTAGACCTGTCTGGATGCTGGCTTGGGTTAGGTTTTGGGTTAGACTAGACCTGTCTGGATGCTGGCTTGGGCTAGGTTTAGGGTTAGACTAGACCTGTCTGGATTCTGGCTTGGGTTAGGTTTAGGGTTAGGGTTAGACTAGACCTGTCTAGATTCTGTTTTGGGTTAGGTTTAGGGTTTAGACTAGACCTGTCTGGATGCTGGCTTGGGTTAGGTTTAGGGTTAGACTAGACCTGTCTGGACGCTGGCTTGGGTTATATTCAGGGTTAGACTAGACCTGTCTGGATGCTGGCTTGGGTTAGGTTTAGGGTAAGACTAGACCTGTCTGGACGCTGGCTTGGGTTAGGTTTAGGGTTAGACTAGACCTGTCTGGATGCTGGCTTGGGTTAGGTTTAGGGTTAGACTATACCTGTCTGGATGCTGGCTTGGGTTAGGTTTAGGGTTAGACTAGACCTGTCTGGATTCTGGCTTGGGTTAGGTTTAGGGTTAGACTAGACCTGTCTGGATGCTGGCTTGGGTTAGGTTTAGGGTTAGACTAGACCTGTCTGGATGCTGGCTTGGGTTAGGTTTAGAGTTAGACTAGACCTGTCTGGATGCTGGCTTGGGCTAGGTTTAGGGTTAGACTAGACCTGTCTGGATTCTGGCTTGGGTTAGGTTTAGGGTTAGGGTTAGACTAGACCTGTCTAGATTCTGTTTTGGGTTAGGTTTAGGGTTTAGACTAGACCTGTCTGGATGCTGGCTTGGGTTAGGTTTAGGGTTAGACTAGACCTGTCTGGATGCTGGCTTGGGTAAGGTTTAGGGTTAAACTAGACCTGTCTGGACGCTGGCTTGCGTGAGGTTTAGGGTTAGACTAGACCTGTCTGGATGCTGGCTTGGGTTAGGTTTAGGGTTAGACTAGACCTGTCTGGATGCTGGCTTGGGTTAGGTTAAGGGTTAGACTAGACCTGTCTGGATGCTGGCTTGGGTTAGGTTAAGGGTTAGACTAGACCTGTCTAGATGCTGGCTTGGGTTAGGTTTAGGGTTAGACTAGACCTGTCTGAATGCTGGCTTGGGTTAGGTTTAGGGTTAGACTAGACCTGTCTGGGTGCTGGCTTGGGTTAGGTTTAGGGTTAGACTAGACCTGTCTGGACGCTGGCTTGGGTTAGGTTTAGGGTTAGACTAGACCTGTCTGGACGCTGGCTTGGGTTATGTTCAGGGTTAGACTAGACCTGTCTGGATGCTGGCTTGGGTTAGGTTTAGGGTAAGACTAGACCTGTCTGGACGCTGGCTTGGGTTAGGTTTAGGGTTAGACTAGACCTGTCTGGATGCTGGCTTGGGTTAGGTTTAGGGTTAGACTAGACCTGTCTGGATGCTGGCTTGGGTTAGGTTTAGGGTTAGACTAGACCTCTCTGGATGCTGGCTTGGGTTAGGTTAAGGGTTAGACTAGACCTGTTTGGATGCTGGCTTGGGTTAGGTTTAGGGTTAGGGTTAGACTAGACCTGTCTGGATGTTGGCTTGGGTTAGGTTTAGGGTTAGGGTTAGACTAGACCTGTCTGGATGTTGGCTTGGGTTAGGTTTAGGGTTAGACTAGACCTGTCTGGATGCTGGCTTGGGTTAGGTTTAGGGTTAGACTAGACCTGTCTAGATTCTGTTTTGGGTTAGGTTTAGGGTTTAGACTAGACCTGTCTGGATGCTGGCTTGGGTTAGGTTTAGGGTTAGACTAGACCTGTCTGGACGCTGGCTTGGGTTATATTCAGGGTTAGACTAGACCTGTCTGGATGCTGGCTTGGGTTAGGTTTAGGGTAAGACTAGACCTGTCTGGACGCTGGCTTGGGTTAGGTTTAGGGTTAGACTAGACCTGTCTGGATGCTGGCTTGGGTTAGGTTTAGGGTTAGACTATACCTGTCTGGATGCTGGCTTGGGTTAGGTTTAGGGTTAGACTAGACCTGTCTGGATTCTGGCTTGGGTTAGGTTTAGGGTTAGACTAGACCTGTCTGGATGCTGGCTTGGGTTAGGTTTAGGGTTAGACTAGACCTGTCTGGATGCTGGCTTGGGTTAGGTTTAGAGTTAGACTAGACCTGTCTGGATGCTGGCTTGGGCTAGGTTTAGGGTTAGACTAGACCTGTCTGGATTCTGGCTTGGGTTAGGTTTAGGGTTAGGGTTAGACTAGACCTGTCTAGATTCTGTTTTGGGTTAGGTTTAGTGTTTAGACTAGACCTGTCTGGATGCTGGCTTGGGTTAGGTTTAGGGTTAGACTAGACCTGTCTGGATGCTGGCTTGGGTAAGGTTTAGGGTTAAACTAGACCTGTCTGGACGCTGGCTTGCGTGAGGTTTAGGGTTAGACTAGACCTGTCTGGATGCTGGCTTGGGTTAGGTTTAGGGTTAGACTAGACCTGTCTAGATAATGGCTTTGTTTAGGTTTAGGGTTAGGGTTAGACTAGACCTGTCTAGATTCTGGCTTGGGTTAGGTATAGGGTTAGACTAGACCTGTCTGGATGCTGGCTTGGGTTAGGTTTAGGGTTAGACTAGACCTGTCTAGATGCTGGCTTGGGTTAGGTTAAGGGTTAGACTAGACCTGTCTGGATGCTGGCTTGGGTTAGGTTTAGAGTTAGACTAGACCTGTCTGGATGCTGGCTTGGGTTAGGTATAGGGTTAGACTAGACCTGTCTGCATGCTGGCTTGGGTTAGGTTTAGGGTTAGACAAGACCTGTCTGGATGCTGGCTTGGGTTAGGTTTAGCGTTAGACTAGACCTGTCTGGATGCTGGCTTGGGTTAGGTTTAGGTTTAGGGTTAGACTAGACCTGTCTAGATTCTGGCTTGGGTTAGGTTAAGGGTTAGACTAGACCTGTCTGGATTCTGGCTTGGGTTAGGTTTAGGGTTAGACTAGACCTGTCTGGATGCTGGCTTGGGTTAGGTTTAGGGTTAGACTAGACCTGTCTGGATGCTGGCTTGGGTTAGGTTTTGGGTTAGACTAGACCTGTCTGGATGCTGGCTTGGGCTAGGTTTAGGGTTAGACTAGACCTGTCTGGATTCTGGCTTGGGTTAGGTTTAGGGTTAGGGTTAGACTAGACCTGTCTAGATTCTGTTTTGGGTTAGGTTTAGGGTTCAGACTAGACCTGTCTGGATGCTGGCTTGGGTTAGGTTTAGGGTTAGACTAGACCTGTCTGGACGCTGGCTTGGGTTATATTCAGGGTTAGACTAGACCTGTCTGGATGCTGGCTTGGGTTAGGTTTAGGGTAAGACTAGACCTGTCTGGACGCTGGCTTGGGTTAGGTTTAGGGTTAGACTAGACCTGTCTGGATGCTGGCTTGGGTTAGGTTTAGGGTTAGACTATACCTGTCTGGATGCTGGCTTGGGTTAGGTTTAGGGTTAGACTAGACCTGTCTGGATTCTGGCTTGGGTTAGGTTTAGGGTTAGACTAGACCTGTCTGGATGCTGGCTTGGGTTAGGTTTAGGGTTAGACTAGACCTGTCTGGATGCTGGCTTGGGTTAGGTTTAGAGTTAGACTAGACCTGTCTGGATGCTGGCTTGGGCTAGGTTTAGGGTTAGACTAGACCTGTCTGGATTCTGGCTTGGGTTAGGTTTAGGTTTAGGGTTAGACTAGACCTGTCTAGATTCTGGCTTGGGTTAGGTTAAGGGTTAGACTAGACCTGTCTGGATTCTGGCTTGGGTTAGGTTTAGGGTTAGACTAGACCTGTCTGGATGCTGGCTTGGGTTAGGTTTAGGGTTAGACTAGACCTGTCTGGATGCTGGCTTGGGTTAGGTTTTGGGTTAGACTAGACCTGTCTGGATGCTGGCTTGGGCTAGGTTTAGGGTTAGACTAGACCTGTCTGGATTCTGGCTTGGGTTAGGTTTAGGGTTAGGGTTAGACTAGACCTGTCTAGATTCTGTTTTGGGTTAGGTTTAGGGTTTAGACTAGACCTGTCTGGATGCTGGCTTGGGTTAGGTTTAGGGTTAGACTAGACCTGTCTGGACGCTGGCTTGGGTTAGGTTTAGGGTTAGACTAGACCTGTCTGGATGCTGGCTTGGGTTAGGTTTAGAGTTAGACTAGACCTGTCTGGATGCTGGCTTGGGCTAGGTTTAGGGTTAGACTAGACCTGTCTGGATTCTGGCTTGGGTTAGGTTTAGGGTTAGGGTTAGACTAGACCTGTCTAGATTCTGTTTTGGGTTAGGTTTAGGGTTTAGACTAGACCTGTCTGGATGCTGGCTTGGGTTAGGTTTAGGGTTAGACTAGACCTGTCTGGATGCTGGCTTGGGTAAGGTTTAGGGTTAAACTAGACCTGTCTGGACGCTGGCTTGCGTGAGGTTTAGGGTTAGACTAGACCTGTCTGGATGCTGGCTTGGGTTAGGTTTAGGGTTAGACTAGACCTGTCTGGATGCTGGCTTGGGTTAGGTTAAGGGTTAGACTAGACCTGTCTGGATGCTGGCTTGGGTTAGGTTAAGGGTTAGACTAGACCTGTCTAGATGCTGGCTTGGGTTATGTTTAGGGTTAGACTAGACCTGTCTGAATGCTGGCTTGGGTTAGGTTTAGGGTTAGACTAGACCTGTCTGGGTGCTGGCTTGGGTTAGGTTTAGGGTTAGACTAGACCTGTCTGGACGCTGGCTTGGGTTAGGTTTAGGGTTAGACTAGACCTGTCTGGACGCTGGCTTGGGTTATGTTCAGGGTTAGACTAGACCTGTCTGGATGCTGGCTTGGGTTAGGTTTAGGGTAAGACTAGACCTGTCTGGACGCTGGCTTGGGTTAGGTTTAGGGTTAGACTAGACCTGTCTGGATGCTGGCTTGGGTTAGGTTTAGGGTTAGACTAGACCTGTCTGGATGCTGGCTTGGGTTAGGTTTAGGGTTAGACTAGACCTCTCTGGATGCTGGCTTGGGTTAGGTTAAGGGTTAGACTAGACCTGTTTGGATGCTGGCTTGGGTTAGGTTTAGGGTTAGGGTTAGACTAGACCTGTCTGGATGTTGGCTTGGGTTAGGTTTAGGGTTAGGGTTAGACTAGACCTGTCTGGATGTTGGCTTGGGTTAGGTTTAGGGTTAGACTAGACCTGTCTGGATGCTGGCTTGGGTTAGGTTTAGGGTTAGACTAGACCTGTCTGGATGCTTGCTTGGGTTAGGTTTAGGGTTAGACTAGACCTGTCTGGATGCTGGCTTGGGTTAGGTTTAGGGTTATACTAGACCTGTCTGGATGCTGGCTTGGGTTAGGTTTAGGGTTAGACTAGACCTGTCTTAATGCTGGCTCGGGTTAGGTTTAGTGTTAGACTAGACCTGTCTGGATGCTGGCTTGGGTTATATTCAGGGTTAGACTAGACCTGTCTGGATGCTGGCTTGGGTTAGGTTTAGAGTTAGACTAGACCTGTCTGGATGCTGGCTTGGGCTAGGTTTAGGGTTAGACTAGACCTGTCTGGATGCTGGCTTGGGTTAGGTTTAGGGTTAGACTATACCTGTCTGGATGCTGGCTTGGGTTAGGTTTAGGGTTAGACTAGACCTGTCTGGATTCTGGCTTGGGTTAGGTTTAGGGTTAGACTAGACCTGTCTGGATGCTGGCTTGGGTTAGGTTTAGGGTTAGACTAGACCTGTCTGGATGCTGGCTTGGGTTAGGTTTAGAGTTAGACTAGACCTGTCTGGATGCTGGCTTGGGCTAGGTTTAGGGTTAGACTAGACCTGTCTGGATTCTGGCTTGGGTTAGGTTTAGGGTTAGGGTTAGACTAGACCTGTCTAGATTCTGTTTTGGGTTAGGTTTAGGGTTTAGACTAGACCTGTCTGGATGCTGGCTTGGGTTAGGTTTAGGGTTAGACTAGACCTGTCTGGATGCTGGCTTGGGTAAGGTTTAGGGTTAAACTAGACCTGTCTGGACGCTGGCTTGCGTGAGGTTTAGGGTTAGACTAGACCTGTCTGGATGCTGGCTTGGGTTAGGTTTAGGGTTAGACTAGACCTGTCTGGATGCTGGCTTGGGTTAGGTTAAGGGTTAGACTAGACCTGTCTGGATGCTGGCTTGGGTTAGGTTAAGGGTTAGACTAGACCTGTCTAGATGCTGGCTTGGGTTATGTTTAGGGTTAGACTAGACCTGTCTGAATGCTGGCTTGGGTTAGGTTTAGGGTTAGACTAGACCTGTCTGGGTGCTGGCTTGGGTTAGGTTTAGGGTTAGACTAGACCTGTCTGGACGCTGGCTTGGGTTAGGTTTAGGGTTAGACTAGACCTGTCTGGACGCTGGCTTGGGTTATGTTCAGGGTTAGACTAGACCTGTCTGGATGCTGGCTTGGGTTAGGTTTAGGGTAAGACTAGACCTGTCTGGACGCTGGCTTGGGTTAGGTTTAGGGTTAGACTAGACCTGTCTGGATGCTGGCTTGGGTTAGGTTTAGGGTTAGACTAGACCTGTCTGGATGCTGGCTTGGGTTAGGTTTAGGGTTAGACTAGACCTCTCTGGATGCTGGCTTGGGTTAGGTTAAGGGTTAGACTAGACCTGTTTGGATGCTGGCTTGGGTTAGGTTTAGGGTTAGGGTTAGACTAGACCTGTCTGGATGTTGGCTTGGGTTAGGTTTAGGGTTAGGGTTAGACTAGACCTGTCTGGATGTTGGCTTGGGTTAGGTTTAGGGTTAGACTAGACCTGTCTGGATGCTGGCTTGGGTTAGGTTTAGGGTTAGACTAGACCTGTCTGGATGCTTGCTTGGGTTAGGTTTAGGGTTAGACTAGACCTGTCTGGATGCTGGCTTGGGTTAGGTTTAGGGTTATACTAGACCTGTCTGGATGCTGGCTTGGGTTAGGTTTAGGGTTAGACTAGACCTGTCTTAATGCTGGCTCGGGTTAGGTTTAGTGTTAGACTAGACCTGTCTGGATGCTGGCTTGGGTTAGGTTTAGGGTTAGACTAGACCTGTCTGGATGCTGGCTTGGGTTAGGTTTAGGGTTAGACTAGACCTGTCTAGATGCTGGCTTGGGTTAGGTTAAGGGTTAGACTAGACCTGTCTGGATGCTGGCTTGGGTTAGGTTTAGAGTTAGACTAGACCTGTCTGGATGCTGGCTTGGGTAAGGTTTAGGGTTACCTAGACCTGTCTGGACGCTGGCTTGCTTTAGGTTTAGGGTTAGACTAGACCTGTCTGGATGCTGTCTTGGGTTAGGTTTAGGGTTAGACTAGACCTGTCTGGATGCTGGCTTGGGTTAGGTTAAGGTTTAAACTAGACCTGTCTGGATGTTGGCTTGTGTTAGGTTTAGGGTTAGACTAGACCTGTGTGGATTCTTGCTTGGGTTAGGTTTAGGGTTAGACTAGACCTGTCTTAATGCTGGCTCGGTTTAGGTTTAGGGTTAGACTAGACCTGTCTGGATGCTGGCTTGGGTTAGGTTTAGGGTTAGACTAGACCTGTCTGGATGCTGGCTTGGGTTAGGTTTAGGGTTAGACTAGACCTGTCTAGATGCTGGCTCGGTTTAGGTTTAGGGTTAGACTAGACCTGTCTGGATGCTGGCTTGGGTTAGGTCAAGGGTTAGACTAGACCTGTCTGGATGCTGGCTTGGGTTAGGTTTAGAGTTAGACTAGACCTGCCTGGATGCTGGCTTGGGTTAGGTTTAGGGTTAGACTAGACCTGTCTGGATGCTTGCTTGGGTTAGGTTTAGGGTTAGACTAGACCTGTCTTAATGCTGGCTCGGTTTAGGTTTAGGGTTAGACTAGACCTGTCTGGATGCTGGCTTGGGTTAGGTTTAGGGTTAGACTAGACCTGTCTGGATGCTGGCTTGGGTTAGGTTTAGGGTTAGACTAGACCTGTCTAGATGCTGGCTTGGGTTAGGTTAAGGGTTAGACTAGACCTGTCTGGATGCTGGCTTGGGTTAGGTTTAGAGTTAGACTAGACCTGTCTGGATGCTGGCTTGGGTTAGGTTTAGGGTTAGACTTGACCTGTCTGGATGCTGGCTTGGGTTAGGTTTAGGGTTAGACTAGACCTTACTGGATGCTGGCTTGGGTTAGGTTTAGGGTTAGACTAGACCTGTCTGGATGCTGGCTTGGGTTAGGTTTAGGGTTAGACTAGACCTGTCTGGATGCTGGCTTGGGTTAGGTTTAGGGTTAGACTAGACCTGTCTGGATGCTGGCTTGGGTTAGGTTTAGGGTTAGACTAGACCTGTCTGGATGCTGGCTTGGGTTAGGTTTAGGGTTAGACTAGACCTGTCTGGGTGCAGGCTTGGGTTAGGTTTAGGTTTAGGGTTAGACTAGACCTGTCTAGATTCTGGCTTGGGTTAGGTTAAGGGTTAGACTAGACCTGTCTGGATTCTGGCTTGGGTTAGGTTTAGGGTTAGACTAGACCTGTCTGGATGCTGGCTTGGGTTAGGTTTAGGGTTAGACTAGACCTGTCTGGATGCTGGCTTGGGTTAGGTTTTGGGTTAGACTAGACCTGTCTGGATGCTGGCTTGGGCTAGGTTTAGGGTTAACCTAGACCTGTCTGGATTCTGGCTTGGGTTAGGTTTAGGGTTAGGGTTAGACTAGACCTGTCTAGATTCTGTTTTGGGTTAGGTTTAGGGTTTAGACTAGACCTGTCTGGATGCTGGCTTGGGTTAGGTTTAGGGTTAGACTAGACCTGTCTGGACGCTGGCTTGGGTTATATTCAGGGTTAGACTAGACCTGTCTGGATGCTGGCTTGGGTTAGGTTTAGGGTTAGACTAGACCTGTCTGGACGCTGGCTTGGGTTAGGTTTAGGGTTAGACTAGACCTGTCTGGATGCTGGCTTGGGTTAGGTTTAGGGTTAGACTATACCTGTCTGGATGCTGGCTTGGGTTAGGTTTAGGGTTAGACTAGACCTGTCTGGATTCTGGCTTGGGTTAGGTTTAGGGTTAGACTAGACCTGTCTGGATGCTGGCTTGGGTTAGGTTTAGGGTTAGACTAGACCTGTCTGGATGCTGGCTTGGGTTAGGTTTAGAGTTAGACTAGACCTGTCTGGATGCTGGCTTGGGCTAGGTTTAGGGTTAGACTAGACCTGTCTGGATTCTGGCTTGGGTTAGGTTTAGGGTTAGGGTTAGACTAGACCTGTCTAGATTCTGTTTTGGGTTAGGTTTAGGGTTTAGACTAGACCTGTCTGGATGCTGGCTTGGGTTAGGTTTAGGGTTAGACTAGACCTGTCTGGATGCTGGCTTGGGTAAGGTTTAGGGTTAAACTAGACCTGTCTGGACGCTGGCTTGCGTGAGGTTTAGGGTTAGACTAGACCTGTCTGGATGCTGGCTTGGGTTAGGTTTAGGGTTAGACTAGACCTGTCTGGATGCTGGCTTGGGTTAGGTTAAGGGTTAGACTAGACCTGTCTGGATGCTGGCTTGGGTTAGGTTAAGGGTTAGACTAGACCTGTCTAGATGCTGGCTTGGGTTAGGTTTAGGGTTAGACTAGACCTGTCTGAATGCTGGCTTGGGTTAGGTTTAGGGTTAGACTAGACCTGTCTGGGTGCTGGCTTGGGTTAGGTTTAGGGTTAGACTAGACCTGTCTGGACGCTGGCTTGGGTTAGGTTTAGGGTTAGACTAGACCTGTCTGGACGCTGGCTTGGGTTATGTTCAGGGTTAGACTAGACCTGTCTGGATGCTGGCTTGGGTTAGGTTTAGGGTAAGACTAGACCTGTCTGGACGCTGGCTTGGGTTAGGTTTAGGGTTAGACTAGACCTGTCTGGATGCTGGCTTGGGTTAGGTTTAGGGTTAGACTAGACCTGTTTGGATGCTGGCTTGGGTTAGGTTTAGGGTTAGACTAGACCTCTCTGGATGCTGGCTTGGGTTAGGTTAAGGGTTAGAATAGACCTGTTTGGATGCTGGCTTGGGTTAGGTTTAGGGTTAGGGTTAGACTAGACCTGTCTGGATGTTGGCTTGGGTTAGGTTTAGGGTTAGGGTTAGACTAGACCTGTCTGGATGTTGGCTTGGGTTAGGTTTAGGGTTAGACTAGACCTGTCTGGATGCTGGCTTGGGTTAGGTTTAGGGTTAGACTAGACCTGTCTGGATGCTTGCTTGGGTTAGGTTTAGGGTTAGACTAGACCTGTCTGGATGCTGGCTTGGGTTAGGTTTAGGGTTATACTAGACCTGTCTGGATGCTGGCTTGGGTTAGGTTTAGGGTTAGACTAGACCTGTCTTAATGCTGGCTCGGGTTAGGTTTAGGGTTAGACTAGACCTGTCTGGATGCTGGCTTGGGTTAGGTTTAGGGTTAGACTAGACCTGTCTGGATGCTGGCTTGGGTTAGGTTTAGGGTTAGACTAGACCTGTCTAGATGCTGGCTTGGGTTAGGTTAAGGGTTAGACTAGACCTGTCTGGATGCTGGCTTGGGTTAGGTTTAGAGTTAGACTAGACCTGTCTGGATGCTGGCTTGGGTTAGGTTTAGGGTTAGACTAGACCTGTCTGGATGCTGGCTTGGGTAAGGTTTAGGGTTACCTAGACCTGTCTGGACGCTGGCTTGCTTTAGGTTTAGGGTTAGACTAGACCTGTCTGGATGCTGTCTTGGGTTAGGTTTAGGGTTAGACTAGACCTGTCTGGATGTTGGCTTGGGTTAGGTTTAGGGTTAGGGTTAGACTAGACCTGTCTGGATGTTGGCTTGGGTTAGGTTTAGGGTTAGACTAGACCTGTCTGGATGCTGGCTTGGGTTAGGTTTAGGGTTAGACTAGACCTGTCTGGATGCTTGCTTGGGTTAGGTTTAGGGTTAGACTAGACCTGTCTGGATGCTGGCTTGGGTTAGGTTTAGGGTTATACTAGACCTGTCTGGATGCTGGCTTGGGTTAGGTTTAGGGTTAGACTAGACCTGTCTTAATGCTGGCTCGGGTTAGGTTTAGGGTTAGACTAGACCTGTCTGGATGCTGGCTTGGGTTAGGTTTAGGGTTAGACTAGACC
Organism: Salvelinus fontinalis; assembly: GCF_029448725.1. Lineage (NCBI taxonomy): Eukaryota > Metazoa > Chordata > Actinopteri > Salmoniformes > Salmonidae > Salvelinus > Salvelinus fontinalis. Next base: position 8,845,586 of record NC_074690.1, read on the forward strand.
TGTCTGGATGCTGTCTTGGGTTAGGTTTAGGGTTAGACTAGACCTGTCTAGATGCTGGCTTGGGTTAGGTTAAGGGTTAGACTAGACCTGTCTGGATGCTGGCTTGGGTTAGGTTTAGAGTTAGACTAGACCTGTCTGGATGCTGGCTTGGGTAAGGTTTAGGGTTACCTAGACCTGTCTGGACGCTGGCTTGCTTTAGGTTTAGGGTTAGACTAGACCTGTCTGGATGCTGTCTTGGGTTAGGTTTAGGGTTAGACTAGACCTGTCTGGATGCTGGCTTGGGTTAGGTTAAGGTTTAAACTAGACCTGTCTGGATGTTGGCTTGTGTTAGGTTTAGGGTTAGACTAGACCTGTGTGGATTCTTGCTTGGGTTAGGTTTAGGGTTAGACTAGACCTGTCTTAATGCTGGCTCGGTTTAGGTTTAGGGTTAGACTAGACCTGTCTGGATGCTGGCTTGGGTTAGGTTTAGGGTTAGACTAGACCTGTCTGGATGCTGGCTTGGGTTAGGTTTAGGGTTAGACTAGACCTGTCTAGATGCTGGCTCGGTTTAGGTTTAGGGTTAGACTAGACCTGTCTGGATGCTGGCTTGGGTTAGGTCAAGGGTTAGACTAGACCTGTCTGGATGCTGGCTTGGGTTAGGTTTAGAGTTAGACTAGACCTGCCTGGATGCTGGCTTGGGTTAGGTTTAGGGTTAGACTAGACCTGTCTGGATGCTTGCTTGGGTTAGGTTTAGGGTTAGACTAGACCTGTCTTAATGCTGGCTCGGTTTAGGTTTAGGGTTAGACTAGACCTGTCTGGATGCTGGCTTGGGTTAGGTTTAGGGTTAGACTAGACCTGTCTGGATGCTGGCTTGGGTTAGGTTTAGGGTTAGACTAGACCTGTCTAGATGCTGGCTTGGGTTAGGTTAAGGGTTAGACTAGACCTGTCTGGATGCTGGCTTGGGTTAGGTTTAGAGTTAGACTAGACCTGTCTGGATGCTGGCTTGGGTTAGGTTTAGGGTTAGACTTGACCTGTCTGGATGCTGGCTTGGGTTAGGTTTAGGGTTAGACTAGACCTTACTGGATGCTGGCTTGGGTTAGGTTTAGGGTTAGACTAGACCTGTCTGGATGCTGGCTTGGGTTAGGTTTAGGGTTAGACTAGACCTGTCTGGATGCTGGCTTGGGTTAGGTTTAGGGTTAGACTAGACCTGTCTGGATGCTGGCTTGGGTTAGGTTTAGGGTTAGACTAGACCTGTCTGGATGCTGGCTTGGGTTAGGTTTAGGGTTAGACTAGACCTGTCTGGGTGCAGGCTTGGGTTAGGTTTAGGTTTAGGGTTAGACTAGACCTGTCTAGATTCTGGCTTGGGTTAGGTTAAGGGTTAGACTAGACCTGTCTGGATTCTGGCTTGGGTTAGGTTTAGGGTTAGACTAGACCTGTCTGGATGCTGGCTTGGGTTAGGTTTAGGGTTAGACTAGACCTGTCTGGATGCTGGCTTGGGTTAGGTTTTGGGTTAGACTAGACCTGTCTGGATGCTGGCTTGGGCTAGGTTTAGGGTTAGACTAGACCTGTCTGGATTCTGGCTTGGGTTAGGTTTAGGGTTAGGGTTAGACTAGACCTGTCTAGATTCTGTTTTGGGTTAGGTTTAGGGTTTAGACTAGACCTGTCTGGATGCTGGCTTGGGTTAGGTTTAGGGTTAGACTAGACCTGTCTGGACGCTGGCTTGGGTTATATTCAGGGTTAGACTAGACCTGTCTGGATGCTGGCTTGGGTTAGGTTTAGGGTTAGACTAGACCTGTCTGGACGCTGGCATGGGTTAGGTTTAGGGTTAGACTAGACCTGTCTGGATGCTGGCTTGGGTTAGGTTTAGGGTTAGACTATACCTGTCTGGATGCTGGCTTGGGTTAGGTTTAGGGTTAGACTAGACCTGTCTGGATTCTGGCTTGGGTTAGGTTTAGGGTTAGACTAGACCTGTCTGGATGCTGGCTTGGGTTAGGTTTAGGGTTAGACTAGACCTGTCTGGATGCTGGCTTGGGTTAGGTTTAGAGTTAGACTAGACCTGTCTGGATGCTGGCTTGGGCTAGGTTTAGGGTTAGACTAGACCTGTCTGGATTCTGGCTTGGGTTAGGTTTAGGGTTAGGGTTAGACTAGACCTGTCTAGATTCTGTTTTGGGTTAGGTTTAGGGTTTAGACTAGACCTGTCTGGATGCTGGCTTGGGTTAGGTTTAGGGTTAGACTAGACCTGTCTGGATGCTGGCTTGGGTAAGGTTTAGGGTTAAACTAGACCTGTCTGGACGCTGGCTTGCGTGAGGTTTAGGGTTAGACTAGACCTGTCTGGATGCTGGCTTGGGTTAGGTTTAGGGTTAGACTAGACCTGTCTGGATGCTGGCTTGGGTTAGGTTAAGGGTTAGACTAGACCTGTCTGGATGCTGGCTTGGGTTAGGTTAAGGGTTAGACTAGACCTGTCTAGATGCTGGCTTGGGTTAGGTTTAGGGTTAGACTAGACCTGTCTGAATGCTGGCTTGGGTTAGGTTTAGGGTTAGACTAGACCTGTCTGGGTGCTGGCTTGGGTTAGGTTTAGGGTTAGACTAGACCTGTCTGGACGCTGGCTTGGGTTAGGTTTAGGGTTAGACTAGACCTGTCTGGACGCTGGCTTGGTTTATGTTCAGGGTTAGACTAGACCTGTCTGGATGCTGGCTTGGGTTAGGTTTAGGGTAAGACTAGACCTGTCTGGACGCTGGCTTGGGTTAGGTTTAGGGTTAGACTAGACCTGTCTGGATGCTGGCTTGGGTTAGGTTTAGGGTTAGACTAGACCTGTCTGGATGCTGGCTTGGGTTAGGTTTAGGGTTAGACTAGACCTCTCTGGATGCTGGCTTGGGTTAGGTTAAGGGTTAGAATAGACCTGTTTGGATGCTGGCTTGGGTTAGGTTTAGGGTTAGGGTTAGACTAGACCTGTCTGGATGTTGGCTTGGGTTAGGTTTAGGGTTAGGGTTAGACTAGACCTGTCTGGATGTTGGCTTGGGTTAGGTTTAGGGTTAGACTAGACCTGTCTGGATGCTGGCTTGGGTTAGGTTTAGGGTTAGACTAGACCTGTCTGGATGCTTGCTTGGGTTAGGTTTAGGGTTAGACTAGACCTGTCTGGATGCTGGCTTGGGTTAGGTTTAGGGTTATACTAGACCTGTCTGGATGCTGGCTTGGGTTAGGTTTAGGGTTAGACTAGACCTGTCTTAATGCTGGCTCGGGTTAGGTTTAGGGTTAGACTAGACCTGTCTGGATGCTGGCTTGGGTTAGGTTTAGGGTTAGACTAGACCTGTCTGGATGCTGGCTTGGGTTAGGTTTAGGGTTAGACTAGACCTGTCTAGATGCTGGCTTGGGTTAGGTTAAGGGTTAGACTAGACCTGTCTGGATGCTGGCTTGGGTTAGGTTTAGAGTTAGACTAGACCTGTCTGGATGCTGGCTTGGGTTAGGTTTAGGGTTAGACTAGACCTGTCTGGATGCTGGCTTGGGTAAGGTTTAGGGTTACCTAGACCTGTCTGGACGCTGGCTTGCTTTAGGTTTAGGGTTAGACTAGACCTGTCTGGATGCTGTCTTGGGTTAGGTTTAGGGTTAGACTAGACCTGTCTGGATGCTGGCTTGGGTTAGGTTAAGGTTTAAACTAGACCTGTCTGGATGTTGGCTTGTGTTAGGTTTAGGGTTAGACTAGACCTGTGTGGATTCTTGCTTGGGTTAGGTTTAGGGTTAGACTAGACCTGTCTTAATGCTGGCTCGGTTTAGGTTTAGGGTTAGACTAGACCTGTCTGGATGCTGGCTTGGGTTAGGTTTAGGGTTAGACTAGACCTGTCTGGATGCTGGCTTGGGTTAGGTTTAGGGTTAGACTAGACCTGTCTAGATGCTGGCTCGGTTTAGGTTTAGGGTTAGACTAGACCTGTCTGGATGCTGGCTTGGGTTAGGTCAAGGGTTAGACTAGACCTGTCTGGATGCTGGCTTGGGTTAGGTTTAGAGTTAGACTAGACCTGTCTGGATGCTGGCTTGGGTTAGGTTTAGGGTTAGACTAGACCTGTCTGGATGCTTGCTTGGGTTAGGTTTAGGGTTAGACTAGACCTGTCTTAATGCTGGCTCGGTTTAGGTTTAGGGTTAGACTAGACCTGTCTGGATGCTGGCTTGGGTTAGGTTTAGGGTTAGACTAGACCTGTCTGGATGCTGGCTTGGGTTAGGTTTAGGGTTAGACTAGACCTGTCTAGATGCTGGCTTGGGTTAGGTTAAGGGTTAGACTAGACCTGTCTGGATGCTGGCTTGGGTTAGGTTTAGAGTTAGACTAGACCTGTCTGGATGCTGGCTTGGGTTAGGTTTAGGGTTAGACTTGACCTGTCTGGATGCTGGCTTGGGTTAGGTTTAGGGTTAGACTAGACCTTACTGGATGCTGGCTTGGGTTAGGTTTAGGGTTAGACTAGACCTGTCTGGATGCTGGCTTGGGTTAGGTTTAGGGTTAGACTAGACCTGTCTGGATGCTGGCTTGGGTTAGGTTTAGGGTTAGACTAGACCTGTCTGGATGCAGGCTTGGGTTAGGTTTAGGGTTAGACTAGACCTGTCTGGATGCTGGCTTGGGTTAGGTTTAGAGTTAGACTAGACCTGTCTGGATGCTGTCTTGGGTTAGGTTTAGGGTTAGACTAGACCTGTCTGGATGCTTGCTTGGGTTAGGTTTAGGGTTAGACTACACCTGTCTTAATGCTGGCTCAGGTTAGGTTTAGGGTTAGACTAGACCTGTCTGGATGCTGGCTTGGGTTAGGTTTAGGGTTAGACTAGACCTGTCTGGATGCTGGCTTGGGTTAGGTTTAGGGTTAGACTAGACCTGTCTAGATGCTGGCTTGGGTTAGGTCAAGGGTTAGACTAGACCTGTCTGGATGCTGGCTTGGGTTAGGTTTAGAGTTAGACTAGACCTGTCTGGATGCTGGCTTGGGTTAGGTTTAGGGTTAGACTAGACCTGTCTGGATGCTTGCTTGGGTTAGGTTTAGGGTTAAACTAGACCTGTCTTAATGCTGGCTCGGTTTAGGTTTAGGGTTAGACTAGACCTGTCTGGATGCTGGCTTGGGTTAGGTTTAGGGTTAGACTAGACCTGTCTGGATGCTGGCTTGGGTTAGGTTTAGGGTTAGACTAGACCTGTCTAGATGCTGGCTTGGGTTAGGTTAAGGGTTAGACTAGACCTGTCTGGATGCTGGCTTGGGTTAGGTTTAGAGTTAGACTAGACCTGTCTGGATGCTGGCTTGGGTTAGGTTTAGGGTTAGATTAGACCTTACTGGATGCTGGCTTGGGTTAGGTTTAGGGTTAGACTATACCTGTCTGGATGCTGGCTTGGGTTAGGTTTAGGGTTAGACTAGACCTGTCTGGATGCTGGCTTGGGTTAGGTTTAGGGTTAGACTAGACCTGTCTGGATGCTGGCTTGGGTTAGGTTTAGGGTTAGACTAGACCTGTCTGGATGCTGGCTTGGGTTAGGTTTAGGGTTAGACTAGACCTGTCTGGATGCAGGCTTGGGTTAGGTTTAGGGTTAGACTAGACCTGTCTGGATGCTGGCTTGGGTTAGGTTTAGAGTTAGACTAGACCTGTCTGGATGCTGTCTTGGGTTAGGTTTAGGGTTAGACTAGACCTGTCTGGATGCTGGCTTGGGTTAGGTTTAGGGTTAGACTAGACCTCTCTGGATGCTGGCTTGGGTTCGGTTAAGGGTTAGACTAGACCTGTTTGGATGCTGGCTTGGGTTAGGTTTAGGGTTAGGGTTAGACTAGACCTGTCTGGATGTTGGCTTGGGTTAGGTTTAGGGTTAGACTAGACCTGTCTGGATGCTGGCTTGGGTTAGGTTTAGGGTTAGACTACACCTGTCTGGATGCTTGCTTGGGTTAGGTTTAGGGTTAGACTAGACCTGTCTGGATGCTGGCTTGGGTTAGGTTTAGGGTTAGACTAGACCTGTCTGGATGCTTGCTTGGGTTAGGTTTAGGGTTAGACTACACCTGTCTTAATGCTGGCTCAGGTTAGGTTTAGGGTTAGACTAGACCTGTCTGGATGCTGGCTTGGGTTAGGTTTAGGGTTAGACTAGACCTGTCTGGATGCTGGCTTGGGTTAGGTTTAGGGTTAGACTAGACCTGTCTGGATGCTGGCTTGGGTTAGGTTTAGGGTTAGACTAGACCTGTCTGGATGCTGGCTTGGGTTAGGTTTAGGGTTAGACTAGACCTGTCTGGATGCTGGCTTGGGTTAGGTTTAGGGTTAGACTAGACCTGTCTGGATGCTGGCTTGGGTTAGGTTTAGGGTTAGACTAGACCTGTCTGGATGCTGGCTTGGGTTAGGTTTAGGGTTAGACTAGACCTGTCTGGATGCTGTCTTGGGTTAGGTTTAGGGTTAGACTAGACCTGTCTGGATGCTGGCTTGGGTTAGGTTTAGGGTTAGACTAGACCTGTCTGGATGCTGGCTTGGGTTAGGTTTAGGGTTAGACTAGACCTGTCTGGATGCTGGCTTGGGTTAGGTTTAGGGTTAGACTAGACCTGTCTGGATGCTGGCTTGGGTTAGGTTTAGAGTTAGACTAGGCCTGTCTGGATGCTGGCTTGGGTTAGGTTTAGGGTTAGACTAGACCTGTCTGGATGCTGGATTGGGTTAGATTTAGGGTTAGACTAGACCTGTCTGGATGCTGGCTTGGGTTAGGTTTAGGGTTAGACTAGACCTGTCTGGATGCTGGCTTGGGTTAGGTTTAGGGTTAGACTTGTCTGGATGCTGTCTTGGGTTAGGTTTAGGGTTAGACTAGACTAGACCTGTCTGGATGCTGTCTTGGGTTAGGTTTAGAGTTAGACTAGACCTGTCTGAATGCTGGCTTGGGTTAGGTTTAGGGTTAGACTAGACCTGTCTGGATGCTGGCTTGGGTTAAGTTTAGGGTTAGACTAGACCTTTCTGGATGCTGGCTTGGGTTAGGTTTAGGGTTAGACTAGACCTGTCTGGATGCTGGCTTGGGTTAGGTTTAGGGTTAGACTAGACCTGTCTGGATGCTGGCTTGGGTTAGGTTTAGGGTTAGACTAGACCTGTCTGGATGCTGGCTTGGGTTAGGTTTAGGGTTAGACTAGACCTGTCTGGATGCTGGCTTGGGTTAGGTTTAGAGTTAGACTAGACCTGTCTGGATGCTGGCTTGGGTTAGGTTTAGGGTTAGACTAGACCTGTCTGGAATGCTGGCTTGGGTTAGGTTTAGGGTTAGACTAGACCTGTCTGGATGCTGGCTTGGGTTAGGTTTAGGGTTAGACTAGACCTGTCTGGATGCTGGCTTGGGTTAGGTTTAGGGTTAGACTAGACCTGTCTGGATGCTGGCTTGGGTTAGGTTAAGGGTTAGACTAGACCTGTTTGGATGCTGGCTTGGGTTAGGTTTAGGGTTAGGGTTAGACTAGACCTGTCTGGATGTTGGCTTGGGTTAGGTTTAGGGTTAGACTAGACCTGTCTGGATGCTGGCTTGGGTTAGGTTTAGGGTTAGACTAGACCTGTCTGGATGCTTGCTTGGGTTAGGTTTAGGGTTAGACTAGACCTGTCTGGATGCTGGCTTGGGTTAGGTTTAGGGTTAGACTAGACCTGTCTGGATGCTTGCTTGGGTTAGGTTTAGGGTTAGACTACACCTGTCTTAATGCTGGCTCAGGTTAGGTTTAGGGTTAGACTAGACCTGTCTGGATGCTGGCTTGGGTTAGGTTTAGGGTTAGACTAGACCTATCTGGATGCTGGCTTGGGTTAGGTTTAGTGTTAGACTAGACCTGTCTAGATGCTGGCTTGGGTTAGGTCAAGGGTTAGACTAGACCTGTCTGGATGCTGGCTTGGGTTAGGTTTAGAGTTAGACTAGACCTGTCTGGATGCTGGCTTGGGTTAGGTTTAGGGTTAGACTAGACCTGTCTGGATGCTTGCTTGGGTTAGGTTTAGGGTTAGACTAGACCTGTCTTAATGCTGGCTCGGTTTAGGTTTAGGGTTAGACTAGACCTGTCTGGATGCTGGCTTGGGTTAGGTTTAGGGTTAGACTAGACCTGTCTGGATGCTGGCTTGGGTTAGGTTTAGGGTTAGACTAGACCTGTCTAGATGCTGGCTTGGGTTAGGTTAAGGGTTAGACTAGACCTGTCTGGATGCTGGCTTGGGTTAGGTTTAGAGTTAGACTAGACCTGTCTGGATGCTGGCTTGGGTTAGGTTTAGGGTTAGACTTGACCTGTCTGGATGCTGGCTTGGGTTAGGTTTAGGGTTAGACTAGACCTTACTGGATGCTGGCTTGGGTTAGGTTTAGGGTTAGACTAGACCTGTCTGGATGCTGGCTTGGGTTAGGTTTAGGGTTAGACTAGACCTGTCTGGATGCTGGCTTGGGTTAGGTTTAGGGTTAGACTAGACCTGTCTGGATGCTGGCTTGGGTTAGGTTTAGGGTTAGACTAGACCTGTCTGGATGCTGGCTTGGGTTAGGTTTAGGGTTAGACTAGACCTGTCTGGATGCAGGCTTGGGTTAGGTTTAGGGTTAGACTAGACCTGTCTGGATGCTGGCTTGGGTTAGGTTTATAGTTAGACTAGACCTGTCTGGATGCTGTCTTGGGTTAGGTTTAGGGTTAGACTAGACCTGTCTGGATGCTGGCTTGGGTTAGGTTTAGGGTTAGACTAGACCTCTCTGGATGCTGGCTTGGGTTAGGTTAAGGGTTAGACTAGACCTGTTTGGATGCTGGCTTGGGTTAGGTTTAGGGTTAGGGTTAGACTAGACCTGTCTGGATGTTGGCTTGGGTTAGGTTTAGGGTTAGACTAGACCTGTCTGGATGCTGGCTTGGGTTAGGTTTAGGGTTAGACTAGACCTGTCTGGATGCTTGCTTGGGTTAGGTTTAGGGTTAGACTAGACCTGTCTGGATGCTGGCTTGGGTTAGGTTTAGGGTTAGACTAGACCTGTCTGGATGCTTGCTTGGGTTAGGTTTAGGGTTAGACTACACCTGTCTTAATGCTGGCTCAGGTTAGGTTTAGGGTTAGACTAGACCTGTCTGGATGCTGGCTTGGGTTAGGTTTAGGGTTAGACTAGACCTGTCTGGATGCTGGCTTGGGTTAGGTTTAGGGTTAGACTAGACCTGTCTGGATGCTGGCTTGGGTTAGGTTTAGGGTTAGACTAGACCTGTCTGGATGCTGGCTTGGGTTAGGTTTAGGGTTAGACTAGACCTGTCTGGATGCTGGCTTGGGTTAGGTTTAGGGTTAGACTAGACCTGTCTGGATGCTGGCTTGGGTTAGGTTTAGAGTTAGACTAGACCTGTCTGGATGTTGGCTTGGGTTAGGTTTAGGGTTAGACTAGACCTGTCTGGATGCTGGCTTGGGTTAGGTTTAGGGTTAGACTAGACCTGTCTGGATGTTGGCTTGGGTTAGGTTTAGGGTTAGACTAGACCTGTCTGGATGCTGTCTTGGGTTAGGTTTAGGGTTAGACTAGACCTGTCTGGATGCTGGCTTGGGTTAGGTTTAGGGTTAGACTAGACCTGTCTGGATGCTGTCTTGGGTTAGGTTTAGGGTTAGACTAGACCTGTCTGGATGCTGGCTTGGGTTAGGTTTAGGGTTAGACTAGACCTGTCTGGATGCTGGCTTGGGTTAGGTTTAGAGTTAGACTAGACCTGTCTGGATGCTGGCTTGGGTTAGGTTTAGGGTTAGACTAGACCTGTCTGGATGCTGGCTTGGGTTAGGTTTAGAGTTAGACTAGACCTGTCTGGATGCTGGCTTGGGTTAGGTTTAGGGTTAGACTAGACCTGTCTGGATGCTGGCTTGGGTTAGATTTAGGGTTAGACTAGACCTGTCTGGATGCTGGCTTGGGTTAGGTTTAGGGTTAGACTAGACCTGTCTGGATGCTGGCTTGGGTTAGGTTTAGGGTTAGACTTGTCTGGATGCTGTCTTGGGTTAGGTTTAGGGTTAGACTAGACTAGACCTGTCTGGATGCTGTCTTGGGTTAGGTTTAGAGTTAGACTAGACCTGTCTGGATGCTGGCTTGGGTTAGGTTTAGGGTTAGACTAGACCTGTCTGGATGCTGGCTTGGGTTAAGTTTAGGGTTAGACTAGACCTTTCTGGATGCTGGCTTGGGTTAGGTTTAGGGTTAGACTAGACCTGTCTGGATGCTGGCTTGGGTTAGGTTTAGGGTTAGACTAGACCTGTCTGGATGCTGGCTTGGGTTAGGTTTAGGGTTAGACTAGACCTGTCTGGATGCTGGCTTGGGTTAGGTTTAGGGTTAGACTAGAACTGTCTGGATGCTGGCTTGGGTTAGGTTTAGAGTTAGACTAGACCTGTCTGGATGCTGGCTTGGGTTAGGTTTAGGGTTAGACTAGACCTGTCTGGAATGCTGGCTTGGGTTAGGTTTAGGGTTAGACTAGACCTGTCTGGATGCTGGCTTGGGTTAGGTTTAGGGTTAGACTAGACCTGTCTGGATGCTGGCTTGGGTTAGGTTTAGGGTTAGACTAGACCTCTCTGGATGCTGGCTTGGGTTAGGTTAAGGGTTAGACTAGACCTGTTTGGATGCTGGCTTGGGTTAGGTTTAGGGTTAGGGTTAGACTAGACCTGTCTGGATGTTGGCTTGGGTTAGGTTTAGGGTTAGACTAGACCTGTCTGGATGCTGGCTTGGGTTAGGTTTAGGGTTAGACTAGACCTGTCTGGATGCTTGCTTGGGTTAGGTTTAGGGTTAGACTAGACCTGTCTGGATGCTGGCTTGGGTTAGGTTTAGGGTTAGACTAGACCTGTCTGGATGCTTGCTTGGGTTAGGTTTAGGGTTAGACTACACCTGTCTTAATGCTGGCTCAGGTTAGGTTTAGGGTTAGACTAGACCTGTCTGGATGCTGGCTTGGGTTAGGTTTAGGGTTAGACTAGACCTGTCTGGATGCTGGCTTGGGTTAGGTTTAGGGTTAGACTAGACCTGTCTAGATGCTGGCTTGGGTTAGGTCAAGGGTTAGACTAGACCTGTCTGGATCCTGGCTTGGGTTAGGTTTAGAGTTAGACTAGACCTGTCTGGATGCTGGCTTGGGTTAGGTTTAGGGTTAGACTAGACCTGTCTGGATGCTGGCTTGGGTTAGGTTTAGGGTTAGACTAGACCTGTCTGGATGCTGGCTTGGGTTAGGTTTAGGGTTAGACTAGACCTGTCTGGATATTGGCTTGGGTTAGGTTTAGGGTTAGACTAGACCTGTCTGGATGCTGGCTTGGGTTAGGTTTAGAGTTAGACTAGACCTGTCTGGATGCTGGCTTGGGTTAGGTTTAGGGTTAGACTAGACCTGTCTGGATGCTGGCTTGGGTTAGGTTTAGGGTTAGACTAGACCTGTCTGGATGCTGGCTTGGGTTAGGTTTAGAGTTAGACTAGACCTGTCTGGATGCTGGCTTGGGTTAGGTTTAGGGTTAGACTAGACCTGTCTGGAATGCTGGCTTGGGTTAGGTTTAGGGTTAGACTAGACCTGTCTGGATGCTGTTTTGGGTTAGGTTTAGGGTTAGACTAGACCTGTCTGGATGCTGTCTTGGGTTAGGTTTAGGGTTAGACTAGACCTGTCTGGATGCTGGCTTGGGTTAGGTTTAGGGTTAGACTAGACCTCTCTGGATGCTGGCTTGGGTTAGGTTAAGGGTTAGACTAGACCTGTTTGGATGCTGGCTTGGGTTAGGTTTAGGGTTAGGGTTAGACTAGACCTGTCTGGATGTTGGCTTGGGTTAGGTTTAGGGTTAGACTAGACCTGTCTGGATGCTGGCTTGGGTTAGGTTTAGGGTTAGACTAGACCTGTCTGGATGCTTGCTTGGGTTAGGTTTAGGGTTAGACTAGACCTGTCTGGATGCTGGCTTGGGTTAGGTTTAGGGTTAGACTAGACCTGTCTGGATGCTTGCTTGGGTTAGGTTTAGGGTTAGACTACACCTGTCTTAATGCTGGCTCAGGTTAGGTTTAGGGTTAGACTAGACCTGTCTGGATGCTGGCTTGGGTTAGGTTTAGGGTTAGACTAGACCTGTCTGGATGCTGGCTTGGGTTAGGTTTAGGGTTAGACTAGACCTGTCTAGATGCTGGCTTGGGTTAGGTTAAGGGTTAGACTAGACCTGTCTGGATGCTGGCTTGGGTTAGGTTTAGAGTTAGACTAGACCTGTCCGGATGCTGGCTTGGGTTAGGTTTAGGGTTAGACTAGACCTGTCTGGATGCTGGCTTGGGTTAGGTTTAGGGTTAGACTAGACCTGTCTGGATGCTGGCTTGGGTTAGGTTTAGGGTTAGACTAGACCTGTCTGGATGCTGGCTTGGGTTAGGTTTAGGGTTAGACTAGACCTGTCTGGATGCAGGCTTGGGTTAGGTTTAGGGTTAGACTACACCTGTCTGGATGCTGGCTTGGGTTAGGTTTAGAGTTAGACTAGACCTGTCTGGATGCTGGCTTGGGTTAGGTTTAGGGTTAGACTAGACCTGTCTGGATGCTGGCTTGGGTTAGGTTTAGGGTTAGACTAGACCTGTCTGGATGCTGGCTTGGGTTAGGTTTAGGGTTAGACTAGACCTGTCTGGATGCTGTCTTGGGTTAGGTTTAGGGTTAGACTAGACCTGTCTAGATGCTGGCTTGGGTTAGGTCAAGGGTTAGACTAGACCTGTCTGGATCCTGGCTTGGGTTAGGTTTAGAGTTAGACTAGACCTGTCTGGATGCTGGCTTGGGTTAGGTTTAGGGTTAGACTAGACCTGTCTGGATGCTGGCTTGGGTTAGGTTTAGGGTTAGACTAGACCTGTCTGGATGCTGGCTTGGGTTAGGTTTAGGGTTAGACTAGACCTGTCTGGATATTGGCTTGGGTTAGGTTTAGGGTTAGACTAGACCTGTCTGGATGCAGGCTTGGGTTAGGTTTAGGGTTAGACTAGACCTGTCTGGATGCTGGCTTGGGTTAGGTTTAGAGTTAGACTAGACCTGTCTGGATGCTGGCTTGGGTTAGGTTTAGGGTTAGACTAGACCTGTCTGGATGCTGGCTTGGGTTAGGTTTAGGGTTAGACTAGACCTGTCTGGATGCTGGCTTGGGTTAGGTTTAGAGTTAGACTAGACCTGTCTGGATGCTGGCTTGGGTTAGGTTTAGGGTTAGACTAGACCTGTCTGGAATGCTGGCTTGGGTTAGGTTTAGGGTTAGACTAGACCTGTCTGGATGCTGTCTTGGGTTAGGTTTAGGGTTAGACTAGACCTGTCTGGATGCTGTCTTGGGTTAGGTTTAGGGTTAGACTAGACCTGTCTGGATGCTGGCTTGGGTTAGGTTTAGGGTTAGACTAGACCTCTCTGGATGCTGGCTTGGGTTAGGTTAAGGGTTAGACTAGACCTGTTTGGATGCTGGCTTGGGTTAGGTTTAGGGTTAGGGTTAGACTAGACCTGTCTGGATGTTGGCTTGGGTTAGGTTTAGGGTTAGACTAGACCTGTCTGGATGCTGGCTTGGGTTAGGTTTAGGGTTAGACTAGACCTGTCTGGATGCTTGCTTGGGTTAGGTTTAGGGTTAGACTAGACCTGTCTGGATGCTGGCTTGGGTTAGGTTTAGGGTTAGACTAGACCTGTCTGGATGCTTGCTTGGGTTAGGTTTAGGGTTAGACTACACCTGTCTTAATGCTGGCTCAGGTTAGGTTTAGGGTTAGACTAGACCTGTCTGGATGCTGGCTTGGGTTAGGTTTAGGGTTAGACTAGACCTGTCTGGATGCTGGCTTGGGTTAGGTTTAGGGTTAGACTAGACCTGTCTAGATGCTGGCTTGGGTTAGGTTAAGGGTTAGACTAGACCTGTCTGGATGCTGGCTTGGGTTAGGTTTAGAGTTAGACTAGACCTGTCTGGATGCTGGCTTGGGTTAGGTTTAGGGTTAGACTAGACCTGTCTGGATGCTGGCTTGGGTTAGGTTTAGGGTTAGACTAGACCTGTCTGGATGCTGGCTTGGGTTAGGTTTAGGGTTAGACTAGACCTGTCTGGATGCTGGCTTGGGTTAGGTTTAGGGTTAGACTAGACCTGTCTGGATGCAGGCTTGGGTTAGGTTTAGGGTTAGACTACACCTGTCTGGATGCTGGCTTGGGTTAGGTTTAGAGTTAGACTAGACCTGTCTGGATGCTGGCTTGGGTTAGGTTTAGGGTTAGACTAGACCTGTCTGGATGCTGGCTTGGGTTAGGTTTAGGGTTAGACTAGACCTGTCTGGATGCTGGCTTGGGTTAGGTTTAGGGTTAGACTAGACCTGTCTGGATGCTGGCTTGGGTTAGGTTTAGGGTTAGACTAGACCTCTCTGGATGCTGGCTTGGGTTAGGTTAAGGGTTAGACTAGACCTGTTTGGATGCTGGCTTGGGTTAGGTTTAGGGTTAGGGTTAGACTAGACCTGTCTGGATGTTGGCTTGGGTTAGGTTTAGGGTTAGACTAGACCTGTCTGGATGCTGGCTTGGGTTAGGTTTAGGGTTAGACTAGACCTGTCTGGATGCTTGCTTGGGTTAGGTTTAGGGTTAGACTAGACCTGTCTGGATGCTGGCTTGGGTTAGGTTTAGGGTTAGACTAGACCTGTCTGGATGCTTGCTTGGGTTAGGTTTAGGGTTAGACTACACCTGTCTTAATGCTGGCTCAGGTTAGGTTTAGGGTTAGACTAGACCTGTCTGGATGCTGGCTTGGGTTAGGTTTAGGGTTAGACTAGACCTGTCTGGATGCTGGCTTGGGTTAGGTTTAGGGTTAGACTAGACCTGTCTAGATGCTGGCTTGGGTTAGGTCAAGGGTTAGACTAGACCTGTCTGGATCCTGGCTTGGGTTAGGTTTAGAGTTAGACTAGACCTGTCTGGATGCTGGCTTGGGTTAGGTTTAGGGTTAGACTAGACCTGTCTGGATGCTGGCTTGGGTTAGGTTTAGGGTTAGACTAGACCTGTCTGGATGCTGGCTTGGGTTAGGTTTAGGGTTAGACTAGACCTGTCTGGATATTGGCTTGGGTTAGGTTTAGGGTTAGACTAGACCTGTCTGGATGCTGGCTTGGGTTAGGTTTAGAGTTAGACTAGACCTGTCTGGATGCTGGCTTGGGTTAGGTTTAGGGTTAGACTAGACCTGTCTGGATGCTGGCTTGGGTTAGGTTTAGGGTTAGACTAGACCTGTCTGGATGCTGGCTTGGGTTAGGTTTAGAGTTAGACTAGACCTGTCTGGATGCTGGCTTGGGTTAGGTTTAGGGTTAGACTAGACCTGTCTGGAATGCTGGCTTGGGTTAGGTTTAGGGTTAGACTAGACCTGTCTGGATGCTGTTTTGGGTTAGGTTTAGGGTTAGACTAGACCTGTCTGGATGCTGTCTTGGGTTAGGTTTAGGGTTAGACTAGACCTGTCTGGATGCTGGCTTGGGTTAGGTTTAGGGTTAGACTAGACCTCTCTGGATGCTGGCTTGGGTTAGGTTAAGGGTTAGACTAGACCTGTTTGGATGCTGGCTTGGGTTAGGTTTAGGGTTAGGGTTAGACTAGACCTGTCTGGATGTTGGCTTGGGTTAGGTTTAGGGTTAGACTAGACCTGTCTGGATGCTGGCTTGGGTTAGGTTTAGGGTTAGACTAGACCTGTCTGGATGCTTGCTTGGGTTAGGTTTAGGGTTAGACTAGACCTGTCTGGATGCTGGCTTGGGTTAGGTTTAGGGTTAGACTAGACCTGTCTGGATGCTTGCTTGGGTTAGGTTTAGGGTTAGACTACACCTGTCTTAATGCTGGCTCAGGTTAGGTTTAGGGTTAGACTAGACCTGTCTGGATGCTGGCTTGGGTTAGGTTTAGGGTTAGACTAGACCTGTCTGGATGCTGGCTTGGGTTAGGTTTAGGGTTAGACTAGACCTGTCTAGATGCTGGCTTGGGTTAGGTTAAGGGTTAGACTAGACCTGTCTGGATGCTGGCTTGGGTTAGGTTTAGAGTTAGACTAGACCTGTCCGGATGCTGGCTTGGGTTAGGTTTAGGGTTAGACTAGACCTGTCTGGATGCTGGCTTGGGTTAGGTTTAGGGTTAGACTAGACCTGTCTGGATGCTGGCTTGGGTTAGGTTTAGGGTTAGACTAGACCTGTCTGGATGCTGGCTTGGGTTAGGTTTAGGGTTAGACTAGACCTGTCTGGATGCAGGCTTGGGTTAGGTTTAGGGTTAGACTACACCTGTCTGGATGCTGGCTTGGGTTAGGTTTAGAGTTAGACTAGACCTGTCTGGATGCTGGCTTGGGTTAGGTTTAGGGTTAGACTAGACCTGTCTGGATGCTGGCTTGGGTTAGGTTTAGGGTTAGACTAGACCTGTCTGGATGCTGGCTTGGGTTAGGTTTAGGGTTAGACTAGACCTGTCTGGATGCTGTCTTGGGTTAGGTTTAGGGTTAGACTAGACCTGTCTAGATGCTGGCTTGGGTTAGGTCAAGGGTTAGACTAGACCTGTCTGGATCCTGGCTTGGGTTAGGTTTAGAGTTAGACTAGACCTGTCTGGATGCTGGCTTGGGTTAGGTTTAGGGTTAGACTAGACCTGTCTGGATGCTGGCTTGGGTTAGGTTTAGGGTTAGACTAGACCTGTCTGGATGCTGGCTTGGGTTAGGTTTAGGGTTAGACTAGACCTGTCTGGATATTGGCTTGGGTTAGGTTTAGGGTTAGACTAGACCTGTCTGGATGCAGGCTTGGGTTAGGTTTAGGGTTAGACTAGACCTGTCTGGATGCTGGCTTGGGTTAGGTTTAGAGTTAGACTAGACCTGTCTGGATGCTGGCTTGGGTTAGGTTTAGGGTTAGACTAGACCTGTCTGGATGCTGGCTTGGGTTAGGTTTAGGGTTAGACTAGACCTGTCTGGATGCTGGCTTGGGTTAGGTTTAGAGTTAGACTAGACCTGTCTGGATGCTGGCTTGGGTTAGGTTTAGGGTTAGACTAGACCTGTCTGGAATGCTGGCTTGGGTTAGGTTTAGGGTTAGACTAGACCTGTCTGGATGCTGTCTTGGGTTAGGTTTAGGGTTAGACTAGACCTGTCTGGATGCTGTCTTGGGTTAGGTTTAGGGTTAGACTAGACCTGTCTGGATGCTGGCTTGGGTTAGGTTTAGGGTTAGACTAGACCTCTCTGGATGCTGGCTTGGGTTAGGTTAAGGGTTAGACTAGACCTGTTTGGATGCTGGCTTGGGTTAGGTTTAGGGTTAGGGTTAGACTAGACCTGTCTGGATGTTGGCTTGGGTTAGGTTTAGGGTTAGACTAGACCTGTCTGGATGCTGGCTTGGGTTAGGTTTAGGGTTAGACTAGACCTGTCTGGATGCTTGCTTGGGTTAGGTTTAGGGTTAGACTAGACCTGTCTGGATGCTGGCTTGGGTTAGGTTTAGGGTTAGACTAGACCTGTCTGGATGCTTGCTTGGGTTAGGTTTAGGGTTAGACTACACCTGTCTTAATGCTGGCTCAGGTTAGGTTTAGGGTTAGACTAGACCTGTCTGGATGCTGGCTTGGGTTAGGTTTAGGGTTAGACTAGACCTGTCTGGATGCTGGCTTGGGTTAGGTTTAGGGTTAGACTAGACCTGTCTAGATGCTGGCTTGGGTTAGGTTAAGGGTTAGACTAGACCTGTCTGGATGCTGGCTTGGGTTAGGTTTAGAGTTAGACTAGACCTGTCTGGATGCTGGCTTGGGTTAGGTTTAGGGTTAGACTAGACCTGTCTGGATGCTGGCTTGGGTTAGGTTTAGGGTTAGACTAGACCTGTCTGGATGCTGGCTTGGGTTAGGTTTAGGGTTAGACTAGACCTGTCTGGATGCTGGCTTGGGTTAGGTTTAGGGTTAGACTAGACCTGTCTGGATGCAGGCTTGGGTTAGGTTTAGGGTTAGACTACACCTGTCTGGATGCTGGCTTGGGTTAGGTTTAGAGTTAGACTAGACCTGTCTGGATGCTGGCTTGGGTTAGGTTTAGGGTTAGACTAGACCTGTCTGGATGCTGGCTTGGGTTAGGTTTAGGGTTAGACTAGACCTGTCTGGATGCTGGCTTGGGTTAGGTTTAGGGTTAGACTAGACCTGTCTGGATGCTGTCTTGGGTTAGGTTTAGGGTTAGACTAGACCTGTCTGGATGCTGGCTTGGGTTAGGTTTAGGGTTAGACTAGACCTGTCTGGATGCTGGCTTGGGTTAGGTTTAGGGTTAGACTAGACCTGTCTGGATGCTGGCTTGGGTTAGGTTTAGAGTTAGACTAGACCTGTCTGGATGCTGGCTTGGGTTAGGTTTAGGGTTAGACTAGACCTGTCTGGATGCTGGCTTGGGTTAGGTTTAGGGTTAGACTAGACCTGTCTGGATGCTGGTTCGGGTTAGGTATAGGGTTAGACTAGACCTGTCTGGATGCTGGCTTGGGTTAGGTTTAGGGTTAGACTAGACCTGTCTGGTTGCTGGCTTGGTTTAGGTTTAGGGTTAGGGTTAGACTAGACCTGTCTAGATTCTGGCTTTGGTTAGGTTTAGGGTTAGACTAGACCTGTCTGGATTCTGGCTTGGGTTAGGTTTAGGGTTAGACTAGACCTGTCTGGATGCTGGCTTGGGTTAGGTTTAGGGTTAAACTAGACCTGTCTGGATGCTGGCTTGGGTTAGGTTTAGGGTTAGGGTTATACTAGACCTGTCTAGATTCTGGCTTGGGTTAGGTTAAGGGTTAGACTAGACCTGTCTGGATTCTGGCTTGGGTTAGGTTTAGGGTTAGACTAGACCTGTCTGGATGCTGGCTTGGGTTAGGTTTAGGGTTAGACTAGACCTGTCTGGATGCTGGCTTGGGTTAGGTTTAGGGTTAGGGTTAGACTAGACCTGTCTAGATTCTGGTTTGGGTTAGGTTTAGGGTTAGACCAAACCTGTCTGGATGCTGGCTTGGGTTAGGTTAAGGGTTAGACTAGACCTGTCTGGATTCTGGCTTGGGTTAGGTTTAGGGTTAGACTAAACTTGTCTGGATGCTGGCTTGGGTAAGGTTTAGGGTTAAACTAGACCTGTCTGGACGCTGGCTTGTGTGAGGTTTAGGGTTAGACTAGACCTGTCTGGATGCTGGCTTGGGTTAGGTTTAGGGTTAGACTAGACCTGTCTGGATGCTGGCTTGGGTTAGGTTAAGGGTTAGACTAGACCTGTCTGGATGCTGGCTTGGATTAGGTTTAGGGTTAGACTAGACCTGTCTAGATGCTGGCTTGGGTTAGGTTTAGGGTTAGACTAGACCTGTCTGAATGCTGGCTTGGGTTAGGTTTAGAGTTAGACTAGACCTGTCTGGATGCTGGCTTGGGTTAGGTTTAGGGTTAGACTAGACCTGTCTGGATGCTGGCTTGGGTTAGGTTTAGGGTTAGACTAGACCTGTCTGGATGCTGGCTTGGGTTAGGTATAGGGTTAGACTAGACCTGTCTGGATGCTGGCTTGGGTTAGGTTTAGGGTTAGACTAGACCTGTCTGGTTGCTGGCTTGGGTTAGGTTTAGGTTTAGGGTTAGACTAGACCTGTCTAGATTCTGGATTGGGTTAGGTTTAGGGTTAGACTAGACCTGTCTGGATTCTGGCTTGGGTTAGGTTTAGGGTTAGACTAGACCTGTCTGGATGCTGGCTTGGGTTAGGTTTAGGGTTAGACTAGACCTGTCCGGATAATGGTTTGGGTTAGGTTTAGGGTTAGGGTTATACTAGACCTGTCTAGATTCTGGCTTGGGTTAGGTTAAGGGTTAGACTAGACCTGTCTGGATTCTGGCTTGGGTTAGGTTTAGGGTTAGACTAGACCTGTCTGGATGCTGGCTTGGGTTAGGTTTAGGGTTAGACTAGACCTGTCTGGATGCTAGCTTGGGTTAGGTTTAGGGTTAGGGT
Source organism: Salvelinus fontinalis (assembly GCF_029448725.1). Taxonomy (NCBI): domain Eukaryota; kingdom Metazoa; phylum Chordata; class Actinopteri; order Salmoniformes; family Salmonidae; genus Salvelinus; species Salvelinus fontinalis. The sequence goes on from NC_074690.1 coordinate 8,865,281, forward strand.
TAGACTAGACCTGTCTAGATTCTGGTTTGGGTTAGGTTTAGGGTTTAGACTAGACCTGTCTGGATGCTGGCTTGGGTTAGGTTTAGGGTTAGACTAGACCTGTCTGGATGCTGGCTTGGGTAAGGTTTAGGGTTAAACTAGACCTGTCTGGACGCTGGCTTGCGTGAGGTTTAGGGTTAGACTAGACCTGTCTGGATGCTGGCTTGGGTTAGATTTAGGGTTAGACTAGACCTGTCTGGATGCTGGTTTGTGTTAGGTTAAGGGTTAGACTAGACCTGTCTGGATGCTGGCTTGGGTTAGGTTTAGGGTTAGACTAGACCTGTCTAGATGCTGGCTTGGGTTAGGTTTAGGGTTAGACTAGACCTGTCTGAATGCTGGCTTGGGTTAGGTTTAGGGTTAGACTAGACCTGTCTGGATGCTGGCTTTTGGTTAGGTTTAGGGTTAGACTAGACCTGTCTGGACGCTGGCTTGGGTTAGGTTTAGGGTTAGACTAGACCTGTCTGGATGCTGGCTTGGGTTAGGTTTAGGGTTAGACTAGACCTGTCTGGATGCTTGCTTGGGTTAGGTTTAGGGTTAGACTAGACCTGTCTTAATGCTGGCTCGGTTTAGGTTTAGGGTTAGACTAGACCTGTCTGGATGCTGGCTTGGGTTAGGTTTAGGGTTAGACTAGACCTGTCTGGATGCTGGCTTGGGTTAGGTTTAGGGTTAGACTAGACCTGTCTGGTTGCTGGCTTGGGTTAGGTTTAGGTTTAGGGTTAGACTAGACCTGTCTAGATTCTGGATTGGGTTAGGTTTAGGGTTAGACTAGACCTGTCTGGATTCTGGCTGGGGGTTAGGTTTAGGGTTAGACTAGACCTGTCTGGATGCTGGCTTGGGTTAGGTTTAGGGTTAGACTAGACCTGTCTGGATAATGGTTTGGGTTAGGTTTAGGGTTAGGGTTATACTAGACCTGTCTAGATTCTGGCTTGGGTTAGGTTAAGGGTTAGACTAGACCTGTCTGGATTCTGGCTTGGGTTAGGTTTAGGGTTAGACTAGACCTGTCTGGATGCTGGCTTGGGTTAGGTTTAGGGTTAGACTAGACCTGTCTGGATGCTAGCTTGGGTTAGGTTTAGGGTTAGGGTTAGACTAGACCTGTCTAGATTCTGGTTTGGGTTAGGTTTAGGGTTTAGACTAGACCTGTCTGGATGCTGGCTTGGGTTAGGTTTAGGGTTAGACTAGACCTGTCTGGATGCTGGCTTGGGTAAGGTTTAGGGTTAAACTAGACCTGTCTGGACGCTGGCTTGCGTGAGGTTTAGTGTTAGACTAGACCTGTCTGGATGCTGGCTTGGGTTAGATTTAGGGTTAGACTAGACCTGTCTGGATGCTGGCTTGGGTTAGGTTAAGGGTTAGACTAGACCTGTCTGGATGCTGGCTTGGGTTAGGTTTAGGGTTAGACTAGACCTGTCTAGATGCTGGCTTGGGTTAGGTTTAGGGTTAGACTAGACCTGTCTGAATGCTGGCTTGGGTTAGGTTTAGGGTTAGACTAGACCTGTCTGGATGCTGGCTTTTGGTTAGGTTTAGGGTTAGACTAGACCTGTCTGGACGCTGGCTTGGGTTAGGTTTAGGGTTAGACTAGACCTGTCTGGATGCTGGCTTGGGTTAGGTTTAGGGTTAGACTAGACCTGTCTGGATGCTTGCTTGGGTTAGGTTTAGGGTTAGACTAGACCTGTCTTAATGCTGGCTCGGTTTAGGTTTAGGGTTAGACTAGACCTGTCTGGATGCTGGCTTGGGTTAGGTTTAGGGTTAGACTAGACCTGTCTGGATGCTGGCTTGGGTTAGGTTTAGGGTTAGACTAGACCTGTCTGGATGCTGGCTTGGGTTAGGTTTAGGGTTAGACTAGACCTGTCTGGATGCTGGCTTGGGTTAGGTTTAGGGTTAGACTAGACCTGTCTGGATGCAGGCTTGGGTTAGGTTTAGGGTTAGACTAGACCTGTCTGGATGCTGGCTTGGGTTAGGTTTAGAGTTAGACTAGACCTGTCTGGATGCTGGCTTGGGTTAGGTTTAGGGTTAGACTAGACCTGTCTGGATGCTGGCTTGGGTTAGGTTTAGGGTTAGACTAGACCTGTCTGGATGCTGGGTTGGGTTAGGTTTAGGGTTAGACTAGACCTGTCTGGATGCTGTCTTGGGTTAGGTTTAGGGTTAGACTAGACCTGTCTGGATGCTGGCTTGGGTTAGGTTTAGGGTTAGACTAGACCTGTCTGGATGCTGGCTTGGGTTAGGTTTAGGGTTAGACTAGAGCTGTCTGGATGCTGGCTTGGGTTAGGTTTAGAGTTAGACTAGACCTGTCTGGATGCTGGCTTGGGTTAGGTTTAGGGTTAGACTAGACCTGTCTGGATGCTGGCTTGGGTTAGGTTTAGGGTTAGACTAGACCTGTCTGGATGCTGGCTTGGGTTAGGTATAGGGTTAGACTAGACCTGTCTGGATGCTGGCTTGGGTTAGGTTTAGGGTTAGACTAGACCTGTCTGGTTGCTGACTTGGGTTAGGTTTAGGGTTAGGGTTAGACTAGACCTGTCTAGATTCTGGCTTGGGTTAGGTTTAGGGTTAGACTAGACCTGTCTGGATTCTGGCTTGGGTTAGGTTTAGGGTTAGACTAGACCTGTCTGGATGCTGGCTTGGGTTAGGTTTAGGGTTAGACTAGACCTGTCTGGATGCTGGCTTGGGTTAGGTTATAGGGTTATGGTTATACTAGACCTGTCTAGATTCTGGCTTGGGTTAGGTTAAGGGTTAGACTAGACCTGTCTGGATTCTGGCTTGGGTTAGGTTTAGGGTTAGACTAGACCTGTCTGGATGCTGGCTTGGGTTAGGTTTAGGGTTAGACTAGACCTGTCTGGATGCTGGCTTGGGTTAGGTTTAGGGTTAGACTAGACCTGTCTGGATGCTGGGTTGGGTTAGGTTTAGGGTTAGACTAGACCTGTCTGGATGCTGTCTTGGGTTAGGTTTAGGGTTAGACTAGACCTGTCTGGATGCTGGCTTGGGTTAGGTTTAGGGTTAGACTAGACCTGTTTGGATGCTGGCTTGGGTTAGGTTTAGGGTTAGGGTTAGACTAGACCTGTCTGGATGTTGGCTTGGGTTAGGTTTAGGGTTAGACTAGACCTGTCTGGATGCTGGCTTGGGTTAGGTTTAGGGTTAGACTAGACCTGTCTGGATGCTTGCTTGGGTTAGGTTTAGGGTTAGACTAGACCTGTCTGGATGCTGGCTTGGGTTAGGTTTAGGGTTAGACTAGACCTGTCTGGATGCTTGCTTGGGTTAGGTTTAGGGTTAGACTAGACCTGTCTGGATGCTGGCTTGGGTTAGGTTTAGGGTTAGACTAGACCTGTCTGGATGCTTGCTTGGGTTAGGTTTAGGGTTAGACTACACCTGTCTTAATGCTGGCTCAGGTTAGGTTTAGGGTTAGACTAGACCTGTCTGGATGCTGGCTTGGGTTAGGTTTAGGGTTAGACTAGACCTGTCTGGATGCTGGCTTGGGTTAGGTTTAGGGTTAGACTAGACCTGTCTAGATGCTGGCTTGGGTTAGGTTAAGGGTTAGACTAGACCTGTCTGGATGCTGGCTTGGGTTAGGTTTAGAGTTAGACTAGACCTGTCTGGATGCTGGCTTGGGTTAGGTTTAGGGTTAGACTAGACCTGTCTGGATGCTGGCTTGGGTTAGGTTTAGGGTTAGACTAGACCTGTCTGGATGCTGGCTTGGGTTAGGTTTAGGGTTAGACTAGACCTGTCTGGATGCTGGCTTGGGTTAGGTTTAGGGTTAGACTAGACCTGTCTGGATGCAGGCTTGGGTTAGGTTTAGGGTTAGACTACACCTGTCTGGATGCTGGCTTGGGTTAGGTTTAGAGTTAGACTAGACCTGTCTGGATGCTGGCTTGGGTTAGGTTTAGGGTTAGACTAGACCTGTCTGGATGCTGGCTTGGGTTAGGTTTAGGGTTAGACTAGACCTGTCTGGATGCTGGCTTGGGTTAGGTTTAGGGTTAGACTAGACCTGTCTGGATGCTGGGTTGGGTTAGGTTTAGGGTTAGACTAGACCTGTCTGGATGCTGTCTTGGGTTAGGTTTAGGGTTAGACTAGACCTGTCTGGATGCTGGCTTGGGTTAGGTTTAGGGTTAGACTAGACCTGTCTGGATGCTGGCTTGGGTTAGGTTAAGGGTTAGACTAGACCTGTTTGGATGCTGGCTTGGGTTAGGTTTAGGGTTAGGGTTAGACTAGACCTGTCTGGATGTTGGCTTGGGTTAGGTTTAGGGTTAGACTAGACCTGTCTGGATGCTGGCTTGGGTTAGGTTTAGGGTTAGACTAGACCTGTCTGGATGCTTGCTTGGGTTAGGTTTAGGGTTAGACTAGACCTGTCTGGATGCTGGCTTGGGTTAGGTTTAGGGTTAGACTAGACCTGTCTGGATGCTTGCTTGGGTTAGGTTTAGGGTTAGACTACACCTGTCTTAATGCTGGCTCAGGTTAGGTTTAGGGTTGGACTAGACCTGTCTGGATGCTGGCTTGGGTTAGGTTTAGGGTTAGACTAGACCTGTCTGGATGCTGGCTTGGGTTAGGTTTAGGGTTAGACTAGACCTGTCTGGATGTTGGCTTGGGTTAGGTTAAGGGTTAGACTAGACCTGTCTGGATGCTGGCTTGGGTTAGGTTTAGAGTTAGACTAGACCTGTCTGGATGCTGGCTTGGGTTAGGTTTAGGGTTAGACTAGACCTGTCTGGATGCTGGCTTGGGTTAGGTTTAGGGTTAGACTAGACCTGTCTGGATGCTGGCTTGGGTTAGGTTTAGGGTTAGACTAGACCTGTCTGGATGCTGGCTTGGGTTAGGTTTAGGGTTAGACTAGACCTGTCTGGATGCTTGCTTGGGTTAGGTTTAGGGTTAGACTAGACCTGTCTGGATGCTGGCTTGGGTTAGGTTTAGGGTTAGACTAGACCTGTCTGGATGCTTGCTTGGGTTAGGTTTAGGGTTAGACTACACCTGTCTTAATGCTGGCTCAGGTTAGGTTTAGGGTTAGACTAGACCTGTCTGGATGCTGGCTTGGGTTAGGTTTAGGGTTAGACTAGACCTGTCTGGATGCTGGCTTGGGTTAGGTTTAGGGTTAGACTAGACCTGTCTAGATGCTGGCTTGGGTTAGGTTAAGGGTTAGACTAGACCTGTCTGGATGCTGGCTTGGGTTAGGTTTAGAGTTAGACTAGACCTGTCTGGATGCTGGCTTGGGTTAGGTTTAGGGTTAGACTAGACCTGTCTGGATGCTGGCTTGGGTTAGGTTTAGGGTTAGACTAGACCTGTCTGGATGCTGGCTTGGGTTAGGTTTAGGGTTAGACTAGACCTGTCTGGATGCTGGCTTGGGTTAGGTTTAGGGTTAGACTAGACCTGTCTGGATGCAGGCTTGGGTTAGGTTTAGGGTTAGACTACACCTGTCTGGATGCTGGCTTGGGTTAGGTTTAGAGTTAGACTAGACCTGTCTGGATGCTGGCTTGGGTTAGGTTTAGGGTTAGACTAGACCTGTCTGGATGCTGGCTTGGGTTAGGTTTAGGGTTAGACTAGACCTGTCTGGATGCTGGCTTGGGTTAGGTTTAGGGTTAGACTAGACCTGTCTGGATGCTGGGTTGGGTTAGGTTTAGGGTTAGACTAGACCTGTCTGGATGCTGTCTTGGGTTAGGTTTAGGGTTAGACTAGACCTGTCTGGATGCTGGCTTGGGTTAGGTTTAGGGTTAGACTAGACCTGTCTGGATGCTGGCTTGGGTTAGGTTAAGGGTTAGACTAGACCTGTTTGGATGCTGGCTTGGGTTAGGTTTAGGGTTAGGGTTAGACTAGACCTGTCTGGATGTTGGCTTGGGTTAGGTTTAGGGTTAGACTAGACCTGTCTGGATGCTGGCTTGGGTTAGGTTTAGGGTTAGACTAGACCTGTCTGGATGCTTGCTTGGGTTAGGTTTAGGGTTAGACTAGACCTGTCTGGATGCTGGCTTGGGTTAGGTTTAGGGTTAGACTAGACCTGTCTGGATGCTTGCTTGGGTTAGGTTTAGGGTTAGACTACACCTGTCTTAATGCTGGCTCAGGTTAGGTTTAGGGTTGGACTAGACCTGTCTGGATGCTGGCTTGGGTTAGGTTTAGGGTTAGACTAGACCTGTCTGGATGCTGGCTTGGGTTAGGTTTAGGGTTAGACTAGACCTGTCTAGATGCTGGCTTGGGTTAGGTTAAGGGTTAGACTAGACCTGTCTGGATGCTGGCTTGGGTTAGGTTTAGAGTTAGACTAGACCTGTCTGGATGCTGGCTTGGGTTAGGTTTAGGGTTAGACTAGACCTGTCTGGATGCTGGCTTGGGTTAGGTTTAGGGTTAGACTAGACCTGTCTGGATGCTGGCTTGGGTTAGGTTTAGGGTTAGACTAGACCTGTCTGGATGCTGGCTTGGGTTAGGTTTAGGGTTAGACTAGACCTGTCTGGATGCAGGCTTGGGTTAGGTTTAGGGTTAGACTACACCTGTCTGGATGCTGGCTTGGGTTAGGTTTAGAGTTAGACTAGACCTGTCTGGATGCTGGCTTGGGTTAGGTTTAGGGTTAGACTAGACCTGTCTGGATGCTGGCTTGGGTTAGGTTTAGGGTTAGACTAGACCTGTCTGGATGCTGGCTTGGGTTAGGTTAAGGGTTAGACTAGACCTGTCTGGATGCTGTCTTGGGTTAGGTTTAGGGTTAGACTAGACCTGTCTGGATGCTGGCTTGGGTTAGGTTTAGGGTTAGACTAGACCTGTCTGGATGCTGGCTTGGGTTAGGTTTAGGGTTAGACTAGACCTGTCTGGATGCTGGCTTGGGTTAGGTTTAGAGTTAGACTAGACCTGTCTGGATGCTGGCTTGGGTTAGGTTTAGGGTTAGACTAGACCTGTCTGGATGCTGGCTTGGGTTAGGTTTAGGGTTAGACTAGACCTGTCTGGATGCTGGTTCGGGTTAGGTATAGGGTTAGACTAGACCTGTCTGGATGCTGGCTTGGGTTAGGTTTAGGGTTAGACTAGACCTGTCTGGTTGCTGGCTTGGTTTAGGTTTAGGGTTAGGGTTAGACTAGACCTGTCTAGATTCTGGCTTTGGTTAGGTTTAGGGTTAGACTAGACCTGTCTGGATTCTGGCTTGGGTTAGGTTTAGGGTTAGACTAGACCTGTCTGGATGCTGGCTTGGGTTAGGTTTAGGGTTAAACTAGACCTGTCTGGATGCTGGCTTGGGTTAGGTTTAGGGTTAGGGTTATACTAGACCTTTCTAGATTCTGGCTTGGGTTAGGTTAAGGGTTAGACTAGACCTGTCTGGATTCTGGCTTGGGTTAGGTTTAGGGTTAGACTAGACCTGTCTGGATGCTGGCTTGGGTTAGGTTTAGGGTTAGACTAGACCTGTCTGGATGCTGGCTTGGGTTAGGTTTAGGGTTAGGGTTAGACTAGACCTGTCTAGATTCTGGTTTGGGTTAGGTTTAGGGTTAGACCAAACCTGTCTGGATGCTGGCTTGGGTTAGGTTAAGGGTTAGACTAGACCTGTCTGGATTCTGGCTTGGGTTAGGTTTAGGGTTAGACTAAACTTGTCTGGATGCTGGCTTGGGTAAGGTTTAGGGTTAAACTAGACCTGTCTGGACGCTGGCTTGTGTGAGGTTTAGGGTTAGACTAGACCTGTCTGGATGCTGGCTTGGGTTAGGTTTAGGGTTAGACTAGACCTGTCTGGATGCTGGCTTGGGTTAGGTTAAGGGTTAGACTAGACCTGTCTGGATGCTGGCTTGGATTAGGTTTAGGGTTAGACTAGACCTGTCTAGATGCTGGCTTGGGTTAGGTTTAGGGTTAGACTAGACCTGTCTGAATGCTGGCTTGGGTTAGGTTTAGAGTTAGACTAGACCTGTCTGGATGCTGGCTTGGGTTAGGTTTAGGGTTAGACTAGACCTGTCTGGATGCTGGCTTGGGTTAGGTTTAGGGTTAGACTAGACCTGTCTGGATGCTGGCTTGGGTTAGGTATAGGGTTAGACTAGACCTGTCTGGATGCTGGCTTGGGTTAGGTTTAGGGTTAGACTAGACCTGTCTGGTTGCTGGCTTGGGTTAGGTTTAGGTTTAGGGTTAGACTAGACCTGTCTAGATTCTGGATTGGGTTAGGTTTAGGGTTAGACTAGACCTGTCTGGATTCTGGCTTGGGTTAGGTTTAGGGTTAGACTAGACCTGTCTGGATGCTGGCTTGGGTTAGGTTTAGGGTTAGACTAGACCTGTCTGGATAATGGTTTGGGTTAGGTTTAGGGTTAGGGTTAGACTAGACCTGTCTAGATTCTGGCTTGGGTTAGGTTAAGGGTTAGACTAGACCTGTCTGGATTCTGGCTTGGGTTAGGTTTAGGGTTAGACTAGACCTGTCTGGATGCTGGCTTGGGTTAGGTTTAGGGTTAGACTAGACCTGTCTGGATGCTAGCTTGGGTTAGGTTTAGGGTTAGGGTTAGACTAGACCTGTCTAGATTCTGGTTTGGGTTAGGTTTAGGGTTTAGACTAGACCTGTCTGGATGCTGGCTTGGGTTAGGTTTAGGGTTAGACTAGACCTGTCTGGATGCTGGCTTGGGTAAGGTTTAGGGTTAAACTAGACCTGTCTGGACGCTGGCTTGCGTGAGGTTTAGGGTTAGACTAGACCTGTCTGGATGCTGGCTTGGGTTAGATTTAGGGTTAGACTAGACCTGTCTGGATGCTGGCTTGGGTTAGGTTAAGGGTTAGACTAGACCTGTCTGGATGCTGGCTTGGGTTAGGTTTAGGGTTAGACTAGACCTGTCTAGATGCTGGCTTGGGTTAGGTTTAGGGTTAGACTAGACCTGTCTGAATGCTGGCTTGGGTTAGGTTTAGGGTTAGACTAGACCTGTCTGGATGCTGGCTTTTGGTTAGGTTTAGGGTTAGACTAGACCTGTCTGGACGCTGGCTTGGGTTAGGTTTAGGGTTAGACTAGACCTGTCTGGATGCTGGCTTGGGTTAGGTTTAGGGTTAGACTAGACCTGTCTGGATGCTTGCTTGGGTTAGGTTTAGGGTTAGACTAGACCTGTCTGGATGCTTGCTTGGGTTAGGTTTAGGGTTAGACTAGACCTGTCTGGATGCTGGCTTGGGTAAGGTTTAGGGTTAAACTAGACCTGTCTGGACGCTGGCTTGCGTGAGGTTTAGGGTTAGACTAGACCTGTCTGGATGCTGGCTTGGGTTAGATTTAGGGTTAGACTAGACCTGTCTGGATGCTGGCTTGGGTTAGGTTAAGGGTTAGACTAGACCTGTCTGGATGCTGGCTTGGGTTAGGTTTAGGGTTAGACTAGACCTGTCTAGATGCTGGCTTGGGTTAGGTTTAGGGTTAGACTAGACCTGTCTGAATGCTGGCTTGGGTTAGGTTTAGGGTTAGACTAGACCTGTCTGGATGCTGGCTTTTGGTTAGGTTTAGGGTTAGACTAGACCTGTCTGGACGCTGGCTTGGGTTAGGTTTAGGGTTAGACTAGACCTGTCTGGATGCTGGCTTGGGTTAGGTTTAGGGTTAGACTAGACCTGTCTGGATGCTTGCTTGGGTTAGGTTTAGGGTTAGACTAGACCTGTCTAGATGCTGGCTTGGGTTAGGTTAAGGGTTAGACTAGACCTGTCTGGATGCTGGCTTGGGTTAGGTTTAGAGTTAGACTAGACCTGTCTGGATGCTGGCTTGGGTTAGGTTTAGGGTTAGACTAGACCTGTCTGGATGCTGGCTTGGGTTAGGTTTAGGGTTAGACTAGACCTGTCTGGATGCTGGCTTGGGTTAGGTTTAGGGTTAGACTAGACCTGTCTGGATGCTGGCTTGGGTTAGGTTTAGGGTTAGACTAGACCTGTCTGGATGCAGGCTTGGGTTAGGTTTAGGGTTAGACTACACCTGTCTGGATGCTGGCTTGGGTTAGGTTTAGAGTTAGACTAGACCTGTCTGGATGCTGGCTTGGGTTAGGTTTAGGGTTAGACTAGACCTGTCTGGATGCTGGCTTGGGTTAGGTTTAGGGTTAGACTAGACCTGTCTGGATGCTGGCTTGGGTTAGGTTTAGGGTTAGACTAGACCTGTCTGGATGCTGGGTTGGGTTAGGTTTAGGGTTAGACTAGACCTGTCTGGATGCTGTCTTGGGTTAGGTTTAGGGTTAGACTAGACCTGTCTGGATGCTGGCTTGGGTTAGGTTTAGGGTTAGACTAGACCTGTCTGGATGCTGGCTTGGGTTAGGTTAAGGGTTAGACTAGACCTGTTTGGATGCTGGCTTGGGTTAGGTTTAGGGTTAGGGTTAGACTAGACCTGTCTGGATGTTGGCTTGGGTTAGGTTTAGGGTTAGACTAGACCTGTCTGGATGCTGGCTTGGGTTAGGTTTAGGGTTAGACTAGACCTGTCTGGATGCTTGCTTGGGTTAGGTTTAGGGTTAGACTAGACCTGTCTGGATGCTGGCTTGGGTTAGGTTTAGGGTTAGACTAGACCTGTCTGGATGCTTGCTTGGGTTAGGTTTCGGGTTAGACTACACCTGTCTTAATGCTGGCTCAGGTTAGGTTTAGGGTTGGACTAGACCTGTCTGGATGCTGGCTTGGGTTAGGTTTAGGGTTAGACTAGACCTGTCTGGATGCTGGCTTGGGTTAGGTTTAGGGTTAGACTAGACCTGTCTAGATGCTGGCTTGGGTTAGGTTAAGGGTTAGACTAGACCTGTCTGGATGCTGGCTTGGGTTAGGTTTAGAGTTAGACTAGACCTGTCTGGATGCTGGCTTGGGTTAGGTTTAGGGTTAGACTAGACCTGTCTGGATGCTGGCTTGGGTTAGGTTTAGGGTTAGACTAGACCTGTCTGGATGCTGGCTTGGGTTAGGTTTAGGGTTAGACTAGACCTGTCTGGATGCTGGCTTGGGTTAGGTTTAGGGTTAGACTAGACCTGTCTGGATGCAGGCTTGGGTTAGGTTTAGGGTTAGACTACACCTGTCTGGATGCTGGCTTGGGTTAGGTTTAGAGTTAGACTAGACCTGTCTGGATGCTGGCTTGGGTTAGGTTTAGGGTTAGACTAGACCTGTCTGGATGCTGGCTTGGGTTAGGTTTAGAGTTAGACTAGACCTGTCTGGATGCTGGCTTGGGTTAGGTTAAGGGTTAGACTAGACCTGTCTGGATGCTGTCTTGGGTTAGGTTTAGGGTTAGACTAGACCTGTCTGGATGCTGGCTTGGGTTAGGTTTAGGGTTAGACTAGACCTGTCTGGATGCTGGCTTGGGTTAGGTTTAGGGTTAGACTAGACCTGTCTGGATGCTGGCTTGGGTTAGGTTTAGAGTTAGACTAGACCTGTCTGGATGCTGGCTTGGGTTAGGTTTAGGGTTAGACTAGACCTGTCTGGATGCTGGCTTGGGTTAGGTTTAGGGTTAGACTAGACCTGTCTGGATGCTGGTTCGGGTTAGGTATAGGGTTAGACTAGACCTGTCTGGATGCTGGCTTGGGTTAGGTTTAGGGTTAGACTAGACCTGTCTGGTTGCTGGCTTGGTTTAGGTTTAGGGTTAGGGTTAGACTAGACCTGTCTAGATTCTGGCTTTGGTTAGGTTTAGGGTTAGACTAGACCTGTCTGGATTCTGGCTTGGGTTAGGTTTAGGGTTAGACTAGACCTGTCTGGATGCTGGCTTGGGTTAGGTTTAGGGTTAAACTAGACCTGTCTGGATGCTGGCTTGGGTTAGGTTTAGGGTTAGGGTTATACTAGACCTTTCTAGATTCTGGCTTGGGTTAGGTTAAGGGTTAGACTAGACCTGTCTGGATTCTGGCTTGGGTTAGGTTTAGGGTTAGACTAGACCTGTCTGGATGCTGGCTTGGGTTAGGTTTAGGGTTAGACTAGACCTGTCTGGATGCTGGCTTGGGTTAGGTTTAGGGTTAGGGTTAGACTAGACCTGTCTAGATTCTGGTTTGGGTTAGGTTTAGGGTTAGACCAAACCTGTCTGGATGCTGGCTTGGGTTAGGTTAAGGGTTAGACTAGACCTGTCTGGATTCTGGCTTGGGTTAGGTTTAGGGTTAGACTAAACTTGTCTGGATGCTGGCTTGGGTAAGGTTTAGGGTTAAACTAGACCTGTCTGGACGCTGGCTTGTGTGAGGTTTAGGGTTAGACTAGACCTGTCTGGATGCTGGCTTGGGTTAGGTTTAGGGTTAGACTAGACCTGTCTGGATGCTGGCTTGGGTTAGGTTAAGGGTTAGACTAGACCTGTCTGGATGCTGGCTTGGATTAGGTTTAGGGTTAGACTAGACCTGTCTAGATGCTGGCTTGGGTTAGGTTTAGGGTTAGACTAGACCTGTCTGAATGCTGGCTTGGGTTAGGTTTAGAGTTAGACTAGACCTGTCTGGATGCTGGCTTGGGTTAGGTTTAGGGTTAGACTAGACCTGTCTGGATGCTGGCTTGGGTTAGGTTTAGGGTTAGACTAGACCTGTCTGGATGCTGGCTTGGGTTAGGTATAGGGTTAGACTAGACCTGTCTGGATGCTGGCTTGGGTTAGGTTTAGGGTTAGACTAGACCTGTCTGGTTGCTGGCTTGGGTTAGGTTTAGGTTTAGGGTTAGACTAGACCTGTCTAGATTCTGGATTGGGTTAGGTTTAGGGTTAGACTAGACCTGTCTGGATTCTGGCTTGGGTTAGGTTTAGGGTTAGACTAGACCTGTCTGGATGCTGGCTTGGGTTAGGTTTAGGGTTAGACTAGACCTGTCTGGATAATGGTTTGGGTTAGGTTTAGGGTTAGGGTTAGACTAGACCTGTCTAGATTCTGGCTTGGGTTAGGTTAAGGGTTAGACTAGACCTGTCTGGATTCTGGCTTGGGTTAGGTTTAGGGTTAGACTAGACCTGTCTGGATGCTGGCTTGGGTTAGGTTTAGGGTTAGACTAGACCTGTCTGGATGCTAGCTTGGGTTAGGTTTAGGGTTAGGGTTAGACTAGACCTGTCTAGATTCTGGTTTGGGTTAGGTTTAGGGTTTAGACTAGACCTGTCTGGATGCTGGCTTGGGTTAGGTTTAGGGTTAGACTAGACCTGTCTGGATGCTGGCTTGGGTAAGGTTTAGGGTTAAACTAGACCTGTCTGGACGCTGGCTTGCGTGAGGTTTAGGGTTAGACTAGACCTGTCTGGATGCTGGCTTGGGTTAGATTTAGGGTTAGACTAGACCTGTCTGGATGCTGGCTTGGGTTAGGTTAAGGGTTAGACTAGACCTGTCTGGATGCTGGCTTGGGTTAGGTTTAGGGTTAGACTAGACCTGTCTAGATGCTGGCTTGGGTTAGGTTTAGGGTTAGACTAGACCTGTCTGAATGCTGGCTTGGGTTAGGTTTAGGGTTAGACTAGACCTGTCTGGATGCTGGCTTTTGGTTAGGTTTAGGGTTAGACTAGACCTGTCTGGACGCTGGCTTGGGTTAGGTTTAGGGTTAGACTAGACCTGTCTGGATGCTGGCTTGGGTTAGGTTTAGGGGTAGGGTTAGACTAGACCTGTCTAGATTCTGGTTTGGGTTAGGTTTAGGGTTTAGACTAGACCTGTCTGGATGCTGGCTTGGGTTAGGTTTAGGGTTAGACTAGACCTGTCTGGATGCTGGCTTGGGTAAGGTTTAGGGTTAAACTAGACCTGTCTGGACGCTGGCTTGCGTGAGGTTTAGGGTTAGACTAGACCTGTCTGGATGCTGGCTTGGGTTAGGTTTAGGGTTAGACTAGACCTGTCTGGATGCTGGCTTGGGTTAGGTTTAGGGTTAGACTAGACCTGTCTAGATGCTGGCTTGGGTTAGGTTTAGGGTTAGACTAGACCTGTCTGAATGCTGGCTTGGGTTAGGTTTAGGGTTAGACTAGACCTGTCTGGATGCTGGCTTGGGTTAGGTTTAGGGTTAGACTAGACCTGTCTGGACGCTGGCTTGGGTTAGGTTTAGGGTTAGACTAGACCTGTCTGGACGCTGGCTTGGGTTATGTTCAAGGTTAGACTAGACCTGTCTGGATGCTGGCTTGGGTTAGGTTTAGGGTAAGACTAGACCTGTCTGGACGCTGGCTTGGGTTAGTTTTAGGGTTAGACTAGACCTTTCTGGATGCTGGCTTGGGTTAGGTTTAGGGTTAGACTAGACCTGTCTGGATGCTGGCTTGGGTTAGGTTTAGGGTTAGACTAGACCTCTCTGGATGCTGGCTTGGGCTAGGTTAAGGGTTAGACTAGACCTGTTTGGATGCTGGCTTGGGTTAGGTTTAGGGTTAGGGTTAGACTAGACCTGTCTGGATGTTGGCTTGGGTTAGGTTTAGGGTTAGACTAGACCTGTCTGGATGCTGGCTTGGGTTAGGTTTAGGGTTAGACTAGACCTGTCTGGATGCTGGCTTGGGTTAGGTTTAGAGCTAGACTAGACCTGTCTGGATGCTGGCTTGGGTTAGGTTTAGGGTTAGACTAGACCTGTCTGGATGCTGGCTTGGGTTAGGTTTAGGGTTAGACTAGACCTGTCTGGATGCTGGCTTGGGTTAGGTTTAGGGTTAGACTAGACCTGTCTGGATGCTGGCTTGGGTTAGGTTTAGGGTTAGACTAGACCTGTCTGGATGCTGGCTTGGGTTAGGTTTAGGGTTAGACTAGACCTGTCTGGATGCTGGCTTGGGTTAGGTTTAGGGTTAGACTAGACCTGTCTGGATGCTGGCTTGGGTTAGGTTTAGGGTTAGACTAGACCTGTCTGGTTGCTGGCTTGGGTTAGGTTTAGGTTTAGGGTTAGACTAGACCTGTCTAGATTCTGGCTTGGGTTAGGTTTAGGGTTAGACTAGACCTGTCTGGATTCTGGCTTGGGTTAGGTTTAGGGTTAGACTAGACCTGTCTGGATGCTGGCTTGGGTTAGGTTTAGGGTTAGGCTAGACCTGTCTGGATAATGGCTTGGGTTAGGTTTAGGGTTAGGGTTATACTAGACCTGTCTAGATTCTGGCTTGGGTTAGGTTAAGGGTTAGACTAGACCTGTCTGGATTCTGGCTTGGGTTAGGTTTAGGGTTAGACTAGACCTGTCTGGATGCTGGCTTGGGTTAGGTTTAGGGTTAGACTAGACCTGTCTGGATGCTGGCTTGGGTTAGGTTTAGGGTTAGAGTTAGACTAGACCTGTCTAGATTCTGGTTTGGGTTAGGTTTAGGGTTTAGACTAGACCTGTCTGGATGCTGGCTTGGGTTAGGTTTAGGGTTAGACTAGACCTTGCTGGATGCTGGCTTGGGTAAGGTTTAGGGTTAAACTAGACCTGTCTGGACGCTGGCTTGCGTAAGGTTTAGGGTTAGACTAGACCTGTCTGGATGCTGGCTTGGGTTAGGTTTAGGGTTAGACTAGACCTGTCTGGATGCTGGCTTGGGTTAGGTTAAGGGTTAGACTAGACCTGTCTGGATGCTGGCTTGGGTTAGGTTTAGGGTTAGACTAGACCTGTCTGGATGCTGGCTTGGGTTAGGTTTAGGGTTAGACTAGACCTGTCTGAATGCTGGCTTGGGTTAGGTTTAGGGTTAGACTAGACCTGTCTGGATGCTGGCTTTGGGTTAGGTTTAGGGTTAGACTAGACCTGTCTGGACGCTGGCTTGGGTTAGGTTTAGGGTTAGACTAGACCTGTCTGGATGCTGGCTTGGGTTAGGTTTAGGGTTAGACTAGACCTGTCTGGATGCTTGCTTGGGTTAGGTTTAGGGTTAGACTAGACCTGTCTTAATGCTGGCTCGGTTTAGGTTTAGGGTTAGACTAGACCTGTCTGGATGCTGGCTTGGGTTAGGTTTAGGGTTAGACTAGACCTGTCTGGATGCTGGCTTGGGTTAGGTTTAGGGTTAGACTAGACCTGTCTAGATGCTGGCTTGGGTTAGGTTTAGAGTTAGACTAGACCTGTCTGGATGCTGGCTTGGGTTAGGTTTAGGGTTAGACTAGACCTGTCTGGATGCTGGCTTGGGTTAGGTTTAGGGTTAGACTAGACCTGTCTGGATGCTGGCTTGGGTTAGGTTTAGGGTTAGACTAGACCTGTCTGGATGCTGTCTTGGGTTAGGTTTAGGGTTAGACTAGACCTGTCTGGATGCTGGCTTGGGTTAGGTTTAGGGTTAGACTAGACCTGTCTGGATGCTGGCTTGGGTTAGGTTTAGGGTTAGACTAGACCTGTCTGGATGCTGGCTTGGGTTAGGTTTAGAGTTAGACTAGACCTGTCTGGATGCTGGCTTGGGTTAGGTTTAGGGTTAGACTAGACCTGTCTGGATGCTGGCTTGGGTTAGGTTTAGGGTTAGACTAGACCTGTCTGGATGCTGGCTTGGGTTAGGTATAGGGTTAGACTAGACCTGTCTGGATGCTGGCTTGGGTTAGGTTTAGGGTTAGACTAGACCTGTCTGGTTGCTGACTTGGGTTAGGTTTAGGGTTAGGGTTAGACTAGACCTGTCTAGATTCTGGCTTGGGTTAGGTTTAGGGTTAGACTAGACCTGTCTGGATTCTGGCTTGGGTTAGGTTTAGGGTTAGACTAGACCTGTCTGGATGCTGGCTTGGGTTAGGTTTAGGGTTAGACTAGACCTGTCTGGATGCTGGCTTGGGTTAGGTTTAGGGTTAGGGTTATACTAGACCTGTCTAGATTCTGGCTTGGGTTAGGTTAAGGGTTAGACTAGACCTGTCTGGATTCTGGCTTGGGTTAGGTTTAGGGTTAGACTAGACCTGTCTGGATGCTGGCTTGGGTTAGGTTTAGGGTTAGACTAGACCTGTCTGGATGCTGGCTTGGGTTAGGTTTAGGGTTAGGGTTAGACTAGACCTGTCTAGATTCTGGTTTGGGTTAGGTTTAGGGTTTAGACTAGACCTGTCTGGATGCTGGCTTGGGTTAGGTTTAGGGTTAGACTAGACCTGTCTGGATGCTGGCTTGGGTAAGGTTTAGGGTTAGACTAGACCTGTCTGGATGCTGGCTTGGGTTAGGTTTAGGGTTAGACTAGACCTGTCTGGATGCTGGCTTGGGTTAGGTTTAGGGTTAGACTAGACCTGTCTGGATGCTGGCTTGGGTTAGGTTTAGGGTTAGACTAGACCTGTCTGGATGCTGGCTTGGGTTAGGTTTAGGGTTAGACTAGACCTGTCTGGATGCTGGCTTGGGTTAGGTTTAGGGTTAGACTAGACCTGTCTGGATGCTGGCTTGGGTTAGGTTTAGGGTTTGACTAGACCTGTCTGGATGCTGGCTTGGGTTAGGTTTAGAGTTAGACTAGACCTGTCTGGATGCTGGCTTGGGTTAGGTTTAGGGTTAGACTAGACCTGTCTGGATGCTGGCTTGGGTTAGGTTTAGGGTTAGACTAGACCTGTCTGGATGCTGGCTTGGGTTAGGTTTAGGGTTAGACTAGACCTGTCTGGATGCTGTCTTGGGTTAGGTTTAGGGTTAGACTAGACCTGTCTGGATGCTGGCTTGGGTTAGGTTTAGGGTTAGACTAGACCTGTCTGGATGCTGGCTTGGGTTAGGTTTAGGGTTAGACTAGAGCTGTCTGGATGCTGGCTTGGGTTAGGTTTAGAGTTAGACTAGACCTGTCTGGATGCTGGCTTGGGTTAGGTTTAGGGTTAGACTAGACCTGTCTGGATGCTGGCTTGGGTTAGGTTTAGGGTTAGACTAGACCTGTCTGGATGCTGGCTTGGGTTAGGTATAGGGTTAGACTAGACCTGTCTGGATGCTGGCTTGGGTTAGGTTTAGGGTTAGACTAGACCTGTCTGGATGCTGGCTTGGGTTAGGTTTAGGGTTAGACTAGACCTGTCTGGATTCTGGCTTGGGTTAGGTTTAGGGTTAGACTAGACCTTTCTGGATGCTGGCTTGGGTTAGGTTTAGGGTTAGACTAGACCTGTCTGGTTGCTGGCTTGGGTTAGGTTTAGGGTTAGGGTTAGACTAGACCTGTCTAGATTCTGGCTTGGGTTAGGTTTAGGGTTAGACTAGACCTGTCTGGATTCTGGCTTGGGTTAGGTTTAGGGTTAGACTAGACCTGTCTGGATGCTGGCTTGGGTTAGGTTTAGGGTTAGGCTAGACCTGTCTGGATAATGGCTTGGGTTAGGTTTAGGGTTAGGGTTATACTAGACCTGTCTAGATTCTGGCTTGGGTTAGGTTAAGGGTTAGACTAGACCTGTCTGGATTCTGGCTTGGGTTAGGTTTAGGGTTAGACTAGACCTGTCTGGATGCTGGCTTGGGTTAGGTTTAGGGTTAGACTAGACCTGTCTGGATGCTGGCTTGGGTTAGGTTTAGGGTTAGGGTTAGACTAGACCTGTCTAGATTCTGGTTTGGGTTAGGTTTAGGGTTTAGACTAGACCTGTCTGGATGCTGGCTTGGGTTAGGTTTAGGGTTAGACTAGACCTGTCTGGATGCTGGCTTGGGTAAGGTTTAGGGTTAAACTAGACCTGTCTGGACGCTGGCTTGCGTGAGGTTTAGGGTTAGACTAGACCTGTCTGGATGCTGGCTTGGGTTAGATTTAGGGTTAGACTAGACCTGTCTGGATGCTGGCTTGGGTTAGGTTAAGGGTTAGACTAGACCTGTCTGGATGCTGGCTTGGGTTAGGTTTAGGGTTAGACTAGACCTGTCTAGATGCTGGCTTGGGTTAGGTTTAGGGTTAGACTAGACCTGTCTGAATGCTGGCTTGGGTTAGGTTTAGGGTTAGACTAGACCTGTCTGGATGCTGGCTTTTGGTTAGGTTTAGGGTTAGACTAGATCTGTCTGGACGCTGGCTTGGGTTAGGTTTAGGGTTAGACTAGACCTGTCTGGATGCTGGCTTGGGTTAGGTTTAGGGTTAGACTAGACCTGTCTGGATGCTTGCTTGGGTTAGGTTTAGGGTTAGACTAGACCTGTCTTAATGCTGGCTCGGTTTAGGTTTAGGGTTAGACTAGACCTGTCTGGATGCTGGCTTGGGTTAGGTTTAGGGTTAGACTAGACCTGTCTGGATGCTGGCTTGGGTTAGGTTTAGGGTTAGACTAGACCTGTCTAGATTCTGGCTTGGGTTAGGTTTAGAGTTAGACTAGACCTGTCTGGATGCTGGCTTGGGTTAGGTTTAGGGTTAGACTAGACCTGTCTGGATGCTGGCTTGGGTTAGGTTTAGGGTTAGACTAGACCTGTCTGGATGCTGGCTTGGGTTAGGTTTAGGGTTAGACTAGACCTGTCTGGATGCTGTCTTGGGTTAGGTTTAGGGTTAGACTAGACCTGTCTGGATGCTGGCTTGGGTTAGGTTTAGGGTTAGACTAGACCTGTCTGGATGCTGTCTTGGGTTAGGTTTAGGGTTAGACTAGAGCTGTCTGGATGCTGGCTTGGGTTAGGTTTAGAGTTAGACTAGACCTGTCTGGATGCTGGCTTGGGTTAGGTTTAGGGTTAGACTAGACCTGTCTGGATGCTGGCTTGGGTTAGGTTTAGGGTTAGACTAGACTAATCTGGATGCTGGCTTGGGTTAGGTATAGGGTTAGACTAGACCTGTCTGGATGCTGGCTTGGGTTAGGTTTAGGGTTAGACTAGACCTGTCTGGTTGCTGACTTGGGTTAGGTTTAGGGTTAGGGTTAGACTAGACCTGTCTAGATTCTGGCTTGGGTTAGGTTTAGGGTTAGACTAGACCTGTCTGGATTCTGGCTTGGGTTAGGTTTAGGGTTAGACTAGACCTGTCTGGATGCTGGCTTGGGTTAGGTTTAGGGTTAGACTAGACCTGTCTGGATGCTGGCTTGGGTTAGGTTTAGGGTTAGGGTTATACTAGACCTGTCTAGATTCTGGCTTGGGTTAGGTTAAGGGTTAGACTAGACCTGTCTGGATTCTGGCTTGGGTTAGGTTTAGGGTTAGACTAGACCTGTCTGGATGCTGGCTTGGGTTAGGTTTAGGGTTAGACTAGACCTGTCTGGATGCTGGCTTGGGTTAGGTTTAGGGTTAGGGTTAGACTAGACCTGTCTAGATTCTGGTTTGGGTTAGGTTTAGGGTTTAGACTAGACCTGTCTGGATGCTGGCTTGGGTTAGGTTTAGGGTTAGACTAGACCTGTCTGGATGCTGGCTTGGGTAAGGTTTAGGGTTAAACTAGACCTGTCTGGACGCTGGCTTGCGTGAGGTTTAGGGTTAGACTAGACCTGTCTGGATGCTGGCTTGGGTTAGGTTTAGGGTTAGACTAGACCTGTCTGGATGCTGGCTTGGGTTAGGTTTAGGGTTAGACTAGACCTGTCTGGATGCTGGCTTGGGTTAGGTTTAGGGTTAGACTAGACCTGTCTGGATGCTGGCTTGGGTTAGGTTTAGGGTTAGACTAGACCTGTCTGGATGCTGGCTTGGGTTAGGTTTAGGGTTAGACTAGACCTGTCTGGATGCAGGCTTGGGTTAGGTTTAGGGTTAGACTAGACCTGTCTGGATGCTGGCTTGGGTTAGGTTTAGAGTTAGACTAGACCTGTCTGGATGCTGGCTTGGGTTAGGTTTAGGGTTAGACTAGACCTGTCTGGATGCTGGCTTAGGTTTAGGGTTAGACTAGACCTGTCTGGATGCTGGCTTGGGTTAGGTTTAGGGTTAGACTAGACCTGTCTGGATGCTGTCTTGGGTTAGGTTTAGGGTTAGACTAGACCTGTCTGGATGCTGGCTTGGGTTAGGTTTAGGGTTAGACTAGACCTGTCTGGATGCTGGCTTGGGTTAGGTTTAGGGTTAGACTAGAGCTGTCTGGATGCTGGCTTGGGTTAGGTTTAGAGTTAGACTAGACCTGTCTGGATGCTGGCTTGGGTTAGGTTTAGGGTTAGACTAGACCTGTCTGGATGCTGGCTTGGGTTAGGTTTAGGGTTAGACTAGACCTGTCTGGATGCTGGCTTGGGTTAGGTATAGGGTTAGACTAGACCTGTCTGGATGCTGGCTTGGGTTAGGTTTAGGGTTAGACTAGACCTGTCTGGTTGCTGACTTGGGTTAGGTTTAGGGTTAGGGTTAGACTAGACCTGTCTAGATTCTGGCTTGGGTTAGGTTTAGGGTTAGACTAGACCTGTCTGGATTCTGGCTTGGGTTAGGTTTAGGGTTAGACTAGACCTGTCTGGATGCTGGCTTGGGTTAGGTTTAGGGTTAGACTAGACCTGTCTGGATGCTGGCTGGGTTAGGTTTAGGGTTAGGGTTATACTAGACCTGTCTAGATTCTGGCTTGGGGTAGGTTAAGGGTTAGACTAGACCTGTCTGGATTCTGGCTTGGGTTAGGTTTAGGGTTAGACTAGACCTGTCTGGATGCTGGCTTGGGTTAGGTTTAGGGTTAGACTAGACCTGTCTGGATGCTGGCTTGGGTTAGGTTTAGGGTTAGGGTTAGACTAGACCTGTCTAGATTCTGGTTTGGGTTAGGTTTAGGGTTTAGACTAGACCTGTCTGGATGCTGGCTTGGGTTAGGTTTAGGGTTAGACTAGACCTGTCTGGATGCTGGCTTGGGTAAGGTTTAGGGTTAAACTAGACCTGTCTGGACGCTGGCTTGCGTGAGGTTTAGGGTTAGACTAGACCTGTCTGGATGCTGGCTTGGGTTAGGTTTAGGGTTAGACTAGACCTGTCTGGATGCTGGCTTGGGTTAGGTTAAGGTTTAGACTAGACATGTCTGGATGCTGGCTTGGGTTAGGTTTAGGGTTAGACTAGACCTGTCTAGATGCTGGCTTGGGTTAGGTTTAGGGTTAGACTAGACCTGTCTGAATGCTGGCTTGGGTTAGGTTTAGGGTTAGACTAGACCTGTCTGGATAATGGCTTGGGTTAGGATTAGGGTTAGACTAGACCTGTCTGGACGTTGGCTTGGGTTAGGTTTAGGGTTAGACTAGACCTGTCTGGACGCTGGCTTGGGTTATGTTCAGGGTTAGACTAGACCTGTCTGGATGCTGGCTTGGGTTAGGTTTAGGGTAAGACTAGACCTGTCTGGACGCTGGCTTGGGTTAGGTTTAGGGTTAGACTAGACCTTTCTGGATGCTGGCTTGGGTTAGGTTTAGGGTTAGACTAGACCTCTCTGGATGCTGGCTTGGGTTAGGTTAAGGGTTAGACTAGACCTGTTTGGATGCTGGCTTGGGTTAGGTTTAGGGTTAGGGTTAGACTAGACCTGTCTGGATGTTGGCTTGGGTTAGGTTTAGGGTTAGACTAGACCTGTCTGGATGCTGGCTTGGGTTAGGTTTAGGGTTACACTAGACCTGTCTGGATGCTGGCTTGGGTTAGGTTTAGAGTTAGACTAGACCTGTCTGGATGCTGGCTTGGGTTAGGTTTAGGGTTAGACTAGACCTGTCTGGATGCTGTCTTGGGTTAGGTTTAGGGTTAGACTAGACCTGTCTGGATGCTGTCTTGGGTTAGGTTTAGGGTTAGACTAGACCTGTCTGGATGCTGGCTTGGGTTAGGTTTAGGGTTAGACTAGACCTGTCTGGATGCTGGCTTGGGTTAGGTTTAGGGTTAGACTAGACCTGTCTGGATGCTGGCTTGGGTTAGGTTTAGAGTTAGACTAGACCTGTCTGGATGCTGGCTTGGGTTAGGTTTAGGGTTAGACTAGACCTGTCTGGATGCTGGCTTGGGTTAGGTGTAGGGTTAGACTAGACCTGTCTGGATGTTGGCTTGGGTTAGGTTTAGGGTTAGACTAGACCTGTCTGGATGCTGTCTTGGGTTAGGTTTAGGGTTAGACTAGACCTGTCTGGATGCTGTCTTGGGTTAGGTTTAGGGTTAGACTAGACCTGTCTGGACGCTGGCTTGGGTTAGGTTTGGATTAGGGTTAGACTAGACCTGTCTGGACGCTGGCGTTGGTTAGGTTTAGGGTTAGACTAGACCTGTCTGGATGCTGGCTTGGGTTAGGTTTAGGGTTAGACTAGACCTGTCTGGATGCTGTCTTGGGTTAGGTTTAGGGTTAGACTAGACCTGTCTGGAAGCTGGCTTGGGTTAGGTTTAGGGTTAGACTAGACCTGTCTGGATGCTCGCTTGGGTTAGGTTTAGGGTTAAACTAGACCTGTCTGGATGCTGGCTTGGGTTAGGTTTAGGGTTAGACTAGACCTGTCTGGATG
Organism: Salvelinus fontinalis; assembly: GCF_029448725.1. Lineage (NCBI taxonomy): Eukaryota > Metazoa > Chordata > Actinopteri > Salmoniformes > Salmonidae > Salvelinus > Salvelinus fontinalis. Next base: position 8,888,170 of record NC_074690.1, read on the forward strand.
CTGGCTTGGGTTAGGTTTAGGGTTAGACTAGACCTGTCTGGATGCTTGCTTGGGTTAGGTTTAGGGTTAGACTAGACCTGTCTTAATGCTGGCTCGGGTTAGGTTTAGGGTTAGACTAGACCTGTCTGGATGCTGGCTTGGGTTAGGTTTAGGGTTAGACTAGACCTGTCTGGATGCTGGCTTGGGTTAGGTTTAGGGTTAGACTAGACCTGTCTAGATGCTGGCTTGGGTTAGGTTAAGGGTTAGACTAGACCTGTCTGGATGCTGGCTTGGGTTATTTTTAGGGTTAGACTAGACCTTTCTGGATGCTGGCTTGGGTTAGGTTTAGGGTTAGACTAGACCTGTCTGGATGCTGGCTTGGGTTAGGTTTAGGGTTAGACTAGACCTGTCTGGATGCTGGCTTGGGTTAGGTTTAGGGTTAGACTAGACCTGTCTGGATGCTGGCTTGGGTTAGGTTTAGGGTTAGACTAGACCTGTCTGGATGCTGGCTTGGGTTAGGTTTAGGGTTAGACTAGACCTGTCTGGATGCTGGCTTGGGTTAGGTTTAGGGTTAGACTAGACCTGTCTGGATGCTGGCTTGGGTTAGGTTTAGGGTTAGACTAGACCTGTCTGGATGCTGGCTTGGGTTAGGTTTAGGGTTAGACTAGACCTGTCTGGATGCTGGCTTGGGTTAGGTTTAGGGTTAGACTAGACCTGTCTGGATGCTGGCTTGGGTTAGGTTTAGGGTTAGACTAGACCTGTCTGGTAGCTGGCTTGGGTTAGGTTTAGGGTTAGACTAGACCTGTCTGGACGCTGGCTTGGGTTAGGTTTGGGTTAGGGTTAGACTAGACCTGTCTGGACGCTGGCGTTGGTTAGGTTTAGGGTTAGACTAGACCTGTCTGGATGCTGGCTTGGGTTAGGTTTAGGGTTAGACTAGACCTGTCTGGATGCTGTCTTGGGTTAGGTTTAGGGTTAGACTAGACCTGTCTGGATGCTGGCTTGTGTTAGGTTTAGGGTTAGACTAGACCTGTCTGGATGCTGGCTTGGGTTAGGTTTAGGGTTAGACTAGACCTGTCTGGATGCTGGCTTGGGTTAGGTTTAGGGTTAGGGTTATACTAGACCTGTCTAGATTCTGGCTTGGGTTAGGTTAAGGGTTAGACTAGACCTGTCTGGATTCTGGCTTGGGTTAGGTTTAGGGTTAGACTAGACCTGTCTGGATGCTGGCTTGGGTTAGGTTTAGGGTTAGACTAGACCTGTCTGGATGCTGGCTTGGGTTAGGTTTAGGGTTAGGGTTAGACTAGACCTGTCTAGATTCTGGTTTGGGTTAGGTTTAGGGTTTAGACTAGACCTGTCTGGATGCTGGCTTGGGTTAGGTTTAGGGTTAGACTAGACCTGTCTGGATGCTGGCTTGGGTAAGGTTTAGGGTTAGACTAGACCTGTCTGGATGCTGGCTTGGGTTAGGTTTAGGGTTAGACTAGACCTGTCTGGATGCTGGCTTGGGTTAGGTTTAGGGTTAGACTAGACCTGTCTGGATGCTGGCTTGGGTTAGGTTTAGGGTTAGACTAGACCTGTCTGGATGCTGGCTTGGGTTAGGTTTAGGGTTAGACTAGACCTGTCTGGATGCTGGCTTGGGTTAGGTTTAGGGTTAGACTAGACCTGTCTGGATGCTGGCTTGGGTTAGGTTTAGGGTTTGACTAGACCTGTCTGGATGCTGGCTTGGGTTAGGTTTAGAGTTAGACTAGACCTGTCTGGATGCTGGCTTGGGTTAGGTTTAGGGTTAGACTAGACCTGTCTGGATGCTGGCTTGGGTTAGGTTTAGGGTTAGACTAGACCTGTCTGGATGCTGGCTTGGGTTAGGTTTAGGGTTAGACTAGACCTGTCTGGATGCTGTCTTGGGTTAGGTTTAGGGTTAGACTAGACCTGTCTGGATGCTGGCTTGGGTTAGGTTTAGGGTTAGACTAGACCTGTCTGGATGCTGGCTTGGGTTAGGTTTAGGGTTAGACTAGAGCTGTCTGGATGCTGGCTTGGGTTAGGTTTAGAGTTAGACTAGACCTGTCTGGATGCTGGCTTGGGTTAGGTTTAGGGTTAGACTAGACCTGTCTGGATGCTGGCTTGGGTTAGGTTTAGGGTTAGACTAGACCTGTCTGGATGCTGGCTTGGGTTAGGTATAGGGTTAGACTAGACCTGTCTGGATGCTGGCTTGGGTTAGGTTTAGGGTTAGACTAGACCTGTCTGGATGCTGGCTTGGGTTAGGTTTAGGGTTAGACTAGACCTGTCTGGATTCTGGCTTGGGTTAGGTTTAGGGTTAGACTAGACCTTTCTGGATGCTGGCTTGGGTTAGGTTTAGGGTTAGACTAGACCTGTCTGGTTGCTGGCTTGGGTTAGGTTTAGGGTTAGGGTTAGACTAGACCTGTCTAGATTCTGGCTTGGGTTAGGTTTAGGGTTAGACTAGACCTGTCTGGATTCTGGCTTGGGTTAGGTTTAGGGTTAGACTAGACCTGTCTGGATGCTGGCTTGGGTTAGGTTTAGGGTTAGGCTAGACCTGTCTGGATAATGGCTTGGGTTAGGTTTAGGGTTAGGGTTATACTAGACCTGTCTAGATTCTGGCTTGGGTTAGGTTAAGGGTTAGACTAGACCTGTCTGGATTCTGGCTTGGGTTAGGTTTAGGGTTAGACTAGACCTGTCTGGATGCTGGCTTGGGTTAGGTTTAGGGTTAGACTAGACCTGTCTGGATGCTGGCTTGGGTTAGGTTTAGGGTTAGGGTTAGACTAGACCTGTCTAGATTCTGGTTTGGGTTAGGTTTAGGGTTTAGACTAGACCTGTCTGGATGCTGGCTTGGGTTAGGTTTAGGGTTAGACTAGACCTGTCTGGATGCTGGCTTGGGTAAGGTTTAGGGTTAAACTAGACCTGTCTGGACGCTGGCTTGCGTGAGGTTTAGGGTTAGACTAGACCTGTCTGGATGCTGGCTTGGGTTAGATTTAGGGTTAGACTAGACCTGTCTGGATGCTGGCTTGGGTTAGGTTAAGGGTTAGACTAGACCTGTCTGGATGCTGGCTTGGGTTAGGTTTAGGGTTAGACTAGACCTGTCTAGATGCTGGCTTGGGTTAGGTTTAGGGTTAGACTAGACCTGTCTGAATGCTGGCTTGGGTTAGGTTTAGGGTTAGACTAGACCTGTCTGGATGCTGGCTTTTGGTTAGGTTTAGGGTTAGACTAGATCTGTCTGGACGCTGGCTTGGGTTAGGTTTAGGGTTAGACTAGACCTGTCTGGATGCTGGCTTGGGTTAGGTTTAGGGTTAGACTAGACCTGTCTGGATGCTTGCTTGGGTTAGGTTTAGGGTTAGACTAGACCTGTCTTAATGCTGGCTCGGTTTAGGTTTAGGGTTAGACTAGACCTGTCTGGATGCTGGCTTGGGTTAGGTTTAGGGTTAGACTAGACCTGTCTGGATGCTGGCTTGGGTTAGGTTTAGGGTTAGACTAGACCTGTCTAGATTCTGGCTTGGGTTAGGTTTAGAGTTAGACTAGACCTGTCTGGATGCTGGCTTGGGTTAGGTTTAGGGTTAGACTAGACCTGTCTGGATGCTGGCTTGGGTTAGGTTTAGGGTTAGACTAGACCTGTCTGGATGCTGGCTTGGGTTAGGTTTAGGGTTAGACTAGACCTGTCTGGATGTTGTCTTGGGTTAGGTTTAGGGTTAGACTAGACCTGTCTGGATGCTGGCTTGGGTTAGGTTTAGGGTTAGACTAGACCTGTCTGGATGCTGTCTTGGGTTAGGTTTAGGGTTAGACTAGAGCTGTCTGGATGCTGGCTTGGGTTAGGTTTAGAGTTAGACTAGACCTGTCTGGATGCTGGCTTGGGTTAGGTTTAGGGTTAGACTAGACCTGTCTGGATGCTGGCTTGGGTTAGGTTTAGGGTTAGACTAGACTAATCTGGATGCTGGCTTGGGTTAGGTATAGGGTTAGACTAGACCTGTCTGGATGCTGGCTTGGGTTAGGTTTAGGGTTAGACTAGACCTGTCTGGTTGCTGACTTGGGTTAGGTTTAGGGTTAGGGTTAGACTAGACCTGTCTAGATTCTGGCTTGGGTTAGGTTTAGGGTTAGACTAGACCTGTCTGGATTCTGGCTTGGGTTAGGTTTAGGGTTAGACTAGACCTGTCTGGATGCTGGCTTGGGTTAGGTTTAGGGTTAGACTAGACCTGTCTGGATGCTGGCTTGGGTTAGGTTTAGGGTTAGGGTTATACTAGACCTGTCTAGATTCTGGCTTGGGTTAGGTTAAGGGTTAGACTAGACCTGTCTGGATTCTGGCTTGGGTTAGGTTTAGGGTTAGACTAGACCTGTCTGGATGCTGGCTTGGGTTAGGTTTAGGGTTAGACTAGACCTGTCTGGATGCTGGCTTGGGTTAGGTTTAGGGTTAGGGTTAGACTAGACCTGTCTAGATTCTGGTTTGGGTTAGGTTTAGGGTTTAGACTAGACCTGTCTGGATGCTGGCTTGGGTTAGGTTTAGGGTTAGACTAGACCTGTCTGGATGCTGGCTTGGGTAAGGTTTAGGGTTAAACTAGACCTGTCTGGACGCTGGCTTGCGTGAGGTTTAGGGTTAGACTAGACCTGTCTGGATGCTGGCTTGGGTTAGGTTTAGGGTTAGACTAGACCTGTCTGGATGCTGGCTTGGGTTAGGTTTAGGGTTAGACTAGACCTGTCTGGATGCTGGCTTGGGTTAGGTTTAGGGTTAGACTAGACCTGTCTGGATGCTGGCTTGGGTTAGGTTTAGGGTTAGACTAGACCTGTCTGGATGCTGGCTTGGGTTAGGTTTAGGGTTAGACTAGACCTGTCTGGATGCAGGCTTGGGTTAGGTTTAGGGTTAGACTAGACCTGTCTGGATGCTGGCTTGGGTTAGGTTTAGAGTTAGACTAGACCTGTCTGGATGCTGGCTTGGGTTAGGTTTAGGGTTAGACTAGACCTGTCTGGATGCTGGCTTAGGTTTAGGGTTAGACTAGACCTGTCTGGATGCTGGCTTGGGTTAGGTTTAGGGTTAGACTAGACCTGTCTGGATGCTGTCTTGGGTTAGGTTTAGGGTTAGACTAGACCTGTCTGGATGCTGGCTTGGGTTAGGTTTAGGGTTAGACTAGACCTGTCTGGATGCTGGCTTGGGTTAGGTTTAGGGTTAGACTAGAGCTGTCTGGATGCTGGCTTGGGTTAGGTTTAGAGTTAGACTAGACCTGTCTGGATGCTGGCTTGGGTTAGGTTTAGGGTTAGACTAGACCTGTCTGGATGCTGGCTTGGGTTAGGTTTAGGGTTAGACTAGACCTGTCTGGATGCTGGCTTGGGTTAGGTATAGGGTTAGACTAGACCTGTCTGGATGCTGGCTTGGGTTAGGTTTAGGGTTAGACTAGACCTGTCTGGTTGCTGACTTGGGTTAGGTTTAGGGTTAGGGTTAGACTAGACCTGTCTAGATTCTGGCTTGGGTTAGGTTTAGGGTTAGACTAGACCTGTCTGGATTCTGGCTTGGGTTAGGTTTAGGGTTAGACTAGACCTGTCTGGATGCTGGCTTGGGTTAGGTTTAGGGTTAGACTAGACCTGTCTGGATGCTGGCTGGGTTAGGTTTAGGGTTAGGGTTATACTAGACCTGTCTAGATTCTGGCTTGGGGTAGGTTAAGGGTTAGACTAGACCTGTCTGGATTCTGGCTTGGGTTAGGTTTAGGGTTAGACTAGACCTGTCTGGATGCTGGCTTGGGTTAGGTTTAGGGTTAGACTAGACCTGTCTGGATGCTGGCTTGGGTTAGGTTTAGGGTTAGGGTTAGACTAGACCTGTCTAGATTCTGGTTTGGGTTAGGTTTAGGGTTTAGACTAGACCTGTCTGGATGCTGGCTTGGGTTAGGTTTAGGGTTAGACTAGACCTGTCTGGATGCTGGCTTGGGTAAGGTTTAGGGTTAAACTAGACCTGTCTGGACGCTGGCTTGCGTGAGGTTTAGGGTTAGACTAGACCTGTCTGGATGCTGGCTTGGGTTAGGTTTAGGGTTAGACTAGACCTGTCTGGATGCTGGCTTGGGTTAGGTTAAGGTTTAGACTAGACATGTCTGGATGCTGGCTTGGGTTAGGTTTAGGGTTAGACTAGACCTGTCTAGATGCTGGCTTGGGTTAGGTTTAGGGTTAGACTAGACCTGTCTGAATGCTGGCTTGGGTTAGGTTTAGGGTTAGACTAGACCTGTCTGGATAATGGCTTGGGTTAGGATTAGGGTTAGACTAGACCTGTCTGGACGTTGGCTTGGGTTAGGTTTAGGGTTAGACTAGACCTGTCTGGACGCTGGCTTGGGTTATGTTCAGGGTTAGACTAGACCTGTCTGGATGCTGGCTTGGGTTAGGTTTAGGGTAAGACTAGACCTGTCTGGACGCTGGCTTGGGTTAGGTTTAGGGTTAGACTAGACCTTTCTGGATGCTGGCTTGGGTTAGGTTTAGGGTTAGACTAGACCTCTCTGGATGCTGGCTTGGGTTAGGTTAAGGGTTAGACTAGACCTGTTTGGATGCTGGCTTGGGTTAGGTTTAGGGTTAGGGTTAGACTAGACCTGTCTGGATGTTGGCTTGGGTTAGGTTTAGGGTTAGACTAGACCTGTCTGGATGCTGGCTTGGGTTAGGTTTAGGGTTACACTAGACCTGTCTGGATGCTGGCTTGGGTTAGGTTTAGAGTTAGACTAGACCTGTCTGGATGCTGGCTTGGGTTAGGTTTAGGGTTAGACTAGACCTGTCTGGATGCTGTCTTGGGTTAGGTTTAGGGTTAGACTAGACCTGTCTGGATGCTGTCTTGGGTTAGGTTTAGGGTTAGACTAGACCTGTCTGGATGCTGGCTTGGGTTAGGTTTAGGGTTAGACTAGACCTGTCTGGATGCTGGCTTGGGTTAGGTTTAGGGTTAGACTAGACCTGTCTGGATGCTGGCTTGGGTTAGGTTTAGAGTTAGACTAGACCTGTCTGGATGCTGGCTTGGGTTAGGTTTAGGGTTAGACTAGACCTGTCTGGATGCTGGCTTGGGTTAGGTGTAGGGTTAGACTAGACCTGTCTGGATGTTGGCTTGGGTTAGGTTTAGGGTTAGACTAGACCTGTCTGGATGCTGTCTTGGGTTAGGTTTAGGGTTAGACTAGACCTGTCTGGATGCTGTCTTGGGTTAGGTTTAGGGTTAGACTAGACCTGTCTGGACGCTGGCTTGGGTTAGGTTTGGATTAGGGTTAGACTAGACCTGTCTGGACGCTGGCGTTGGTTAGGTTTAGGGTTAGACTAGACCTGTCTGGATGCTGGCTTGGGTTAGGTTTAGGGTTAGACTAGACCTGTCTGGATGCTGTCTTGGGTTAGGTTTAGGGTTAGACTAGACCTGTCTGGAAGCTGGCTTGGGTTAGGTTTAGGGTTAGACTAGACCTGTCTGGATGCTCACTTGGGTTAGGTTTAGGGTTAAACTAGACCTGTCTGGATGCTGGCTTGGGTTAGGTTTAGGGTTAGACTAGACCTGTCTGGATGCTGGCTTGGGTTAGGTTTAGGGTTAGACTAGACCTGTCTGGATGCTTGCTTGGGTTAGGTTTAGGGTTAGACTAGACCTGTCTTAATGCTGGCTCGGGTTAGGTTTAGGGTTAGACTAGACCTGTCTGGATGCTGGCTTGGGTTAGGTTTAGGGTTAGACTAGACCTGTCTGGATGCTGTCTTGGGTTAGGTTTAGGGTTAGACTAGACCTGTCTGGATGCTGGCTTGGGTTAGGTTAAGGGTTAGACTAGACCTGTTTGGATGCTGGCTTGGGTTAGGTTTAGGGTTAGGGTTAGACTAGACCTGTCTGGATGTTGGCTTGGGTTAGGTTTAGGGTTAGACTAGACCTGTCTGGATGCTGGCTTGGGTTAGGTTTAGGGTTACACTAGACCTGTCTGGATGCTGGCTTGGGTTAGGTTTAGAGTTAGACTAGACCTGTCTGGATGCTGGCTTGGGTTAGGTTTAGGGTTAGACTAGACCTGTCTGGATGCTGTCTTGGGTTAGGTTTAGGGTTAGACTAGACCTGTCTGGATGCTGTCTTGGGTTAGGTTTAGGGTTAGACTAGACCTGTCTGGATGCTGGCTTGGGTTAGGTTTAGGGTTAGACTAGACCTGTCTGGATGCTGGCTTGGGTTAGGTTTAGGGTTAGACTAGACCTGTCTGGATGCTGGCTTGGGTTAGGTTTAGAGTTAGACTAGACCTGTCTGGATGCTGGCTTGGGTTAGGTTTAGGGTTAGACTAGACCTGTCTGGATGCTGGCTTGGGTTAGGTGTAGGGTTAGACTAGACCTGTCTGGATGTTGGCTTGGGTTAGGTTTAGGGTTAGACTAGACCTGTCTGGATGCTGTCTTGGGTTAGGTTTAGGGTTAGACTAGACCTGTCTGGATGCTGTCTTGGGTTAGGTTTAGGGTTAGACTAGACCTGTCTGGACGCTGGCTTGGGTTAGGTTTGGATTAGGGTTAGACTAGACCTGTCTGGACGCTGGCGTTGGTTAGGTTTAGGGTTAGACTAGACCTGTCTGGATGCTGGCTTGGGTTAGGTTTAGGGTTAGACTAGACCTGTCTGGATGCTGTCTTGGGTTAGGTTTAGGGTTAGACTAGACCTGTCTGGAAGCTGGCTTGGGTTAGGTTTAGGGTTAGACTAGACCTGTCTGGATGCTCACTTGGGTTAGGTTTAGGGTTAAACTAGACCTGTCTGGATGCTGGCTTGGGTTAGGTTTAGGGTTAGACTAGACCTGTCTGGATGCTGGCTTGGGTTAGGTTTAGGGTTAGACTAGACCTGTCTGGATGCTTGCTTGGGTTAGGTTTAGGGTTAGACTAGACCTGTCTTAATGCTGGCTCGGGTTAGGTTTAGGGTTAGACTAGACCTGTCTGGATGCTGGCTTGGGTTAGGTTTAGGGTTAGACTAGACCTGTCTGGATGCTGGCTTGGGTTAGGTTTAGGGTTAGACTAGACCTGTCTAGATGCTGGCTTGGGTTAGGTTAAGGGTTAGACTAGACCTGTCTGGATGCTGGCTTGGGTTATTTTTAGGGTTAGACTAGACCTTTCTGGATGCTGGCTTGGGTTAGGTTTAGGGTTAGACTAGACCTGTCTGGATGCTGGCTTGGGTTAGGTTTAGGGTTAGACTAGACCTGTCTGGATGCTGGCTTGGGTTAGGTTTAGGGTTAGACTAGACCTGTCTGGATGCTGGCTTGGGTTAGGTTTAGGGTTAGACTAGACCTGTCTGGATGCTGGCTTGGGTTAGGTTTAGGGTTAGACTAGACCTGTCTGGATGCTGGCTTGGGTTAGGTTTAGGGTTAGACTAGACCTGTCTGGATGCTGGCTTGGGTTAGGTTTAGGGTTAGACTAGACCTGTCTGGATGCTGGCTTGGGTTAGGTTTAGGGTTAGACTAGACCTGTCTGGATGTTGGCTTGGGTTAGGTTTAGGGTTAGACTAGACCTGTCTGGATGCTGGCTTGGGTTAGGTTTAGGGTTAGACTAGACCTGTCTGGTAGCTGGCTTGGGTTAGGTTTAGGGTTAGACTAGACCTGTCTGGACGCTGGCTTGGGTTAGGTTTGGGTTAGGGTTAGACTAGACCTGTCTGGACGCTGGCGTTGGTTAGGTTTAGGGTTAGACTAGACCTGTCTGGATGCTGGCTTGGGTTAGGTTTAGGGTTAGACTAGACCTGTCTGGATGCTGTCTTGGGTTAGGTTTAGGGTTAGACTAGACCTGTCTGGATGCTGGCTTGTGTTAGGTTTAGGGTTAGACTAGACCTGTCTGGATGCTGGCTTGGGTTAGGTTTAGGGTTAGACTAGACCTGTCTGGATGCTGGCTTGGGTTAGGTTTAGGGTTAGACTAGACCTGTCTGGATGCTGGCTTGGGTTAGGTTTAGAGTTAGACTAGACCTGTCTGGATGCTGGCTTGGGTTAGGTTTAGGGTTAGACTAGACCTGTCTGGATGCTGGCTTGGGTTAGGTTTAGGGTTAGACTAGACCTGTCTGGATGCTGGCTTGGGTTAGGTTTAGGGTTAGACTAGACCTGTCTGGATGCTGGCTTGGGTTAGGTTTAGGGTTAGACTAGACCTGTCTGGATGCTGTCTTGGGTTAGGTTTAGGGTTAGACTAGACCTGTCTGGATGCTGTCTTTGGTTAGATTTAGGGTTAGACTAGACCTGTCTGGATGCTGTCTTGGGTTAGGTTTAGGGTTAGACTAGACCAGTCTGGACGCTGGCTTGGGTTAGGTTTGGGTTAGGGTTAGACTAGACCTGTCTGGATGCTGGTTTTGGTTAGGTTTAGGGTTAGACTAGACCTGTCTGGATGCTGGCTTGGGTTAGGTTTAGGGTTAGACTAGACCTGTCTGGATGCTGGCTTGGGTTAGGTTTAGGGTTAGACTAGACCTGTCTGGATGCTGGCTTGGGTTAGGTTTAGGGTTAGACTAGACCTGTCTGGATGCTGTCTTGGGTTAGGTTTAGGGTTAGACTAGACCTGTCTGGATGCTGGCTTGGGTTAGGTATAGGGTTAGACTAGACCTGTCTGGATGCTGGCTTGGGTTAGGTTTAGGGTTAGACTAGACCTGTCTGGTTGCTGACTTGGGTTAGGTTTAGGGTTAGGGTTAGACTAGACCTGTCTAGATTCTGGCTTGGGTTAGGTTTAGGGTTAGACTAGACCTGTCTGGATTCTGGCTTGGGTTAGGTTTAGGGTTAGACTAGACCTGTCTGGATGCTGGCTTGGGTTAGGTTTAGGGTTAGACTAGACCTGTCTGGATGCTGGCTTGGGTTAGGTTTAGGGTTAGGGTTATACTAGACCTGTCTAGATTCTGGCTTGGGTTAGGTTAAGGGTTAGACTAGACCTGTCTGGATTCTGGCTTGGGTTAGGTTTAGGGTTAGACTAGACCTGTCTGGATGCTGGCTTGGGTTAGGTTTAGGGTTAGACTAGACCTGTCTGGATGCTGGCTTGGGTTAGGTTTAGGGTTAGGGTTAGACTAGACCTGTCTAGATTCTGGTTTGGGTTAGGTTTAGGGTTTAGACTAGACCTGTCTGGATGCTGGCTTGGGTTAGGTTTAGGGTTAGACTAGACCTGTCTGGATGCTGGCTTGGGTAAGGTTTAGGGTTAAACTAGACCTGTCTGGACGCTGGCTTGCGTGAGGTTTAGGGTTAGACTAGACCTGTCTGGATGCTGGCTTGGGTTAGGTTTAGGGTTAGACTAGACCTGTCTGGATGCTGGCTTGGGTTAGGTTTAGGGTTAGACTAGACCTGTCTGGATGCTGGCTTGGGTTAGGTTTAGGGTTAGACTAGACCTGTCTGGATGCTGGCTTGGGTTAGGTTTAGGGTTAGACTAGACCTGTCTGGATGCTGGCTTGGGTTAGGTTTAGGGTTAGACTAGACCTGTCTGGATGCAGGCTTGGGTTAGGTTTAGGGTTAGACTAGACCTGTCTGGATGCTGGCTTGGGTTAGGTTTAGAGTTAGACTAGACCTGTCTGGATGCTGGCTTGGGTTAGGTTTAGGGTTAGACTAGACCTGTCTGGATGCTGGCTTGGGTTAGGTTTAGGGTTAGACTAGACCTGTCTGGATGCTGGCTTGGGTTAGGTTTAGGGTTAGACTAGACCTGTCTGGATGCTGTCTTGGGTTAGGTTTAGGGTTAGACTAGACCTGTCTGGATGCTGGCTTGGGTTAGGTTTAGGGTTAGACTAGACCTGTCTGGATGCTGGCTTGGGTTAGGTTTAGGGTTTGACTAGAGCTGTCTGGATGCTGGCTTGGGTTAGGTTTAGAGTTAGACTAGACCTGTCTGGATGCTGGCTTGGGTTAGGTTTAGGGTTAGACTAGACCTGTCTGGATGCTGGCTTGGGTTAGGTATAGTGTTAGACTAGACCTGTCTGGATGCTGGCTTGGGTTAGGTTTAGGGTTAGACTAGACCTGTCTGGTTGCTGACTTGGGTTAGGTTTAGGGTTAGGGTTAGACTAGACCTGTCTAGATTCTGGCTTGGGTTAGGTTTAGGGTTAGACTAGACCTGTCTGGATTCTGGCTTGGGTTAGGTTTATGGTTAGACTAGACCTGTCTGGATGCTGGCTTGGGTTAGGTTTAGGGTTAGACTAGACCTGTCTGGATGCTGGCTGGGTTAGGTTTAGGGTTAGGGTTATACTAGACCTGTCTAGATTCTGGCTTGGGTTAGGTTAAGGGTTAGACTAGACCTGTCTGGATTCTGGCTTGGGTTAGGTTTAGGGTTAGACTAGACCTGTCTGGATGCTGGCTTGGGTTAGGTTTAGGGTTAGACTAGACCTGTCTGGATGCTGGCTTGGGTTAGGTTTAGGGTTAGGGTTAGACTAGACCTGTCTAGATTCTGGTTTGGGTTAGGTTTAGGGTTTAGACTAGACCTGTCTGGATGCTGGCTTGGGTTAGGTTTAGGGTTAGACTAGACCTGTCTGGATGCTGGCTTGGGTAAGGTTTAGGGTTAAACTAGACCTGTCTGGACGCTGGCTTGCGTGAGGTTTAGGGTTAGACTAGACCTGTCTGGATGCTGGCTTGGGTTAGGTTTAGGGTTAGACTAGACCTGTCTGGATGCTGGCTTGGGTTAGGTTAAGGTTTAGACTAGACCTGTCTGGATGCTGGCTTGGGTTAGGTTTAGGGTTAGACTAGACCTGTCTAGATGCTGGCTTGGGTTAGGTTTAGGGTTAGACTAGACCTGTCTGGATGCTGGCTTGGGTTAGGTTTAGGGTTAGACTAGACCTGTCTGGATGCTGGCTTGGGTTAGGATTAGGGTTAGACTAGACCTGTCTGGACGCTGGCTTGGGTTAGGTTTAGGGTTAGACTAGACCTGTCTGGACGCTGGCTTGGGTTATGTTCAGGGTTAGACTAGACCTGTCTGGATGCTGGCTTGGGTTAGGTTTAGGGTTAGACTAGACCTGTCTGGATGCTGGCTTGGGTTAGGTTTAGGGTTAGACTAGACCTGTCTGGATGTTGGCTTGGGTTAGGTTTAGGGTTAGACTAGACCTGTCTGGATGCTGTCTTGGGTTAGGTTTAGGGTTAGACTAGACCTGTCTGGATGCTGGCTTGGGTTAGGTTTAGGGTTAGACTAGACCTGTCTGGACGCTGGCTTGGGTTAGGTTTGGGTTAGGGTTAGACTAGACCTGTCTGGACGCTGGCGTTGGTTAGGTTTAGGGTTAGACTAGACCTGTCTGGATGCTGGCTTGGGTTAGGTTTAGGGTTAGACTAGACCTGTCTAGATGCTGGCTTGGGTTAGGTTTAGGGTTAGACTAGACCTGTCTGGATGCTGGCTTGGGTTAGGTTTAGGGTTAGACTAGACCTGTCTGGATGCTGTCTTGGGTTAGGTTTAGGGTTAGACTAGACCTGTCTGGATGCTGGCTTGTGTTAGGTTTAGGGTTAGACTAGACCTGTCTGGATGCTGGCTTGGGTTAGGTTTAGGGTTAGACTAGACCTGTCTGGATGCTGGCTTGGGTTAGGTTTAGGGTTAGACTAGACCTGTCTGGATGCTGGCTTGGGTTAGGTTTAGAGTTAGACTAGACCTGTCTGGATGCTGGCTTGGGTTAGGTTTAGGGTTAGACTAGACCTGTCTGGATGCTGGCTTGGGTTAGGTTTAGTGTTAGACTAGACCTGTCTGGATGCTGGCTTGGGTTAGGTTTAGGGTTAGACTAGACCTGTCTGGATGCTGGCTTGGGTTAGGTTTAGGGTTAGACTAGACCTGTCTGGATGCTGTCTTGGGTTAGGTTTAGGGTTAGACTAAACCTGTCTGGATGCTGTCTTGGGTTAGGTTTAGGGTTAGACTAGACCTGTCTGGATGCTGTCTTGGGTTAGGTTTAGGGTTAGACTAGACCAGTCTGGACGCTGGCTTGGGTTAGGTTTGGGTTAGGGTTAGACTAGACCTGTCTGGACGCTGGCTTTGGTTAGGTTTAGGGTTAGACTAGACCTGTCTGGATGCTGGCTTGGGTTAGGTTTAGGGTTAGACTAGACCTGTCTGGATGCTGGCTTGGGTTAGGTTTAGGGTTAGACTAGACCTGTCTGGATGCTGGCTTGGGTTAGGTTTAGGGTTAGACTAGACCTGTCTGGATGCTGGCTTGGGTTAGGTTTAGGGTTAGACTAGACCTGTCTGGATGCTGTCTTGGGTTAGGTTTAGGGTTAGACTAGACCTGTCTGGATGCTGTCTTGGGTTAGGTTTAGGGTTAGACTAGACCTGTCTGGATGCTGTCTTGGGTTAGGTTTAGGGTTAGACTAGACCTGTCTGGATGCTGTCTTGGGTTAGGTTTAGGGTTAGACTAGACTAGACCTGTCTGGATGCTGTCTTGGGTTAGGTTTAGAGTTAGACTAGACCTGTCTGGATGCTGGCTTGGGTTAGGTTTAGGGTTAGACTAGACCTGTCTGGATGCTGGCTTGGGTTAGGTTTAGGGTTAGACTAGACCTTTCTGGATGCTGGCTTGGGTTAGGTTTAGGGTTAGACTAGACCTGTCTGGACGCTGGCTTGGGTTAGGTTTAGGGTTAGACTAGACCTGTCTGGATGCTGGCTTGGGTTAGGTTTAGGGTTAGACTAGACCTGTCTGGATGCTGGCTTGGGTTAGGTTTAGGGTTAGACTAGACCTGTCTGGATGCTGGCTTGGGTTAGGTTTTGGGTTAGACTAGACCTGTCTGGATGCTGGCTTGGGTTAGGTTTAGAGTTAGACTAGACCTGTCTGGATGCTGGCTTGGGTTAGGTTTAGGGTAAGACTAGACCTGTCTGGATGCTGGCTTGGGTTAGGTTTAGGGTTAGACTAGACCTGTCTGGATGCTGGCTTGGGTTAGGTTTAGGGTTAGACTAGACCTGTCTGGATGCTGGCTAGGTTTAGGGTTAGACTAGACCTGTCTGGATGCTGGCTTGGGTTAGGGTTAGGGTTAGACTTGACCTGTCTGGATGCTGGCTTGGGTTAGGTTTAGGGATAGACTAGACCTGTCTGGATGCTGGCTTGGGTTAGGTTTAGAGTTAGACTAGACTTGTCTGGATGCTGGCTTGGGTTAGGTTTAGGGTTAGAGTCGACCTGTCTGGATGCTGGCTTGGGTTAGGTTTAGGGTTAGACTAGACCTGTCTGGATGCTGGCTTGGGTTAGGTTTAGGGTTAGACTAGACCTGTCTGGATGCTATCTTGGGTTAGGTTTAGGGTTAGACTAGACCTGTCTGGATGCTGTCTTGGGTTAGGTTTAGGGTTAGACTAGACCTGTCTGGATGTTGTCTTGGGTTAGGTTTGGGGTTAGACTAGACCTGTCTGGACGCTGGCTTGGGTTCGGTTTGGGTTAGGGTTAGACTAGACCTGTCTGGACGCTGGCTTGGGTTAGGTTTAGGGTTAGACTAGACCTGTCTGGATGCTGGCTTGGGTTAGGTTTAGGGTTAGACTAGACCTGTCTGGATGCTGGCTTGGGTTAGGTTTAGGGTTAGACTAAACCTGTCTGGATGCTGGCTTGGGTTAGGTTTAGGGTTAGACTAGACCTGTCTGGATGCTGGCTTGGGTTAGGTTTAGAGTTAGACTAGACCTGTCTGGATGCTGGCTTGGTTAGGTTTAGGGTTAGACTAGACCTGTCTGGATGCTGGCTTGGGTTAGGTTTAGGGTTAGACTAGACCTGTCTGGATGCTGGCTTGGGTTAGGTTTAGGGTTAGACTAGACCTGTCTGGATGCTGTCTTGGGTTAGGTTTAGGGTTAGACTAGACCTGTCTGGATGCTGTCTTGGGTTAGGTTTAGGGTTAGACTAGACCTGTCTGGACGCTGGCTTGGGTTAGGTTTGCTTTAGGGTTAGCCTAGACCTGTCTGGACGCTGGCTTTGGTTATGTTTAGGGTTAGACTAAAACTGTCTGGATGCTGGCTTGGGTTAGGTTTAGGGTTAGACTAGACCTGTCTGGATGCTGTCTTGGGTTAGGTTTAGAGTTAGACTAGACCTGTCTGGATGCTGGCTTGGGTTAGGTTTAGGGTTAGACTAGACCTGTCTGGATGCTGGCTTGGGTTAGGTTTAGGGTTAGACTAGACCTTTCTGGATGCTGGCTTGGGTTAGGTTTAGGGTTAGACTAGACCTGTCTGGATGCTGGCTTGGGTTAGGTTTAGGGTTAGACTAGACCTGTCTGGATGCTGGCTTGGGTTAGGTTTAGGGTTAGACTAGACCTGTCTGGATGCTGGCTTGTGTTAGGTTTAGGGTTAGACTAGACCTGTCTGGATGCTGGCTTGGGTTAGGTTTAGGGTTAGACTAGACCTGTCTGGATGCTGGCTTGGGTTAGGTTTAGAGTTAGACTAGACCTGTCTGGATGCTGGCTTGGGTTAGGTTTAGGGTTAGACTAGACCTGTCTGGATGATGGCTTGGGTTAGGTTTAGGGTTAGACTAGACCTGTCTGGATGCTGGCTTGGGTTAGGTTTGGGGTTAGACTAGACCTGTCTGGACGCTGGCTTGGGTTAGGTTTAGGGGTAGACTAGACCTGTCTGGATGCTGGCTTGGGTTAGGTTTAGGGTTAGACTTCACCTGTCTGGATGCTGGCTTGGGTTAGGTTTAGGGGTAGACTAGACCTGTCTGGATGCTGGCTTTGGTTAGGTTTAGAGTTAGACTAGACTTGTCTGGATGCTGGCTTGGGTTAGGTTTAGGGTTAGAGTCGACCTGTCTGGATGCTGGCTTGGGTTAGGTTTAGGGTTAGACTAGACCTGTCTGGATGCTGGCTTGGGTTAGGTTTAGGGTTAGACTAGACCTGTCTGGATGCTATCTTGGGTTAGGTTTAGGGTTAGACTAGACCTGTCTGGATGCTGTCTTGGGTTAGGTTTAGGGTTAGACTAGACCTGTCTGGATGTTGTCTTGGGTTAGGTTTGGGGTTAGACTAGACCTGTCTGGACGCTGGCTTGGGTTCGGTTTGGGTTAGGGTTAGACTAGACCTGTCTGGACGCTGGCTTTGGTTAGGTTTAGGGTTAGACTAGACCTGTCTGGATGCTGGCTTGGGTTAGGTTTAGGGTTAGACTAGATCTGTCTGGATGCTGTCTTGGGTTAGGTTTAGGGTTAGACTAGACCTGTCTGGATGCTGGCTTGGGTTAGGTTTAGGGTTAGACTAGACCTGTCTGGATGCTGGCTTGAGTTAGGTTTAGGGTTAGACTAAACCTGTCTGGATGCTGGCTTGGGTTAGGTTTAGGGTTAGACTAGACCTGTCTGGATGCTGGCTTGGGTTAGGTTTAGAGTTAGACTAGACCTGTCTGGATGCTGGCTTGGTTAGGTTTAGGGTTAGACTAGACCTGTCTGGATGCTGGCTTTGGTTAGGTTTAGGGTTAGACTAGACCTGTCTGGACGCTGGCTTGGGTTAGGTTTAGGGTTAGACTAGACCTGTCTGGATGCTGGCTTGGGTTAGGTTTAGGGTTAGACTAGACCTGTCTGGATGCTGTCTTGGGTTAGGTTTAGGGTTAGACTAGACCTGTCTGGATGCTGTCTTGGGTTAGGTTTAGGGTTAGACTAGACCTGTCTGGACGCTGGCTTGGGTTAGGTTTGCTTTAGGGTTAGACTAGACCTGTCTGGACGCTGGCTTTGGTTTGGTTTAGGGTTAGACTAGACCTGTCTGGATGCTGGCTTGGGTTAGGTTTAGGGTTAGACTAGACCTGTCTAGATGCTGTCTTGGGTTAGGTTTAGGGTTAGACTAGACCTGTCTGGATGCTGGCTTGGGTTATGTTTAGGGTTAGACTAGACCTGTCTGGATGCTGTCTTGGGTTAGGTTTAGGGTTAGACTAGACCTGTCTGGATGCTGGCTTGGGTTAGGTTTAGGGTTAGACTAGACCTGTCTGGATGCTGGCTTGGGTTAGGTTTAGGGTTAGACTAGACCTGTCTAGATTCTGGCTTGGGTTAGGTTTAGGGTTAGACTAGACCTGTCTAGATTCTGGCTTGGGTTAGGTTTAGGGTTAGACTAGACCTGTCTAGATTCTGGCTTGGGTTAGGTTTAGGGTTAGACTAGACCTGTCTGGGTGCTGGCTTGGGTTAGGTTTAGGGTTAGACTAGACCTGTCTGGATGCTGGCTTGGGTTAGGTTTAGGGTTAGACTAGACCTGTCTGGATGTTGTCTTGGGTTAGGTTTGGGGTTAGACTAGACCTGTCTGGATGCTGGCTTGGGTTAGGTTTAGGGTTAGACTAGACCTGTCTGGATGCTGGCTTGGGTTAGGTTTAGAGTTAGACTAGACCTGTCTGGATGCTGGCTTGGGTTAGGTTTAGGGTTAGACTAGACCTGTCTGGATGCTGGCTTGGGTTAGGTTTAGGGTTAGACTAGACCTGTCTGGATGCTGGCTTGGGTTAGGTTTGGGGTTAGACTAGACCTGTCTGGACGCTGGCTTGGGTTAGGTTTAGGGGTAGACTAGACCTGTCTGGATGCTGGCTTGGGTTAGGTTTAGGGTTAGACTTCACCTGTCTGGATGCTGGCTTGGGTTAGGTTTAGGGGTAGACTAGACCTGTCTGGATGCTGGCTTTGGTTAGGTTTAGAGTTAGACTAGACTTGTCTGGATGCTGGCTTGGGTTAGGTTTAGGGTTAGAGTCGACCTGTCTGGATGCTGGCTTGGGTTAGGTTTAGGGTTAGACTAGACCTGTCTGGATGCTGGCTTGGGTTAGGTTTAGGGTTAGACTAGACCTGTCTGGATGCTATCTTGGGTTAGGTTTAGGGTTAGACTAGACCTGTCTGGATGCTGTCTTGGGTTAGGTTTAGGGTTAGACTAGACCTGTCTGGATGTTGTCTTGGGTTAGGTTTGGGGTTAGACTAGACCTGTCTGGACGCTGGCTTGGGTTCGGTTTGGGTTAGGGTTAGACTAGACCTGTCTGGACGCTGGCTTTGGTTAGGTTTAGGGTTAGACTAGACCTGTCTGGATGCTGGCTTGGGTTAGGTTTAGGGTTAGACTAGATCTGTCTGGATGCTGTCTTGGGTTAGGTTTAGGGTTAGACTAGACCTGTCTGGATGCTGGCTTGGGTTAGGTTTAGGGTTAGACTAGACCTGTCTGGATGCTGGCTTGAGTTAGGTTTAGGGTTAGACTAAACCTGTCTGGATGCTGGCTTGGGTTAGGTTTAGGGTTAGACTAGACCTGTCTGGATGCTGGCTTGGGTTAGGTTTAGAGTTAGACTAGACCTGTCTGGATGCTGGCTTGGTTAGGTTTAGGGTTAGACTAGACCTGTCTGGATGCTGGCTTTGGTTAGGTTTAGGGTTAGACTAGACCTGTCTGGACGCTGGCTTGGGTTAGGTTTAGGGTTAGACTAGACCTGTCTGGATGCTGGCTTGGGTTAGGTTTAGGGTTAGACTAGACCTGTCTGGATGCTGTCTTGGGTTAGGTTTAGGGTTAGACTAGACCTGTCTGGATGCTGTCTTGGGTTAGGTTTAGGGTTAGACTAGACCTGTCTGGACGCTGGCTTGGGTTAGGTTTGCTTTAGGGTTAGACTAGACCTGTCTGGACGCTGGCTTTGGTTTGGTTTAGGGTTAGACTAGACCTGTCTGGATGCTGGCTTGGGTTAGGTTTAGGGTTAGACTAGACCTGTCTAGATGCTGTCTTGGGTTAGGTTTAGGGTTAGACTAGACCTGTCTGGATGCTGGCTTGGGTTATGTTTAGGGTTAGACTAGACCTGTCTGGATGCTGTCTTGGGTTAGGTTTAGGGTTAGACTAGACCTGTCTGGATGCTGGCTTGGGTTAGGTTTAGGGTTAGACTAGACCTGTCTGGATGCTGGCTTGGGTTAGGTTTAGGGTTAGACTAGACCTGTCTAGATTCTGGCTTGGGTTAGGTTTAGGGTTAGACTAGACCTGTCTAGATTCTGGCTTGGGTTAGGTTTAGGGTTAGACTAGACCTGTCTAGATTCTGGCTTGGGTTAGGTTTAGGGTTAGACTAGACCTGTCTGGGTGCTGGCTTGGGTTAGGTTTAGGGTTAGACTAGACCTGTCTGGATGCTGGCTTGGGTTAGGTTTAGGGTTAGACTAGACCTGTCTGGATGTTGTCTTGGGTTAGGTTTGGGGTTAGACTAGACCTGTCTGGACGCTGGCTTGGGTTCGGTTTGGGTTAGGGTTAGACTAGACCTGTCTGGACGCTGGCTTTGGTTAGGTTTAGGGTTAGACTAGACCTGTCTGGATGCTGGCTTGGGTTAGGTTTAGGGTTAGACTAGATCTGTCTGGATGCTGTCTTGGGTTAGGTTTAGGGTTAGACTAGACCTGTCTGGATGCTGGCTTGGGTTAGGTTTAGGGTTAGACTAGACCTGTCTGGATGCTGGCTTGGGTTAGGTTTAGGGTTAGACTAGACCTGTCTGGATGCTGGCTTGGGTTAGGTTTAGGGTTAGACTAGACCTGTCTGGATGCTGGCTTGGGTTAGGTTTAGGGTTAGACTAGACCTGTCTGGATGCTGGCTTGGGTTAGGTTTAGGGTTAGACTAGACCTGTCTGGATGCTGGCTTGGGTTAGGTTTAGGGTTAGACTAGACCTGTCTGGATGCAGGCTTGGGTTAGGTTTAGGGTTAGACTAGACCTGTCTGGATGCTGGCTTGGGTTAGGTTTAGAGTTAGACTAGACCTGTCTGGATGCTGGCTTGGGTTAGGTTTAGGGTTAGACTAGACCTGTCTGGATGCTGGCTTGGGTTAGGTTTAGGGTTAGACTAGACCTGTCTGGATGCTGGCTTGGGTTAGGTTTAGGGTTAGACTAGACCTGTCTGGATGCTGTCTTGGGTTAGGTTTAGGGTTAGACTAGACCTGTCTGGATGCTGGCTTGGGTTAGGTTTAGGGTTAGACTAGACCTGTCTGGATGCTGGCTTGGGTTAGGTTTAGGGTTAGACCAGAGCTGTCTGGATGCTGGCTTGGGTTAGGTTTAGAGTTAGACTAGACCTGTCTGGATGCTGGCTTGGGTTAGGTTTAGGGTTAGACTAGACCTGTCTGGATGCTGGCTTGGGTTAGGTATAGGGTTAGACTAGACCTGTCTGGATGCTGGCTTGGGTTAGGTTTAGGGTTAGACTAGACCTGTCTGGTTGCTGACTTGGGTTAGGTTTAGGGTTAGGGTTAGACTAGACCTGTCTAGATTCTGGCTTGGGTTAGGTTTAGGGTTAGACTAGACCTGTCTGGATTCTGGCTTGGGTTAGGTTTAGGGTTAGACTAGACCTGTCTGGATGCTGGCTTGGGTTAGGTTTAGGGTTAGACTAGACCTGTCTGGATGCTGGCTGGGTTAGGTTTAGGGTTAGGGTTATACTAGACCTGTCTAGATTCTGGCTTGGGTTAGGTTAAGGGTTAGACTAGACCTGTCTGGATTCTGGCTTGGGTTAGGTTTAGGGTTAGACTAGACCTGTCTGGATGCTGGCTTGGGTTAGGTTTAGGGTTAGACTAGACCTGTCTGGATGCTGGCTTGGGTTAGGTTTAGGGTTAGGGTTAGACTAGACCTGTCTAGATTCTGGTTTGGGTTAGGTTTAGGGTTTAGACTAGACCTGTCTGGATGCTGGCTTGGGTTAGGTTTAGGGTTAGACTAGACCTGTCTGGATGCTGGCTTGGGTAAGGTTTAGGGTTAAACTAGACCTGTCTGGACGCTGGCTTGCGTGAGGTTTAGGGTTAGACTAGACCTGTCTGGATGCTGGCTTGGGTTAGGTTTAGGGTTAGACTAGACCTGTCTGGATGCTGGCTTGGGTCAGGTTAAGGTTTAGACTAGACCTGTCTGGATGCTGGCTTGGGTTAGGTTTAGGGTTAGACTAGACCTGTCTAGATGCTGGCTTGGGTTAGGTTTAGGGTTAGACTAGACCTGTCTGAATGCTGGCTTGGGTTAGGTTTAGGGTTAGACTAGACCTGTCTGGATGCTGGCTTGGGTTAGGATTAGGGTTAGACTAGACCTGTCTGGACGCTGGCTTGGGTTAGGTTTAGGGTTAGACTAGACCTGTCTGGACGCTGGCTTGGGTTATGTTCAGGGTTAGACTAGACCTGTCTGGATGCTGGCTTGGGTTAGGTTTAGGGTAAGACTAGACCTGTCTGGACGCTGGCTTGGGTTAGGTTTAGGGTTAGACTAGACCTTTCTGGATGCTGGCTTGGGTTAGGTTTAGGGTTAGACTAGACCTGTCTGGATGCTGGCTTGGGTTAGGTTTAGGGTTAGACTAGACCTCTCTGGATGCTGGCTTGGGTTAGGTTAAGGGTTAGACTAGACCTGTTTGGATGCTGGCTTGGGTTAGGTTTAGGGTTAGGGTTAGACTAGACCTGTCTGGATGTTGGCTTGGGTTAGGTTTAGGGTTAGACTAGACCTGTCTGGATGCTGGCTTGGGTTAGGTTTAGGGTTAGACTAGACCTGTCTGGATGCTGGCTTGGGTTAGGTTTAGAGTTAGACTAGACCTGTCTGGATGCTGGCTTGGGTTAGGTTTAGGGTTAGACTAGACCTGTCTGGATGCTGTCTCTGGTTAGGTTTAGGGTTAGACTAGACCTGTCTGGATGCTGTCTTGGGTTAGGTTTAGGGTTAGACTAGACCTGTCTGGATGCTGGCTTGGGTTAGGTTTAGGGTTAGACTAGACCTGTCTGGATGCTGGCTTGGGTTAGGTTTAGAGTTAGACTAGACCTGTCTGGATGCTGGCTTGGGTTAGGTTTAGAGTTAGACTAGACCTGTCTGGATGCTGGCTTGGGTTAGGTTTAGGGTTAGACTAGACCTGTCTGGATGCTGGCTTGGGTTAGGTGTAGGGTTAGACTAGACCTGTCTGGATGTTGGCTTGGGTTAGGTTTAGGGTTAGACTAGACCTGTCTGGATGCTGTCTTGGGTTAGGTTTAGGGTTAGACTAGACCTGTCTGGATGCTGTCTTGGGTTAGGTTTAGGGTTAGACTAGACCTGTCTGGACGCTGGCTTGGGTTAGGTTTAGGGTTAGACTAGACCTGTCTGGACGCTGGCGTTGGTTAGGTTTAGGGTTAGACTAGACCTGTCTGGATGCTGGCTTGGGTTAGGTTTAGGGTTAGACTAGACCTGTCTGGATGCTGTCTTGGGTTAGGTTTAGGGTTAGACTAGACCTGTCTGGAAGCTGGCTTGGGTTAGGTTTAGGGTTAGACTAGACCTGTCTGGATGCTCGCTTGGGTTAGGTTTGGGTTAGGGTTAGACTAGACCTGTCTGGACGCTGGCGTTGGTTAGGTTTAGGGTTAGACTAGACCTGTCTGGATGCTGGCTTGGGTTAGGTTTAGGGTTAGACTAGACCTGTCTGGATGCTGTCTTGGGTTAGGTTTAGGGTTAGACTAGACCTGTCTGGAAGCTGGCTTGGGTTAGGTTTAGGGTTAGACTAGACCTGTCTGGATGCTCGCTTGGGTTAGGTTTAGGGTTAAACTAGACCTGTCTGGATGCTGGCTTGGGTTAGGTTTAGGGTTAGACTAGACCTGTCTGGATGCTGGCTTGGGTTAGTTTTAGGGTTAGACTAGACCTGTCTGGATGCTTGCTTGGGTTAGGTTTAGGGTTAGACTAGACCTGTCTTAATGCTGGCTCGGGTTAGGTTTAGGGTTAGACTAGACCTGTCTGGATGCTGGCTTGGGTTAGGTTTAGGGTTAGACTAGACCTGTCTGGATGCTGGCTTGGGTTAGGTTTAGGGTTAGACTAGACCTGTCTAGATGCTGGCTTGGGTTAGGTTAAGGGTTAGACTAGACCTGTCTGGATGCTGGCTTGGGTTAGGTTTAGAGTTAGACTAGACCTGTCTGGATGCTGGCTTGGGTTAGGTTTAGGGTTAGACTAGACCTGTCTGGATGCTGGCTTGGGTTAATTTTAGGGTTAGACTAGACCTTTCTGGATGCTGGCTTGGGTTAGGTTTAGGGTTAGACTAGACCTGTCTGGATGCTGGCTTGGGCTAGGTTTAGGGTTAGACTAGACCTGTCTGGATGCTGGCTTGGGTTAGGTTTAGGGTTAGACTAGACCTGTCTGGATGCTGGCTTGGGTTAGGTTTAGGGTTAGACTAGACCTGTCTGGATGCTGGCTTGGGTTAGGTTTAGGGTTAGACTAGACCTGTCTGGATGCTGGCTTGGGTTAGGTTTAGGGTTAGACTAGACCTGTCTGGATGCTGGCTTGGGTTAGGTTTAGGGTTAGACTAGACCTGTCTGGATGCTGGCTTGGGTTAGGTTTAGGGTTAGACTAGACCTGTCTGGATGTTGGCTTGGGTTAGGTTTAGGGTTAGACTAGACCTGTCTGGATGCTGTCTTGGGTTAGGTTTAGGGTTAGACTAGACCTGTCTGGATGCTGGCTTGGGTTAGGTTTAGGGTTAGACTAGACCTGTCTGGACGCTGGCTTGGGTTAGGTTTGGGTTAGGGTTAGACTAGACCTGTCTGGACGCTGGCGTTGGTTAGGTTTAGGGTTAGACTAGACCTGTCTGGATGCTGGCTTGGGTTAGGTTTAGGGTTAGACTAGACCTGTCTAGATGCTGGCTTGGGTTAGGTTTAGGGTTAGACTAGACCTGTCTGGATGCTGGCTTGGGTTAGGTTTAGGGTTAGACTAGACCTGTCTGGATGCTGTCTTGGGTTAGGTTTAGGGTTAGACTAGACCTGTCTGGATGCTGGCTTGTGTTAGGTTTAGGGTTAGACTAGACCTGTCTGGATGCTGGCTTGGGTTAGGTTTAGGGTTAGACTAGACCTGTCTGGATGCTGGCTTGGGTTAGGTTTAGGGTTAGACTAGACCTGTCTGGATGCTGGCTTGGGTTAGGTTTAGAGTTAGACTAGACCTGTCTGGATGCTGGCTTGGGTTAGGTTTAGGGTTAGACTAGACCTGTCTGGATGCTGGCTTGGGTTAGGTTTAGTGTTAGACTAGACCTGTCTGGATGCTGGCTTGGGTTAGGTTTAGGGTTAGACTAGACCTGTCTGGATGCTGGCTTGGGTTAGGTTTAGGGTTAGACTAGACCTGTCTGGATGCTGTCTTGGGTTAGGTTTAGGGTTAGACTAGACCTGTCTGGATGCTGTCTTGGGTTAGGTTTAGGGTTAGACTAGACCTGTCTGGATGCTGTCTTGGGTTAGGTTTAGGGTTAGACTAGACCAGTCTGGACGCTGGCTTGGGTTAGGTTTGGGTTAGGGTTAGACTAGACCTGTCTGGACGCTGGCTTTGGTTAGGTTTAGGGTTAGACTAGACCTGTCTGGATGCTGGCTTGGGTTAGGTTTAGGGTTAGACTAGACCTGTCTGGATGCTGGCTTGGGTTAGGTTTAGGGTTAGACTAGACCTGTCTGGATGCTGGCTTGGGTTAGGTTTAGGGTTAGACTAGACCTGTCTGGATGCTGGCTTGGGTTAGGTTTAGGGTTAGACTAGACCTGTCTGGATGCTGTCTTGGGTTAGGTTTAGGGTTAGACTAGACCTGTCTGGATGCTGTCTTGGGTTAGGTTTAGGGTTAGACTAGACCTGTCTGGATGCTGTCTTGGGTTAGGTTTAGGGTTAGACTAGACCTGTCTGGATGCTGTCTTGGGTTAGGTTTAGGGTTAGACTAGACTAGACCTGTCTGGATGCTGTCTTGGGTTAGGTTTAGAGTTAGACTAGACCTGTCTGGATGCTGGCTTGGGTTAGGTTTAGGGTTAGACTAGACCTGTCTGGATGCTGGCTTGGGTTAGGTTTAGGGTTAGACTAGACCTTTCTGGATGCTGGCTTGGGTTAGGTTTAGGGTTAGACTAGACCTGTCTGGACGCTGGCTTGGGTTAGGTTTAGGGTTAGACTAGACCTGTCTGGATGCTGGCTTGGGTTAGGTTTAGGGTTAGACTAGACCTGTCTGGATGCTGGCTTGGGTTAGGTTTAGGGTTAGACTAGACCTGTCTGGATGCTGGCTTGGGTTAGGTTTTGGGTTAGACTAGACCTGTCTGGATGCTGGCTTGGGTTAGGTTTAGAGTTAGACTAGACCTGTCTGGATGCTGGCTTGGGTTAGGTTTAGGGTTAGACTAGACCTGTCTGGATGCTGGCTTGGGTTAGGTTTAGGGTTAGACTAGACCTGTCTGGATGCTGGCTTGGGTTAGGTTTAGGGTTAGACTAGACCTGTCTGGATGCTGGCTAGGTTTAGGGTTAGACTAGACCTGTCTGGATGCTGGCTTGGGTTAGGGTTAGGGTTAGACTTGACCTGTCTGGATGCTGGCTTGGGTTAGGTTTAGGGATAGACTAGACCTGTCTGGATGCTGGCTTGGGTTAGGTTTAGAGTTAGACTAGACTTGTCTGGATGCTGGCTTGGGTTAGGTTTAGGGTTAGAGTCGACCTGTCTGGATGCTGGCTTGGGTTAGGTTTAGGGTTAGACTAGACCTGTCTGGATGCTGGCTTGGGTTAGGTTTAGGGTTAGACTAGACCTGTCTGGATGCTATCTTGGGTTAGGTTTAGGGTTAGACTAGACCTGTCTGGATGCTGGCTTGGGTTAGGTTTAGGGTTAGACTAGACCTGTCTGGATGCTGGCTTGGGTTAGGTTTAGGGTTAGACTAGACCTTTCTGGATGCTGGCTTGGGTTAGGTTTAGGGTTAGACTAGACCTGTCTGGATGCTGGCTTGGGTTAGGTTTAGGGTTAGACTAGACCTGTCTGGATGCTGGCTTGGGTTAGGTTTAGGGTTAGACTAGACCTGTCTGGATGCTGGCTTGTGTTAGGTTTAGGGTTAGACTAGACCTGTCTGGATGCTGGCTTGGGTTAGGTTTAGGGTTAGACTAGACCTGTCTGGATGCTGGCTTGGGTTAGGTTTAGAGTTAGACTAGACCTGTCTGGATGCTGGCTTGGGTTAGGTTTAGGGTTAGACTAGACCTGTCTGGATGCTGGCTTGGGTTAGGTTTAGGGTTAGACTAGACCTGTCTGGATGCTGGCTTGGGTTAGGTTTGGGGTTAGACTAGACCTGTCTGGACGCTGGCTTGGGTTAGGTTTAGGGGTGGACTAGACCTGTCTGGATGCTGGCTTGGGTTAGGTTTAGGGTTAGACTTCACCTGTCTGGATGCTGGCTTGGGTTAGGTTTAGGGGTAGACTAGACCTGTCTGGATGCTGGCTTGGGTTAGGTTTAGAGTTAGACTAGACTTGTCTGGATGCTGGCTTGGGTTAGGTTTAGGGTTAGAGTCGACCTGTCTGGATGCTGGCTTGGGTTAGGTTTAGGGTTAGACTAGACCTGTCTGGATGCTGGCTTGGGTTAGGTTTAGGGTTAGACTAGACCTGTCTGGATGCTATCTTGGGTTAGGTTTAGGGTTAGACTAGACCTGTCTGGATGCTGTCTTGGGTTAGGTTTAGGGTTAGACTAGACCTGTCTGGATGTTGTCTTGGGTTAGGTTTGGGGTTAGACTAGACCTGTCTGGACGCTGGCTTGGGTTCGATTTGGGTTAGGGTTAGACTAGACCTGTCTGGACGCTGGCTTTGGTTAGGTTTAGGGTTAGACTAGACCTGTCTGGATGCTGGCTTGGGTTAGGTTTAGGGTTAGACTAGATCTGTCTGGATGCTGTCTTGGGTTAGGTTTAGGGTTAGACTAGACCTGTCTGGATGCTGGCTTGGGTTAGGTTTAGGGTTAGACTAGACCTGTCTGGATGCTGGCTTGAGTTAGGTTTAGGGTTAGACTAAACCTGTCTGGATGCTGGCTTGGGTTAGGTTTAGGGTTAGACTAGACCTGTCTGGATGCTGGCTTGGGTTAGGTTTAGAGTTAGACTAGACCTGTCTGGATGCTGGCTTGGTTAGGTTTAGGGTTAGACTAGACCTGTCTGGATGCTGGCTTTGGTTAGGTTTAGGGTTAGACTAGACCTGTCTGGACGCTGGCTTGGGTTAGGTTTAGGGTTAGACTAGACCTGTCTGGATGCTGGCTTGGGTTAGGTTTAGGGTTAGACTAGACCTGTCTGGATGCTGTCTTGGGTTAGGTTTAGGGTTAGACTAGACCTGTCTGGATGCTGTCTTGGGTTAGGTTTAGGGTTAGACTAGACCTGTCTGGACGCTGGCTTGGGTTAGGTTTGCTTTAGGGTTAGACTAGACCTGTCTGGACGCTGGCTTTGGTTTGGTTTGGTTTAGGGTTAGACTAGACCTGTCTGGATGCTGGCTTGGGTTAGGTTTAGGGTTAGACTAGACCTGTCTAGATGCTGTCTTGGGTTAGGTTTAGGGTTAGACTAGACCTGTCTGGATGCTGGCTTGGGTTATGTTTAGGGTTAGACTAGACCTGTCTGGATGCTGTCTTGGGTTAGGTTTAGGGTTAGACTAGACCTGTCTGGATGCTGGCTTGGGTTAGGTTTAGGGTTAGACTAGACCTGTCTGGATGCTGGCTTGGGTTAGGTTTAGGGTTAGACTAGACCTGTCTAGATTCTGGCTTGGGTTAGGTTTAGGGTTAGACTAGACCTGTCTGGATGCTGGCTTGGGTTAGGTTTAGGGGTAGACTAGACCTGTCTGGACGCTGGCTTGGGTTAGGTTTAGGGTTAGACTAGACCTGTCTGGATGCTGGCTTGGGTTAGGTTTAGGGTTAGACTAGACCTGTCTGGATGCTGGCTTGGGTTAGGTTTAGGGTTAGACTAGACCTGTCTGGATGCTGGCTTGGGTTAGGTTTAGGGTTAGACTAGACCTGTCTGGATGCTGGCTTGGGTTAGGTTTTGGGTTAGACTAGACCTGTCTGGATGCTGGCTTGGGTTAGGTTTAGAGTTAGACTAGACCTGTCTGGATGCTGGCTTGGGTTAGGTTTAGGGTTAGACTAGACCTGTCTGGATGCTGGCTTGGGTTAGGTTTAGGGTTAGACTAGACCTGTCTGGATGCTGGCTTGGGTTAGGTTTAGGGTTAGACTAGACCTGTCTGGATGCTGGCTAGGTTTAGGGTTAGACTAGACCTGTCTGGATGCTGGCTTGGGTTAGGGTTAGGGTTAGACTTGACCTGTCTGGATGCTGGCTTGGGTTAGGTTTAGGGATAGACTAGACCTGTCTGGATGCTGGCTTGGGTTAGGTTTAGAGTTAGACTAGACTTGTCTGGATGCTGGCTTGGGTTAGGTTTAGGGTTAGAGTCGACCTGTCTGGATGCTGGCTTGGGTTAGGTTTAGGGTTAGACTAGACCTGTCTGGATGCTGGCTTGGGTTAGGTTTAGGGTTAGACTAGACCTGTCTGGATGCTATCTTGGGTTAGGTTTAGGGTTAGACTAGACCTGTCTGGATGCTGGCTTGGGTTAGGTTTAGGGTTAGACTAGACCTGTCTGGATGCTGGCTTGGGTTAGGTTTAGGGTTAGACTAGACCTTTCTGGATGCTGGCTTGGGTTAGGTTTAGGGTTAGACTAGACCTGTCTGGATGCTGGCTTGGGTTAGGTTTAGGGATAGACTAGACCTGTCTGGATGCTGGCTTGGGTTAGGTTTAGGGTTAGACTAGACCTGTCTGGATGCTGGCTTGTGTTAGGTTTAGGGTTAGACTAGACCTGTCTGGATGCTGGCTTGGGTTAGGTTTAGGGTTAGACTAGACCTGTCTGGATGCTGGCTTGGGTTAGGTTTAGAGTTAGACTAGACCTGTCTGGATGCTGGCTTGGGTTAGGTTTAGGGTTAGACTAGACCTGTCTGGATGCTGGCTTGGGTTAGGTTTAGGGTTAGACTAGACCTGTCTGGATGCTGGCTTGGGTTAGGTTTGGGGTTAGACTAGACCTGTCTGGACGCTGGCTTGGGTTAGGTTTAGGGGTAGACTAGACCTGTCTGGATGCTGGCTTGGGTTAGGTTTAGGGTTAGACTTCACCTGTCTGGATGCTGGCTTGGGTTAGGTTTAGGGGTAGACTAGACCTGTCTGGATGCTGGCTTGGGTTAGGTTTAGAGTTAGACTAGACTTGTCTGGATGCTGGCTTGGGTTAGGTTTAGGGTTAGAGTCGACCTGTCTGGATGCTGGCTTGGGTTAGGTTTAGGGTTAGACTAGACCTGTCTGGATGCTGGCTTGGGTTAGGTTTAGGGTTAGACTAGACCTGTCTGGATGCTATCTTGGGTTAGGTTTAGGGTTAGACTAGACCTGTCTGGATGCTGTCTTGGGTTAGGTTTAGGGTTAGACTAGACCTGTCTGGATGTTGTCTTGGGTTAGGTTTGGGGTTAGACTAGACCTGTCTGGACGCTGGCTTGGGTTCGATTTGGGTTAGGGTTAGACTAGACCTGTCTGGACGCTGGCTTTGGTTAGGTTTAGGGTTAGACTAGACCTGTCTGGATGCTGGCTTGGGTTAGGTTTAGGGTTAGACTAGATCTGTCTGGATGCTGTCTTGGGTTAGGTTTAGGGTTAGACTAGACCTGTCTGGATGCTGGCTTGGGTTAGGTTTAGGGTTAGACTAGACCTGTCTGGATGCTGGCTTGAGTTAGGTTTAGGGTTAGACTAAACCTGTCTGGATGCTGGCTTGGGTTAGGTTTAGGGTTAGACTAGACCTGTCTGGATGCTGGCTTGGGTTAGGTTTAGAGTTAGACTAGACCTGTCTGGATGCTGGCTTGGTTAGGTTTAGGGTTAGACTAGACCTGTCTGGATGCTGGCTTTGGTTAGGTTTAGGGTTAGACTAGACCTGTCTGGACGCTGGCTTGGGTTAGGTTTAGGGTTAGACTAGACCTGTCTGGATGCTGGCTTGGGTTAGGTTTAGGGTTAGACTAGACCTGTCTGGATGCTGTCTTGGGTTAGGTTTAGGGTTAGACTAGACCTGTCTGGATGCTGTCTTGGGTTAGGTTTAGGGTTAGACTAGACCTGTCTGGACGCTGGCTTGGGTTAGGTTTGCTTTAGGGTTAGACTAGACCTGTCTGGACGCTGGCTTTGGTTTGGTTTGGTTTAGGGTTAGACTAGACCTGTCTGGATGCTGGCTTGGGTTAGGTTTAGGGTTAGACTAGACCTGTCTAGATGCTGTCTTGGGTTAGGTTTAGGGTTAGACTAGACCTGTCTGGATGCTGGCTTGGGTTATGTTTAGGGTTAGACTAGACCTGTCTGGATGCTGTCTTGGGTTAGGTTTAGGGTTAGACTAGACCTGTCTGGATGCTGGCTTGGGTTAGGTTTAGGGTTAGACTAGACCTGTCTGGATGCTGGCTTGGGTTAGGTTTAGGGTTAGACTAGACCTGTCTAGATTCTGGCTTGGGTTAGGTTTAGGGTTAGACTAGACCTGTCTAGATTCTGGCTTGGGTTAGGTTTAGGGTTAGACTAGACCTGTCTAGATTCTGGCTTGGGTTAGGTTTAGGGTTAGACTAGACCTGTCTGGGTGCTGGCTTGGGTTAGGTTTAGGGTTAGACTAGACCTGTCTGGATGCTGGCTTGGGTTAGGTTTAGGGTTAGACTAGACCTGTCTGGATGCTGTCTTGGGTTAGGTTTAGGGTTAGACTAGACTAGACCTGTCTGGATGCTGTCTTGGGTTAGGTTTAGAGTTAGACTAGACCTGTCTGGATGCTGGCTTGGGTTAGGTTTAGGGTTAGACTAGACCTGTCTGGATGCTGGCTTGGGTTAGGTTTAGGGTTAGACTAGACCTTTCTGGATGCTGGCTTGGGTTAGGTTTAGGGTTAGACTAGACCTGTCTGGACGCTGGCTTGGGTTAGGTTTAGGGTTAGACTAGACCTGTCTGGATGCTGGCTTGGGTTAGGTTTAGGGTTAGACTAGACCTGTCTGGATGCTGGCTTGGGTTAGGTTTAGGGTTAGACTAGACCTGTCTGGATGCTGGCTTGGGTTAGGTTTTGGGTTAGACTAGACCTGTCTGGATGCTGGCTTGGGTTAGGTTTAGAGTTAGACTAGACCTGTCTGGATGCTGGCTTGGGTTAGGTTTAGGGTTAGACTAGACCTGTCTGGATGCTGGCTTGGGTTAGGTTTAGGGTTAGACTAGACCTGTCTGGATGCTGGCTTGGGTTAGGTTTAGGGTTAGACTAGACCTGTCTGGATGCTGGCTAGGTTTAGGGTTAGACTAGACCTGTCTGGATGCTGGCTTGGGTTAGGGTTAGGGTTAGACTTGACCTGTCTGGATGCTGGCTTGGGTTAGGTTTAGGGATAGACTAGACCTGTCTGGATGCTGGCTTGGGTTAGGTTTAGAGTTAGACTAGACTTGTCTGGATGCTGGCTTGGGTTAGGTTTAGGGTTAGAGTCGACCTGTCTGGATGCTGGCTTGGGTTAGGTTTAGGGTTAGACTAGACCTGTCTGGATGCTGGCTTGGGTTAGGTTTAGGGTTAGACTAGACCTGTCTGGATGCTATCTTGGGTTAGGTTTAGGGTTAGACTAGACCTGTCTGGATGCTGGCTTGGGTTAGGTTTAGGGTTAGACTAGACCTGTCTGGATGCTGGCTTGGGTTAGGTTTAGGGTTAGACTAGACCTTTCTGGATGCTGGCTTGGGTTAGGTTTAGGGTTAGACTAGACCTGTCTGGATGCTGGCTTGGGTTAGGTTTAGGGTTAGACTAGACCTGTCT
Source organism: Salvelinus fontinalis (assembly GCF_029448725.1). Taxonomy (NCBI): domain Eukaryota; kingdom Metazoa; phylum Chordata; class Actinopteri; order Salmoniformes; family Salmonidae; genus Salvelinus; species Salvelinus fontinalis. The sequence continues at coordinate 8,920,348 of NC_074690.1, forward strand.
GGATGCTGGCTTGGGTTAGGTTTAGGGTTAGACTAGACCTGTCTGGATGCTGGCTTGTGTTAGGTTTAGGGTTAGACTAGACCTGTCTGGATGCTGGCTTGGGTTAGGTTTAGGGTTAGACTAGACCTGTCTGGATGCTGGCTTGGGTTAGGTTTAGAGTTAGACTAGACCTGTCTGGATGCTGGCTTGGGTTAGGTTTAGGGTTAGACTAGACCTGTCTGGATGCTGGCTTGGGTTAGGTTTAGGGTTAGACTAGACCTGTCTGGATGCTGGCTTGGGTTAGGTTTGGGGTTAGACTAGACCTGTCTGGACGCTGGCTTGGGTTAGGTTTAGGGGTAGACTAGACCTGTCTGGATGCTGGCTTGGGTTAGGTTTAGGGTTAGACTTCACCTGTCTGGATGCTGGCTTGGGTTAGGTTTAGGGGTAGACTAGACCTGTCTGGATGCTGGCTTGGGTTAGGTTTAGAGTTAGACTAGACTTGTCTGGATGCTGGCTTGGGTTAGGTTTAGGGTTAGAGTCGACCTGTCTGGATGCTGGCTTGGGTTAGGTTTAGGGTTAGACTAGACCTGTCTGGATGCTGGCTTGGGTTAGGTTTAGGGTTAGACTAGACCTGTCTGGATGCTATCTTGGGTTAGGTTTAGGGTTAGACTAGACCTGTCTGGATGCTGTCTTGGGTTAGGTTTAGGGTTAGACTAGACCTGTCTGGATGTTGTCTTGGGTTAGGTTTGGGGTTAGACTAGACCTGTCTGGACGCTGGCTTGGGTTCGATTTGGGTTAGGGTTAGACTAGACCTGTCTGGACGCTGGCTTTGGTTAGGTTTAGGGTTAGACTAGACCTGTCTGGATGCTGGCTTGGGTTAGGTTTAGGGTTAGACTAGATCTGTCTGGATGCTGTCTTGGGTTAGGTTTAGGGTTAGACTAGACCTGTCTGGATGCTGGCTTGGGTTAGGTTTAGGGTTAGACTAGACCTGTCTGGATGCTGGCTTGAGTTAGGTTTAGGGTTAGACTAAACCTGTCTGGATGCTGGCTTGGGTTAGGTTTAGGGTTAGACTAGACCTGTCTGGATGCTGGCTTGGGTTAGGTTTAGAGTTAGACTAGACCTGTCTGGATGCTGGCTTGGTTAGGTTTAGGGTTAGACTAGACCTGTCTGGATGCTGGCTTTGGTTAGGTTTAGGGTTAGACTAGACCTGTCTGGACGCTGGCTTGGGTTAGGTTTAGGGTTAGACTAGACCTGTCTGGATGCTGGCTTGGGTTAGGTTTAGGGTTAGACTAGACCTGTCTGGATGCTGTCTTGGGTTAGGTTTAGGGTTAGACTAGACCTGTCTGGATGCTGTCTTGGGTTAGGTTTAGGGTTAGACTAGACCTGTCTGGACGCTGGCTTGGGTTAGGTTTGCTTTAGGGTTAGACTAGACCTGTCTGGACGCTGGCTTTGGTTTGGTTTGGTTTAGGGTTAGACTAGACCTGTCTGGATGCTGGCTTGGGTTAGGTTTAGGGTTAGACTAGACCTGTCTAGATGCTGTCTTGGGTTAGGTTTAGGGTTAGACTAGACCTGTCTGGATGCTGGCTTGGGTTATGTTTAGGGTTAGACTAGACCTGTCTGGATGCTGTCTTGGGTTAGGTTTAGGGTTAGACTAGACCTGTCTGGATGCTGGCTTGGGTTAGGTTTAGGGTTAGACTAGACCTGTCTGGATGCTGGCTTGGGTTAGGTTTAGGGTTAGACTAGACCTGTCTAGATTCTGGCTTGGGTTAGGTTTAGGGTTAGACTAGACCTGTCTAGATTCTGGCTTGGGTTAGGTTTAGGGTTAGACTAGACCTGTCTAGATTCTGGCTTGGGTTAGGTTTAGGGTTAGACTAGACCTGTCTGGGTGCTGGCTTGGGTTAGGTTTAGGGTTAGACTAGACCTGTCTGGATGCTGGCTTGGGTTAGGTTTAGGGGTAGACTAGACCTGTCTGGACGCTGGCTTGGGTTAGGTTTAGGGTTAGACTAGACCTGTCTGGATGCTGGCTTGGGTTAGGTTTAGGGTTAGACTAGACCTGTCTGGATGCTGGCTTGGGTTAGGTTTAGGGTTAGACTAGACCTGTCTGGATGCTGGCTTGGGTTAGGTTTTGGGTTAGACTAGACCTGTCTGGATGCTGGCTTGGGTTAGGTTTAGAGTTAGACTAGACCTGTCTGGATGCTGGCTTGGGTTAGGTTTAGGGTTAGACTAGACCTGTCTGGATGCTGGCTTGGGTTAGGTTTAGGGTTAGACTAGACCTGTCTGGATGCTGGCTTGGGTTAGGTTTAGGGTTAGACTAGACCTGTCTGGATGCTGGCTAGGTTTAGGGTTAGACTAGACCTGTCTGGATGCTGGCTTGGGTTAGGGTTAGGGTTAGACTTGACCTGTCTGGATGCTGGCTTGGGTTAGGTTTAGGGATAGACTAGACCTGTCTGGATGCTGGCTTGGGTTAGGTTTAGAGTTAGACTAGACTTGTCTGGATGCTGGCTTGGGTTAGGTTTAGGGTTAGAGTCGACCTGTCTGGATGCTGGCTTGGGTTAGGTTTAGGGTTAGACTAGACCTGTCTGGATGCTGGCTTGGGTTAGGTTTAGGGTTAGACTAGACCTGTCTGGATGCTATCTTGGGTTAGGTTTAGGGTTAGACTAGACCTGTCTGGATGCTGGCTTGGGTTAGGTTTAGGGTTAGACTAGACCTGTCTGGATGCTGGCTTGGGTTAGGTTTAGGGTTAGACTAGACCTTTCTGGATGCTGGCTTGGGTTAGGTTTAGGGTTAGACTAGACCTGTCTGGATGCTGGCTTGGGTTAGGTTTAGGGATAGACTAGACCTGTCTGGATGCTGGCTTGGGTTAGGTTTAGGGTTAGACTAGACCTGTCTGGATGCTGGCTTGTGTTAGGTTTAGGGTTAGACTAGACCTGTCTGGATGCTGGCTTGGGTTAGGTTTAGGGTTAGACTAGACCTGTCTGGATGCTGGCTTGGGTTAGGTTTAGAGTTAGACTAGACCTGTCTGGATGCTGGCTTGGGTTAGGTTTAGGGTTAGACTAGACCTGTCTGGATGCTGGCTTGGGTTAGGTTTAGGGTTAGACTAGACCTGTCTGGATGCTGGCTTGGGTTAGGTTTGGGGTTAGACTAGACCTGTCTGGACGCTGGCTTGGGTTAGGTTTAGGGGTAGACTAGACCTGTCTGGATGCTGGCTTGGGTTAGGTTTAGGGTTAGACTTCACCTGTCTGGATGCTGGCTTGGGTTAGGTTTAGGGGTAGACTAGACCTGTCTGGATGCTGGCTTGGGTTAGGTTTAGAGTTAGACTAGACTTGTCTGGATGCTGGCTTGGGTTAGGTTTAGGGTTAGAGTCGACCTGTCTGGATGCTGGCTTGGGTTAGGTTTAGGGTTAGACTAGACCTGTCTGGATGCTGGCTTGGGTTAGGTTTAGGGTTAGACTAGACCTGTCTGGATGCTATCTTGGGTTAGGTTTAGGGTTAGACTAGACCTGTCTGGATGCTGTCTTGGGTTAGGTTTAGGGTTAGACTAGACCTGTCTGGATGTTGTCTTGGGTTAGGTTTGGGGTTAGACTAGACCTGTCTGGACGCTGGCTTGGGTTCGATATGGGTTAGGGTTAGACTAGACCTGTCTGGACGCTGGCTTTGGTTAGGTTTAGGGTTAGACTAGACCTGTCTGGATGCTGGCTTGGGTTAGGTTTAGGGTTAGACTAGATCTGTCTGGATGCTGTCTTGGGTTAGGTTTAGGGTTAGACTAGACCTGTCTGGATGCTGGCTTGGGTTAGGTTTAGGGTTAGACTAGACCTGTCTGGATGCTGGCTTGAGTTAGGTTTAGGGTTAGACTAAACCTGTCTGGATGCTGGCTTGGGTTAGGTTTAGGGTTAGACTAGACCTGTCTGGATGCTGGCTTGGGTTAGGTTTAGAGTTAGACTAGACCTGTCTGGATGCTGGCTTGGTTAGGTTTAGGGTTAGACTAGACCTGTCTGGATGCTGGCTTTGGTTAGGTTTAGGGTTAGACTAGACCTGTCTGGACGCTGGCTTGGGTTAGGTTTAGGGTTAGACTAGACCTGTCTGGATGCTGGCTTGGGTTAGGTTTAGGGTTAGACTAGACCTGTCTGGATGCTGTCTTGGGTTAGGTTTAGGGTTAGACTAGACCTGTCTGGATGCTGTCTTGGGTTAGGTTTAGGGTTAGACTAGACCTGTCTGGACGCTGGCTTGGGTTAGGTTTGCTTTAGGGTTAGACTAGACCTGTCTGGACGCTGGCTTTGGTTTGGTTTGGTTTAGGGTTAGACTAGACCTGTCTGGATGCTGGCTTGGGTTAGGTTTAGGGTTAGACTAGACCTGTCTAGATGCTGTCTTGGGTTAGGTTTAGGGTTAGACTAGACCTGTCTGGATGCTGGCTTGGGTTATGTTTAGGGTTAGACTAGACCTGTCTGGATGCTGTCTTGGGTTAGGTTTAGGGTTAGACTAGACCTGTCTGGATGCTGGCTTGGGTTAGGTTTAGGGTTAGACTAGACCTGTCTGGATGCTGGCTTGGGTTAGGTTTAGGGTTAGACTAGACCTGTCTAGATTCTGGCTTGGGTTAGGTTTAGGGTTAGACTAGACCTGTCTAGATTCTGGCTTGGGTTAGGTTTAGGGTTAGACTAGACCTGTCTAGATTCTGGCTTGGGTTAGGTTTAGGGTTAGACTAGACCTGTCTGGGTGCTGGCTTGGGTTAGGTTTAGGGTTAGACTAGACCTGTCTGGATGCTGGCTTGGGTTAGGTTTAGGGTTAGACTAGACCTGTCTGGATGTTGTCTTGGGTTAGGTTTGGGGTTAGACTAGACCTGTCTGGACGCTGGCTTTGGTTAGGTTTAGGGTTAGACTAGACCTGTCTGGATGCTGGCTTGGGTTAGGTTTAGGGTTAGACTAGATCTGTCTGGATGCTGTCTTGGGTTAGGTTTAGGGTTAGACTAGACCTGTCTGGATGCTGGCTTGGGTTAGGTTTAGGGTTAGAATAGACCTGTCTGGATGCTGGCTTGGGTTAGGTTTAGGGTTAGACTAAACCTGTCTGGATGCTGGCTTGGGTTAGGTTTAGGGTTAGACTAGACCTGTCTGGATGCTGGCTTGGGTTAGGTTTAGAGTTAGACTAGACCTGTCTGGATGCTGGCTTGGTTAGGTTTAGGGTTAGACTAGACCTGTCTGGATGCTGGCTTTGGTTAGGTTTAGGGTTAGACTAGACCTGTCTGGACGCTGGCTTGGGTTAGGTTTGCTTTAGGGTTAGACTAGACCTGTCTGGACGCTGGCTTTGGTTTGGTTTAGGGTTAGACTAGACCTGTCTGGATGCTGGCTTCGGTTATGTTTAGGGTTAGACTAGACCTGTCTGGATGCTGGCTTGGGTTAGGTTTAGGGTTAGACTAGACCTGTCTAGATGCTGTCTTGGGTTAGGTTTAGGGTTAGACTAGACCTGTCTGGATGCTGGCTTCGGTTATGTTTAGGGTTAGACTAGACCTGTCTGGATGCTGTCTTGGGTTAGGTTTAGGGTTAGACTAGACCTGTCTGGATGCTGGCTTGGGTTAGGTTTAGGGTTAGACTAGACCTGTCTGGATGCTGGCTTGGGTTAGGTTTAGGGTTAGACTAGACCTGTCTAGATTCTGGCTTGGGTTAGGTTTAGGGTTAGACTAAACCTGTCTGGATGCTGGCTTGGGTTAGGTTTAGGGTTAGACTAGACCTGTCTGGATGCTGGCTTGGGTTAGGTTTAGAGTTAGACTAGACCTGTCTGGATGCTGGCTTGGTTAGGTTTAGGGTTAGACTAGACCTGTCTGGATGCTGGCTTGGGTTAGGTTTAGGGTTAGACTAGACCTGTCTGGATGCTGGCTTGGGTTAGGTTTAGGGTTAGACTAGACCTGTCTGGATGCTGTCTTGGGTTAGGTTTAGGGTTAGACTAGACCTGTCTGGATGCTGTCTTGGGTTAGGTTTAGGGTTAGACTAGACCTGTCTGGACGCTGGCTTGGGTTAGGTTTGCTTTAGGGTTAGACTAGACCTGTCTGGACGCTGGCTTTGGTTAGGTTTAGGGTTAGACTAAACCTGTCTGGATGCTGGCTTGGGTTAGGTTTAGGGTTAGACTAGACCTGTCTGGATGCTGTCTTGGGTTAGGTTTAGAGTTAGACTAGACCTGTCTGGATGCTGGCTTGGGTTAGGTTTAGGGTTAGACTAGACCTGTCTGGATGCTGGCTTGGGTTAGGTTTAGGGTTAGACTAGACCTTTCTGGATGCTGGCTTGGGTTAGGTTTAGGGTTAGACTAGACCTGTCTGGATGCTGGCTTGGGTTAGGTTTAGGGTTAGACTAGACCTGTCTGGATGCTGGCTTGGGTTAGGTTTAGGGTTAGACTAGACCTGTCTGGATGCTGGCTTGTGTTAGGTTTAGGGTTAGACTAGACCTGTCTGGATGCTGGCTTGGGTTAGGTTTAGGGTTAGACTAGACCTGTCTGGATGCTGGCTTGGGTTAGGTTTAGAGTTAGACTAGACCTGTCTGGATGCTGGCTTGGGTTAGGTTTAGGGTTAGACTAGACCTGTCTGGATGCTGGCTTGGGTTAGGTTTAGGGTTAGACTAGACCTGTCTGGATGCTGGCTTGGGTTAGGTTTGGGTTAGACTAGACCTGTCTGGACGCTGGCTTGGGTTAGGTTTAGGGGTAGACTAGACCTGTCTGGATGCTGGCTTGGGTTAGGTTTAGGGTTAGACTTCACCTGTCTGGATGCTGGCTTGGGTTAGGTTTAGGGGTAGACTAGACCTGTCTGGATGCTGGCTTGGGTTAGGTTTAGAGTTAGACTAGACTTGTCTGGATGCTGGCTTGGGTTAGGTTTAGGGTTAGAGTCGACCTGTCTGGATGCTGGCTTGGGTTAGGTTTAGGGTTAGACTAGAACTGTCTGGATGCTGGCTTGGGTTAGGTTTAGGGTTAGACTAGACCTGTCTGGATGCTATCTTGGGTTAGGTTTAGGGTTAGACTAGACCTGTCTGGATGCTGTCTTGGGTTAGGTTTAGGGTTAGACTAGACCTGTCTGGATGTTGTCTTGGGTTAGGTTTGGGGTTAGACTAGACCTGTCTGGACGCTGGCTTGGGTTCGGTTTGGGTTAGGGTTAGACTAGACCTGTCTGGACGCTGGCTTTGGTTAGGTTTAGGGTTAGACTAGACCTGTCTGGATGCTGGCTTGGGTTAGGTTTAGGGTTAGACTAGATCTGTCTGGATGCTGTCTTGGGTTAGGTTTAGGGTTAGACTAGACCTGTCTGGATGCTGGCTTGGGTTAGGTTTAGGGTTAGACTAGACCTGTCTGGATGCTGGCTTGAGTTAGGTTTAGGGTTAGACTAAACCTGTCTGGATGCTGGCTTGGGTTAGGTTTAGGGTTAGACTAGACCTGTCTGGATGCTGGCTTGGGTTAGGTTTAGAGTTAGACTAGACCTGTCTGGATGCTGGCTTGGTTAGGTTTAGGGTTAGACTAGACCTGTCTGGATGCTGGCTTTGGTTAGGTTTAGGGTTAGACTAGACCTGTCTGGACGCTGGCTTGGGTTAGGTTTAGGGTTAGACTAGACCTGTCTGGATGCTGGCTTGGGTTAGGTTTAGGGTTAGACTAGACCTGTCTGGATGCTGTCTTGGGTTAGGTTTAGGGTTAGACTAGACCTGTCTGGATGCTGTCTTGGGTTAGGTTTAGGGTTAGACTAGACCTGTCTGGACGCTGGCTTGGGTTAGGTTTGCTTTAGGGTTAGACTAGACCTGTCTGGACGCTGGCTTTGGTTTGGTTTGGTTTAGGGTTAGACTAGACCTGTCTGGATGCTGGCTTGGGTTAGGTTTAGGGTTAGACTAGACCTGTCTAGATGCTGTCTTGGGTTAGGTTTAGGGTTAGACTAGACCTGTCTGGATGCTGGCTTGGGTTATGTTTAGGGTTAGACTAGACCTGTCTGGATGCTGTCTTGGGTTAGGTTTAGGGTTAGACTAGACCTGTCTGGATGCTGGCTTGGGTTAGGTTTAGGGTTAGACTAGACCTGTCTGGATGCTGGCTTGGGTTAGGTTTAGGGTTAGACTAGACCTGTCTAGATTCTGGCTTGGGTTAGGTTTAGGGTTAGACTAGACCTGTCTAGATTCTGGCTTGGGTTAGGTTTAGGGTTAGACTAGACCTGTCTAGATTCTGGCTTGGGTTAGGTTTAGGGTTAGACTAGACCTGTCTGGGTGCTGGCTTGGGTTAGGTTTAGGGTTAGACTAGACCTGTCTGGATGCTGGCTTGGGTTAGGTTTAGGGTTAGACTAGACCTGTCTGGATGTTGTCTTGGGTTAGGTTTGGGGTTAGACTAGACCTGTCTGGACGCTGGCTTGGGTTCGGTTTGGGTTAGGGTTAGACTAGACCTGTCTGGACGCTGGCTTTGGTTAGGTTTAGGGTTAGACTAGACCTGTCTGGATGCTGGCTTGGGTTAGGTTTAGGGTTAGACTAGATCTGTCTGGATGCTGTCTTGGGTTAGGTTTAGGGTTAGACTAGACCTGTCTGGATGCTGGCTTGGGTTAGGTTTAGGGTTAGACTAGACCTGTCTGGATGCTGGCTTGGGTTAGGTTTAGGGTTAGACTAAACCTGTCTGGATGCTGGCTTGGGTTAGGTTTAGGGTTAGACTAGACCTGTCTGGATGCTGGCTTGGGTTAGGTTTAGAGTTAGACTAGACCTGTCTGGATGCTGGCTTGGTTAGGTTTAGGGTTAGACTAGACCTGTCTGGATGCTGGCTTTGGTTAGGTTTAGGGTTAGACTAGACCTGTCTGGACGCTGGCTTGGGTTAGGTTTAGGGTTAGACTAGACCTGTCTGGATGCTGGCTTGGGTTAGGTTTAGGGTTAGACTAGACCTGTCTGGATGCTGTCTTGGGTTAGGTTTAGGGTTAGACTAGACCTGTCTGGATGCTGTCTTGGGTTAGGTTTAGGGTTAGACTAGACCTGTCTGGACGCTGGCTTGGGTTAGGTTTGCTTTAGGGTTAGACTAGACCTGTCTGGACGCTGGCTTTGGTTTGGTTTAGGGTTAGACTAGACCTGTCTGGATGCTGGTTTGGGTTAGGTTTAGGGTTAGACTAGACCTGTCTAGATGCTGGCTTGGGTTAGGTTTAGGGTTAGACTAGACCTGTCTGGATGCTGGCTTCGGTTATGTTTAGGGTTAGACTAGACCTGTCTGGATGCTGTCTTGGGTTAGGTTTAGGGTTAGACTAGACCTGTCTGGATGCTGGCTTGGGTTAGGTTTAGGGTTAGACTAGACCTGTCTGGATGCTGGCTTGGGTTAGGTTTAGGGTTAGACTAGACCTGTCTAGATTCTGGCTTGGGTTAGGTTTAGGGTTAGACTAAACCTGTCTGGATGCTGGCTTGGGTTAGGTTTAGGGTTAGACTAGACCTGTCTGGATGCTGGCTTGGGTTAGGTTTAGAGTTAGACTAGACCTGTCTGGATGCTGGCTTGGTTAGGTTTAGGGTTAGACTAGACCTGTCTGGATGCTGGCTTGGGTTAGGTTTAGGGTTAGACTAGACCTGTCTGGATGCTGGCTTGGGTTAGGTTTAGGGTTAGACTAGACCTGTCTGGATGCTGTCTTGGGTTAGGTTTAGGGTTAGACTAGACCTGTCTGGATGCTGTCTTGGGTTAGGTTTAGGGTTAGACTAGACCTGTCTGGACGCTGGCTTGGGTTAGGTTTGCTTTAGGGTTAGACTAGACCTGTCTGGACGCTGGCTTTGGTTAGGTTTAGGGTTAGACTAAACCTGTCTGGATGCTGGCTTGGGTTAGGTTTAGGGTTAGACTAGACCTGTCTGGATGCTGTCTTGGGTTAGGTTTAGAGTTAGACTAGACCTGTCTGGATGCTGGCTTGGGTTAGGTTTAGGGTTAGACTAGACCTGTCTGGATGCTGGCTTGGGTTAGGTTTAGGGTTAGACTAGACCTTTCTGGATGCTGGCTTGGGTTAGGTTTAGGGTTAGACTAGACCTGTCTGGATGCTGGCTTGGGTTAGGTTTAGGGTTAGACTAGACCTGTCTGGATGCTGGCTTGGGTTAGGTTTAGGGTTAGACTAGACCTGTCTGGATGCTGGCTTGTGTTAGGTTTAGGGTTAGACTAGACCTGTCTGGATGCTGGCTTGGGTTAGGTTTAGGGTTAGACTAGACCTGTCTGGATGCTGGCTTGGGTTAGGTTTAGAGTTAGACTAGACCTGTCTGGATGCTGGCTTGGGTTAGGTTTAGGGTTAGACTAGACCTGTCTGGATGCTGGCTTGGGTTAGGTTTAGGGTTAGACTAGACCTGTCTGGATGCTGGCTTGGGTTAGGTTTGGGGTTAGACTAGACCTGTCTGGACGCTGGCTTGGGTTAGGTTTAGGGGTAGACTAGACCTGTCTGGATGCTGTCTTGGGTTAGGTTTAGGGTTAGACTTCACCTGTCTGGATGCTGGCTTGGGTTAGGTTTAGGGGTAGACTAGACCTGTCTGGATGCTGGCTTGGGTTAGGTTTAGAGTTAGACTAGACTTGTCTGGATGCTGGCTTGGGTTAGGTTTAGGGTTAGAGTCGACCTGTCTGGATGCTGGCTTGGGTTAGGTTTAGGGTTAGACTAGACCTGTCTGGATGCTGGCTTGGGTTAGGTTTAGGGTTAGACTAGACCTGTCTGGATGCTATCTTGGGTTAGGTTTAGGGTTAGACTAGACCTGTCTGGATGCTGTCTTGGGTTAGGTTTAGGGTTAGACTAGACCTGTCTGGATGTTGTCTTGGGTTAGGTTTGGGGTTAGACTAGACCTGTCTGGACGCTGGCTTGGGTTCGGTTTGGGTTAGGGTTAGACTAGACCTGTCTGGACGCTGGCTTTGGTTAGGTTTAGGGTTAGACTAGACCTGTCTGGATGCTGGCTTGGGTTAGGTTTAGGGTTAGACTAGATCTGTCTGGATGCTGTCTTGGGTTAGGTTTAGGGTTAGACTAGACCTGTCTGGATGCTGGCTTGGTTTAGGTTTAGGGTTAGACTAGACCTGTCTGGATGCTGGCTTGAGTTAGGTTTAGGGTTAGACTAAACCTGTCTGGATGCTGGCTTGGGTTAGGTTTAGGGTTAGACTAGACCTGTCTGGATGCTGGCTTGGGTTAGGTTTAGAGTTAGACTAGACCTGTCTGGATGCTGGCTTGGTTAGGTTTAGGGTTAGACTAGACCTGTCTGGATGCTGGCTTTGGTTAGGTTTAGGGTTAGACTAGACCTGTCTGGACGCTGGCTTGGGTTAGGTTTAGGGTTAGACTAGACCTGTCTGGATGCTGGCTTGGGTTAGGTTTAGGGTTAGACTAGACCTGTCTGGATGCTGTCTTGGGTTAGGTTTAGGGTTAGACTAGACCTGTCTGGATGCTGTCTTGGGTTAGGTTTAGGGTTAGACTAGACCTGTCTGGACGCTGGCTTGGGTTAGGTTTGCTTTAGGGTTAGACTAGACCTGTCTGGACGCTGGCTTTGGTTTGGTTTGGTTTAGGGTTAGACTAGACCTGTCTGGATGCTGGCTTGGGTTAGGTTTAGGGTTAGACTAGACCTGTCTAGATGCTGTCTTGGGTTAGGTTTAGGGTTAGACTAGACCTGTCTGGATGCTGGCTTGGGTTATGTTTAGGGTTAGACTAGACCTGTCTGGATGCTGTCTTGGGTTAGGTTTAGGGTTAGACTAGACCTGTCTGGATGCTGGCTTGGGTTAGGTTTAGGGTTAGACTAGACCTGTCTGGATGCTGGCTTGGGTTAGGTTTAGGGTTAGACTAGACCTGTCTAGATTCTGGCTTGGGTTAGGTTTAGGGTTAGACTAGACCTGTCTAGATTCTGGCTTGGGTTAGGTTTAGGGTTAGACTAGACCTGTCTAGATTCTGGCTTGGGTTAGGTTTAGGGTTAGACTAGACCTGTCTGGGTGCTGGCTTGGGTTAGGTTTAGGGTTAGACTAGACCTGTCTGGATGCTGGCTTGGGTTAGGTTTAGGGTTAGACTAGACCTGTCTGGATGTTGTCTTGGGTTAGGTTTGGGGTTAGACTAGACCTGTCTGGACGCTGGCTTGGGTTCGGTTTGGGTTAGGGTTAGACTAGACCTGTCTGGACGCTGGCTTTGGTTAGGTTTAGGGTTAGACTAGACCTGTCTGGATGCTGGCTTGGGTTAGGTTTAGGGTTAGACTAGATCTGTCTGGATGCTGTCTTGGGTTAGGTTTAGGGTTAGACTAGACCTGTCTGGATGCTGGCTTGGGTTAGGTTTAGGGTTAGACTAGACCTGTCTGGATGCTGGCTTGGGTTAGGTTTAGGGTTAGACTAAACCTGTCTGGATGCTGGCTTGGGTTAGGTTTAGGGTTAGACTAGACCTGTCTGGATGCTGGCTTGGGTTAGGTTTAGAGTTAGACTAGACCTGTCTGGATGCTGGCTTGGTTAGGTTTAGGGTTAGACTAGACCTGTCTGGATGCTGGCTTTGGTTAGGTTTAGGGTTAGACTAGACCTGTCTGGACGCTGGCTTGGGTTAGGTTTAGGGTTAGACTAGACCTGTCTGGATGCTGGCTTGGGTTAGGTTTAGGGTTAGACTAGACCTGTCTGGATGCTGTCTTGGGTTAGGTTTAGGGTTAGACTAGACCTGTCTGGATGCTGTCTTGGGTTAGGTTTAGGGTTAGACTAGACCTGTCTGGACGCTGGCTTGGGTTAGGTTTGCTTTAGGGTTAGACTAGACCTGTCTGGACGCTGGCTTTGGTTTGGTTTAGGGTTAGACTAGACCTGTCTGGATGCTGGCTTGGGTTAGGTTTAGGGTTAGACTAGACCTGTCTAGATGCTGTCTTGGGTTAGGTTTAGGGTTAGACTAGACCTGTCTGGATGCTGGCTTCGGTTATGTTTAGGGTTAGACTAGACCTGTCTGGATGCTGTCTTGGGTTAGGTTTAGGGTTAGACTAGACCTGTCTGGATGCTGGCTTGGGTTAGGTTTAGGGTTAGACTAGACCTGTCTGGATGCTGGCTTGGGTTAGGTTTAGGGTTAGACTAGACCTGTCTAGATTCTGGCTTGGGTTAGGTTTAGGGTTAGACTAGACCTGTCTAGATTCTGGCTTGGGTTAGGTTTAGGGTTAGACTAGACCTGTCTAGATTCTGGCTTGGGTTAGGTTTAGGGTTAGACTAGACCTGTCTAGATTCTGGCTTGGGTTAGGTTTAGGGTTAGACTAGACCTGTCTAGATTCTGGCTTGGGTTAGGTTTAGGGTTAGACTAGACCTGTCTGGATGCTGGCTTGGGTTAGGTTTAGGGTTAGACTAGACCTGTCTGGGTGCTGGCTTGGGTTAGGTTTAGGGTTAGACTAGACCTGTCTGGATGCTGGCTTGGGTTAGGTTTAGGGTTAGACTAGACCTGTCTGGATGCTGGCCTGTCTGGAGCCTAGACTGTTCTGTTAACATCATCAAAGCAAAAGAACAACGTCTGTTGTTTTTATGAAATAGTTTTCATGAAATAGTTTTTAATTGTAGCTAAAGTTCGTATTCCTACTAATTCCGTGACGCGGTCAGCCATTAAGGCTGGGTTAGTGTCTCAGATTCCTGTTAAGTAGCAGTTAGCAGCTAGCCAGCATGAAAACAGAGCAGGCTAGCCCACAGGTGTTTTTATCCACGGCTGGGCACAAAAGCTTCAGGTGTGAGATGAATTAACAAAGCAAATTTAAGGAAAAGGCTGCCTAAATTCTGTCAGCATATCGACTGAAATACTCGTTTTATGATGAGTATTTATGTATTTCACGTTGCTCTCTGTAATTATTCTGGCTGCTTTGGTGCTATTTGTGATGGTAGCTGCAATGTAAAACTACGATTTATACCTCAAATATGCACATTTTCGAACAAAACATAAATGTATTGTATAACATGATGTTATAAGACTGTCATCTGATGAAGTTGTTCAAGGTTAGTGATTAATTTTATCTCTATTTGTGGGTTTTGTGAAAGCTACCTATGCGGTGGAAACATGGTGAAAATATGCGGTTGTGTGTTTGGCTATTGTGGTTAGCTAATAGAAATACATATTGTGTTTTCGCTGTAAAACATTTTAAATATCGGAAATGATGGCTGGATTCACAAGATGTTTATCTTTCATTTGCTATATTGGACTTGTGATTTCATGAAATTATATTATATGATATCCCTGTCCCGTTAGGCTAGGCTATGCTAGTCAGCTTTTTTGATGAGGATGCTCCCGGATCCGGGATGGGTAGCCCTGAAAGGTTTAAAATGTCATAATTAGGATTTTTTTTGTGCTTTTAATCTTCAGTAGCTCTTCCATAACGGGTGACATGACTATGAAAATGGTATATTCTGAATCGGGGGAGGATGGACAAAAATCCACAACTTTTTTTATTGTTGTTGAAAAACAAAGGAAATTCAAAAATAAGACATTTCCTGATTCAGAATATATTATTTTCATAGTCATGTCACCCGCTATGTAAGTGATATTGAAGATTGAAATCCAAAATCTTATTATTAAAACAATTGGTGGGAAAAACGATAATGTGTGGATTTTTCTCCATCCATGCCTGATTCAGAACCATCTTCAATGTCATTGAAAGCTTGGTATTGGTTCAATAGCTATTGATGAGAAAAAAATACGAATATGCACCTAATATCCAATATAAAACAAATTTCACCTTGGTAGCAAACCACATGTCTAGTCTTAATTGTGGGCCCAGGTGTCACGTTCCTGACCTATTTATGTTAGTTTTTGTGTGTTAGTTGGTCAGGACGTGAGGTTGGGTGGGCAGTCTATGTTATCTGTTTCTGTGTTGGTTTTGGTTTGCCTGGTATGGCTCTTGATTAGAGGCAGGTGGTTTGCGTTTTCCTCTAATCAAGAGTCATATTTAGGTAGGGCATTCTCACTGTTTGTTTGTGGGTGATTGTCTCCTGTGTCCGTATGTTATGTTCGTACCACATAGGACTGTAGCGTTTGTTTGTTTCGTTTTCGTTTCGATGTCGTCTGTTACCTGTACGTAAGTTTATGTTTAGTTATGTAAGTTTATGTTCAGGTCTCGTCAACGTCGTTTTGTTATTTTTGTAGTTTGGAAAGTGTTTTGTTTCGTTTCGTGTGCCATCGTAATTTATAATAAAGATGGCTTATTTCCCTGAGCCTGCGTTTTGGTCTGAAGATCCTTCTCTCCTCACCTCTTCCGAGGATGAGGAGAGCGTCACCCGTTACAGAATCACCCACCAAGCTAAGACCAAGCGGCAAAGGGAAACTAAACGGAGTAAAGGACAGGAGAGAAACAAGGATTTCTGGACTTGGGAGGAAATATTGGACGGGAGAGGTCCATGGGCACAGCAGGGAGAATATCGCCGTCCCAAAGCTGAGCTGGAGGCACGGAGGAGAGCAGAGGCTACCGGGGAGAGGAACCGGAGCTATGAGGGAACGCGTCTGGCACGGAAGCCGAAAAAGCCCGTAAGTAATTCCCAAAAATTTCTTGGGGGGGGGCTAGGAGATAGTGGGCCAAGGGCAGGTAGGAGACCTGCGCCCACTTCCCAGGCTTACCGTGGAGAGCGGGTGTACGGGCAGGCGCCGTGTTACGCAGTAGAGCGCACGGTGTCTCCTGTACGAGTGCATAGCCCGGTGCGGGTTATTCCACCTCCCCGCACTGGGAGGGCTAGATTGGGCATTGAGCCAGGTGTCATGAGGCCGGCTCAACGCGTCTGGTCTCCAGTGCGTCTCCTCGGGCCGGCATACATGGCACCTGCCTTACGCATGGTTTCCCCGGTTCGCTTACATAGGCCGGTGCGGGTTATTCCACCTCCCCGCACTGGTCGGGCAACCGGGAGCATTCAACCAGGTAAGGTTGGGCAGGCTCAATGCTCAAGAGTGCCAGTACGCCTCCACGGTCCGGTATTTCCGGCACCACCTCCCCGCCCCAGCCTAGTACCTACAGTGTATACACTACGCACTAGGCTACCAGTGCGTATCCTGAGCCCTGTTCCTCCTCCACGCACTCTCCCTGTAGTGCGTGTATCTAGCCCGGTGCCTCCAGTTCCGGGCCCACGCACTAAGCTACCTGTGCGTCTCCAGAGCCCTGAACCCACTGTATCTTCTCCCCCTACTAATCCTGATGTGCTTGTCCTCAGCCCGGTGTCACCAGTGCCGGTACCACGCATCAGGGATAGAGTAGGCTTTGAGAATACAGTGTGCCCTGTCCCTGCTCCCCGCACTAGTAGGAAGGTGCTTATTATTAGCACGGTGCCTCCAGTTCCGGCACCACGCACCAGGTCTACAGTGCGCCGTATCCGGCCAGAGCCATCCGTCTCACCAGCGCCATCTGAGCCATCCGTCTCCCCAGCGCCATCTGAGCCATCCGTCTCCCCAGCGCCATCTGAGCCATCCGTCTCCCCAGCGCCATCTGAGCCATCCGTCTCCCCAGCGCCATCTGAGCCATCCGTCTCCCCAGCGCCATCTGAGCCATCCGTCTCCCCAGCGCCGTCTGAGCCATCCGTCTGCCAGGAGCCTGCAAAGCCGCCCGTCTGCCATGAGCCTGCAAAGCCGCCCGTCTGCCATGAGCCTACAGAGCCGTCAGCCAGACAGGAGCCGCTAGAGCCATCAGCCAGACAGGAGCCGCTAGAGCCGTCAGCCAGACAGGATCTGCCAGAGCCGCCAACCAGACAGGATCTGCCAGAGCCGCCAACCAGACAGGATCTGCCAGAGCCGCCAACCAGACAGGATCTGCCAGAGCCGCCAACCAGACAGGATCTGCCAGAGCCGCCAACCAGACAGGATCTGCCAGAGCCGCCAACCAGACAGAATCTGCCAGAGCCGCCAACCAGACAGGATCTGCCAGAGCCGTCAGAGAGCCATGAGCAGCCAGAGCCGTCAGAGAGCCATGAGCAGCCAGAGCCGTCAGAGAGCCATGAGCAGCCAGAGCCGTCAGAGCGCCATGAGCAGCCAGAGCCGTCAGAGCGCCATGAGCAGCCAGAGCCGTCAGAGCGCCATGAGCGTCAAGAGCCGTCAGCCTGCCATGAGCGTCGAGAGCCGTCAGCCTGCCATGAGCGTCGAGAGCCGTCAGCCTGCCATGAGCGTCGAGAGCCGTCAGCCTGCCATGAGCGTCGAGAGCCGTCAGCCTGCCATGAGCGTCGAGAGCCGTCAGCCTGCCATGAGCGTCGAGAGCCGTCAGCCAGCCATGAGCATCGAGATTCGTCAGTCAGCCATGAGCTGCCCTTCAGCCTGAAAAGGCTGGATACCCAGAACTGCCCATCAGTCCAGAGCTGTCTCTCTGTCCGGAGCTGCCTTTCAGTCCGGAGTTGCCCCTCTATCCTAATCTCCCCCTCTATCTTCATCTATTTCTATAGTCTTATCTATCCCTCTTTTTTGATTTATCTCTCTGTCCCGGTGTTGTCCCTATTAGATATGTTGTTAAGGGAATTTTGTGGGGGTCAAAAGAGGGTGGACATTCTTGGAGGGAGGAAGTTAGGATGGATTATGGTGGGGTGGGAACCGCGCCCGGAGCCTGAACCACCACCGTGGTTAGATGCCCACCCAGACCCTCCCCTAGACTTTGTGCTGGTGCGTCCGGAGTTCGCACCTTGTGGGGGGGGTACTGTCACGTTCCTGACCTATTTATGTTAGTTTTTGTGTGTTAGTTGGTCAGGACGTGAGGTTGGGTGGGCAGTCTATGTTATCTGTTTCTATGTTGGTTTTGGTTTGCCTGGTATGGCTCTTGATTAGAGGCAGGTGGTTTGCGTTTTCCTCTAATCAAGAGTCATATTTAGGTAGGGCATTCTCACTGTTTGTTTGTGGGTGATTGTCTCCTGTGTCCGTATGTTATGTTCGTACCACATAGGACTGTAGCGTTTGTTTGTTTCGTTTTCGTTTCGATGTCGTCTGTTACCTGTACGTAAGTTTATGTTTAGTTATGTAAGTTTATGTTCAGGTCTCGTCAACGTCGTTTTGTTATTTTTGTAGTTTGGAAAGTGTTTTGTTTCGTTTCGTGTGCCATCGTAATTTATAATAAAGATGGCTTATTTCCCTGAGCCTGCGTTTTGGTCTGAAGATCCTTCTCTCCTCACCTCTTCCGAGGATGAGGAGAGCGTCACCCGTTACACCAGGTAATAATGTCCATCTGACGCTGTCTAACTAAATCTGAATTAGTAATAGTGTGTGATTTTAATCTGGATTGGCTGGTACCAGAATCTGATAGGCTGAAAGATATTTGTACAGGTAGGTAGGTAAATCTAACTCAGCTGATAACTAAACCAACTTGCCTCAACTTTAAACACCCTAATAAAATGTTATTCTAGATAATATTCTAACAAATGCCCATCATAAATTTACAGCCAATGGGATATTTGCAAATGAGTTCAGTGACCAGCTACCTAAATCTCGCTCATACATTATTACAAAGAGAAATTATAGGAATTTGCATGAGCACATTTTTTGGTCTGAACATGGGTTGAGTGACTGGTGGGTAATGTCAACCATCACTGACTCGGATCAGGCCCTTAACTGTTTCTGTTCCCTGTTTAACCTCTGTTGCAGATAAACAATGCACCATACAAAAAGAGTAAGGATAAAAGACAAATCTAATCCTTGGTTCGTGCATGAATTGTCTGAGAAATTACAGGAAAGAAATGTAGCTTGACCTAAGGCTAGACTGACTGATTCTAAATCTGATTGGCTTCAGACATTTGAGAAATACCCTGAACAAAAATATAAATGTAACATGCAAAATTTTTCTAAGATTTTTCTGAGTTTGTATTTTAATTCTCCCCGAAGGTTCTTTTACAGCTGTAAATCAGACCAAACCTTTCTCACCATCACAAGTATATATATCCCACTTAATACACTCCTCCTTCTCTCCAATCCTTACATCTTATGGTTCCACAGGAAGAGGGAAACGGGATACTAAACCCTTATTACTCCCTTCAGGGGATCTGACCTCAACCCCTCCTTCGCCTAATCCACAGATGTCCAGCAATCCTTTGATCTCCTCCCGTCCACACAGCACAGTCCACAGCCACTCTGTCTTTCTACAGATCTCACTCCTCAATATACTTGATGCGTCTGATCATGTGTTTAATATCTCAATGTTCAAAATGTTCAAAACAACTGAACCAGATCCTTTCCAGGATGACTCGCTGATGAATGTTGACGACGATGTAGTCAAGGTTACCCTCATTGGCTGATGTGCAATAAAGAGAGACACTCCCATGATTACCTGTGTGGTCATTTCTCTCTCAGGTATTGCCAATGCTCTTCACTGACCAGCCAGTCTTGGTTGTAATTGTTGCCCTTCACGCCTAAGACTAGATTTGCCCTGACATATATTTTTTGCAGTTGCATGATGTTTGGGTGATATTGGTTGCATGACCTCATCCTCAAAGAGATGTAACAGTTTCACCCGCCTTCAGCTGGTTTGATTCATCTCTTCTTCTCTGAAAATGCAACAAGCTATCTCCATGGTACAGGATAAGTGAATGTGAGCTCCTGCTCTGCCATATGCCTGCATGTAGGACTCAAGGTCTTGAGGTGGGCCATAGTTGGGGTTAGGGTCTACCCCCCCATTCCTAGTGCTGAAGTAGCCATCACAACTCTGAGATTAGATGACTCATCTTTCAAGGCTGCGATGATGTACAATTTTATGTGCTCGGGTGTGTCTCAGTGGTACATGACGAAAAGTCCAGTGTGTCCTCTGCTCCTCCTGGAAGCACAGATTTCTCCCCAAGGAAATGCTGAAAAATCTTGTTGAACAGCAAAGAGTCTTCGATTCTCTTAAAGTATGTGACAGTCCTCAGGCCCCTTTGACTCCAACTCTGTGAGCAACCAGGAAAACGTCTCTACAGGGTCAGACGACACCTTCTTCGCTGGCAATCTGCTGTTGTCCCTGTCCCATGCCAAGTGTTCTCCGCCTCAATACGTTGCTGCATGCCCAGTGTTCTCCACCTCAACACGTTGCTGCATGCCCAGTGTTCACCGCCTCAACACGTTGCTGCATGCCCAGTGTTCACCGCCTCAACACGTTGCTGCATGCCCAGTGTTCTCCACCTCAACACGTTGCTGCATGCCCAGTGTTCACCACCTCAACACGTTGCTGCATGCCCAGTGTTCTCCACCTCAACACGTTGCTGCATGCCCAGTGTTCACCACCTCAACACGTTGCTGCATGCCCAGTGTTCACCGCCTCAACACGTTGCTGCATGCCCAGTGTTCTCCACCTCAACACGTTGCTGCATGCCCAGTGTTCACCACCTCAACACGTTGCTGCATGCCCAGTGTTCACCGCCTCAACACGTTGCTGCATGCCCAGTGTTCACCACCTCAACACGTTGCTGCATGCCCAGTGTTCACCGCCTCAACACGTTGCTGCATGCCCAGTGTTCACTGTCTCAACACGTTGCTGCATGCCCAGTGTTCACCACCTCAACACGTTGCTGCATGCCCAGTGTTCACTGTCTCAACACGTTGCTGCATGCCCAGTGTTCACCACCTCAACACGTTGCTGCATGCCCAGTGTTCACTGTCTCAACACGTTGCTGCATGCCCAGTGTTCACTGTCTCAACACGTTGCTGCATGGCCAGTGTTCACCACCTCAACACGTTGCTGCATGCCCAGTGTTCACCACCTCAACACGTTGCTGCATGGCCAGTGTTCACTGTCTCAACACATTGCTGCATGCCCAGTGTTCACTGTCTCAACACGTTGCTGCATGCCCAGTGTTCACTGTCTCAACACGTTGCTGCATGGCCAGTGTTCACCACCTCAACACGTTGCTGCATGCCCAGTGTTCACCACCTCAACACGTTGCTGCATGCCCAGTGTTCACTGTCTCAACACATTGCTGCATGCCCAGTGTTCACCACCTCAACACGTTGCTGCATGGCCAGTGTTCACCGCCTCAACACATTGCTGCATGCCCAGTGTTCACCACCTCAACACATTGCTGCATGCCCAGTGTTCACCGCCTCAACACATTGCTGCATGCCCAGTGTTCACCGCCTCAACACATTGCTGCATGCCCAGTGTTCACCACCTCAACACGTTGCTGCATGGCCAGTGTTCACCGTCTCAACACATTGCTGCATGCCCAGTGTTCACCACCTCAACACGTTGCTGCATGCCCAGTGTTCACCACCTCAACACGTTGCTGCATGCCCAGTGTTCTCCACCTCAACACATTGCTGCATGCCCAGTGTTCACCGCCTCAACACATTGCTGCATGCCCAGTGTTCACCACCTCAACACGTTGCTGCATGCCCAGTGTTCACTGTCTCAACACGTTGCTGCATGCCCAGTGTTCACCACCTCAACACGTTGCTGCATGCCCAGTGTTCACCACCTCAACACGTTGCTGCATGCCCAGTGTTCTCCACCTCAACACATTGCTGCATGCCCAGTGTTCACCACCTCAACACGTTGCTGCATGCCCAGTGTTCACCACCTCAACACGTTGCTGCATGCCCAGTGTTCACCACCTCAACACATTGCTGCATGCCCAGTGTTCTCCACCTCAACACGTTGCTGCATGCCCAGTGTTCACCGCCTCAACACATTGCTGCATGCCCAGTGTTCACCGCTTCAACACGTTGCTGCATGGCCAGATGCTTATCATTCTCTTCATTGTAGCCTTGGAAGCTGTAGCTGTGACGGCCAATACAGGAACTGGAACTGGTAGGAGTGGCCGCAGCTCTCCAACCATTCCACACCACTTCCTAAAAACAGCCTACTTCCCCTGTGCCTGAGCCTTTATTGGAAATGGGATTAAAAACAAGAACATTCAGTGCCTTCTGAAAGTATATAGACCACTTGTCATGTTCACATTTTGTTACGTTCCAGCCTTAATCTACAATGGATTAAATGATTTACCTAGTATTCAGACCCGTTGCTATGAGACTCGAAATTGAGCTCAGCTGCATCCTGTTTCCATTGATCATCCTTGAGATGTTTCTACAACTTGACTGGAGTCCACCTGTGGTAAATTCAATTGATTGGACTTGATTTGGTAAGGCACACACCTGTCTATATCTATTTTATTCATCCTTTATTTAACTAGGCAAGTCAGTTAAGAACAATTTCTTCTTTACAATTCTTACCCCGGCCAAACTCGGACGACGCTGGGCCAATTGTGCGCCGCCCTATGGGACTCCCAATCACGGCCGGTTGTGATAAAGCCTGGAATCGAACCAGGGTCTGTAGTGACGCCTCTAGCACTAAGATGCAGTGACTTAGACTGCTGCGCCACTCGGGAGCCCCTATAAGGTACCACAGTTGAGCCTGCATGTCAGAGCAAAAGCCATGATGTCGAAGGAATTGTCATAGAGCTCAGAGACAGAATTGTGTTGAGGCACAGATCTGGGGACCAAAAAATGTCTGAAAGTCCCCAGGAACACAGTGGCTTCGTTCATTCTTAAATGGAAATAGTTTGGAACCATCGAGATTCTTCTTAGAACTGGTTGCCCAGCCAAACTGAGCCATCGGGGGAGAAGGGCCTTGGAGTTTGCCAAAAGGCACCTAAAGACTCTCAGACCATGAGAAACAAGATTATCTGGTCCAATGAAAGCAAGATTGAACTATTTGGCCTGAATTCCAAGCGTCACGTCTGGACGATACCTGGCACCATCCCTATGGGTGAAGCATAGTGGTGGCAGCATCATGCTGTGTGGATATTTGTCAGATGCAGGGACTGAGAGACTAGTCAGGATCGAGGCAAAGATGAATGGAGCAAAATACAGAGAGATCCTTGATGAAAACCTCCTCCAGAGCGTTCAGGATCTCCGATTGGTGCGAAGGTTCACCTTCCAACAGGACAATAACCCTAAGCACACAGCCAACACAACGCAGGAGTGGCTTCGAGACAAGTCTCTGAATATCCTTGAGTGGCCCAGCCCCAGAACCCGGACTTGAACCCGATCAAACATCTCTGGAGTGACCTGACAATAGATGTGCAGCGACGCTCCCCATCCAACCTGACAGATGTTGAGAGGATCTGCAGAGAAGAATGGGAGAAACTCCCCAAATACAGGTGTGCCAAGCTTGTAGCGTCATACTCAAGATGTCTAGAGGCTGTTATCGCGGCCAATGGTGCTTCAACAAAGTACTGAGTAAATGGTCTGAATACTTCCACTACCGTTCAAACGTTTGGGGTCACTTAGAAATGTCCTTGTTTTTGAAAGAAAAGCACATTTTATGTCAATAAAATAACATCAACAGCACGTTGTGTTAGCTAATCAAAGTTGATCATTTTAAAAGGCTAATTGATCACCCATTTTCCAATTATTTTAGCACAGCTGAAAACTGTTGTACTGATTAAAGAAGAAATAAAACTGGCCTTCTTTAGACTGGTTGAGTATCTGGAGCATCAGCATTTGTGGATTCGATTACAGGCTCAAAATGGCCAGAAACAAAGCACTTTCTTCTGAAACTCGTCAGTCTTGGGTTAGGGTTAGGCTAACCCAAGCCAGCATCCAGACAGGTCCATCCTGACCCTAACCCAAGCCAGCAACCAGACAGGTCCAGTCTAACCCTAAACCAAGCCAGAATCCAGACAGGTCCAGTCTAAACCTAAACCTAACCCAAGCCAGCGTCCAGACAGGTCTAGTCTAACCCTAAACCTAACCCAAGCCAGAATCTAGACAGGTCTATTCTAACCCTAAACCTAACCCACACCAGCATCCAGACAGGTCCAGCCTAACCCTAACCCAAGCCAGCGTCCAGGCGTGTCAAGCCTAACGCTAACCCTAAGCCAAGTAATCATCCAGACAGGTCCAGCATAACCTTAAACCTAACCCAAGCCAGTGTCCAGAATGGTTCAGTCTAACCCTAAACCTAACCCAAGAAAGCCTCCAGACAGGTCGACCCTAACCCTAAACCTAACCCAAGCCAGCATCCAGACAGGTCTAGTCTAGCCCTAAACCTAACCCAAGCCAGCATCCAGACAGGTCTAGTCTAACCCTAAACCAAGCTAGAATCTAGACATGTCTAGTCTAACCTTAACCCTAAACCTAACCCAAGCCAGCATCTAGACAGGTCTAATCTAAACCTAAACTTAACCCAAGCTGTCATCTAGACAGGTCTAATCTAACCCTAAACCTAACCCAAGCCAGCATCCAGACTGTTCTAGTCTAACCCTAAACCTAACCCAAGCCAGAATTCAGAAAGGTCCAGTCTAACCCTAAGCCTAACCCAAGCCAGCGTCGAGACAGGCCCAGCCTAACCCTAACCCAGCGTCCAGACAGGTCCAGCCTAACCCTAACCAAAGCCAGCATCCAGACAGCTCCAGCATAATCCTAACCCTAACCCACTCCGGCATCCAGACTGGTCCAGCCTAACCCTAAACCCAGCCTAAGCCAGCACCCAGACAGGCCCAGCCTAAACCTAAACCTAACCCAAGCCGTCATCTAGACAGGTCCAGTCTAAACCTAAACCTAACCCAATCCAGCATCTAGACACGTCTAATCTAACCCGAAACATAACCCAAGCCAGCATCTAGAAAGGTCGAATTTAACTCTAAACCTAACCCAAGCCAGAATCTAGACATGTCTAGTCTAACCCTAACCCTAAACCTAACCCAAGCAATCATCCAGACAGGTCCAGCCTAACCCTAAGCCAAGAAAGCATCCAGACAGGTCAACCCTAACCCTAAACCTAGCCATAATCCAGACAGGTCTAGTCTAACCCTAAACCTAACCCAAGCCAGCATCCAGACAGGTCCAACCTAACCTAACCCAAGCCAGTGTCAAGACAGGCCCAGCCTAACCCTAACCCAGCATCCAGACAGGTCCAGCCTAACCCTAACCCAAGCCAGCATCCAGACAGCTCCAGCATAATCCTAACCCTAACCCATTCCGGCATCCAGACAGGTCCAGCCTAACCCTAAAACCAGCCTAAGCCAGCACCCAGAAAGGCCCAGTCTAAACCTAAACCTAACCCAAGCCGTCTTTTAGACAGGTCTAGTCTAACCCTAAACCTAACCCAAGCCAGCATCTAGACAGGTCTAATCTAACCCGAAACATAACCCAAGTCAGCATCTAGACAGGTCGAATTTGACTCTAAACCTAACCCAAGCCAGAATCTAGACAGGTCTATTCTAACCCTAAACCTAACCCAAGCCAGCATCCAGACAGGTCCAGCCTAACCCTAACCCAAGCCAGCGTCCAGACGTGTAAAGCCTAACGCTAACCCTAAGCCAAGAAAGCACCCAGACAGGTCAACCCTAACCCAAGCCAGCGTCCAGACAGGTCCAGCCTAACCCTAACCAAAGCCAGCATCCAGACAGCTCCAGCATAATCCTAACCCTAACCCATTCCGGCATCCAGACTGGTCCAGCCTAACCCTAAACCCAGCCTAAGCCAGCACCCAGAAAGGCCCAGCCTAAACCTAAACCTAACCCAAGCCGTCATCTAGACAGGTCCAGTCTAAACCTAAACCTAACCCAAGCCGTCTTTTAGACAGGTCTAATCTAACCCTAAACCTAACCCAAGCCAGCATCTAGACAGGTCTAATCTAACTCTAAACCTAACCCAAGCCAGCATCTAGACAGGTCTAATCTAACTCTAAACCTAACCCAAGACAGCATCCGGACAGGTCTAGTCTAACCCTAAACCTAACCCAAGCCAGCATCCAGACAGGTCTAGTCTAACCCTAAACCTAACCCAAGCCAGTATCCAGACAGGTCTAGTCTAACCCTAAACCTAACCCAAGCCAGCATCCAGACAGGTCTAGTCTAACCCTAAACCTAACCCAAACCAAAGGCAAAAAAAGACATCTGCTACTTGTGCGCACAGATCTTTTTATTTAGTTAGCATACCACCACACACCACACATAGCATCAGGTTTACGTCCACCATCGATAATATAGTATTTCACATATTCTACATGAAACATAGATATTCTTCATATTGTATGAAGATAGCATAGACTTATTCACAGCATCATTTCTGGACTGAACACAGGGTTCACATTCTGTGTGTCACAGAATCATATCCAGGGATTCAAATGTTTTTGTTTTGGCTAATCTCACTTCCTCATTCCTCATATCCAAAGCTTTAAACATGGCCTTTAATAACCATTAGAAAGGGCAGGAAAAAACCCTTTGAGAAACCCCATTGACAAAGTTCCATAGTTCATTCCTGCTCCGATCTTAGCTCCGTCCATGTAGCTGTATAGTTATTGTCTATGGGGCCCTGAAGCACCACAGCTGGTCCTGTTGGTCTAGGGGTGACCTGGGATGAACTGTGTCCCACACTCCTCTCCCCTCCTCCCCCCTGCCCTCCCCTCTCCTCCCCCATCAGACAGCACAACAGCGACCAGAGATGTCGTCTGAAGGAGTGAGACAGCATGTAGAGAGCAGGGTTCAGGAAGCAGTGGGCGTAGGCCACAATACGACACACAACGTACACAACATGCAGCCGCTGCTTGACCCCACAGTCTACAGGTGTGTAGACAGACATGACGAAGACGATTAGGTTGTACGGCGCCCAGCAGACGAAGAACGCAACCACGATACAGAAGACCACCAGCACTGTGCGGTGCCGTCTCCTGGTCGCAGTTACCAGGACCGTCCTGAGAATGGCACTGTAGCAGAGGATGATGATGATTAGAGGGAGGACGAAGAGCAGGGAAACCTGCAGGTAGTAGCCCAGCTGTTGGGGGACAGAGAGAGAGGGGTTATATATGAAATATCCAACATTGGAAAAGGATCTGGGCACAATTAGAAACAGGAATGTCTGCTCACTGTTTGCTGAAACACAAAGTACAACGACCATGTCAGTGGAAACGTGTATCACTGAAAGCTTAAACAAAGATCACTACTAGGAGCAGTAAACAGTGAGTGGACAGAGAGGTTATATATGAATATCCAGCTTCTGGAGGACAGAAAGAGAGAGCGAGAGAGAGAGAGAGAGAGAGAGAGAGAGAGAGAGAGAGAGAGAGAGAGAGAGAGAGAGAGAGAGAGGGAGAGAAGATCCCTACTGGGAGCAGTAAACAGTTAGAGGACATTTCTCTTTTGTTCTACAGGACTGTAACCCACCTCCTCGTCCATAGTTCCAGGTGAGACCTCACAGGTGAATATTCCTGTCCCGTTTTCCTCTTCCTGTACCTGGGAGGATATGACATCACTGAGGGAGGCGGCCAGGCTGACTACCCATGATGCCGTGCAGGTGGCCCATGCGTACCTCAGTCGTCTCCGGGGAACAGCGGTCCAGCGGGACGCGACGACTATTACACAGCGGTACACCGTCATGGAGGTGAGCAGCATCATACTGCTGTAGAGACCGGTGAAGTATGCCCCCGTCAACAGCTTACAGGCCTGGGGTCAGAGGTTAGGGTTAGGGGTCAGAGGTTAGGGTTAGGGGTCAGAGGTTAGGGTTAGAGGTGAGCAGCATCTTACTGCTGTAGAGACCGGTGAAGTATGCCCCCGTCAACAGCTTACAGGCCTGGAGTCAGAGGTTAGAGTTAGGGGTCAGAGGTTAGGGTTAAGAGTCAGAGGTTAGGGTTAGAGGTCAGAGGTTAGGGTTAGGAGTAAGAGGTTAGGATTAGAGATCAGAGAATAGGATTAGAGATCAGAGGTCAGTGTTAGATGTCAGAGGTTAGGGTTAGAGGTCTGAGGTTAGATGTTAGGTTAGAGATCAGAGGTTAGGGTTAGAGATCAGAGGTTAGGGTTAGAGATTAGGGGTTAGAGTTAGAGGTCAGAGGTTAGAGGTTAGGAGTAAGAGGTTAGGATTGGTGATCAGAGAATAGGATTAGAGATCAGAGGTCAGTGTTAGATGTCAGAGGTTAGGGTTAGAGATTAGAGGTTAGAGTTAGAGGTCAGAGGTTAGAGGTTAGGGTTAGAGATCAGAGGTTAGGGTTAGAGATCAGAGGTTAGGGTTAGAGATTAGAGGTTAGAGTTAGAGGTCAGAGGTTACAGGTTAAGGTTAGCAGTCAGAGATTACGGTTAGAGATCAGAGGTTAGAGTTTAGAGTTAGGAGTCAGAGGTTAGGGTTAGGAGTCATAGGTTACGATTAGAGGTCAGAGAAAAGGATTAGAGATCAGAGGTCAGGGTTAGATGTCAGAGGTTAGGGTTAAAGGTCAGAGGTTAGAGATTAGGGTTAGGAGTCAGAGGTTATGGTTTGAGGTCAGAAGTTATGGTTAGGAGTCAGCGGTTAGGGTTAGAGGTCAGAGGTTAGGGTTAGAGGTTAGGGTTAGGAGTCAGAGGTTAGGGTTAAAGGTCAGAGATTAGGATTAGAGATCAGAGGTTAGTATTAGGAGTCAGAGTTTAGGGTTAGGGTTAGAGTCCAGAGGTCAGTGTTAGAGGTTAGGGTTAGGAGTCAGGGGTTAGGGTCAGAGGTTAGGGTTAGGGTTAGGAGTCAGGGGTTAGTGTTAGAGATCAGAGATTAGGGTTAGAGATCAGAGGTTAGTATTAGGAGTCAGAGTTTAGGGTTAGGGTTAGAGTCCAGAGATCAGTGTTAGAGGATAGGGTTAGGAGTCAGGGGTTAGGGTCAGAGGTTAGGGTTAGGGTTAGGAGTCAGAGGTTGATGAGAAGAGTAATGCAAGATATGTAGACATTATTAAAGTGGCTAGTGGCTAATGTTTCATTTCCTTAAAGTTCCTTAGGCGTTAGAGGTCAGGGTTAGAGGTTAGATGTCAGAGGTTAGGAGTCAGAGGTTAGGGTTAGGGGTTAGAGGTCAGAGGTTAGGAGTCAGAGGTTAGGGTTAGAGATCAGAGGTCAGGGTTGGTCATACCCACCAGGTCACCAAACATCCAGTGGGAGAGGTGGTAGACGGCCCAGAAGGGCAGGGTCAGGGTAAATAGGAGGTCAGAGGTCAACAGGTTAATGATGAACAGGTTGGTGACCCTCCTTAGGTCCTCATAACGACACAAGGCAACCAGCAACAATCCGTTACCTAGACAACACAAAACATATCATTAAGTAGACAACACAGGGGCCTCAAGAGTGACGCAGTGGTCTAAGGTACTGCATTGCTGTGCTAGCTGTGTCACTAGAGATCCTGGGTTCGATCCAGGCTCTGTCACAGCCGGCCTCGACCGGGAGACCCATGGGGCGGCGCACAATTGGCCGAGCGTCGTCAGGGTTAGGGGAGGGTTTGGTTGGCAGGGATGTTCTTGTCCCATCGCTCTCCAGCGATTCCTGTCGAGGGCGCAATACACACTGACACGGTTGCCAGGTGTACAGTGTTTCCTCCGACACATTGGTGCGGCTGGCTTCCGGTTTAAGCGGGCATTGTGTCAAGAAGCAGTACAATACAGAGGACACTGTTCATTACCCGGACAACTCAGAACAAACGGTTACCTAGACAACACAGAAAATACCATTTACTAGACAACACAGAACGTACTGTTAACTAGACACCCAGAACATACTGTTGAGTAGACAACACAGAGCACACCATTCATTACCAAGACAACACAAAACACACCGTTAACTAGACAACACAGAAGTTATCTGTGACACTGAGGAGGAAGATGACCAGGAAGCAACCAAGTTACCTGTGACACTGAGGAGGAATATGACCAGGAAGCAACCAAGTTACCTGTGACACTGAGGAGGAAGATGACCAGGAAGCAACCAAGTTACCTGTGACACTGAGGAGGAAGATGGCCAGGAAGCAACCAAGTTACCTGTGACACTGAGGAGGAAGATGACCTGGAAGCAACCAAGTTACCTGTGACACTGAGGAGGAAGATGACCAGGAAGCAACCAAGTTACCTGTGACACTGAGGAGGAAGATGACCAGGAAGCAACCAAGTTACCTGTGACACTGAGGAGGAAGATGACCAGGAAGCAACCAAGTTACCTGTGACACTGAGGAGGAAGATGGCCAGGAAGCAACCAAGTTACCTGTGACACTGAGGAGGAAGATGACCTGGAAGCAACCAAGTTACCTGTGACACTGAGGAGGAAGATGACCAGGAAGCAACCAAGTTACCTGTGACACTGAGGAGGAAGATGACCAGGAAGCAACCAAGTTACCTGTGACACTGAGGAGGAAGATGACCAGGAAGCAACCAAGTTACCTGTGACACTGAGGAGGAAGATGACCAGGAAGCAACCAAGTTACCTGTGACACTGAGGAGGAAGATGACCAGGAAGCAACCAAGTTACCTGTGACGCTGAGGAGGAAGATGACCAGGAAGCAACCAAGTTACCTGTGACACTGAGGAGGAAGATGACCAGGAAGCAACCAAGTTACCTGTGACGCTGAGGAGGAAGATGACCAGGAAGCAACCAAGTTACCTGTGACACTGAGGAGGAAGATGACCAGGAAGCAACCAAGTTACCTTTGACACTGAGGAGGAAGATGACCAGGAAGCAACCAAGTTACCTGTGACACTGAGGAGGAAGATGACCAGGAAGCAACCAAGTTACCTGTGACACTGAGGAGGAAGATGACCAGGAAGCAACCAAGTTACATGTGACACTGAGGAGGAAGATGACCAGGAAGCAACCAAGTTACCTGTGACGCTGAGGAGGAAGATGACCAGGAAGCAACCAAGTTACCTGTGACGCTGAGGAGGAAGATGACCAGGAAGCAACCAAGTTACCTGTGACGCTGAGGAGGAAGATGACCAGGAAGCAACCAAGTTACCTGTGACACTGAGGAGGAAGATGACCAGGAAGCAACCAAGTTACTTGTGACACTGAGGAGGAAGATGATCAGGAAGCAACCAAGTTACCTGTGACACTGAGGAGGAAGATGACCAGGAAGAAACCAAGTTACCTGTGACACTGAGGAGGAAGATGACCAGGAAGCAACCAAGTTACCTGTGACACTGAGGAGGAAGATGACCAGGAAGCAACCAAGTTACCTGTGACACTGAGGAGGAAGATGGCCAGGAAGCAACCAAGTTACCTGTGACACTGAGGAGGAAGATGACCTGGAAGCAACCAAGTTACCTGTGACACTGAGGAGGAAGATGACCAGGAAGCAACCAAGTTACCTGTGACACTGAGGAGGAAGATGACCAGGAAGCAACCAAGTTACCTGTGACACTGAGGAGGAAGATGACCAGGAAGCAACCAAGTTACCTGTGACGCTGAGGAGGAAGATGACCAGGAAGCAACCAAGTTACCTGTGACGCTGAGGAGGAAGATGACCAGGAAGCAACCAAGTTACCTGTGACACTGAGGAGGAAGATGACCAGGAAGCAACCAAGTTACCTGTGACACTGAGGAGGAAGATGACCAGGAAGCAACCAAGTTACCTGTGACACTGAGGAGGAAGATGACCAGGAAGCAACCAAGTTACCTGTGACACTGAGGAGGAAGATGACCTGGAAGCAACCAAGTTACCTGTGACACTGAGGAGGAAGATGGCCAGGAAGCAACCAAGTTACCTGTGACACTGAGGAGGAAGATGACCAGGAAGCAACCAAGTTACCTGTGACACTGAGGAGTAAGATGACCAGGAAGCAACCAAGTTACCTGTGACACTGAGGAGGAAGATGACCAGGAAGCAACCAAGTTACCTGTGACACTGAGGAGGAAGATGACCTGGAAGCAACCAAGTTACCTGTGACACTGAGGAGGAAGATGACCAGGAGGCAACCAGCCGTGACCTCCTCTAACCCTCCGACCTCGTCACACAGCAGGATTAATTGTTCATCACCATAGTCTTCATCAGTGTAGCTGCTGTCATTCACAGAGCTGGTCTCATTCACCATGGTCTTCCAGGACTCACTCAGGTTCATCGCTGCAACGTGATTTATACTATAGAATGACAGAGAGTCACTACAGTACAGATCACAGAGAATAGAGGTGATATATACTATAGAATGACAGAGAGCCACTACAGATCACAGAGAATAGAGGTGATATATACTATAGAATGACAGAGAGCCACTACAGATCACAGAGAATAGAGGTGATATATACTATAGAATGACAGAGAGCCACTACAGATCACAGAGAATAGAGGTGATATATACTATAGAATGACAGAGAGCCACTACAGATCACAGAGAATAGAGGTGATATATACTATAGAATGACAGTGAGCCACTACAGATCACAGAGAATAGAGGTGATATATACTATAGAATGACAGAGAGCCACTACAGATCACAGAGAATAGAGGTGATATATACTATAGAATGACAGAGAGCCACTACAGATCACAGAGAATAGAGGTGATATTTACTATAGAATGACAGTGAACCACTACAGATCACAGAGAATAGAGGTGATATATACTATAGAATGACAGAGAGTCACTACAGATCACAGAGAATAGAGGTGATATATACTATAGAATGACAGTGAGCCACTACAGATCACAGAGAATAGAGGTGATATATACTATAGAATGACAGTGAGCCACTACAGATCACAGAGAATAGAGATGATATATACTATAGAATGACAGAGAGCCACTACAGATCACAGAGAATAGAGGTGATATATACTATAGAATGACAGTGAGCCACTACAGATCACAGAGAATAGAGGTGATATATACTATAGAATGACAGTGAGCCACTACAGATCACAGAGAATAGAGGTGATATATACTATAGAATGACAGAGAGCCACTACAGTACAGATCACAGAGAATAGAGGTGATGTATACTATAGAATGACAGTGAGCCACTACAGATCACAGAGAATAGAGGTGATATATACTATAGAATGACAGAGAGCCACTACAGTACAGATCACAGAGAATAGAGGTGATATATACTATAGAATGACAGAGAGCCACTACAGATCACAGAGAATAGAGGTGATATATACTATAGAATGACAGAGAGCCACTACAGATCACAGAGAATAGAGGTGATATATACTATAGAATGACAGAGAGCCACTACAGATCACAGAGAATAGAGGTGATATATACTATAGAATGACAGTGAACCACTACAGATCACAGAGAATAGAGGTGATATATACTATAGAATGACAGAGAGCCACTACAGTACAGATCATAGAGAATAGAGGTGATATATACTATAGAATGACAGTGAGCCACTACAGTACAGATCACAGAGAATAGAGGTGATATATACTATAGAATGACAGAGAGCCACTACAGATCACAGAGAATAGAGGTGATATATACTATAGAATGACAGAGAGCCACTACAGATCACAGAGAATAGAGGTGATATATACTATAGAATGACAGAGAGCCACTACAGATCACAGAGAATAGAGGTGATATATACTATAGAATGACAGAGAGCCACTACAGATCACAGAGAATAGAGGTGATATATACTATAGAATGACAGAGAGCCACTACAGTACAGATCACAGAGAATAGAGGTGATATATACTATAGAATGACAGAGAGCCACTACAGATCACAGAGAATAGAGGTGATATATACTATAGAATGACAGTGAGCCACTACAGATCACAGAGAATAGAGGTGATATATACTATAGAATGACAGTGAGCCACTACAGTACAGATCACAGAGAATAGAGGTGATATATACTATAGAATGACAGAGAGCCACTACAGATCACAGAGAATAGAGGTGATGTATACTATAGAATGACAGAGAGCCACTACAGATCAGAGAATAGAGGTGATGTATACTATAGAATGACAGTGAGCCACTACAGATCACAGAGAATAGAGGTGATATATACTATAGAATGACAGTGAGCCACTACAGATCACAGAGAATAGAGGTGATGTATACTATAGAATGACAGTGAGCCACTACAGTACAGACCACAGAGAATAGAGCTGATATATACTATAGAATGACAGTGAGCCACTACAGTACAGACCACAGAGAATAGAGCTGATATATACTATAGAATGACAGTGAGCCACTACAGATCACAGAGAATAGAGGTGATATATACTATAGAATGACAGAGAGCCACTACAGATCACAGAGAATAGAGGTGATATATACTATAGAATGACAGAGAGCCACTACAGATCACAGAGAATAGAGGTGATATATACTATAGAATGACAGAGAGCCACTACAGATCACAGAGAATAGAGGTGATATATACTATAGAATGACAGAGAGCCACTACAGATCACAGAGAATAGAGGTGATATATACTATAGAATGACAGAGAGCCACTACAGATCACAGAGAATAGAGGTGATATATACTATAGAATGACAGAGAGCCACTACAGATCACAGAGAATAGAGGTGATATATACTATAGAATGACAGAGAGCCACTACAGTACAGATCACAGAGAATAGAGGTGATATATACTATAGAATGACAGAGAGCCACTACAGATCACAGAGAATAGAGGTGATATATACTATAGAATGACAGAGAGCCACTACAGATCACAGAGAATAGAGGTGATATATACTATAGAATGACAGAGAGCCACTACAGATCACAGAGAATAGAGGTGATATATACTATAGAATGACAGAGAGCCACTACAGATCACAGAGAATAGAGGTGATATATACTATAAAATGACAGAGAGCCACTACAGATCACAGAGAATAGAGGTGATATATACTATAGAATGACAGTGAGCCACTACAGTACAGATCACAGAGAATAGAGGTGATATATACTATAGAATGACAGAGAGCCACTACAGTACAGATCACAGAGAATAGAGGTGATGTATACTATAGAATGACAGTGAGCCACTACAGATCACAGAGAATAGAGGTGATATATACTATAGAATGACAGTGAGCCACTACAGTACAGATCACAGAGAATAGAGGTGATATATACTATAGAATGACAGTGAGCCACTACAGTACAGATCACAGAGAATAGAGGTGATATATACTATAGAATGACAGTGAGCCACTACAGTACAGATCACAGAGAATAGAGGTGATATATACTATAGAATGACAGAGAGCCACTACAGATCACAGAGAATAGAGGTGATATATACTATAGAATGACAGAGAGCCACTACAGATCACAGAGAATAGAGGTGATATATACTATAGAATGACAGAGAGCCACTACAGATCACAGAGAATAGAGGTGATATATACTATAGAATGACAGTGAGCCACTACAGATCACAGAGAATAAAGGTGATATATACTATAGAATGACAGAGAGCCACTACAGATCACAGAGAATAGAGTTACATAGCAGGAATTATTACAAAGTGTGAGACACTTTCCAAGATGTGGAAATGACATGAGATGCATCAAATAGTACATCAGCGATTTGATAAATTTGACCACATATTTCTAGCCTCTCTATAATATGATAATAATGTTAACATCAACCTACCATGTGAACCGGTTCTCAGAGTGTTAAGATGTTAGTGAGAAAACTGTTAACCACCGTTCAAGGGTTGCGTGGACGGACGACGTGTCGTTCCTCATTTTAACTCAGTTTCACATTTAGTCAAAAATGGATAAATGGACAGACTGTGTTGTTCCTCGTTTTCAAATCAGTTTCACATTTAGTCAAACATGGATGAGTGGACATTGCTTATTGCCTAATGTTGCAGACTTGAACATGACTGACCTTATATATAGGGAGTTCTACAACACAACGTCCAATAGAGAAATGGGAAACGAATTAAGGAACATGGTGAACAGAAGAAATGTTGGAGACGATGATGCCTCCATCATCACAGCTACACCTTATTTATTTGGCTTCAGTGCAGGACGCAATAAACAGACGTAGTCCACCAGAAGATTTCACATCTGCCACCGAGAAAACAGAAGTGGTTTGATGTCGACCCGTCAGCCTAGTGGAGAAAAGCCACAGATGCTGTGGCTAGTGTGGACAACCACAGATGCTGACCTGTCACTATTCTGGCTGCAGCCATCTGGCCTTCAGACACTGAGTCACCAAGAGCAAAAAGAAAACAAATATCAGATGTCAATAATCAAGTTGAAATTGGATCCAGATCTAAAAGAAGCAGTGACAACACAGTTGATGCACTTTTCAGTTATCAGAGGACTGGCCACGAGGGACACCTGGAGGGGCTGCTGAAAGAGGGACTCCTGGAACTGTCTTTTCAGTTATCACAGTGGCCTGCTGAAAGAGTCTCTGAATATCCTTGAGTGGCCCAGCCCCAAAAGCCGGACTTGAACCCGATCTAACATCTCTGGAGAGACCTGAAAATGGCTGTGCAGCGACTCTCCCCATCCAACCTGACAGCCTGAGAGGATCTGCAGAGAAGAATGGGAGAAACTCCCCAAATGCAGGTGTGCCAAGCTTGTAGCGTCATACCCAAGAAGACTCCAGGCTATAATCGCTGCCAAAGGTGCTTCAACAAAGTACGGAGTAAAGGGTCTGAAGACTGTGTGATATGTGACATTTCCATTTTTTACTATTAATAAAATTAATTTGCATGAAGAAAATAAGTAAAAACAGCCTTGTGAGACCCGCCTCTACCATCCGTTCTATTGGCCAACGTGCAATCACTGGAGAATAAACTGGATGAGCTCCTTTCGAGACTATCCTACCAACCGGACATTAAAAACTGTAACATATTATGTTTCACTGAGTCGTGGCTGAACGACGACATGGATAACATACAGCTGGCTGGGTTTTCCGTGCATCAACAGAACAGCTACGTCTGGGAAGATGAGGGGTGGGGGGGGAGTGTGTCTATTTGTCAATAACAGCTGGCGCGTGATTTCTAATATTAAGGTAGTCTTGAGGTATTGCTCACCCGAGGTAGAGTACCTCATGATAAGCTGTAGACCACACTATCTACCAATCGAGTTCTCATCTATATTATTCGTAGCCGTCTATTTACCACCAAAAACTGCCGCTGGCACTAAGAAGGCACTCAACAAGCTTTATAAGTCCGTTAGCAAACAAGGAAATGCTAATCCAGAAGCAGCACTCCTAGTGGCTGGAGACTTTAATGCAGGCAACCTTAAATCTGTTTTACCTCATTTCTACCAGCATGCCACATGTGCAACCAGAGGGAAAATAACTCTAGACCACCTTCTGGTTCTTAGGAACCACAACCTACCAGATGGGCTAAATGCCTTTTATGCTCGCTTCGAGGGAAGCAACACTGAAGCATGCATGAGAGCACCAGCTGTTTTGGAGGACTGTGTGATCACGTTCTCCGTAGCCAATGTGAGTGAGACCTTTAAACAGGTCAACATTCACAAGGCCGCCAGGCCAGACTGATTACCAGGACATGTACTCAGAGCAGGCGCGGACCAACTGGTAAGTCTCTACACTGACATTTTCAACCGCTTCCTGTAATACCTACATCAAGCATACGAACATAGTCCCTGTGCCCAAGAAAGCGAAGGTAACCTGCCTAAAAAACTACCGCTCCATTGCACTCACGTCTGTAGCCATGAAGTGCTTTGAATGGCTGGTCATGGCTCATATCAACACCATCATCCCGGAAACCCTAAACCCACTCCAATTTGCATACCACCCCAACAGATCCACAGATGACGCAATCTCAATCGCACTCCACACTGCCCTTTCCCACCTGGATAAAAGGAACACCTATGTGAGAATGCTGTTCATTGACTCACTAATCAATGTTCCTCACCATAGTGCCCTCAAAGCTCATCACTGAGCTAAGGACCCTGTGACTAAACACCTCCCTCTGCATCTGGATCCTGGACTTCCTGATGGGCCGCCCCCAGGTGGTAAGGGTAGGCAACAACACATCTGCCACGCTGATCCTCAACACGGGAGCCCCTTAGGGTTGCATGCTCAGTCCCCTCCTGTACTCCCTATTCACCTATGACTGCATGGCCAGACACGACTCCAACACCATCATTAAGTTTTCCAACGACACAACAGCGGTAGGCCTGATCACCGACAACGATGAAACAACCTAAAGGGAGGAGGTCAGAAACCTGGCTGTGTGGTGCCAGGACAACAACCTCTCCCTCAATGTGATCAAGACAAAGGAGATGATTGTGGACTACAGGAAAAGGAGGACCGGGCACGTTCCTATTCTCATTGGAGGGTCTGTAGTGGAGCAGGTTGAGAGCTTCAAGTTCCTTGGTGTCCACATCATCAACAAACTATCAGTTGTTCTCAGGAGATGGGTCAGTGTGTCTGACCAGGTGGAGTCAGGAGACTGGTCAGTGTGTCTGACCAGGTGGAGTCAGGAGACTGGTCAGTGTGTCTGTACAGGTGGAGTGATGCTGCATCGCCCTGTGTGTACATGCAGGCGTGTGAGTAGTGGTCAAGACAGCCACATCTGTCTAGAAAACAGCCAGAGGTCAAGACATCTGTCTAGAGGACAGCCAGAGGATGGTCAAGACATCTGTCTAGAGAACAGCCGGAGGTCAAAACATCTGTCTAGAGGACAGCCAGAGGATGGTCAAGACATCTGTCTAGAGAACAGCCAGAGGTCAAGACATCTGTCTAGAGGACAGCCAGAGGTCAAGACATCTGTCTAGAGGACAGCCAGAGGATGGTCAAGACATCTGTCTAGAGAACAGCCAGAGGTCAAGACATCTGTCTAGAGGACAGCCAGAGGTCAAGACATCTGTCTAGAAAACAGCCAGAGGTCAAGACATCTGTCAAGAGGACAGCCAGAGGTCAAGACATCTGTCTAGAGGACAGCCAGAGGAGGGTCGAGACATCTTGCTTTCAAATCTGTTTTTGAATACTGACCGTCCAAACAGCAAGTTACAAGTGAACAAATCGAATTTGTGTGTGTTCAGACAGCAGTCATTTGCTGACATAGCTATACGTGTTGTCATGGTAATGACAGGTGTGTGTTCAGTGGTGTAGGCTGATTGATAGGAAGCATGAGCACCACCAATCAGAAGCTAAGGTGACAACAATGGTTGCCACGGACGTTTCCCAGTCGCTCTGAATGTTCAAAAGGACAGTGTAAGAACACTTTTAAAGCCTTAAAGAGTATCCCACTTTCAAAACAAGTCATTTTAGGCTAGCCACAGCAGTCAACTAGTTAACTTTGTAGCTGTTTAGCTTTCTGACACATTCAATTATTTGTTTGTAAACAATTAGCATGCTAGTTAGCCACCACATGTCCTTGTCAAACTGTCAACAGAGTAGTTAGATATGCCAAATAACAGTCAAAAAAAAAAGCTTTAGGGCAAATAAATCCGATTCAACCATTCAGACACAAGTGTATCTGACTTCAAACCACCTATGAAAGGTGGTTTGAAATGTGGCTTGAAATATCAGATTCCATGTGCTTTTTGGCCGTTTGGACTGCAGGACAAAGAACACACTCAAATCGGATATTAAAAACAAAAAGAAGGATTTGAGTCACTTCAAACTGTGACCAAGTCTTCAGAGGACAATGGAAGTTGACTTCAAACCCCTGATGTAGGCTATATGTCTACCCTGACACTTGTAGGTTAATAAGACTTTATGGAAAACTACACGCCTTCAGAGACCACCGACTAGCAGGTCTTTTTTTCAGGCAGTATTTTCTGAGGTTCATTAAAAGTAGCGGATTTCCCCCAGCCTCCAACTGTAACTAGGGTACTTTGCTCTACAACCACGATGCATGAACAGAGGAGCAAATATACATAATATTATTATATACATAAGCTAACACAAATGTTTATTAACTCTTTCTCATATTCAGATGCTTTATACGTCCTGCTTGATGCCTTAACATCAGTGGTGCAAAGTAAATAAGTACAAGTACTTTTAAAGTACTACTTAAGTCGTTTTTTTTAGATATCTGTAGTGTTTTTTTTACTATTTATATTTTTGATGACTTTTTACTTTTACTTCGCTACGTTTCAAAATAAAAAATGATTTACTTTTTACTCCGAGCATTTTCCATGTAGAGGATGCAACGGGTCAGCAGCTCATGAGTCAGTTGTCTTTTCTGATAGGAGCACTGGTCATTACAGTATGGAGTGGAGATAGGAAGGTAGCTTAGATAGTGACTGTTTTCCTCCAGGCTGAGTGGGAACCTCTGAACAGCAGCATCTACTCTATAATAAAGAAACACTTATAGAACCACTGGATCAATTTGCAAGTATCTTTGTTGTTGTTGTTTGTTGTAACGTCACCAGAGACAACAGACAACAGAGTAACAGCTTTTTTTGAGAATGACAATAAAACAAATTTTTTTTTATATGTAAAAATGATTACACAATCTATTGTTTACAAGCTCTTTTGAATGTTTCGTTTTTGTTTGTACCTCCTCTTACAAATGTTTTTTTTTTAATCAATACATTTTAGTCCTCTATTATTTGATCTTATTGGTGTGTCTAATTTTCAATTACGTTCTTTTGGTTTGAATTGTGTTGAGTTGTGAAACTTTCAGTGTGACACTGGGACATGTCACATGACTTCAGTCTGCTGGTTTATTTACTATGCTGGTTGGAACGATATTGCGCGCAGCTATTGGCTAATGAAGGTGTCAATCATTATGAATGCCCAGCCTTAACGGTAGCACGTTACCTCCTGCTGTAAACTCGGACCTGCTCTGAGAATCTCTACAAGTACGTCTACTTCTGATTATATCTAATAAACTGTTTTGTCTGTATTAATGACAACCGATAGACGTTTCAGTTCTATTTGTATCAGCTGTTGGTTGCCAGAGCTTGTAGCCTCGGAACAGCAGGTGCTCGTTCCGGTCTGCGACTCTCAATATCTCGGTTTATTTAGGAACGGAGACCGACGACACAGTGAAATGTTCTCCAAAATACCAACAACGATACAGCTTTAATACGCTTGGGATTTTGTTGTACCAAATATTAGTAAAATGTACCAAGACATTACGTCAGTGGGAAGCCCACTGCTGTGTGATGTGATGTCATTATTGGGAGACGAGGATCACTGAATACTTTATTGTCGCCGTTTTGTTCTTCTGTCTGTTGATCGATATGATGATGATGATGAGTACAATCGATTAGGAAGTATTTGTTTAGTTGCAGGGCTCATGAATAGAGAAAACAACAACAGTAGTAGTGACAGGTTGGGGATGCTGGGATCTGGACAATGTTTAGGATTATTTACAGAGGTTGTAGTCAACATTATAAACTGTGCCAATGCTCTTCTTTGTGTGATTCTTGGTAGCCGGTTGCAGACTCCTTGACCCCACCCCTTCCTTACTACTGATCTCACCACTACCATCATGTGTAACAAGACATCAGTAGGAGAGAACCAACTCCAGAGGATTATCAGAGATCTACACGGTATCTATTGTACAGTTCTCTGTACTCGCTACATGTGTCTGTGTGGATCCATCCATATCAGTGGAGGCTGCTGAGGACGGCGCATAATAATGGCTGGAACGGAGTCAATGGAATGGTATGAAACACGTGGTTGATGTCGTTCCATTGACTCCATTCCAGCCGTTACTATGAGCCGTCCTCCCCTCCGCAGCCTCCACTGATACATAAGTAGCTGCCAAAATAATGAAAACACTTGACTAAATGAGGGATACAAAGTATATTGAAAGTATGTTGTGGTTCCTGAGTTAATTAAGCAATTAACAAGCGTAGGGTCATGTATAAACATGCTGGGCAGGCCATGGTTATGGCTACCAGGAGAATGCCTCCATCCACAGGGCGCAAGTAGTCACTGAATGGTTTGATGAGCATGACAACGATGTGAACCATATGTCTTGGCCGTCTGTCACCAGATATAATCCAATGTAATAATTATGGGAGATTCTGGAGTGGAGCCTGACAGTGTGTTCTATCACCATCAACAAAACAACAGCGTCACATCCCTCCTATAGAGTTATAGAGGTATAGTTATAGAGTTCCAGAATCTATTCCAAGGTGCAGCTGTTCTGGATTATGGTGGCCCCAACACCCTATTCATTTTTAATTGTTTAAATGTAACCTTTAATTAACTAGGCAAGTCAGTTAAGAACAAATTCTTATTTGCAATGACGTCCTACGACGCTGGGTCAATTGTGATACAGCCTGGATTCGAAGCCCACTCCCGACCGGTCATGTTGTACAGTGCCTGAGTGGCGGAACGGTCTAAGACACTGCAGTGCAAGCTGTGTTGCTACAGATGCTGGTTCAATACCCGTGCCGGCCTCGACTGGGAGACCCATGAGATGAATGTAGGTGTTTGGTTTCTCTAAAAACTGAAATAAATCATTCTAAATAACAAACTGGCTTTATTTACAAATGAGTAACAATGTTTCACCCCCATGTTCAAGAATGGCCTTTTTCATCGCTCATTTTACATTATTTGAAAACTAAATTATCTCCAAAATATAGTTATTTTTTAAACAAAGCGATTATTATTAATAATTAATTTAGAATTAAATAAAAGCCCGTTGGATATTCTCACAGATATATTATCAACCCTGTTATTAGCAGGAGTAACCTAGCCTACACCCCTATATATTGATCATCTTGGTCATGGATCCCGAGTGGCGCCCAATGGGATTGCCTTGCAGTTCTCCAGCTGTATCCACTGAAAGCGAGCGAGATTCAAGGCACGAGGGCAGGGGGCACAGGATGGTCCGCAGAGCCACGCACAGAAGACCGACCTAGCCCATGGGGAAGGGAGGAGGAGGAGGAGGGAGGGGGGGTGGACCCCCACCCCGCCACACTGGGGCATTGCACTAATAATGGCTCTGAAAACGCTCCCGCTGTTCTGTTCTTAGCGCCAGTCTGCACGTTCAAACTAAAACAATGTAGCTAATAATGTCATCTTTATGCTTTTGTTAATAAAATAATGATAAAAATACTCTTTCAAAATGCCGTTGTTTATTTAGTTATGGATACGAATTACCATGGGAATAAATATCACTGAATTACATAAATATCCTCCAATCCTCTATATGTATTGGCGGAGAGTCACGTCATATTTTTCGATATACTGTAGGCCTACCGTTGGCGACATGAGTCTCACTAGTGTTGAGTAATGCGCTGTTAAAAGTGGTGTCGGTCTTATTTATTTAAGGAGCATATTGAAGTTAGAAGCAACAGGATTTGAAGCAATAACCTACAACTATTTCAGCACCGTTTCACTCTGCTCTGAGACAAGCATGGGGACTGGTCTTGATAAATCAATGAGGCTTTTCATTTCACTGAATCTCTGTTTTGGGTGTTGGTTAGACTACAATTAGAAATGTTATGCTCTTAGTGTAACTTTTCTTAACTGACTTGCCTAGTTAAATAACAAATTATTATTTACAAGGACAGCCTACTCCTTCCTCTCCGTCGGGGAATTGAACCCTGGTCTCCCGCGTGCCTGCATTCTCTAGTACAGCCACTATTGACGGCTATCAAACTGCAGAAAATAGTCTGAAACGCACAGCGAATGGATCCAACCAATTTGCAGAGTCACATGCTTGATGTAGTTATTGCGTGCTAGGAATATGGGACAGAATACTAAACTTTTTATTATTTGTGTCAGTAATTTTGACCCCTACCTTATTTTGTGTGCATCCGTGTAGGTGTGTGGTGCATCAAGGTTGGCGTGATTTACATTTACATTTAAGTCATTTAGCAGACGCTCTTATCCAGAGCGACTTACAAATTGGTGCATTCACCTTATGACATCCAGTGGAACAGCCACTTTACAATAGTGCATCAGATCTTTTAAGGGGGGGGGGGGGGGGGGGGGGCAGAAGGATTACTTTATCCTAACCTCTAGGTATTCCTTGAAGAGGTGGGGTTTCAGGTGTCTCCGGAAGGTGGTGATTGACTCCGCTGTCCTGGCGTCGTGAGGGAGTTTGTTCCACC
Source organism: Salvelinus fontinalis (assembly GCF_029448725.1). Classification (NCBI taxonomy): domain Eukaryota; kingdom Metazoa; phylum Chordata; class Actinopteri; order Salmoniformes; family Salmonidae; genus Salvelinus; species Salvelinus fontinalis. Next base: position 8,963,840 of record NC_074690.1, read on the forward strand.
ATTGGGGTGCCAGAGCAGCGAACAGTTTTGACTGGGCTGAGCGGGAACTGTACTTCCTCAGTGGTAGGGAGGCGAGCAGGCCAGAGGTGGATGAACGCAGTGCCCTTGTTTGGGTGTAGGGCCTGATCAGAGCCTGAAGGTACTGAGGTGCCGTTCCCCTCACAGCTCCGTAGGCAAGCACCATGGTCTTGTAGCGGATGCGAGCTTCAACTGGAAGCCAGTGGAGAGAGCGGAGGAGCGGGGTGACGTGAGAGAACTTGGGAAGGTTGAACACCAGACGGGCTGCGGCGTTCTGGATGAGTTGTAGGGGTTTAATGGCACAGGCAGGGAGCCCAGCCAGCAGCGAGTTGCAGTAATCCAGACGGGAGATGACAAGTGCCTGGATTAGGACCTGCGCCGCTTCCTGTGTGAGGCAGGGTCGTACTCTGCGGATGTTGTAGAGCATGAACCTACAGGAACGGGCCACCGCCTTGATGTTGGTGGAGAACGACAGGGTGTTGTCCAGGATCACGCCAAGGTTCTTAGCGCTCTGGGAGGAGGACACAATGGAGTTGTCAACCGTGATGGCGAGATCATGGAACGGGCAGTCCTTCCCCGGGAGGAAGAGCAGCTCCGTCTTGCCGAGGTTCAGCTTGAGGTGGTGATCCGTCATCCACACTGATATGTCTGCCAGACATGCAGAGATGCGATTCGCCACCTGGTCATCAGAAGGGGGAAAGGAGAAGATTAATTGTGTGTCGTCTGCATAGCAATGATAGGAGAGACCATGTGAGGTTATGACAGAGCCAAGTGACTTGGTGTATAGCGAGAATAGGAGAGGGCCTAGAACAGAGCCCTGGGGGACACCAGTGGTGAGAGCGCGTGGTGAGGAGACAGATTCTCGCCACGCCACCTGGTAGGAGCGACCTGTCAGGTAGGACGCAATCCAAGCGTGGGCCGCGCCGGAGATGCCCAACTCGGAGAGGGTGGAGAGGAGGATCTGATGGTTCACAGTATCGAAGGCAGCCGATAGGTCTAGAAGGATGAAAGCAGAGGAGAGAGAGTTAGCTTTAGCAGTGCGGAGCGCCTCCGTGATACAGAGAAGAGCAGTCTCAGTTGAGTGGTGATGAAGCTATAGCTTGTGTACACGTGTGTGTTGTGTATATGAACCTGTAGAAGCAGTGACTGATCTGAGTAAGGAACACAGAGAGACGGGTGAACCAATCACAGACGACAGCCCCAACCTGCATAAACTGTCCTACAAACTAGAGTACCTTCTACAGGTAATACACAGAAACTCACTCTCTCTCTCTCTTTCATAAACTGTCCTACAAACTAAAGTACCTTCTACAGGTAATACACAGAAACTCACTCTCTCTCTCTCTCTTTCATAAACTGTCCTACAAACTAGAGTACCTTCTACAGGTAATACACAGAAACTCACTCTCTCTCTTTCATAAACTGTCCTACAAACTAAAGTACCTTCTACAGGTAATACACAGAAACTCACTCTCTCTCTCTCTCTCTTTCATAAACTGTCCTACAAACTAGAGTACCTTCTACAGGTAATACACAGAAACTCACTCTCTCTCTCTCTTTCATAAACTATCCTACAAACTAGAGTACCTTCTACAGATAATACACAGAAACTCACTCTCTCTCTTTCATAAACTGTCCTACAAACTAGAGTACCTTCTACAGGTAATACACAGAAACTCACTCTCTCTCTTTCATAAACTGTCCTACAAACTAGAGTACCTTCTACAGATAATACACAGAAACTCACTCTCTCTCTCTTTCTCTCATAAACTGTCCTACAAACTAGAGTACCTTCTACAGGTAATACACAGAAACTCACTCTCTCTCTTTCATAAACTGTCCTACAAACTAGAGTACCTTCTACAGATAATACACAGAAACTCACTCTCTCTCTCTCTCATAAACTGTCCTACAAACTAGAGTACCTTCTACAGGTAATACACAGAAACTCACTCTCTCTCTCTCTTTCATAAACTGTCCTACAAACTAGAGTACCTTCTACAGGTAATACACAGAAACTCTCTCTCTCTCTTTCATAAACTGTCCTACAAACTAGAGTACCTTCTACAGATAATACACAGAAACTCACTCTCTCTCTCTTTCTCTCATAAACTGTCCTACAAACTAGAGTACCTTCTACAGGTAATACACAGAAACTCACTCTCTCTCTCTCTTTCATAAACTGTACTACAAACTAGAGTACCTTCTACAGATAATACACAGAAACTCTCTCTCTTTCATAAACTGTCCTACAAACTAGAGTACCTTCTACAGGTAATACACAGAAACTTTCTCTCTTTCATAAACTGTCCTACAAACTAGAGTACCTTCTACAGATAATACACAGAAACTCACTCTCTCTCTCTCTTTCATAAACTGTCCTACAAACTAGAGTACCTTCTACAGGTAATACACAGAAACTCACTCTCTCTCTCTCTTTCATAAACTGTCCTACAAACTAGAGTACCTTCTACAGATAATACACAGAAACTCACTCTCTCTCTCTCTTTCATAAACTGTCCTACAAACTAGAGTACCTTCTACAGGTAATACACAGAAACTTTCTCTCTTTCATAAACTGTCCTACAAACTAGAGTACCTTCTACAGATAATACACAGAAACTCACTCTCTCTCTCTCTTTCATAAACTGTCCTACAAACTAGAGTACCTTCTACAGGTAATACACAGAAACTCACTCTCTCTCTTTCATAAACTGTCCTACAAACTAGAGTACCTTCTACAGGTAATACACAGAAACTCTCTCTCTTTCATAAACTGTCCTACAAACTAGAGTACCTTCTACAGGTAATACACACAGAAACTCACTCTCTCTCTTTCATAAACTGTCCTACAAACTAGAGTACCTTCTACAGGTAATACACACAGAAACTCACTCTCTCTTTCTCGCATAAACTGCTAGGATACTGTTGTTGTGTGTTTACATCAGTTTGACCAGAAGGAGAAGGCGGATTTCCTAGGCAGCAGGAAGGAGTACTGGGATTACTTCAGAGAGTGTCTTGCCAAGACCAGAGGAGTTAATGACGGCCTGCGGTTTGTCAAGGCTATACCAGAGGTAATCCTCACTCATACACAAACCGATGAAGGCAATTGTCCAGCAAAATGGCCGCCGTCACCGTAATAACCATTCAAATAGCAATTTGTATTTTTTTTTAAATACATAATATTTGTTTTGCTGTTCGAAGGTTTTATTTTTTTATTGTACTTTTTCTGACTGCATGTGCTGCCGTAGAAATAGAATGAGTAAAACAGCCGTCCCCATTCAAGTCAATAATGGCATAATGTGTGGACTGGCGGCCATTGTTTACCAGTCATATTACCAGGGTTACAGGTTCCAAGCCTGTTCTATTTACCAGTCATATTACCAGGGTTACAGGTTCCAAGCCTGTTCTATTCATTCTATTTACCAGTCATATTACCAGGGTTACAGGTTCCAAGCCTGTTCTATTCATTCTATTTACCAGTCATATTACCAGGGTTACAGGTTCCAAGCCTGTTCTATTTACCAGTCATATTACCAGGGTTACAGGTTCCAAGCCTGTTCTATTCATTCTATTTACCAGTCATATTACCAGGGTTAGAGGTTCCAAGCCTGTTCTATTCATTCTATTTACCAGTCATATTACCAGGGTTACAGGTTCCAAGCCTGTTCTATTCATTCTATTTACCAGTCATATTACCAGGGTTACAGGTTCCAAGCCTGTTCTATTTACCAGTCATATTACCAGGGTTACAGGTTCCAAGCCTGTTCTATTCATTCTATTTACCAGTCATATTACCAGGGTTACAGGTTCCAAGCCTGTTCTATTCATTCTATTTACCAGTCATATTACCAGGGTTACAGGTTCCAAGCCTGTTCTATTTACCAGTCATATTACCAGGGTTACAGGTTCCAAACCTGTTCTATTCATTCTATTTACCAGTCATATTACCAGGGTTACAGGTTCCAAACCTGTTCTATTCATTCTATTTACCAGTCATATTACCAGGGTTACAGGTTCCAAGCCTGTTCTATTCATTCTATTTACCAGTCATATTACCAGGGTTACAGGTTCCAAGCCTGTTCTATTTACCAGTCATATTACCAGGGTTAGAGGTTCCAAGCCTGTTCTATTTACCAGTCATATTACCAGGGTTACAGGTTCCAAGCCTGTTCTATTCATTCTATTTACCAGTCATATTACCAGGGTTACAGGTTCCAAGCCTGTTCTATTTACCAGTCATATTACCAGGGTTACAGGTTCCAAGCCTGTTCTATTTACCAGTCATATTACCAGGGTTACAGGTTCCAAGCCTGTTCTATTCATTCTATTTACCAGTCATATTACCAGGGTTACAGGTTCCAAGCCTGTTCTATTCATTCTATTTACCAGTCATATTTTCCAGGGTTACAGGTTCCAAGCCTGTTCTATTCATTCTATTTACCAGTCATATTACCAGGGTTACAGGTTCCAAGCCTGTTCTATTCATTCTATTTACCAGTCATATTACCAGGGTTACAGGTTCCAAGCCTGTTCTATTTACCAGTCATATTACCAGGGTTACAGGTTCCAAGCCTGTTCTATTCATTCTATTTACCAGTCATATTACCAGGGTTAGAGGTTCCAAGCCTGTTCTATTCATTCTATTTACCAGTCATATTACCAGGGTTACAGGTTCCAAGCCTGTTCTATTTACCAGTCATATTACCAGGGTTACAGGTTCCAAGCCTGTTCTATTTACCAGTCATATTTACCAGGGTTACAGGTTCCAAGCCTGTTCTATTCATTCTATTTACCAGTCATATTACCAGGGTTACAGGTTCCAAGCCTGTTCTATTCATTCTATTTACCAGTCATATTACCAGGGTTACAGGTTCCAAGCCTGTTCTATTCATTCTATTTAGCAGTCATATTACCAGGGTTAGAGGTTCCAAGCCTGTTCTATTCATTCTATTTACCAGTCATATTACCAGGGTTACAGGTTCCAAGCCTGTTCTATTTACCAGTCATATTACCAGTGTTACAGGTTCCAAGCCTGTTCTATTCATTCTATTTACCAGTCATATTACCAGGGTTACAGGTTCCAAGCCTGTCCTATTTACCAGTCATATTACCAGGGTTACAGGTTCCAAGCCTGTTCTATTCATTCTATTTACCAGTCATATTACCAGGGTTACAGGTTCCAAGCCTGTTCTATTCATTCTATTTACCAGTCATATTACCAGGGTTACAGGTTCCAAACCTGTTCTATTCATTCTATTTACCAGTCATATTACCAGGGTTACAGGTTCCAAACCTGTTCTATTCATTCTATTTACCAGTCATATTACCAGGGTTAGAGGTTCCAAGCCTGTTCTATTCATTCTATTTACCAGTCATATTACCAGGGTTAGAGGTTCCAAACCTGTTCTATTTACCAGTCATATTACCAGGGTTACAGGTTCCAAGCCTGTTCTATTCACCAGTCATATTACCAGGGTTACAGGTTCCAAGCCTGTTCTATTCATTCTATTTACCAGTCATATTACCAGGGTTACAGGTTCCAAGCCTGTTCTATTTACCAGTCATATTACCAGGGTTACAGGTTCCAAGCCTGTTCTATTTACCAGTCATATTACCAGGGTTACAGGTTCCAAGCCTGTTCTATTTACCAGTCATATTACCAGGGTTACAGGTTCCAAGCCTGTTCTATTCATTCTATTTACCAGTCATATTACCAGGGTTACAGGTTCCAAGCCTGTTCTATTCATTCTATTTACCAGTCATATTACCAGGGTTAGAGGTTCCAAGCCTGTTCTATTCATTCTATTTACCAGTCATATTACCAGGGTTAGAGGTTCCAAGCCTGTTCTATTTACCAGTCATATTACCAGGGTTAGAGGTTCCAAGCCTGTTCTATTTACCTGTAACGGTCCTGACCTGTTTTATGTTGTTTTTTGTATGTGTTTAGGTCAGGGCATGTGTTTTGGGTGGGCAGTCTATGTTATCTGTTTCTATGTTGGTTTTGGTTGCCTGGTATGGCTCTTAATTAGAGGCAGGTGTTTTGCGTTCTCCTCTAATTAAGAGTCATATTTAGGTAGGGTGTTCTCACTGTTTGTTTGTGGGTGATTGTCTCCTGTGTCGTCGAATGTATGTACCATACGGGACTGTTTGGCTGTTCGTTTATTTTGATGTCGTCTGTTTCCTGTCCGTGAGTTTACGTTTAGTTATGTAAGTTTATGTTCAGGTTTCGTCAACGTCGTTTTCTTGTTTTGTAAATTTGTAAGTGTTTTGTTTTTCGTGTTGCCATCGTCGTTGTAAATAAAAAGATGGCTTATTTCCCGAAAGCTGCATTTTGGTCTGATGATCCTTCTCTCCTCTCCTCGTCCGAGGATGAGGAGAGAGACAGCCCTTACAGAATCACCCACCAAATTAGGACCAAGCGGCAAGGGAAAGCTCGACAGGGCAACAAGGACTCCTGGACTTGGGACGAAATATTGGACGGGAGAGGTCCATGGGCACAGCCGGGAGAATATCGCCGTCCGAAAGCTGAGCTGGAGGCACTGAGGAGAGTAGAGGCTACCGGAGAGAGGAACCGGAGTTATGAGGGAACGCGTCTGGCACGGAAGCCCAAAAAGCCCGTAAGTAACACCCAAAAATTTCTTGGGGGGGGGGGGGCTAAGAGGTAGTGGGCCAAGGGCAGGTAGGAGACCTGCGCCCACTTCCCAGGCTTACTGTGGAGAGCGGGAGTACGGGCAGGCGCCGTGTTACGCAGTAGAGCGCACGGTGTCTCCTGTACGAGTGCATAGCCCAGTGCGGGTTATTCCACCTCCCCGCACTGGCAGGGCTAGATGGGGTATTGAGCCAGGTGTCATGAGGCCGGCTCAACGCGTCTGGTCTCCAGTGCGTCTCCTGAGCCCAGTTCCTCCTCCACGCACTCTCTCTGTAGTGCGTGTATCTAGTTCGGTGCCTCCAGTTCCGGCACCACGCACAAAGCCTCCTGTGCGTCTCCAGAGCCCTGTACACACTGTATCTTCTCCCCCTACTAATCCTGATGTGCTTGTCCTCAGCCCGGTGTCACCAGTGCCGGTACCTCGCATCAGGTATAGAGTGGGCTTTGAGAGTACAGTGTGCCCTGTCCCTGCTCCCCGCACTAGTAGGAAGGTGCTTATCCTTAGCCCGGTGCCTCCAGTTCCGGCACCACGCACCAGGTCTACAGTGCGCCGTATCCGGCCAGAGCCATCCGTCTCCCCAGCGCCATCTGAGCCATCCGTCTCCCCAGCGCCATCTGAGCCATCCGTCTCCCCAGCGCCATCTGAGCCATCCGTCTCCCCAGCGCCATCTGAGCCATCCGTCTCCCCAGCGCCATCTGAGCCATCCGTCTCCCCAGCGCCATCTGAGCCATCCGTCTCCCCAGCGCCATCTGAGCCATCCGTCTCCCCAGCGCCATCTGAGCCATCCGTCTCCCCAGCGCCGTCTGAGCCATCCGTCTCCCCAGCGCCGTCTGAGCCATCCGTCTCCCCAGCGCCATCTGAGCCATCCGTCTCCCCAGCGCCATCTGAGCCATCCGTCTCCCCAGCGCCGTCTGAGCCATCCGTCTCCCCAGCGCCATCTGAGCCATCCGTCTCCCCAGCGCCATCTGAGCCATCCGTCTCCCCAGCGCCATCTGAGCCATCCGTCTCCCCAGCGCCATCTGAGCCATCCGTCTCCCCAGCGCCATCTGAGCCATCCGTCTCCCCAGCGCCGTCTGAGCCATCCGTCTGCCAGGAGCCTGCAAAGCCGCCCGTCTGCCATGAGCCTGCAAAGCCGCCCGTCTGCCATGAGCCTACAGAGCCGTCCGCCAGACAGGAGCCGTTAGAGCCGCCCGCCAGACAGGAGCCGCTAGAGCCGCCCGCCAGACAGGATCTGCCAGAGCCGCCAACCAGACAGGATCTGCCAGAGCCGCCAACCAGACAGGATCTGCCAGAGCCGCCAACCAGACAGGATCTGCCAGAGCCGCCAACCAGACAGGATCTGCCAGAGCCGCCAACCAGACAGGATCTGCCAGAGCCGCCAACCAGACAGGATCTGCCAGAGCCGCCAGCGAGCCATGAGCAGCCAGAGCCGTCAGCCCGCCATGAGCGTCGAGAGCCGTCAGCCCACCATGAGCGTCGAGAGCCGCCAGCCCGCCATGAGCGTCGAGAGCCGTCAGCCCGCCATGAGCGTCGAGAGCCGTCAGCCCGCCATGAGCGTCGAGAGCCGTCAGCCCGCCATGAGCGTCGAGAGCCGTCAGCCTGCCATGAGCGTCGAGAGCCGTCAGCCTGCCATGAGCGTCGAGAGCCGTCAGCCAGCCATGAGCGTCGAGAGCCGTTCAGTCAGGATCTGCCTGAGTATATCAGCCGGGACCTGCCCCTTGTCCCGGTGCTGCCCCTTGTCCCGGTGCTGCCCCTTATCCCGGTGCTGCCCCTTGTTCCGGTGCTGACCCTTATCCCGGTGCTGCCCCTTATCCCGGTGCTGGTCTTTATCCTGGTGCTGCCCCTTATCCTGGTGCTGCCCCTTGTCCCGGTGCTGCCCCTTGTCCCGGTGCTGCCCCTTGTCCCGGTGCTGCCCCTTGTCCCGGTGCTGCCCCTTGTCCCGGTGCTGCCCCTTCTCCCGGTGCTGGCCATTCATTTAGGGGATGTTAGTTTTAGGGTGGTCATTGGGAGGGGAAGACAGAAGCGGGGAGTGACTATGGTGGTGAGGGGACAGCGTCCAGAGCCGGAGCCACCACCGTGGTCAACTGCCCACCCAGACCCTCCCCTGGACTTTGTGCTGGTGCGCCCGGCGTTCGCACCTTGAGGGGGGGGGGGTTCTGTAACGGTCCTGACCTGTTTTATGTTGTTTTTTGTATGTGTTTAGGTCAGGGCGTGTGTTTTGGGTGGGCAGTCTATGTTATCTGTTTCTATGTTGGTTTTGGTTGCCTGGTATGGCTCTTAATTAGAGGCAGGTGTTTTGCGTTCTCCTCTAATTAAGAGTCATATTTAGGTAGGGTGTTCTCACTGTTTGTTTGTGGGTGATTGTCTCCTGTGTCGTGTCGATGTGTGTACTATACGGGACTGTTTGGCTGTTCGTTTTCGTTTCGATGTCGTCTGTTTCCTGTCCGTGAGTTTACGTGTAGTTATGTAAGTTTATGTTCAGGTTTCGTCAACGTCGTTTTCTTGTTTTGTTATTTCGTAAGTGTATTTGTTTTCGTGTTGCCATCATCGTCGTTAAATAAAAGTATGGCTTATTTCCCTAATGTTGCGTATTGGTCTGATGATCCTTCTCTCCTCACCTCGTCCGAGGATGAGGAGAAAGACAGCCCTTACATTACCAGTCATATTTACCAGGGTTACAGGTTCCAAGCCTGTTCTATTCATTCTATTTACCAGTCATA